>NC_092875.1:295839850-296588600 GCF_028372415.1 Notamacropus eugenii | reverse complement strand
CAAATTTAACTTGAATAAAAGTTACTTCTACTATATTCCCAATGAGTGGTATTCCAGCTTTTGCTTGGAGACCCCTACTGAGAGGAAAACCTCTACTTTCTGAGGCAGCCCAGAATGTGGGCAGCTCTAATAATTAGGAAGTTCTTCTTACAGTAAGCTTATGTCTTCCTCTCTGCAACATCCACCTATTGTTTGTAGGTCTTCCTTCTTCAGTAAAGCATCAAAAGTCTAATTCTTCTTCAATATGACAGCTTAGCAAATACTTAAAGAATATTCTCATGGCCACCCTCTCCAGTCATCCCTTGTCTTTCCACCTTGCACTATACTCTCCCCAGAACTGCACTGTCCCAGAATCCATCCAGGACAGCCAGGGGACAAGAAGACCTATCACCACTGGGGCCCTACCCTGTTTACCTTTCCCCTCACTCTTCCTTCGGCCAGGACAACCCCCAAACCCAGAATGGACTTTTTAACTGCTGACGACTTAGATGAGATGAGATCCACCAATTCAATTCCCTCCAGTGTGAGGAAACATAACCACACCTTTCCATCTGCTTTTTGTTGCCTCCTAAGGTCTTTCAGGTTCTACCTTCTGCCGTGCATGTACCTGGTAGCTAAAGTAACCACAAGATCTTTGAGCTTTTCCATCTGTACTGCAGTGATTTCTTGACTCTTCAATTGGTCCTGCAACTGAATAGGTTTTATGAGTTGTCTGCTTCCATTTATCATGTGAGCTTTTTGAGAGTAAGAATTGTATAGTTTTCTGTTTGTGTCTCCAGAACTTAACACAGTGCTTGGTACATAGTCGGTACTTAATAAATGCTTTTCATTTACTCATCCATTCAGATGAAAAATATTCAATTCTTTTGATACTGATTCCCATGAAACATGACTTTTAGTCCTTGAACTATCCCAGTTGCCTCACTCCTGGATGTGTTGAACATGCTATAACCTCTCAATATTGTTGATAAAACATGGTTCTCAGAAATGTATATAAGATTGCAGACATGTAGCTAGAGGGGCAAAGTATAGCTGGAATATTCTCTCTTTTATTCAAAATTTCCAGATCTTTTTTGCCCATAAGCTATTTTTTAGGTACACTTCTCTCATTTTGTACTTTTAAACTTCTTTTCTTATACTAACTATAGGACTTTACATTTATTAACATTTAATTTCATTTTCTTTTGGCCCATGTTTCTAGTCAATTGAGCTCTCTTTAGATTGTGACTCCGTTACCCAGTGTATTAGCTACTGATTCTAGCTTTATGTTACTTGCAAATTTTCCAAGCTTGCTATTTATGTTTTCAACTAAGTACTTGATTTTCATCTGTTCAATTCCACTTTTCAGGCATGATTTTATCAGTTGAAATGACATTAAAGAAAAGGCATTAACACTGGCTTTGCTGCTGCACTCTAAGGACAGTGGCACCTTTTCATCTGACTTGGAACTAAAATCTTCCATGTATGATGTCTCCTCTTTTAGAATGAGAGCTACTTGAAAGTAGGGTCTGTGTGTGTGTGTGTGTGTTTGTGTGTGTGTGTGTGTGTGTGTCGCTAGTACTTCATACAGGGATTTGCACATACTAAGTACCTAATAAGTGCTTCATTCATTCTTTTATGTTTTCTTTTTTAACTACTGTACTTGTTGTACTGTACTCTTGTTATATAAGCTGGTAATCCTATAAATAGCTAAATTACAAAGTATTGACACTACTTCCAAAGCCTCAGAGAGAAAATAGCTTCCTGTTTTTACTTCATCATAGTTTTTCTCAGCATCATTCCTTCCCTTCCAGAGAGCCATCTCTTATAATAAATAGTGCTTTTTAAAGACTAATAAAAAAAAAAAAAGAAGAAATTGGCACCACTGATCAATACACATGAAGAATTTAAGAACATGAATAATGTTCAATACCTGTGGACCTTCCACCTCCACTAAAGGGTGGGTTCAGACTGTCCTCTCATATCTCTTCTTTTGAGTCATGCTTGATCCTTATAATGTTGTTACATCCACTTTTGATGTTTTTGTGTGTGGCAGTTCTGTACATTTACATTGTTGTTGTCAACATGCATAATGTTTCCTTAGCACTGCTCACTTTGCTTTCCATCAGTTCATGAGATCTTTTCGTGCTTTTCTGTTTTTATCACATACATAGTTTCTTATAGCCTGCTACATTCAAGTACTACAATTTGTTTAGTAATTTCCCAATCAGTGGACAACTACATTGTTTCTAATTCTTTGCTATCACAAAAGTGCTGCTATAAATATTTGGTGTATGTAGAGACTTTCTTTTTACCAATTATTTCTTGAAATTTGAGCCAGTAATGGAATTTCTGGGTTAAAGGGTATGGACATTTTAGCCCCTTTATCTGTGTGATTCCAATTGCTTTTCACACTAGTTATACTGATTGAAGCTCCACAATACCTTGGTGTGCCTATATTTCCACAACCTTTTAAACTTTGACTATTATCAATTTTTTGTCATTTTTGCCAATGTGCACAACATAAGGTGAAACCTCACGGTTCTTTTGATATGCATTTCTCTTATTAATAATTTGGAGCCTGCTTTAACATGGTTGTCAATACTTAGCAATTCAGTTCTTCCTTTGAGAACTGTTTGTTCATATCATTTGACTACTTATCTATTGGGGAATGGTTGCCCCTATTGTTTTTGTTGCTTAATTTACCGTTTTTTCATTTTGTATATATTGTAATATGTCTATATTTCAGTATAATCCTTCTAAATTAAAGTCTAATTGTAACTCTCTTTACAAATCCCATTACTTCAGGGCCTCAGAGAAAGAATGAGTACATATTGTCCCCACCTTTCTTTCCTTTCCTGCCCCCAACTCCTGAGACCATCGGTAGAGGTGTCCAAGCAAAGACCAGATTGGTCACTTGTTGATTATGTTACAAGTGAAATTACTATTGAAGTACCAATTAGATTAGATTACCTGGAAGATCTATTCTACTCTTGCTACTTTGTCTTTGAGGAATATCCCTGTCCCGAAGTTTTATTACCAGGGCAGTTGATCAACTTGATACTATGTTCATCTTCCCTTGTTAAATGTTTATACTTTTACTGTATCTTTTCTAGCCTTTGTCTTTTTAGGTGGCAGTTTGGTAAATGATTTAACTTTTCTTTAGGAACAATTAGAAAGATAGATACTGAATAATGTTCAATAGTGCACTGCGTTTTTATCCTCTAAAGTCCTGCTCTGTTTCCTCACTATGACATAGAAATGGCCTTGTTTTCTTGAAGGCATTGTTATGGCAAGTTCTACTAAACTAGAAATAATTTAAATGTGAACTGGGGGATGAACTTTTTTTCTCATCCATGTAAAGATAGGCAAGGTTTAGAAAGTCTGATAAATAGATATAAAGTAATAATTTTTGTGGTTGTTGTTCCCAGATATTCATTAAGATCATCTACTAAGTTATGGGGAAATTGCAGTCTCCTTCTATGAAGGTAGTACTCATATATGTTAAATCACAGAACCTTAAAATATTTAAATCATTTTAGGGGAAGACTATATAGAACTGAGTATGCTTAGAAGGCACAGGGGCAGTATAAAGTAGAGGCCAAGAGACTGTACTATGAGAAATTTGAAAAGGTAGAGACCATTTTCCATTGGGGTTAAGTCAAGGTAGGCTTCATGAAGTAGGCATCACATGATTAAAAGAGTATATAGGTTTTACCAAATAGAGACAGAGTATATAGTTCATTCTATGCATGGAAAATGAACTGAGAATAAGCATAGAGACAAAAGATGGCAAGATAAGACAAAGGGAGAAAGAGTAGTTAAGTTTAAATGAAATACAGAAGTATGTGAATGGAGGGTAAAATTAAATAAGAGTGGAAAAGTAGGCTGGAAACAAAATATACTTTATTAAAACAATTTGGATTAACTGATTTTGGGATGGTGGCAGAGAAGTAGAGAATCAAAATTTTTGATTAACATTATAAATGGTAGACTGAGAATGAGATAGATAGGATTTGTAGAGATTGGTTATTAAGATACTTAGGTTATTAGCATATTTATTGCTTAGACAAGCTTAGCAATAAAAAATGAAGGACTAACCTAGAGTTATTGCAGAAGGAGTGAATAAGAGGAAACAGTGAAATGTATGATGTAGTACTCATATTAAGAAGAGTTTAGCAAATTAAGGAATGTGGAGGATGAAGGAAAGATGATTCAAAGATATTCATAACTTCGCTACTGTGAATAAATGGGAGAATTATGAAATAAGCAAAAATAAGAAAGTTAAATAGGGAAGGGGATGATTGAGTTTAAAGGCAAAGTCATTATAGTCTTGGATATATTGAGTCTGAGGTCACATACTGCCAAATGTTATAGAGGTCAAAGAGAATGAGATTGGAAAAAAAAACCCATTGGATTAGTGAAAAGAAAGCGTTGATGACTTTGGAGAGAGGCATTTTTGGAAGAATAGCAGAGCAGAAGTGATTACAAAGGACTTTAGAGTGAGTTTTTAAAAAGGCAATAGAAAAAGTGATTACATTTTTTCCTCTAGAAGTTTTGCGGTAGAAAAGTGAAAATAAATAGGGCCATGGGTTGAGGGGATAGGGGAGTCAAAGCGGCTTCTTTTAGGGGACACCAGTTCGTAGGATTAGAGGAAAGAGCCAGTAGGATGAGAGAGATTAGAGATTCATGAATGCAAAAGGAATTGATAGAACAAGGTTATAAGGGATATAGAAAGGATGGGCAGGCAAGGCAGAATCCTCCTTGACCTTCTCCCACTTCTTGAGACTATAGGATTAGTGAAATCATTGAAATGTTTAGGGGTTCATGTGGATAGCCTTACTCCTCTTGCTAACGTAAGAGAACACATAATGAAGAGGCTGAAGATGGAGCTAGGAATGTAAAGTGAAATTTGGAACAACAGTTTTTGGGAATATCATAGTAAATAAGAATTGAGTACGATGTTTGCCATGCAGTAGTAACTCCATTGATATTGCATAGAATAAATTTGTAGTGGACTCAGTCAACATGATTTTGTTATTTTGTTTAAGTTTTTGGCCACTGGGACATTGGATCAGATGAAACAGATACCGTGAGTTATACAGGGTGGAGGATGGGCAAGGAAGGAATGAGCACTGAGGATATTCCCAGCTGTGAAATGAATATTGGCTTCTGTGAACACTCAGAAAGTACTTACAGTTACTTTTGAAAGGCTCTATTGAATTCCAAAATATTACAATTCAACTGAATTACAGTAAGAAAGTGTTAATAAATATAAATACTTAAGACTATCTATGATCTCCATTATGAAAACTACTTTTGGGTTAACAATCATATTGCTGCATTTTGTTTTGTTTTTGTTGTCATAACTGTTCTTGCAAATAAAACTGAAAGCATAGTAGTTTTCATGAGTTTTAAGGCGTAGCTTGTTCAGAAACGAGTAACCATTTGCCTATCCAGTTTGTTTAAAGAACTTTTAACAGATGGTGCCCATCTGAAAGCTGTGTTTATAGAAATTTCACAGTTTAATGTGCTTGCCATCAATAGAAACAAAGAGGCATTGTGGTTATGTGTAGTACAGTGTTATCAACTGAAGTTAGAGAATGAATTAAAGAACATTTAATTTCATTCCATATCCAGTTAAATGTCTGCAAAGTGTGATGCTACTCTTCCAGAGCATGGCCACAAGGCTGAAAATATGAAATGTTTAATCAACCTATAAAACAAGAGCTATGAGCTAACAAAGTTGAACAACTTGGCATAAAGGTATACTAACTTTAAAATGTGAAAAAAATATTTGGAGATAGAATGAGGACAGGGATGGGGGAATTTTGTGATGATTATTAAATCTCTGAAGGGCATTGAGTGTGCTTCCTATTTCAGTTCTTAATTCTAGTCAATTTCCTTGAAATTGTGACTTTTCTGAAGTTATATACAAGGGAAATAATTATATATAATTTTGTTTTTTGCTTTTGAACATTCATTTTGATGAAAAAAATAAATGAGGCAAAATATAACCAAGCAAGGGGAAAAATGGATCTGAAATCCCTCAAAGCAGACTCCAATCTGTTCTCCCAAATTACTAGGTGATCTGTGCCAAATCACTTCATTTCTGGCCCTCACTTTCATTTTCTATAAAAATGAGAGGTTATATTCGTTGATACTAGTAGACATAAAAAATTCCAGAATTTAAAGCTTGTAATTAGTGTCTGTAAAAGAAAGAAATAAAACAACATAAAGAAAGATATTTGGGTTTTTATACACATTTCTGGTTTTGTTTGTTATTATGCCATCAAGGTAAATGAAGTTAATAAACATCAATAAGAGATTACAATGTGGCAGAAGCTGTGCTAAGCAATGCTGGGGATATGAGAAGAGACAAAGACAGACCCTGTTATCAAGGAGAGCACAGTCTACTGGAGGAGGTGAGAGAAAAACAACTATGTTAAGTAAAAAAGGACTACAGTAAGTGGAAGACAACCTCAGGAGAAAAGCATTAGTATAAAGGGGAATTGAGAAAAGCTTCTGTGAAATTGGGGTTTTAAATGGGACCTGAAGAATGTAAAGGAAGCCAGGCAAATGAAGATGAGGAGGAAGAAAATTCCAGGCAGGGGGAAAGCCAATGAAAATGTCCAAAATCCCAAGAGGGAGTGGGAGGAAATGCAAAGAGACCAATATCACTGAATTGCAGAATTCATGAAGGAAATTAAGGTACAAGAAGACTGGAAAGGTAGAAAGGGGTCTGTTTATGAAAGGCCTAAAACCCCAAGTAGATGAATTTATGTTTAATCCTGGACATAATAGGAAGCTTTGGGAACTTCTTTAATGGAGTGGGGGTAGTTATGGTCAGATTTGGACTTTAAGAAGATCATTTTGACAGCTGAGTATAAAATGGATTAGAGTGGGAAAAGAGTCAAGGTTGGATGACCAATCAGGAAACTATTGCAATAGTCCATTTGGAAGGTAATGAGGATCTGCAGTGGAGTGGTGTAAGTGTAAGAAGAGAGAAGAGTGAGAATTGTATTAGAGCTGTTATAAAGGTAGAAAAAAGAGTCTAGTAACCATATGGGGTGGAGAGAATGAACATTTGAGGCAGACACCCAGATTTTAAGGCAAAGTAGCTAGGAGGATAGTGATGCAATTGAAATAGGAAAGATAGGAAAAGGGGAGAGCATAGGGCAAAAGATAATGAGCTCAGTTTTGCACATGTTGAGTTTAAAGAGATTTATGAGAATACAGTTTGAGAGGTCAAATAGACAGTTAGAGATGGGAGGTAAGGAGAGAAGTTCAAGCTAGAAGTAGATCTGAAAATCATCAAAACAGAGATGATAATTGGATGCACAGGTATTGATGAGCTTATCAAGTGAAATAGTGTAGACAGAGAAGAGGAAATGGCCCATGACAGAGTCTTGGGGAATACACATGGCTAGAGGGTGTGACACATAAAGATCCATCAAAGGAGATAAAGTAGTGGTCAGATGTGTAGGAGCAGAATCAGGAGCAAGCAGTGACATGAAAACCAAGAGAAAAGAGAGTTATCCAGGAAATTAGGTTAATCAACGGTGTCAAGAAGTCGAGAAAATAGGAATTGAGAAAAAGTCATTTTATAATTGAGTCATCACTGATAACTTTGGAGAGACCAGTTTTATTTGAATAATGAAGTCAGAAGCCAGACTTCGAGTTAAGAAGAAAGTGAGAGGAACCATTTGCCAAATGACTTATTCTTTCTAATCTTCTTTCCCACAGGTAAAATTGTCTTGATAATCTTATTTATCTATTTAACTCCCAAAGACCTTGTACAACTAAAATTCCCAATTATGTTTACATTAAAAAAATCTTTAGGTCAAAACTGATCAAACAATAACATCTCCAATCCCCTTTCCACTCCCAGACATTCATCCCAGAATAGGACTGTAATTCACACAGAAGCTAAGGTTGTGACTGGATCAGCTGGCTAGCATGGTGCAATTGAGCAAGTCACCAGATGGTACTTTAGCTTACTCAACTCTGCATATTGGTGAGTGCAACGGACTATCCCTAACCCAAGATGCCAGCTTACATATGTATATCTTAAAGTCCCTTTTCCAGTTCCTGTCTAAAGGTATGTAGATTTTAATTATAATGCATTTGGCTTACGTACTACTTGGTTCCCTGGCCTTGCTTTCTCTCCTCAACATGACTGTCAAGGAATTAATTTCATTTGGATATAGGTTTCATGCATTTGGTGGAGCAAAACTCAAACTGATTTTTTTCAATACAACTTTTGAACTTCAGAGAAGCTGAACTCAATCTCTCCTGGTGAGGAAAATTTTCAATTCTCCTCATCCTATCTTCTTTGTCTTTTTTTTTATAGCTATATTCATAGAAGATTCCCCCACTCTCACTCCCAAAATGTTGTTTTTTTCTTAGTGACACTAGAAAGAGGAGAAATCCCTTTATCACCATTGACTCCCATAATCTACCTGCTTATATGACAATTTCTATTTGACCTTATTACCCATGTGCTCAGACACCTTCTTACCAACTCCCTCTAATGTCTTACCAGTCAGATTGAAATAATGACTACTAGAAGAATGCATGCTACAAGAAGACAGAAGGTTGAGCAAATTGCCCCTTTTCTCTCTCCCATGCTCTCTCTTTCTTTCTCAAATGCCCACATGTAGACATGTATGTGTACACACACACACACACACACACACACACAGATTTCCTTGTAAAAATTCCTTCAGAGATTAAGAACTGTATTTGCTGTACCCTAGGAAGTTGCCTTTACTGACACTGGGGCAATAGAGCTCTGAGCTCCTCTGCCTTTGCTGATACTTACAGATATAGAAATTTGTTGGAGGAAAGCAAATTTTCTCAATGATCAGGAAGAAATGATGAATTTAAGACACTAAGGAGAAGTGTGGACTCCTGGTTCTAAGAACAAAGACAAAATCAAAATAGCCAATGCCTTCAGGAAGTTTAGTGGGCTAGGGAGCAAGACACACACAAATAAATATAGGAAGAGAAAATCTGAGTACAGAGCAACAACAAAATGGAGGAGGATACTGGGAGGGATACTTTCTTCATGAAAAGAGACTAGACTAAAGCAATATGGAGATGAGATTGTTTGTTATCCATAAAGGATAGCTTGCGTGAATGTAGGGAGGTGGGAGTGGAATAGTAAGCATGGGGAATGGCTAGCAGGCCAGCTTGATTTTAAAACTGAGGGCCTGAAGTAGAGTAGTACAGAAGAATATTGAAAAAAATGGGGGAAAAATATGCAGGACCTTAAATGCCAGAATCAAGTATTTGTATTGTTGCCGTTTGCCCTTTGTTTTCAAAGAGGACCAATGACATCAGGAGGTGATGACACAACATACACTTGAATTAGATTTATGTGACGCAGAGCTGCCCAAAGTAGCCTTACTGTCTCTTCCCAAATCATCAAAGTTCAGTGGCAAGACAAAATTTAGGATGACTAGTGATGGCTCAGGATGCATTGGATGACTCGGTATCTGTGATGTCTGACCAAACTCTAAGAGCCCTACAGCACCTGCTTTGGCCACCTTCAACAAACTGTTCTTATTTGCCCATTCTGCTGAAGGAAAGTCTTTACATGCTTAGGGTAGACATCCCCCTAACTTACTGACAGGTTTGATCCTCCCCTCCCATCCCCTCCCCTCCCCTCCCCTCCCCTCCCTTCCCCTCCCCTCTCCCCTTCACATGCTTAGAGTAGACACTCCCCTAAATCACTGACACATTTGATCCTCTGCTCCCCTCCTCTCTCTTCTCTTGTCCTCTCCATTCTTGCCTGGGGTGCTCTACCCAGAGGAAGATACACTCTCATGGCCAAAAGCTGCCTTGTTTCCTTTGGGTTTACTGGCCACCTTTCTCGCTCAAAGACCAAGCCTCAAGCCCAATTCCTTCTGGAGTTCATGGACTGGACTGCAGGACTCCGCCCACCTAGCACAGAGTGAATGTAAATACTAAATAGTAGCTGCTTCTCTTTTATCCAGGAACTGTGAAGGTCTTCCCCTCCAAGTTTGATTTTTTTTTTTATTAAAAAGGCCATCCCTTGAGTAACTACTTAAAGTATTATACTTAATAATATTAAGTATATAATATATATACTTATATATTATACAAATAATATAAAAAGTATTAATACTTTAATACTTAAAGTATTAAGTAACTACTTAAACTATTCATTGAATGGGTATATTGTAGAGGGCCCAGGGGGGTGCGAGTCCCGTGATCAAGGCCATAGCTGAGGCAAAGCCTGTTCCTGTGGGACTTGTGCTTACTCAAACCCTGGCAGAAGCTCTCCATGACCCTGGAACCTGATGTTCCTGCAGATACTGATGTTCTGTACAGCAAAGTTACAATGGGGGCCTGGGAACCCAGGAACTAGCTTCAGGAACAAGATAAGCTTCGTTACTTGTTTCGGGTGTAAGGATGTGGGATTGTCATGAGATGGTGAAGTAATGGGATGAGCTCAGCCTGCATGTGATTGTGGTTACAGCCTTTATAAACCCTGCATCTTAGCTGAATAAAGGGAGTTGCTTATCATCCTGCCTCCCGCCTCATTCTTTGCTCACAGTTCGCTCAACCAAGACTGACAGGCTCTGCTGGTTGGAGACCTGTTGGTCTGGGGAACCTGGGGGGCTGGGTCCCTGCCCCTGAGCAGTATATCTCACTCAAAGTGAGACTGTGATAAGACCTTAGCCTGAAAGAACCAGGGTCCCCCATTGCATCCAGGGCCATCTCCAGTCATCTTGATGGATATCTGCCCACTGGACCCAGATGGCTCAGGAGAAGAAAGTGAGGCTGGTGACCTTGCACAGCCCTCCCTCCCTCAAAGCAAAGGACAAACAACAACAACAAGCAATGAAAGATTTGATGGCTATTGTTACTTTCAAACTGGTTTAGCCTGCCTGCCAAGATGGTTTTAGCACTGAGTTACTATGGCTTCTTGGAGCCACAGGTGAGAGATGAGTGACCCATTGAACATCCAAAGGTGAAAGATTAGCACATAAAGGCGCTCTGCAAGTCTTCACAGCAGATCCTCTAAGCAATGGTGAACTACCAGAGGTTTCATAGCAAAGAAATGACAAGTCACTTTTTAAGGAAGGTTACTTTGGAAGCTGTGTGGAGGATGAATTGGAGAGGCTGAAAGCCTATCTCACAGTTAGGTGTTTTTTATAATAGTCCAGGTTAGAGAAGATGAAGTCCTGAAGTAGAATGCAGCTGTGTAAGTGGAGAGAAAATGGATAGAGAGATGTTATGAAGGAAAACCATGAGACTTGGCAACTATTTGGACATAGAAGAGGTAAGTCAATAATAGGAGTAGTTACATTTAATAAGTAATAATAATGATGGCATTTATGTAGCATTTTGAAAATTCCAAAGCATTTACCTTGTATTATTTGAGCCTGACAATAACCTCCCTGTGAGGTAAGTATTGCAGGCATATAATATATTCATTTTACATTTTTAGAAACTCATGCTGAGAGAGAAGGGTAATATATTTATAATTACACAGTTAGTAAATGTTAAAAGCAGATTTTGAACCCAAGATTTCCTGAAAGTAAATCTAACACATTATCCACTAGATCACACTGAGGCAGGAAACATAGCTCTAAAGTTTTGAACCAGGTTGGCTAGGGAAACAATGGCATCTTCAAAGAAATAAGAAAGTTTGGAGGAGGGTTAGGTCTATATAAGAGGACATAGATAAGAACTGCACAGTGTGGACAGGTATGAATAAGCTATGATCATGTGAATAATTTTTAAACTTGTAAAGAACTTGTGACTAGCACTTAGTATAGTGCCTGGTACATAGTAAGGGCTTAATAAATGTTTGTTGACTGACTGACTTATCTGTAGCATTAGAAGGACTACCCACATGGATGAGATTCATTGGAGGACTGGTAGAAGAGATGTGACTGTGATAGGTCACTTATATGAAACTTAAAGATACAAAATATCTGCAGGAACAATAAAAATGTGAAAAATACAACAATAAAATGAATAATAATTATTTTACTCAAGCAGTATGTTACTACCTTTAGCTGTATGAGATGAAATTGAGTAGTGATTAATTGGCAAGGTTTGAACATGTTTGATAAACTAAATTAAATTGTGCAATATTAAATTGTGAAATAGATTAGCGTTTTTGGCTGAAAAGTACTAGAAAATATGGAAAACCAATTTTTAGCTTTTGTTAGGAGATTCTTATATTAGAGTAGTCTTGATGATATGTCTGTTATTCAATGTCATATTTCCAAAAAAATTCAAAAATTAATTAGAAAGACAAAATAAATTGAGATAGCATCAATTATTTTGGAATTCAATACTAGTGTTTGGAAGTAAATTTCATTTCAAAATTACCCCCTTATATACTTTAAAATATCTGGGTCAGTCAATGGTTTTTAATATTTTATTTTTTCCAATTACATGTAAAGACAATTTTTAACATTTGTTTTAATAAAATTTTGAGTTCCAAATTTTCTTCCTTCCTCCATTTCCTCCCCGCTCCCTAAGGCAGTATGCAATTGGCCAATCAATTTGTAAAGGAATTCATTTTAGCTGTAACTGGGTTGGGCTGTAGCAAGATATATAGGAAAAATACAAAAAAGGTTATTAAGTGCTTGAGGTCAAATTTGAACTCAGGTCTTCCTGACTCTAGGCTCAGTGCTTCACTATGCCCCATAGCTAGCACAAAATAGTCATTGTCATTATAATAGTATGTTAATTTAGGTGAACTAGTTTGACTGATATTTTTGGCTAAAAATGATGAACATGGGAAGTCAACATGTCTGGATTAAGTAATTTGATATCCTTTTTACCTTGATCATTGGTTAAGTACTTGTATTTTTCTATATCGCATATATCACATAAAAGAAGATTTATCATAATCTAGAGATAAAATCAGTGGGGGAAATGCTATTAGATAAACAGAACAGTAGTAATTTGAAAGCTTCTCATGAAAGATGGGAATATGTTAGGCTTGGTAGTACATTGTACTCTCTTCTACTCAGGAAGGCTAAGACTTGTGAATTGTTTAAATTCAGGAGTCTTGAGCTGTACTAGGCCTAAAGTCAATTTGGTATTTGCCTAAGCTGGCACCAATACAGTGAGCCTTCAGGGAGAAGAGAGTCACCTGGATACGTATGAAGGAGCAGATTATCATAGGCTGAAAAAAATGGAAGAGGTCAAAATTTCCTATTAGTATTGGGATTGGACTGTTAGTGGTCACTGCATTTTCACTTCCATCTTGGGTGCAATAGATCTCACAGAAAAAAAAATAGCAGTAAATTTAGTGGCCTACAAAATCAGTTGAAGAGGTAAAACTGAGGAATCAGCATCAGTTGTGCTAAAAAAGTACACTAGAAGTAGCTGGAACTCTGGAAAAATCAAATACTAGTTTAAGATTGTAAAGGTCCTGGGACTTTTAGAAGAGAGGAGGTACACACCACACCCTTTGTTTAAGAATAATGAATTCTCGAGCTGCTTGATTTCAACATCCTAAAAGATACATTATTGGTGGCGTATGTTTAAAGGATTCCTCAGAGTGATAGAGCAACAGGAAATGGCATAATTTATTATATTCCAGCTAACAGGGATAAATAATAAAGAGAATTCTGTCTAAGGATCACAAGAGAAAAAGGAAGTCAAGAGTGAAAGAAATTGGATCTTATTTTTTTCCTGATTGTTAGCCAAACATTCAGTGAAGAGGTGAACTTTTCCTCCAGCAAAGATGAGTTTCTTGCCAAGAATGTAGAGGTAGCTATCTTGTTCCTAGCCAAACTGAGAATGAATTATGAAAGCAAAACTTAGATCTTTGGGGACACTAAATAGGTTGAAGACTTGTTGCAATATGTTGAAAGGGTCTGAAGTTAAGATGATCTGGATTTTAATTCTCAGAGAATTTGAAGACTTTGTGGTTTCCTCCCTTTTTTTCTAATCAAATTTTATAGCTTATATATTTGTACTAAAGAAAACATTGTTTCCTAAAGTTTGTATATGTTATACAAGTGGAGCTTTTATGCCATTATTTCAGTTGGGCAGCATCAGATGGGACATTTAATTTATGAAATTGTGTTGGGGGATGTGGTGTTCTTCAGATAGTTTTGGCATATCAGCTAGCTCTTCCACTGGAAAAAAAGGAGGAGGCAGTGATTCAAATGAAATCTTACAAATAGGCCTTCTTAGTATCAATATTAAAGATGGCAAAGGTGCTATAAAGTTGGGTATTTTAGGACTTCATATTTTCCTTGAGACTCTGCATTGGCATTTTAATTTCTCTTTTTTCCAGGAGGAAAAAGGAAGGGAAAATCATACTATTTTCAAAGGAGAGTTATCATCACTGTCATCTAATCTTTCCTTCACTTCAAAACTAGAGGTTCCTGTGAAAAATAATACAGCTACCTATATTTTCAGTTAATTTGCATTTTCATGGAATCAGTAAGCTCAGACCTGGAAGTGACTTTACCAAGTCTGAGCCATCCTCCTTCTCCCACCCACAAGAATCCTATCCCCTACCCACAAACATCATCCTTGACAAGTCTATTTGAAGACCTCAATGTAGGGGAACTTTTTACTTCCTGAAAAAACAACTCATTTCACTTTTGGATAACTTTCATGATTAAAAAGCCTTTGCTCTCTAGGAGATCAAATATTAACAGTGGAAGACAACATTTATAGCTGCAAGTTAGATGAAAACTCCCTGCGGTCCTTTTGGAGTAGACCCAAAGCAGATGATAATGCATTTTTTTGTGTTGTTACCACTGAAGAAATCAAATCCATTGATGATACTGAACCATTTGACAGTACAAAGGACTTTAGAGGCAATGCTTTTCTTTTCTGCATCTTCAGTAGTAGCTGTGACTGTTGACAATTAATTCACTGGATGATGACTCCTGATCCTGAACTGGAAGAAGGATCAATGTGTGTATACCTGGGCAAGGGAAGGGCTGCTATTTCCTCAGATTTTGTGCTCTGGATCCTAGGATATTGTCATCTGGGTCAGAGAGGAAGTGGTGGTCAAGATGGTTCTGGTCAAAGCTACTTTCTCTCTGGGTAGATTGCTGCTTTAGCAAGGCTGACATGCCTACCATGTGGGTGACAGTGGATGGAGATAGCTAGCTCCTTCTTCACATGGGTTACTTCCTTAGATACTAGCTACAGGGGCTGGACTGGACAAAGGGTCAGTAGTTTGTAGGTTTGCTGCTATTTCTGGGTCTTTTGGGCTTCCCTGACAGACAGTAGCCATTGGTCAGTCAAAACAAATAAACATATCAATTTAGGTTAAGTTTATGAAATGGTACTGTTCAGAATCTTTCACTATTTTCTGTAAGATTTTTATTAACCTATTCATATCCTAAACTAGTTTTGTCTTGGCTAGAAAATCCTCCATTTGGCAAGAATGTCAAAGACTTGTAGACTGATGCAGTTTCAGGTTCTGTTGGATGTCCTGTCATGATTTACATTTATATTGGCATCTATTGAACTTCTTTAGAAAATGATGATTATCTGTATCATTTTTGTCCATTTCCTTTTTTTCACCATCAATAATTTAAAAATATCAGGTTAGAATTATTTTATTTTATAAAAGATCCTCATAGCCTTCATATTTCCTTTAATTTTATATTTGCTCTAAATTATGACTTTAAACTGATTGCTGACATGGAAATAACTCCCGTATCAGTAACCAATCATTTCCTTTCTGTCAGAATATAATAAATCTCATTTTTCATGATATCATTTGGTGTTTTCCATGTCCAGAATTTCCTGACACTCCTCTTGAAGAAAATATTCATGATGTATAGGTGTGGGGCTTTTGTGTAGTTTATAAGATTTTGTCTTCTTTTGTATCTTACTCCTGATTCCTATTTTCAATCAATCAATAAGCATTTAGTAGGCACTTACTATGTGCCCAGCACTATTCTAGGCACTGGAGATGAAAAGACAGAAGTTAAACATATCTCACAACTCAAAGGAAGCTAACATTCTATGGGAATGGCAAATGTAGAGGAATATACAAAATATATACAAAGTAGCTGCCAGGTGATGTGGGAGAAGGCATATTAGAAACTGAAGGAGACAAAACAGGACTCACATAGAAGGTGCAACTTGAGATAAGTTTGGAATGTATTGTCTCCTCACCTAAGCTTGAGTGCATTGCAGAATGGAGGACAGTCAGAGCAAAGACATGGAACCTAGAGCATTATACGTGAGGAACAGTAGGAATAGCAGTTTGGCTGGATGGTAAAGTATGTCATAGGGAAAAGTAAGTAATATATCTGGAAAGGTGGGATAAGACTGGGCTGTAAAAGATAGTTGAAATCCAAATTATGAAGACTTCAGTTGATCCTAGAGATGATAGGAAGATATAATATTTAATAGGGACAGATGATAGGGAATTGACTGGGAAGAGAAGCAACATGATTAGACCTCTGATTTAGGAAAATCATTCTGTCATCTATTGCAATATGTACTGTTTCCAGCATGGAGTATTTTCACCACTGTCTGTCCATATTTTCATTCTCTTTATCCTCTTTCTTTGCAAAAGGTTTTGATGCATGAGCTTCAATTAAGTTCATCGAAGTTTTTTGTAAATGTTAATCATTAGTACTATAATGTGACCAAAAGTCCCTTTAAACAACTTTTCTTTTTGCCTTCAGATATATGATCAAATTAATTTCTACCTATTCTTAGAGTCTCCAATTTAGCTACAGCTTAATCTCTGGATGAATTCATCATTAGAATATCAAAGTTAAATCTATTCATTTCTCGTATCAATATGTCAAATAATTGTCATTTGACAAGATTTCGCATTTAGCAAACTAACCATTCAGTAAATTTTTATAGACATATTGATAATCCTATCCTTTTTTCTGCTACTTTGCCATCTGCTACCTTGCCATCGCTACTTTGCCACCTGTCAAGGGAGAAGGAGGTTACACAGGATTCAACACCATTTTGAGTTTCCTTTGGTTCATAGGAGGCCATTGCAAAGTACTTTATCACTTAGTGTCCTGCTTGCAAGGGATGAATGTCTCCATACTTAGCTAAGTTTTGTCCTCAGAAAACAGATAGACTGTACTTGACACATATTCAAAATCTTTAACACATGCTAGAACCTTATAGAGCTTGTATTTTCTAGCATACCCTTCAAGAGCTAGGGTCATTTTCACAACGTGATGAACCATTAGGTTAAATATCTTAAGTTTTCTTAAGAGTTCTTCATACGACATGGTTTCTTGACCATGTCAGTACACTCCAGTTTATCAGATATGGTACCTAGAACTAAAAACCATACTCTAGATATGGGCTGACCAGAATAGAGTCAGCATACTGGGACTACCATTAGACTTCATGGTAGAGTAGACTCAAAGACCATCTAGTACCATTTACATCTGAATAAGAATTCCCTTCAATATACTGCCTAGTGGCAATCATTATCCATATTTTTCTTAGTGACCTCCAGTAAGAAGAGATTAAGACAATTTCATTAGGTCAAGGCAACTTTAGATTTTGACCCAATTCCACAGTGGAATAGCTCTAATTGTTAGTAATTTTCTTTTTTCCCTTTTTACATCAAGTCTAAATTCTCCATTTTACAACTAAGGTTGCCCTTTTTGACTAAGCAAAACAAGTTTAAATCTATACTTTTGTTTTGTATCATTATACTTCTATAAATGTAGCTTGAAATTACATTAACATTTTTTAAAGTATTACTTATTTTTTAAAAATTAAGTTCCAAATTCTCTCTTTACCTCTTGTCCCTTATCCACCCATTGTGAGAAGGCAAGAAATAGTACCCATGCCACACTGACTTCCAGATTCTGAATTGGAAGAGCCCCCTAGAAGCCATCTAGTTCAACCAATATCTGAATAAGAAATGCCTTCTATAATATAGCTGAAAAGGGGTTATATTACCTTTCTTGAAGACCTTTACTGGAAGGAAACTCTTGTTTCCTCCTGAGTTGACCCATTGCACTTTTGGATAATAATTTTGGATAATAATATTCTATAATTATTAGAAAATGTTTTACATACATGAAATATAAATAAACCCTTCTTCCACTTCTTGCTCCTATTTCTATGAAAAGAGATAAGGGTAAATGTTTCATCTACATGACTATCTGTCCTGGGTTTTCCTCTATGTTCTATTTATTGGTAACCTCATCAGCTCCCAAGGTTTTAGCTCTCAGCCCTGCAGATGACTCACAGGTCTACATATCCAGACCCGGGCCCTTTCCCAAACCTTAGTCCCATATTACTAGTTGACTGTTGGACATTTGTGGAAACCTGCTAAACTCAATGCATCTAAAACTTGGTTGAGCTTTCTCCCTAAGGCTCTGTTATTCCAGATTCTCTCTTTTCTGTTAAAGGTACCACCCTCCTTCCTCCCAGTGTCCTATGTATGTAATTTTAGCATTGTCTTTGACTCCTGACCCTCCCTCACCCTGCATAACTAGCTAATTGCCATATCTTGCTAATTCTACCTTCACAGTCCCTCCATAATCTGACACTTTCTCTTAATGCACACAGACCCCACCTGATTTCAGGTCCTCATCACCTCTTGCTAAGATTAGTGCAAGAACTTCCTAATTGCTCTCAATGCTCTAGTTCTTCACCATTCCAGTCCATTCTACACACGGTTGCCAAAGTAATTTTCATCAAGTGCAGATCTGAGTCACTGCTAGTTGCTTCCTATTGCCTCTATAATAAAATATAAACTCCTCGTTTTGTTTTAAAAGCACTGTAAATCTTCGTCCTGAACTACCTTCCCAGCCTCATCAGGTGTTATACCATCTTTTATGTTCTGAGATCTAGACAAACTGACTTTTTCTCTGTTCTTCATTAACAGCTCTTTATTTGAACATATCCCCTCCTTGCCTCTACCTCAGACAGTTCATCTATTCCTGTGAGATCTTGTAAGCAAGTATTTTCTGCAGGAAACCTTTCTGATTCCTCCAAGCCTTTCAGTCTTCCTATATTTCATTAATTTCTCTCTCTCTCTCTCTCTCTCTCTCTCTCTCTCTCTCTCTCTCTCTCTCTCTCTCTCTCTCCATACATACATACACATGGGGATAGGTATATATAAAGGTAGTTATATGTACATATGTGTTTCAACCACATAGTGGGATTTCCCACCTGCCGCAGTAATCAGGCCAGGGCTGGATAAGCACACAATGTTTATGGCACCTTTTCTAGTCCCCTTCCTCACACCAGGTGAGCAGAGCAATCCTTAAAAGGCTGCTCAGACACCCAGGGGCTGCTGAGTCCCACTGCTGCTTCCAGTGAGAAGCAACCCTATGACCTGGGCCACCTGTGTGCAGGATTGTGACTACAGCTCCCGGTGTATCCTCACCTGCTGCTTCATCATTTGCCTGTTGCCACAGGACTTTGAAGCATAATAGTGAAATGGGAGGGGTGATGTCTTTTGATTCATGGATAAATTGGATTTAAGTGAGTCAGAGTTGCATGAAGTCATCAGCCTCACTCTCTCCTCCACAGTCATCAGAGTCCAGTGGTAGGGCAGAGTCAAGACAGCTGGCAATGACTCAGGATGCAGTGGATGACTTTGGCATCTTTGTTGTCTAACCAAGCTCTAAGCACTCCACATAGCCTACTTCATCTGCCTTCATGGCCGTTGGAACAAATTGTTCTCATCTGCCCATTCCACCAGAAAAAATCTTAGACACCCTGCTAACTCATCAATGAGTTTGAGAACCCTTGGTTACCCTCAACCTGGTTTTGCCCATCTACCAAAATGGTTTACCGGTGTGTGACCGCTGCACATGCTGCAGCTTCTTGGAGCCACAGGTGAGAGTTTGGTGGAACAGGTGGACACCAAAGGTGGAAAGAACCCCTAAAAGGGCTCAGCAGCCAGTGTAAAGGCAAAGAGATGGCTAATAAAGAGCTGTTAATGAAGAACAGAGAAAAAGTCAGTTTGTCTAGATCTCAGAATATAAAAGATGGTATAACATCCAGTGAGGCTGGGAAGGTAGTTCAGGACGAAGATTTACAACAGTCTTAAAACAAAACAGAGGAGTTTATATTTTATTGTCGAGGCAATAGGAAGGTACTGGTCCTCCCTGAACACACCCGACACCCCATATGTACATATACACACAAAGCATATGTATGCATTTATTACCTTTTAAAATATTGCATATATTTTATATATACTTGTTTCCAAGCACATATTTAGAATGTAAGCCCATTACACTGTAAAAACAAACAACTTTGGTAGCTTTAAGAACTCAGAACAATTCAGGGACTAAGCATGATTCCAGAGGACCAATGATGCTACCTTCTCACATCTTGATAGAGAGATAATGGATTCAGTCAGTGTGCATAATGAGATTCTTCTTTGGATAGAGAGGTATTTTTTTTTACTTAACTGCACATATTTATTAAAAAAAGATTATTTTTGTCTTAGTTCTTCATAGTGGGGGGTAAGAAGGGGAGAAAAGCAAGTTTTGTTCTTTGAAAAGTAAAATTTTATAGCTTATTGAGAGGAAAGATTTCTACCAAAGTTTTTGGCACATTGTAGGCGTTGAAGAGACTTTTGTGAAGGAAAATTAAACTTTTAGTTTATAGTTATAGTTTTTTTTATAATTTTTAGTTGTAGCTTATATTTTTATAAAATTATATATTTATATAATTTTTATATATGTATTATTATGATTAAATATATAATTAATATAATTAAATATATGTAATATAATTAAATATATAATATAATTAATATAATTAAATATATATAATATATTTATATATTTTTATATATTTAGTTATAATTTTTAGTTATAGTCCTCCAGCTATAACAACAAGGACATAGTGGACTTTTCTTTGTTTTTACAATCAGCACTGTTATACCTAATGCATTTAGAGCAAAATGTTTGTCAAACTTGCAAATTTATTATTTTCACAAATATTCTGTATAAAAGATGGTTTTTATCTATCGCATTGCTTGTCAGTCCTTTGCAACTTCATAAATAGATCAATGTCAAATTATAATTTTCATCTCCGTTCACAGAATATGTCTTGGAAATTCTTTACCAAGTAGAGTGCTTAAGCATTCTCTTCTTGAAAGAGGAGAGTAAGATACCTCACAAGGGAAACAGTTAGTATACCTTTAATTATCTGTCAATTATTTATTTATTTATTTTGGGGGGCTCAGTTGTTTTCTATTGTCATTTTTTGTGCCCTACCACAACTGACGTACATTTCTACACATTATACCTTACTTGGAGTAAGGCTTTTCAAAATCAAATGGAATCATACTTCAAGGAATCTGAATCTTTCTCTGGTGGAATTCCACGCTTATCGAATTTCTAGTGATATTCTTCCCTTCCTTAAAAAATTTGTGAAGTTTTTAAAGTAAGAAAATTCTGTTCTTATCAGAAGGTAACAGCCCATCAGCAATATCTGCTTTGCAAGAGGTAGTGGAGTTGAATGTATGATATTTTTTTTAATCTGAATTCAAGAAGACCTGGGTTTGTCACATCTCTAATATTTACTAGCTCTGTGGCAAGAGCAATTCACTTAACCTCTCAGAGGTTCAGACAACTAACCAAGATATATCCATTCTGTGATACAGATGAGCTGCTTTCTGTGTAAGTGGCAGCCATTCCTGTACTGATGAAACCATAGATACTTGATATTATAAGACATTTAGAAGGGAGAACTCATAATATTGACATCTCTAGGCCCTCAGATACTCTTTCTTTTTTTAAATTTAATTTTACTGATGCATTTTGGTTTTATACCACATCCATTTCCAGATATACATTCTCTCCATCACTGACATCTCCTTTATAAGAAAGAACTTTTATCCCACCTCAAATAACACAGGAAAGGCCTCCAAAAATATATGCAATATTATGAACTCATAGGCTTCTACCCAGCTATTGAGAGAAGGGAGGTCCTTTGCCAATCCAGGTTGGTATTTTTTCTGCAAATCATATCTTTACAAAGCTGCTTACTTAGAGTTTAAGTGACTTGTTCAGGGCCACACAACCAGTGTGTATCAGAGGTAGGGTTGAACTTAGGTCTTTGGGACTCTGAGACCAGATATTGATTTGCTATTACATTTTGCTTCTGACACTATAAGATAGATATAAAATATAGAAAGAATTCAAAGGAACTTTGGAAGACTTTAAGAGATAAAGTTGAGAGAATTAAGCACAATGCAGAAAACAATTTATAGGGTGACCATAATAATGTAAAGACATTAGAGTTCTGATTTATGCAGGGATCAATTTGACTCTAAATGACTAACGATGAATCTTGCCTCTCTCGTCTCAGCAGAAAGGTAATGTACTAAAACCGTGAAATGAAACTTTGTTGTCAGAGATGGCCAATATGTTCGCTTAGCTAAAGTATGATTCTTTGTTATAACAGAGAATTGTATTGTGGGAATTGCAAAGGGGTGTGTGTCTGTGTGCAAGAGTCATTTGGTAGTGGCAGGAATTTTCATTTTGTTTTGCTTGTTGTACCTATGATTTCATTGGTATAAAGGGTTCCTGGTGAGGAAACTCAGTCTGCCCATGCAGATTAGCAGCTGCTTGGCAAATTATAGTTCCAGAGAGTTGTTTACGGCACTGAGACTTGCCCAAGGTGTGTTAGAAGGAAGACTTGAACCCAGGTGTTCCTGACTGTGAGGCTGACCCTCTATCCACTATGGCATCTTGCAACATTGGAATATTGTAAGAAGGAGAATAAATGAACAAGAACGCCAAAGTATATAGGGAAAATATGAACCAGACTCATAGAGAACGTGAAGGTGTGGATGAGTTACCACCTGCACTGACATAGGGGCATGCCCATGTTGGTGAGATGATAGATTCATTGACATATTGAAATATTTGTGTATTAAAATTTCTAATGTGGGCAGGCCAAAAATGATGTAGTCCACAGCACTCCCAACTACCACCCCACAATGCTCTGGAGTACAACCTCAATCAGATTAAAATGTCATTCCTATATAATTCCAAGGTTTTGATGTAATATTTTTTTACAAAAGAAATGTATGTACAGGTGTGGTTTTCTGTCATTACACAGCTGCAGGGATCTTCTGTATAATTTAGTGGCCCCCATTTCTATTTAATTTTGGCACCACTGGTCTAAGGTTTAGTTCTTTTGAGGAGAAAGGGAAAGACACTTCCAAAATAATTTAGTTTATTTTTATAGAGTAATGGAGATCACAATTTGTTAGATGTAATATGCAAAAATGAAATTATGCTCAACAAAGTTTCTTATAATGGAATAATAATAACAGTACTGATAACAACTAACATTTGTGCTTAACTATATGCAATGTGATAAGTGAATTATAATTATAATTATATATAATGTATATAATTATATAATATATAATATAATATAATAAATTATCTAATAAAATATGTATATAATTATAATCATTATTTCATTTGATCTTCACAACAAATCTAGAGGCTAGGTGCTATTATTATCTCTGTTTTACAGATGAGAAACCGAGATAAACAGAGGTTAAGTAACTTGCCAAAGGTTATAGAACCATGAAATATCTGTTGCTGGATTGGAATCCAGGTATTCCCTGACTCCTGGCCCAGGCCTCTATCCATTGTACCAACTACCTGCCCCTCTAAGTCTGTAATCTTATAGTCAAATAATATCCATTAACAGGGATACTACTTCCAAAATGATAGTTTCCATAGAGAGTATCTTATACAGACTATTTGGCGCATCATTTCTTATGTTAATTCACTATTTTGATCATTTGTAACTTACGATGATATGGCTACAGATTTATAATTATAGTAGTAACTGCCAGATCCTTCTATGGCATATTTTTTTTTTAATCTAGAGCCTACGAAGTAAACAAATATACAATCACTACCCTTGAAACAAGCTTGAATTCAAATTATTTTATTTGTCATTATTACTAGGCTCTTTTCTCTTGTGACATTTTATTCTAGTGGTCTTTTGGCCAGTTAGGTCAAAAGGTTAAGGAATAGGGTGAATGAATTCAAGATCTTAAATGCAAATGAATGATAATTCAATTGGATTTCCCTTTATTAAGCACCTATTAATATGAAAGGCTGAAGGAGTTTCACCATGGGAAATATCTATATCAATTAAAATCACAGGCCTAGTCCAAAAAAAAAAAAGGGCACCATGTTAGTCATGACAATGCAGAGATGAAAGGAAATCAGTTCTTGCTCTCAAGGACCTTACATTCGAATAGGCATTCTTACCAGACATAAATTAATGCATTTAATTCACAACTATAGTTCCAGAGTATCCCAAACTATAACTGCTGTCTAAATGATCAGTTTGTATTTTTTACAATGTCTACTTTATACTCAGCATTATGGTAAATATTACAGGTTAAACAGGGAAAAAAAGACTTGTAGACAAGGTGTTTTTAGATGAATTCTGTTTGTTACAGGAGAAACAGACAAGAGAATGTGGATGGATTTTCCCATATGTATCACTAGTGGAAAAGGAACTCAAAATGTATTAGGTCAGGAGTATTGCCATTGTTAATGAAGAAGAACCATTAGTTTCTTAAATCTGTCCCAAGGGGAGGTGGTGAGAGAGAAATCTGGATTCTTAGACCTTGCATGAAGTTAAGCAAAGGCTTGGCAATTATCCTGAAATTAGAACATGGAAGGCAGGAAGCAATAGCAATTAAATTTATTTCTCTTGCTATCTTTCTATGTCTTCTGTGTCCTTCTCTCCCTCCTCCTTCTCCTCCTCTCCTCTCCTCTGCCCCTGTCTCTCTGCCTCTCTCTGTCTGTCTCTCTCCCCCCACCCCTTTCTCTGTCTCTCTCTAGATGAAGGGATTAGCCCTCCCTCCTTCTCTTATTAATGAGGTCCCCTGAAGTACAGAACCAGTTAAGGAGTTGTTTAAGTCAATTGGTTTCTGTAAGTACAATAGAAAATAATGAATTTGGTAACTTTTTTATACTTCCTTCCCACTTCTCTCACTCTTTTTTCTCCTTTCCACTTATACCATCTCTTCTCTCTCTTTTCCCATTCCTCTCCTTTTTTCCTCCCTTTACTTCTCTTCTTCTCTCTCCTTCCATTAATACTACATTTTTATCTACTTAGTGATTGAATAACAACAGATGCCTCCCCCTCCTTTTTTTCTGTAGGTAACCCCAGTTCTAGAGCTGTAACCTTAGGTGGTGATGACATCATTACCGTATGATCTTGCTATCTGTCACTCCACATCTAAAATGTAAACAGTGAAAGCAGGGGAGAAAACACTACCACTCACATTTTACCACTCTATCTTTGAATAACTGAATTGTTTTCTTTTTTCTTATGGCTTATAAGCAATCACCTTTGCCCATCTGAGACAAATTAACTCCTGGGGAAGAGATGTTCCAAGAGCTTTCACATAGTCTGTTTCCAAGGAAACAACTCCTTTTGTCCATATGTGCTCTTGCAGCTCCCATGCCAGATTGCTTTGTAACTTCAGAAACAACAAAACAAGGTAGAAGCTAACTAATTATATTCAGTTTAAGAGTAGGAAAAATTATTTGAGAATCTACCATAATTAGCATTGGATTGATACACAAAATGGGATATGTAGCCCTGAGGACTGGGGGTGGGACTATAGGAAATGATGAACTATGAACTCAGAAAAACTAAATTCGCCACATGATATGTTTGTACAAATGGTTTCATAGACATTCGGTGTGGTTTGCAGATTATCAACCAGTCTTGTGGAGCCCTCTACTGGCACACTTTGCCTGGAAGAAAAGGGCGGAGCTAAGCATGTATTATCTGTGTTAAATACTAAACACTTGGGATTTTACTTTACTGACAACTTTAATATCACTTTCATTTAGTTTTGAAATGTTTCTATTTTTCAAAATTAGAGTGACTAGGTTGCATTCTTAATGTTGGCAATCATGGTAATGACTCTTTCCTTTAGGTGTACGTATTTTTTTTTTTTTTCAGTTGAGCATGGACTATATGCTAGGGAGTGGGCTATGAAGATAAAATAAATGACAGTTCTTGCCTCTGTTGATTTCCTTCCTTCCCTTTCCCCTCTCTCCCTTAGGGAATACTCAGGAAGCTTACATTTGGATAATGGTCTCATTTTCAAAAGATATGTCTATATTTTTATATCTTATCTATATTTTTATCCATTTATCTATCTAATCAGTTCCATGTATATGGAACAGATTCAAATTTATAAAACTAAGAACCATTCCCCAGTGGATAAATGACCAAAGGATACAAACAGGTGGTTTTCAAAGGAATAATTCCATAATTCCAAAAATGCTCTAAATCACTAATACTTAAAACAACTTTGAAGTTCCACCTCAGCCTGGCAAAGATGATGCAAGAGAAAGATGACAAACACCTGAGGGGTTGTGAGAAAATGAGCACACTGGTGCACTGTGGGAGATGTGAATTGCTCTAGATATTCTGGAAAGGGATTTGAAATTATGCCTAGAAAGTTATCAAATGTACATATCCTTTGATCTAGCTAGTAGGCCTATAACTCATCAAAGAACATCAAAGAAATTGTTAAAGGATCTACATATACAAAAATATCTATTACAGCTCTTTTGTTATTGTTGTTCAGTTGTGTCTGACTTTTTGTGACCCTGTGGACCATGGTATGCCAAAGCTATCCGTAGATACTTTTTGGGGAGGCAAAGAAATTGGTTTGCCTTTTCCTTCTCTAGTGCATTAAGGTAAACAGAAGTTAGGTAACTTGCCTAGGGTCACACAGCCAGTGAGAGTCTGAAATTTGAACTTAGGCGCACTTGAGTCTAGGTTCAGTGTTCCATCCACTGAACTACCTAACTGCCTATTTTAGTGGTTTTAGTGCAGCTTTTTCAGTGATAGTCAAAAATGGAGACTAAGGAAATGCCTAAGCAATTTGTTGACAGTTAAGTAGCAAAGTGGATAGAGCACTGGGTTTGGAATCTGGAAGACTCATCTTCCTGAGTTCAAATCTTATCTTACTAGCTGTGTGACCCTGGGCAAGTCACTTAGCCCTGTTTGCCTCAGTTTCTCATCTATAAAATGAGCTAGAGAAGAAAATGGTAAACGAGTCTGATATCTTTGCCAAAAAAAATTCCCAAAATGGGGTCACAGAGAGTCAGACATGACTGAAACAATTGAACAACAACAATAAGCAATTTGTGGTACATGAATATAGTGGAAAATTATTATGATATAATAAATAATGAAATGGAAAATTTTAGAGGAAAATGGGAAGACAATTATGAACTTATGTAGTGTGAAGTGAGCAGAATTCAGAGAATAATTAATAGAATAACAATAGCATATAGATAAACAACTTTGAAAAGCTTTGGAACTGAACAACAAAATGATAAACCAAAGCCCAAAAGAATGAGAATGAAATGTGCTACTCATCTCACAGCTGAGTAACTTAAAACGCAAAAAGTGACATACATTTCTGGACATGGCTCATGGAAAATTTGCTTTTTAGACAATGTAAATATATACTGAGGAATTTGTTTTTTCTTTATTGTTATTTTTTCAAATTTGCTTAATGAGGATACAGGAGATTAATAAAGAATGTTTTTCTTGAATTTTTAAAATATTTTGAAAAAGTCTACAGCTGACTAAGAGAACTCAATATGTCTAGAACTAAGCATGGTGGAGTAGAAAGAGATGTTCTATTCGGAATCAGAGGACCTAGGCTCAAATGATAGCTCTCTCATTCATTCTCTGTGCAACAAAGGCAACTTAATGAACTATTCTGGGCTACACTTTCTTCTTCTGTAAAATGAAAGAATTTGACTAAACTACCTCTAATGTCCCTTCAAGGTCTAAATGATGAGCCTACCTACAAGACAATCCAAAGAAAAAAGTATTAATAATTAAAGCATTAGAAAAGATTTCTGAAAGGAGCAATGGATTATAAAAAGGCACAACTGATAAAGTAATGTCTTGTAGGCAATAGGTAAAACTTTAAAGGCATTGAGGAAAGATATGGAATGATGAGCAAGAGAACAGCCAATAAACTAGCTCCTCTGGTATATAGAGATTATGCAGAAGAATAATATGAAATGTCTGGAAAAACTGCTGTAAGCCAGATTTAGAAAGTCTTTAAATATGAATTTGAGCAATTTTTTTAAAATCACAGAAATAGCAGGAAGGCAATGAATATTAATTTGAAAATATTTTTTCCAATTAAATTTTAAAATGCTTTTGGAATATCTGATTTTTTTAAAACTTTGAATTTCAAATTCTTTCCTTCTCTTTTTCCCCAATTGAGAAAGGAAGCAATTTGACATAGGTTATAAATGTGCAATCATGCAAAACATATTTCCATATTTCATATTGGGAAAGAAAACAGAGAAAAATCCCATTAAAAGTAAAGAAAGTAAAAAATAGTATGTTTCAATCTGCACTCAGACTCCATAAATTCTTTCTCATAAGTCCTTTGGAATTGTCTTAGAACTTTGTATTGCTGAGAAGAGTTAAGTCATTCACAGCTGATCATCATACAACATTGTAGTTATAGTATACAATGTTCTCTTGATTCTGCAAACTTTACTTTGCATCAGTACATATGTCTTCCCAGGTTTTTCTAAGACCATCCTATTTATCATTTCTGATAGCACAGTAGTATTCCAGCACCATCATATACCACAACTTGCTCAGCCATTCCCCAACTGATGGGTATCCCCTCAATTTTCAATTCTTTTCTACCACAAAAAGAACTGCTACAAATATTTCTTATACATTTGAGTTCCTTTCCTTTTTAGAAAAATCTCTTTGGGATACAGATTTAATAGTGATATTGTTAGGTCAAAGAGTATGCAGACTTTTATATATCGCTTTGGGCATGGTTCAAATTGCTTTCCAGAATGGTTGGGTCAGGTCACAACTCCCCCAACATCACTGAATGTTCTTGAGTGTGGTCGATAAATGTGATCAGGCTTATGTTTTAAGAATATGAGTTCCTACCTACAAAGGAGGATGGTTTGGAGAAGGATGAGTTTGCAGTCAGGGTGATCAATTATGAAGCTGATGACACAGTCTAGGTGAGATATGATGAGGGTTTGAACTAAGGTAGTTTCTGTTTGATTAGAGGTAAAGGGTCAAAGATAAGAGATTTTATGAACATAGAATGAAGAAGACCTGATAATGGATTGGATGGAGTCCTAAAAAAGAGTGGAGAGTTAGGGCGAACCTGGGTAACTGGAAGTATAGTGGGGTCCTTAAGAGAAAAAGGCATGTCTGAGGAAAGATGAACTTCAGAGGATGATAATGAATTACATTTGGGGCAACATAAGTTTGAAATGCCAATAAGAAGCCAGAGAGAGATGTTTAGCAATGAGAAAATATTTTCAAGTGGTGATGTGACATTAGATCTCAGGGGAGAGATAATGGATATAATAAATAATATGTAGATTCAGACATTAGAGACATAGAGACTAAAATTCAACCCACTGGCCATTGAATGAGATTACAGAAGGAAAACATGTACAGAGACTAGAAAAGCCACACCTTGTGAGTGCATGGATGTTGACACATCAAAGAAGACTGAGAAGGACCCTTGAGACAGGTACTAGGAGAATTGGGAGAGATAAGTGTCATAGAACTACAAGAAGGAGGGAGAAATTAGGAATTTTAAATACTGCAGGGCTCAAAAAAATGAAGATTGAGAAAAGTCACTGGATTTAGAAATTAGTGATCAATGGTAAACTTGCAGAAAGCAGTTATAGTGGATTAGTACAACCTAAGAGTCAGCCCATTAAAACATCATCAAAGACCTTAATGTAGAGGAAGACACCTAAATTCATAAAAGAGAAAATTTGTACAAGGAATTCCTGAAACTATAGTGGAGGAGCTCTTCAGAGTATGAGGTTCTGTAGCACCACAGAGTTATTTCCCTCAAACAAAAGCTTGTAAGTTTAATGGGATATAAGATCTTCCCTGCCTATTAATAGTCCTCACATGGAGCCCTGGCACAGGGACAGTTAGGCTCTGGATTCCCACACCTTTCCAGTTAGGTGCTGATTTCCAAGCCTCTCCTTAGTGTGGAGTCTTTGATTGGAAAAAATATATATTGTATTGCTTGGAGGAAAAGGTGTGGGTGGAGAGAGAAGTAGGTAGAGAGAAAAACTTGCCTAGGGGCTTGATGGAGAGAAATATCTGTGCTCCCTGAATTGGTGATGAGTACCTTACTAAATCTTGCCTTCTGGTATCCTAATAGCAATGTTCCAAATAAATATTTGGTTTTGTCATGGAGGACAAGAGTTTATTGTATTGTGTGAACAAACCCTGGGAATATGTATACATATTCATAGTAGCTGCAATGCATATCACACTAGCATTGCAGAGTCTAATTAACCTAGTCTGCTAAATGGGGCTCTCTCTGGGTCCTTTAGGAGGCTGCTTTAAGATTGTTCTGTTCTTGAACCCAAGCTCTGTCCTACTGTCTATAGATGATGGATGGGTGTGGTGCAAGTGTTGTAGCTTTCAGGAGTAATTAAATACTAGATAATTAATCAATAAATATTTGTTAAGTTGCTACTAATTCTAATATCACCATAATATAGCTTTAATTTCACAAATTAGACAGTAACACTTAGTTCATGACAATTATCTTCAGGAAAATCTTGATTTCCCCTTTTGATTAAATTTGTTTTCATTTTAATACTGATGTTGAGAAAAGAGGGACACTGTTTGAATGAATAGTATTATTTCATAAGTCCTTTGGTCTTCCTTGCAATTTCCTCCTGCAAGAAAACTATGAGATTAATTTCAGTTATGATTTCTGTAAATAGATGGTTTCATCCATTCTTGAGAGTGAGAGACTAGACATGGCACTGCCTCCTTTCTTTACTTAAAAAGAAGGAGGCTTGCTATAAATATAGTAAGGAAATAGAGTTTTCAAATGGAAAACTTGGTCCTTCACCCATTCTCAAGGGAAGAACTATAATAACCAAAAAGATACAAATTCTCAGGCAAAAGTATAACTGAATTGAGTAATTTTTGGATCACATATTTTGATAACATGTATGATAATAATAATATAGAACCTTGAAGCTTGCTAAGATCTTTTCATACATGTGATTTGTAATTATAAGAAAGCTTCCCATAGCAAGACTCAGATGGGTAGAATTATTTCTTATGCTTTTGAATAAACTGCACACATATGTATTCATGCATGTATCAGAGGAATGTTGGGCTATTTCTACTTGACTGGAATAGAAAACTGAACTATTTTTATGTTTCTCCTTCTTTATTCTTGCTTTAATTAGAAGTGTTATTTTTTTCAATTGTTTAAGATGTCCCACCATTTGCAAAGTTTAGCAATGGAAGCAGGGCACTTAGGGGGACATAAAACAATGCTTGGGTTTTCCAGGGATTAAACTTTGGGTTAGGGCTTAGCCACTATCAAGTTATCAATACAGGACTTCAGAGAGGTGGTGTGCTATAGTGCCTAGAGTGTTAAACTCTGAGTCAGTAAGATGTGGGTTCAAATTCAGCTTCTGATAATATATTGACATTGTGACCATGGATTTATCACTCAACCTCTTAGTTCCTGAGACAACTTTCTAAGACATTAATTTCAGATCAATTGCCAAAATGAGACAACAGACAATAAAAGTTTTCTGTAATGATCAAATCAGAGGTCCAGGATAGATTAAAAAAAGAAAGAAAGGGGAAAGGAATAAGTATTTATATAGCACTTACTATGTGCCAGACACTGTGTTAAATGCTTTCCAAATACTATCACATTTGGTTCTTACAACCCTGTGGGGTAAGTGCTGTCATCCTCATTTTATAGCAGAGGAAACTGAAGCAAAAAGTTATTAAGTTACTTGCTCAGAATCACAAAGCTGTTTGAGAATGGATTTGAGACTAGGTTTTCTTGACTCTGGGCCTACTGATTTCTCCACTGTGCCATCTAAGTCCATCTAAGATCATTGCCTAAAGGATTGAATTCAGTTCATATAAATTCTCCTTGAGATCTTGAATGATATTATGAGGAAAGTGGCCTTATTTAGGAATAGTTTTATTAGAGTAACACTATTAAGAGTACTATATTATGATTACAAAGGATACATATTGTTCTTGTAATATGAAAGAAATACAAAGGGCAATAGAGGGTTGTTATGGGAGCATAAAACATAATGAAATGACAAAACATCATTAAAGAAGCAAAGACATAGAGGGGGTAGAGTCAAGATGACGGAGTAGAACCTGCCAGTGTTCTCCCACCAAATACCTCAAAAAACCTGTAAAAATGGCTCTAAACAAATTCTAGAGCAGCAGAAGCCACAAAATGACAGACTGAAGCAAATTTTCAAGCCAAGACGATCTGGAAGATCAACACTAAAAGTCTATTGCACCAGGCTAGGAGCAGAGCGCAGTTCAAAATGAGCTGCACCACCATGGATGGAGCTTTAGTAGGACTTAGGGGATGGAATTGGGGCAGCTGCTGTGGTTTCCAGACTTCTCAACCCACAAACACCAGAGACAACTTCAAAGGTCAGTGGGAAGGGTCTCTCAGCTGCTTGAGAGGGGAATGTGGTCTGACCCCAGCTCCCGCCTGGCCCCAGTCCCAGCCCTGGCCCTGGTCCCAGGGTGGCAGCAGCCACTGCTGAAGCAGAGGCTGCTTTTGGAGCCCTCCAATTAACAAAGAGCTCAAAAGTCAAGTAATCGGCTGGGAAAATGAGGAAATGGGGAAAAAGAAATAGACTATAAATTCTTACTTTCTTGGTGAAGAGGTATTTTCTTACATCATTGGTAAGGAGGAATATCAAAACATACAACCAGAAGAAGACAACAAAGCCAAAGCTCCTGTATCTAAAGCCTCAAAGAAAAAATATGAATTGGTCTCAGATCATGGAAGAGCTCAAAAAGAATTTTGAAAATCAAGTAAGAGAAGTAGAGGAAAAATTGGGAAGAGAAATAAGAGTGATGAAAGAAAATCATGAAAGGTGAGTCTGTTGCTTGCTAAAGGAACCCCCGCCCCTAAAAAAGTACTGAAGAAAATAATAGCTTTAAAAGTAGACAAATGGCAAAAGAGGTCCAAAAAGCCACAAAGGAGAAGAATGCCTTAAAAAGCAGAATGGGTCAAATGGGAAAAGAGGTCCAAAAAGCTTACTGAAGAAAATAATCCCTTAAAAATTAGAATGGAGCAAATGGGAATTAATGACTTTATGAGAAACCAAGAAATTATAAAACAAAATCAAAAGAATGAAAAAAATATAAGAATTGGAAAAAAATTATTGGAATAACAATTGATCTGGAAAATGGATTCAGGAGAGACAATTAAAAAATTATTGAACTACCTGAAAGCCATGACCAAATAAGGCACCTAGACATCATCTTTCAAGAAATTATCAAGGAAAATAGAAATGGAAAGAAGTCACTGATCACCATCTTATCAATGAAAACCGTCCTGATATTATATAGAATGAGAGGGTAAAATAGAAATGGAAAGAAGTCACCAATCACCTCCCAAAGGAAAACTTCTAGGAATATTGTAGCCAAATTCCAGAGTTTCCAAGTCAAGGAGAAAATATTACAAGCAGGCAGAAAGAAACATTTCAAGTATTGTGGAAACACAATCAGGATAACACCAGATTTAACAGCTTCTACATTAAAGGACTGGAGGGATTGAAATATGATATTCCAGAGATCAAAGGAGATAGGATTAAAACCAAGAATCATCTATCAAGCAAAACTGAGTATAATACTTCAGGGGAAAAAATGGAATTTCAGTGAAATATAGAACTTCCAAACATTCTTGTTGAAAAGACTAGAGCTAAATAGAAAATTTGACTTCGAAATAAAGAATTAAGAGAAGCATGAAAAGGTAAACAGGAAAGACAAAGCATAAACGACATATTAAAGTTGAACTGTTTACATTCCTACATGGACAGTTATTTGCAATTAATGAAACCTTTCTCAACATTAGGATACTTAGAAGGAATACATGCACATATATATGTATATATACATATATATGTGCATGTATGTGTATGTTTATGTGTGTATGTATGTATATGCATGTAGAGAGAGACAGAGACAGAAACAGAGGGCACAGTAAAGTTGAATATGAAGGGATGATATCTAAAAAAGAAAATTAAATATTGAGAGGAATGTACTAAGAGAAAGAGAAAAGGAGAGGTAGAATGTAGTAAATCATCTCACATAAAAGAAGCAAGAAAGAGATTTTATGATGGAGGGGAAGAAGGGGAAGATGAAAGGGAATAATTACTTTCACATGATTTGGTTTTGGGAGGGAATAACATGAACACTCAATTGGGGTATGGAAGTTTATCTTACTCTAAAGGAAAGCAGGGAAGAAGAGGTGGCGATAATAGAAGGGACAGCAGATTGGGAGAATTGGTAATTAGAGGCAAACACTTTGGTACAGGGACAGGTCAATGGAGAGAACAGAATAAATAGAGGATGGAAAGGACAGAGGGAAATATAGTTAGTCTTTCACATGACTTTTATGGAAGTATTTTGCATGACTACACATGAATAACCTTTTATCAAATTGCTTGTCTTCTCAATGAAGGTGGATGTGGAGGGGGGAAGGGAGAGAATGTGGAAATCAAAGCTTTAAAAATGAATGCTAAAAATTGTTTTTATGTGCAACTAGGAAAAAAGATATATAAGCAATGGGATATAGAAATATATCTTGCCCTCCAGGAAAATAGAAGGGAAGGGGAGGGGAGGTGATAGAAGAGAGAACAGATTGGAGGAAAGGGTAATTAGAATAAATGCAGTCCTGGGGTGGAGACAAGGGGGCAGATGGAGGGAAAATCTGAAATTCAAAATTCTGTGGAAGTGAATGTTGAATATGGAAAATAAATAAATAAATGCAAAGAAAATAAGAAGCAAAGACATGAACAATTGGTACAGGTGAGTTGCTTAGTTAGGTAGTGAGAATGAGGGATAATGGGTAGACAGCTCAAGTGTTACCTTATCAGAGAATAGTGAAGGGGAAGAGACTAAGTATTTTAAAGCACCTACTATATGTCAGGCCTCGTGCTAAGTGCTTTACAAATATTATCATCCATGAAATGCTAAAATAATTAGGTCAATATGTTCAGTATGCTAAGTCAATCATTTGTGGCAAGTCTGTGGGAGAATACTGACAAGAATCACATCACCTAATAAGACACACATGGATTACAGTCTGTATTTGCAGAGCTGCTTCACAGATACAAACACATATAAAAGTACATACATTATGCTTACTTTTTCTTCCAAAATGAACAAGCAAAATCATCGTTTTTGATAAATAACTTGAGGCTGTTAAAATAATATTTCCTTTTAAACATTCAGGTCTTTCAGTTCATCATCATCCTCATTAACTATCATGGTCAGCATCTTCATTTTAAATCATTCATACTCAAACGTGGTCATACCCTTGGTCTTACCCTTGATCATCTGTGATCAAGAACTCTGAAATCTCTCTATCTGGTCATAACCTTCTTTCTCCTTCTACCTTATTGTTGTTCAGTCATATCTGACTCTTCATGGCCTCATTTGAGGTTTTCTTGACAAAGATACTGGAGTGATTGTCACTTCTCCAACTCATTTTAGCGATAAGGAAACTGAGGTAACCAAGGTTAAGTGACTTGCCCAGGGTCACACAACTATTAAATGTCTGAGGTCAGAATTGAACTCATGAAGATGAGTCTTTCTGGCTCCAGGCTTGGGATTCTATCCACTGCACCATATAGCTGCCTGGCTTATTTTTCCTAAAGATTTATATTGGGTCTTCACTGGGACTTCCTGTTACTCATGTATTAGGATGAGATTTGAAGAATGAGAAATCATGTGGGGCAATGGTAAAGTTAAAAGAAAACCATACTTGAGGAATCATATAAAACCCGAATCCATATCTGCCCTGACATTCTAGCTGAGCAAAGTAATCCACTCCTTGAAACCTCAGTTTTTTCCACCTTTAAAATAAAGATAACAATATTTGTGATACTTAATTTACAAGGTTCTTGTGTATAGTAAAATGGTATAATGCAAACAAACTATTTCACATATTTTTAAAGCACCTTGTAAATGTACATTGCTATTGCTGTTTGAGTTCCTTAAAGAGAGGTGAGCTGGTCATTAGATTGTAATGTTGTAGCTGGGATTCATTATTTGGGGAGAAGTTGTACTGTACCTGTAAAGTTCTTTCAATCTCAAAGATTCTATTATTTGTGATTAAGTGATTTGCTTTTCAGTATTTTGCAACAAATAAATGGTAGAGACAGAATGAGGGTTCTAAGCTCTTGCTTTTTAGCCTTTTTCACTAAACTATGGTAGACCTAAATAGGCACACATACGGAATATTTTTCAAGCCTGAATTGCATTCTTGGAGTGTGGAACCAGGTGACTAATGGAGAAACAATGTCTGGATCCCACACTATTGAGTTTGGAAGCCCTTAGCTGAGAATGAGGGAGTAACCTGATGGAAGACTGAAGTCTTAAAAGCCAAGTGCAGCTTGACTCTGTCAAGATGCATATAGACTCAACTCTGTACTAAAGAGAGAAACATCTGTTACTATGGAGCAACTCCATGGCAAGGATGACAGAGTTTTTGGCATTTTTCTAGATTGTCCTTAATGCAGTTGATTTGCAGAAGCTATGAAGACAGGAAAAGGCAGCCAATGAAATCCAGAACTGAATCTACTAAACATGATATCAGCAAAAATGAGAAAGAAATAAACATCTTTTCTTTTGCTTAAATAGCAAAGTACCACTGAATAAAAAAGGTTTATCAGATTATAGCAATTTCTGTTTTATCCATATGAAAATAATCTGGCACAAATCTTAACTTCCTCCTTGATTAGGAGGAGGCTTTTTAAAACCAAAAGCCATTCTTTCATAGTCTCATCCAGCTCTCTTTATAAAAAATAATTTAAAAAATACTTTTTAGGCCTAAAAAGGTGTGAACTAAAAACTCTATGAGCTAATAGAAGTTCATTTTAGGCATGGAATTTACTTCCAGTTGAGGGGGTGCTGATGCTTCACATGTTGATGTTGACCTGGGGGTCCTTACCTTATTCTCTTTCCTTGGATCAGTTACAGATGAAGTTCCTTTCCTGGTTTCTATACCTTGATCTATAGGTTCACTGACACCACTTATTTTCACCAAATTCCTGATATTTAATTCTTGATCAGTGGAGGCTACATAATGGAGGAAGAGAGGTTAGAATCATTATCATTGGTCTGTTAGCCCACCTTCTGTTGCATATCTTCACCCCACATTTGAAACCTAACTTATGACTCTACTGTAATGAACCCTGTGAATCCTCATGCCTAATAATAACCTGAACAATGAGTTGATCTTACTTTGGAAGAGAATGAAATAGAATATAAAGGAGAAATAATAATGCAAAGAAAATAAAAGAGAAGGAAGGATAAGATAGTGGGTGAAGGTTCTGAAGTCTTTTGGCAAGAAACATGAAGAGAAAGTAAGAGACAGAGTTTTTCTTAGTACTTGGTAGTTAATGAACCCATGGCAAAATGAATAGATGAGAAAAGCCAGTGTTTTGAAGTAGCACTGAACCACTGGTAGCTAATTACACAAAAAGGGTAAACTGAAACGCTTGCTGCCCCTAAGTATGTAGCATAAGGGGAATTTTCTGGGGAATTGCAGAAAATTACCCATGTTTGTACTTTTGCCTGTATTATTCAACACCTACATTTAAATGAAATGTTGGTCATTGTCCCTAATGCAGGAACAAGTGAAAAACCTAGGAATGTCTCTCTATTCTCCAGGATATTGGGTAGAATGAGTTTTCTTTAAAAAATTTCTCATTAGTTTTAAATAAAAAAATACAGAATGGACTCTCATTTAAGGACAGAGTATATCATTAATAAATCACAGGAGGATATTAACAAGGAGGAGGACAGGATAAAATTTTGGCCTCAGATGTCTTTACATAAATGACGAAATATAAACAGTAAAAAATATGAGATGTTGCATTTAACAAACATCAAGTGTCTACTATGTTCCAGGAACTGCTGTGCATGCTGGAGAAGCATAGACCTAAATCAAAAAAGATTCTACCTTCAGTGAGATTACATTCCAATGGGAGAAAAAACAATACTTACACTAAATTTAATACAAAATGTACACTGAGAAGATATAAAAACAATTTCTGGGGGAGGGTACTAGCAACTGGGAGTATCAATCTAGGTTTACTGAGGAGGCTGCATCTGCGTTGGTGATATTTGAACGTAGAAAGGGATTCCATACGGAAGACAGTGAAGTGAAGGAGTGAATTATAGGTTTGGAGGATGGTCTGCACAAAAGTTTGGAGATAGCATAGGGAGTGTAATATATGGCAACAGTAAGAAGACTGGTTTGGCTAAAACAAAAGCCTAGGATTGTAGCTTGGAGCCAGATTGTCAGAACTTTAAGTGTAAAACAAATATTTACATTCAATTCTAGGTTTTGGATTTCTGGCAATGGGAAATACTAGAGCTCTTGAACAAGAGAGTGACAAAGTCACAGATGTGTTTCAGAAATTTCAATTTGACAGCTTTTGGGAGTATGGAATAAAGTAGAGAGAGATCACGTATAAGGAGATCAACTAGAACAAGGAAGGAAACTATTGCAAGAGTAAGGCAAATGAGTCTGAATAAGGTTGGTGGTTTTTTGGGTAAAGAGGTGAGGAAAAATTTTATATACATATACTTACACATGCATACATGTGTGTAAATGTAAATACATGTGCATACATACACAGATGTGTACATATGTATAGAGATACATATACATACACACATACACATATATCCATATTGTATATATCCATATCCAATATATCCATATTGTGTATAAGGGCAGATACATATATACTTATACACACATATGAGTGTACACACATATATGAAAACAAAACTTTTCAAGCCTAGAATAATGTTTAAAAAATATTTGCTAAAAAAGGTGATAGATATTGTCAAGGCAGAACTGACAAATCTTGACAAGAATTTTGATGGGAGATATGAGAAAGGAGGAAGTAAGAAGGATGACCCTGAGAGTCTGAATCTGAGTGTACATTGGACAGAAATGAAGAAGTTAAAGATAAAGCATGGTTAGGGAGGATATATCTGTATCTATATCTATATCTATATCTATATCTATATCTATATCTATCTATCTATCTATCTATCTATCTATCTATCTATCTATCTATCTATCTAAATAACATTTATATGTGCCAGTCACCATGCTAAGTACTTTACAATTATTACCTCATTTGGTCCTCACAACAACCCTGGGAGATGGGTGTCATTATTATTTCTATTTTACAAATGAAAGATCTGAGGCAAACAGAGGTTATGTTATTATTACCCAAGGATTCCCATCTTGTAACAGTATGGTATTATTTTCTTCAGTAAGTTTTTGCACCTCCTTTTCCATTTGGTCAATTCTGCTTTTTAAGGCATTCATTTTTTCATTGACTTTTTGAACCTCTTTTGCCATTTGAGTTAGTCTATTTTTAAAAGTGTTATTTTCTTCAGCATTTTTTTGGGCAAGTTGTTGATTTATTTTTCATGATTTTCTTGCATTGTTCTCATTTCTGTTCCCAAATTTTTCTCTACTTCACTTACTTGATTTTGAAAATCCTTTTTGAGCTCTTCCATGGCCTGAGACCATTTTGTATTTTTTTGAGGCTTTGGATGTAGGAGCCTTGATCTGGCTGTCTTCCTCTGGATGTATGCTCTGATCTTCCTCATCCAGAAGAAGAAAAGACCTAGTCACCACAAAAGTAACCTTCTACAGTCTTATATTTCCCCCTTTCAGACATTTTCTGAGTCAATTACTTGACTTTTGAACTCTTTGTTAAGCAGAAGGTGTACTACCCTAAGTTTCAAAGGTTTTGTGAAGCTGTTTTCAGAGATATCTCTAGGAACTTGTAAGTTCTCAGTTCCTCCAAAGTGGTATAATCAAAGAAAAGGTGTTTACTCCTCTCCTGTCCTGTGCTCTCTTTTGTGAGTAACCACAAGCATTCTTTTCTGCCCTGGAATTGTGAGTATGTTTCCCTCTCCACAGCTTCCACCAGCACCACCATGCCAGTGATTCTTCTCACCCTAGGACCGCCACTCAGGACTATGACCCAGATCAGCTGCTTGATTCCCCACTGTCTATAGGCTGAGAGCTCCAGAAGCAGTGGTGGCTACAGCAGTGCTTGTCACTGCCCTGGGACTGAGGCTAGGGCTGGAGCCAGACAGCATTCCTCTCTCACCCAGGTGTGAGAGCTTTCCCACTGATCTTTGAAATTGTCTTCAGTGTTTGTGGATTGAGAAATCTAAAAACCACTACAGCTGCCAGTGATTCAGCACCATAAGGCCTGCTCCAGTTCCATCTGTGCCAGCACAATGTGGGCTGTGCTTCACTCTGAGCCCATTGCAATAGACCCTTCCTGTCAGCCTCGTAGTATGTGTTGGGCTGGAAATCTGTTTCACTCTGTCATTGTGTGACCTCTGCTGCTCTAGAATTTGTTTGGAGTCATTTCTTACAGATGTTTTGAGGAGTTTTGGGTGGAGAGCTCAAGCAGGTATCTGCTTCTACTCTGCCATCTTGGCTCTGCCTCTAGTAACTCTCTGAAGTGTGTTTTGAACCCAAGTCTTCCTGACTCCAGGCCAGGAACCCTATCTACTGTACCACCTACAGAGAAAAAAAGAGAGAATAGGACACAGGAGAAACCTGTGTAATATACCCACACAAAGGGAATAAAATATGAGTAAGCACTGAGCATAGGAATTTGAAGAGGAGCAGCCAGGCAGGTAGGAGAAGAGCCAAAAGAGAACACTGTCACATAATCTCAGGAGGATGAAAGTGTCTAGGAGGAGAGGGTAATTAATAGTGTCAAATATTCTTTAGGGGTCAAGAAGGATAAAGGATGAAAAAAGGCTATTAGATTTGTCAGTTAAAAGACTGATAGTAAATCCACAGACAGCCCTTTCTACTGGGTGATGAGGTCAATAGCTCAGAATAATCTAAGGCTAATGATAAATTTAAAGATAACAAAAAGGGCTCCATTTTTTTTTTTTTAAGCTAAGGTGAGATCAAAAGAAACGTCAAAGAAGTTATGGAAAATACTGTCCAGGATAGATGGGATAATAATAAATCTCTGAGAAATAACAGAAGTACAAAACTTTATTTTTCTTCTACATTCTCAACCATGGAGATGGTGGAAAAAACTTAGATTGGAGTTAGAACAGAATAAATTTATATGAAATAAAAAGTGAGGAAATTGTAAAACAAAACATTTAGCTGTTTTCAATGAACTGAAGTCACTAAGTCTGGGTCCACTATATTCTAGGGTTCTGAAAGAACTGGCAGATGTGACTACTGGTGCCACTTACCTTTGAAAATTATGGAGAATAGTAGCTTAGATATGGTATTGAGGAAGGGCATAAACTTATCTTGGTTTTCAAAAAAATGGAGGAAATTGGATTTTTCAAACTACAGTTCCCTCAATTCCTGGAAAAAATACATAATCTATTATTAGAGGGATGAGACCCAAATGGTTTCTTCAAGCACTAACTGTGTTTTCATTTTTTAAAAAATTTCCTTTTTAAATAGCAGTAGTATATGGCTAGATAAAGGGAATGTGATAGACAAATATTTCAATAATATATTTGATAAAATCATTCATGATATCCTTACGTTCATTATGGAGAGAGGTAGGCTAAATGATTGTATCACTACAAAACTGTCATTTAATGTTTTATTGTGATATCTAACCATAAGAGTTCACCATATTAATGGTGGCAAAAGAAGGCACATTATTTATAGCATGAAGTCAAGATTTTGGTTTTAATAAGAATTGATTTCTGTCATGTTTTCTCCTTCACATTTTAGCATGTCAGTCATTACAAACTATATTTGAATGTTATTTTGTCTTCTTTCAGTTATATGACATTAAAATAGCTATTTTTATCTTTCCCTTTATTCTGGTTAGGTAGATTTAGAACTGGAGAATGACTGGTCCCAAAATAATGAATAATGAAATTATGCTTTCCTGGAAGGAAGTCTTTAGTGAAATGCCCACAGAATTTATATCATTTTTTTTTTTTGTGGTTCAACATCTTTTTTCACTGACATGCATTGAAGAAGACCAGTATATAATTTACAGATGACACAAATCACTGTGAGAGCAAACACCTAGAATGATAGAGTATGGATAAAAAATGTTAATAAGATAGATTGATGAGTATAATACAATAAAAATAAAATGTAATAGGAATAAATGTGAGGTTCCATACTTGATTCAAAAATATTGGTGTACAGTATGGAGATGAGACAGCTAGGAAATAATTGGTATGAAAAAGATCTAATAGTCTAAATGGAATACAAATGCCTTATGAATGAACTCTCTGATATGGTGGCCCCCAAAACTAACCAGAATGATAGTGTTGATAGTCCTTCTGTACACATAAAATCATATATGACATAGGTAACTCAGTTCTACATGTCACATCTTGAGAAAGATATTGAAAAGGGGAACCTGTCCAGAGGACTGCAACTGGGAAGCTGCAAAGGTCAGAAACCTTGCCTTGTGACCTTTGGGTGAAAGAATGGGGACAGTTATACTGGAGGTGAGAAGATTTGATGATGGTGGTGGAGAGTAGATCAGTGACAACATGATCACTGTTTCCAAGAATATGAAGGGCTATTATTATAAGGAGAGACTGGAATTTTTGTTTGCTTCCAGATGCCAGAACTAGAAGAAATGACTTATTTCAACATTATAGTTTATTTTATGGAAATTTTTCTAACAATTAGAGCTGAGAGAACGTCCTCAGGAAATAGCTACTTTCCATTACTGGTAGTCATTAAAATGAAATTAGAAAACTGCTTATTGGAAATGTTATAAAAGAAACTCTTATGAAAAAGATCTCACTTTAAAAATACTAAATAAAGGTTATTTGATTGGTTCATAATCTCTTATAATTAGTTGAAATCTTCTGAGATCTGTTCATATCCCAAATGATCTTTTTAAAAATTTTAACAAATGAGAGATTTAATCAACATCCAGTGGGAAAATAGGACCATGGATGAGTGTGTGTGTGTGGAAGAATACTCCTGATAAGGAAAGGAAGAATTGATACAGAGGAAACAGGTGGGGCTGGAGAACTGGTGATGTTGGAACCTTGCTCTCATCTGGCTTGAAGAGGAAACAAAGCATAAATCTGAGGAGGTTTAAAAGTCTTCTGAACTTCTAGAGAGGTGAGAACACTAAAGAATAGAGGGGGAGGGGGGAAGGGACTTTTAAAAGGATGTAATAAAATGAGATTAGGAGAGTGCGGGAGAAGATAAGAAGGAATATTTTAGAGGGGTGGGTAAAATAAGAAATGTGAGTAAGGGGAAAGATAAGGTAACCAGAATAGGATAAAAAGAGAGGCTTAGAAGGAAACTAGTGAGTAAAAACAAGATGGAGGGAAATTTACAAATACTAATGAAAACTGTCGAATCTATAAGAATAAGAGTCATTTCCCAATTGATAAGTTGTCTAAGGATATGAACAGGAAGTTTTCTAAAGAAGAAATCAAAACAATTTATAGTCATATAAAAATGCTATAAATCATTATTGATTAGAGAAACGCAGATTAAAACAACCTTGAGATATCATTTTACACATTCCAGATTGGGTAAAATGATTGGAGAAACTGATGAGTTTTGGAGAGGATGTGGAAAAATTGGGACACTAATTCATTGTTGGTGGAATTGTAAAATGATCCAGCCATTTTGGAGAGCAATCTGGAATTATGCACAAAGAGTTATTAAACTACCTGTAACCTTTAAGCATAATAAAAGAACACAAAAAAAGAACAAAATAAAAGAACAAAAAAAGTAACAGCAATATTGTTTTAAGAAGGACTTTGAGTGAACAAGTTATTTTGTCTATTATAAGTACCCAAATTAACTATAGAGGACATATTAAGAAAGATGCTGTCTGCATCCAGAGAAAGAACTGAAAAACAGAAATAAGTATAGAATAATTTTACATATATACACACATACACATATACACATACACACATGTGTATATGGGTATATATACACATGTATATGCACATATCTATATCTATATTCAGTACTGTAATCAGTACATATTTGTGTCTCATGATAGCCATCTCTGGGGTAGGGGAGAGAACAAAAAAGAACAAAACTTACATGATAATTTTGTTGTATATTTCAGAGTAATAAGTTGTGGATAGTAGATTTGTAGTTCCATGTACAGTCATTTTTAAAAAAATTTTACTATTATGAAAATGTTTGTTTTATTCCATAAACTAAAAATAAAATAAAACAATAGAAAAAAGAGACTAAGCACATAGCTACTTAAATATTTGCTAAGTTTACTTTCTGTTCTTGGACTGCTTTCAGTGCTAAGTTCTGTGTTTATAGCTACTGATCATCTCAGATAGCATAATGCATATCTATAGCCTATCTGGTATAATATTGTTTTTCTATTAGGAGTAGAATGAAAAATAAAAACCAACGGGACTAGTTGTAATATAATAAAGATTGGGAGTTTACAGGGGAGGGCTTATAGAAATAAACAGTGATATAAACTCTTGGTGTCAAATGTTTAACAATGGAATTTTTGGGTCAGATGGATATTTGTGTCATTTAATTTGCATAAGTGCAAATGTTTTTGGAATGCTTTTCCTATTCACAACTCCATTAACAATGCATCACTGTCCCATCTTTTCATAACCACTACAACACTTTATAGTTCTTATGGGTAACTTGAAAGTTAGACTCCAAAGTATTTTTTATCAAGGTGGGTTTATTCTTCCAATCTCAAATTCGAACATACATGTCACATCCCCAGAGGCAGACTGACTACTTGGGTTCCAGATGACCTGAGGTAATGAAAGCCGATTTCTAATATCATAACTCATAAGCCCTCACTTGTTTACTCCCTTGATTATTCATTTATTGATCATCAGTTAGCCAGTCAAAGTTAATTAGCTTTTACAAACAGACATTTGTTAAGGTAATATAGTAAGAACAGTTGATACAAAGTACCACTGCCTCTCAAGTTGGGCTTCCTCTGTCCTAAGTACATACAGAGTCCAGGGAAAAGCAGGCTCCAATTTAGAACACATGGGGCAAAGGAAAACACAGGTTCTGGTTGCTGGAAGTTCTTTCTATTTATCAGTCCTTCCACTTATTTTTATTATTCACATAATTTTTCAGTGTTTGTATTGTTTTCCTGATTCTACCTACATTACTTTTCATCAATTCATATATTTTTCCATTTTTATGTACTCATCATATTCTTTGTTTCTTATTTTACAGGATTTTCCATTACATACATGTACCATAATTTGTTTTGCTACTCTTCAGTTGATAGGCATCTACTTAGTTTCCAATTCTTACAAAAACTGCTACTAAATTTTGGCATATATCAGTTATTTCTTTCAGCCACTGACCTCTTTGGGTTATATATTTAAGGATGGAATTTTTGGGTCAAAGATATTTGTGTCATTTAATTTGCATAATTGCAAAATTTTCTTTTGAAATGCTTTTCCTATTCTCAATCCCGTTAACAATGTATATGCCATTTTCCCATAACCACTATCACACTGTTTATTCCATTTTTTTGGTCAACCTTGTCCATTTACTAAGTGTGAAAAAAAGTACGGGGTTTTAAGTTTTCATTTCTCTGTTTATTAGCAATTAGCAACACTTTCACTTGGTTTTAATGGTTATAAATCTTCTTTTGAAAAGGGTTTGTTTGTATAGTTTATCATTGATTTTAGGAGGATGGTCTTTTTGTCACATATTTTTGTTAGTTGCATGTGTGTGTATATATATGCTTGTGTATATATTAGAATCTTATAAAATATATTAGGAACAAAGATTTGTTTTCAAATTGATATCTTTCCTCCTTATCCTAGTTGCCTTAAATTTTTAAAATACAAAAGTTTGTTACTGTCCTATAATAAAATTATCTGTTTTTAAGTTTTGTGATTGCCTTTATCCCTTGTCTTTTACCCAAAATGGTAAGTTTGTTTTTGCTTAATTTTTATTTTAATGGTATGATCATTAATATTTAGGTTCTCTATTAATTTTTAATTTCTTGCAGAATGTGGCATAAGAAGTTGATCTAAATCTAATTTCTGCCAGACTGATTTCTTGTTTTCCTAGTAATTGTTGTAAAATAAGGAGTCTTCTAGATCCTTTATGTTTTGAGGCATGTCTATGACTAGCTTATTGAGCTCAATTATTTCTGACCAATGATTGTTTTAGTTGCTAAACAAGATAGCGCTTTCTCAGTTCGTGTCTTTCTTGAACTCTATGTGTCTTTTGTTACTGTTGATCTCTGACTCTTCCTGGATACATTTATGTTTTTCAGCTTCATGACATTGCTTCCTTCTGGCTCTCCTCCTATATTCTTGAACATTTTTCAAATGTCCTTTACTGAATCAGTATACATATTCTGACCTTTAACCATAGGTAGTTCCGAAGGTTCTGTTTTGGGTTCCTTTTTTTCTCTTTCTAAAGCCTCTTCCTTGGTGAGGTCCCACTGGTTCAGTTATTTCTTTCAAGTGTATATATATATGTATATATATATATATATACATATATATATGTACACACACACACACATATATATACATATACACACGTGTGTGTGTATGTATACCCACATATACACATATGTACTGATGTATACATCAGTATATATGTATGTGTGTATGTATATATACATATACATATACGGGCATTCACACATGCATACCACACACACACATACACACACACACAACATAAACACAGTTATATAGCTATACTGAGCTCCTGCTTAGTGGTGTGCTGGCAAATGTTTAAAAACCTGAGAAAAGTACACACACAGCATATTTTAACATTTAATCTCTATTATTACCATTTTCTCCACCACCTTATTAAGTAATCAATAAAACAATACATCAAGCCCTGATTTGTAGTGTTTGTTAATTTCCAAGATGTAAAAGATCACATTGAGAATTTAATCATCACCTCTCAGGAGATGATATGAGCAGGCTCTATCTAGTTCACCCTTTTCCTTATCATACATCACTGACTGCCTTTTGGATATCTCTATCCATCTGGAGCTCCTATAAGCATCTTAACTCAAGGACTATCAAATGGAACTCATTATCTTCCTACCTAACACAATTCCTCATTCAAATTTCCCTATTTCTTTTGAAATTGCTACTATCCAGATTCTAAGGCACCAAGGTTTGCAACTACAAAGTCATTCTTGACCTTGTCCTCGTTTTCATCTTTCATATCTAATCAGTCAGTTGCAGCATCCTATGGAATCTACCTCTACAATTTCTATCTTCTATCCCCTTTTGTCCCACTCATACATCTAACACCTAACTCTGGACCCTCACTGCCATTCAACTGGGTTATTGCAATAGCCACCAATTTGAACCTCCAACTTCTAGCTTCTCATTTCTCTAATCTATTATCCACATGGATGCCAAAATAACTTCCTTTAAGCACAAATCAGAATATCACTCCCTTGCTTAAGAATCTGCATTGACTCCCTATGGCCTCTAGCAAGAAAGAATCCTTTACTTTGCAATTTATATCCTTCATATTCTCAATTCAGCCTATCTTTTTAGGCTTTTTTCACATTACAACCATCCATGAACAACCAGCCTATTTACTATTGTCTGAAATAAGCATCTCCTACCTTTGGGCTTTTGTATAAGTTGTCCTGATATAATTGGAAAGCATTTTCTTTTTAATTCCAATTCTCAAGATCCCTAGCTTCATTCAAGGCTAAGTTTATGTGCCATACCCTGTCATATTTGAAATTCTTCATAATCATTCAGCTTTAATGCTGTTGGTCTCTCCTCAAACTCACGCAACTATTCATATTTTTAAATTTTCCACCCATAGTAGATTATACACACTCTCTTAAAGTATACAGTGATTCATCTTATTTATTCTCCACATCCTCAGAACCTAGCACAGTGTTTTGTATATAATAAGTACTTACTTATTATGTATAACAAGTACTTATTATGTATAATAAGTGAGTGACAATAGTGACAATATTGGATTGGATTACATTGGAAATTACTAATTACCAGATGTAAACTTTATCCTTCTCCATACTGCCTTTTCTCTTGATTATCTAATAATTCCCCAAGCACAAAACTCCTAGTTATAGCTCTTTCCACAACTAATTGAAAGTGAAGCCATTGGAACTGAATCTTATACTCAGAGGGTACCTTAGCAGTCATCTGTTTTTGATGCACGAATCTGCTGGACAACAATATTTCTGAAAATAGGCATTCAGCCTTCACTTGAAGATCTCCAGTGACAAGGCAGGCTTTTAATCTTTCTATACCTCTTGCTATAATGAATCCTTTCATTAAAATAGAATGGAAAGTTTGACTCATTTTGCATGGTATGACATTTGGATAAAATAGTAATTATTAAAAAGCTAAGATATTGAGCTGAAATCTACTTCCTATCTTATACCCTCAACTTCTCCCCCTGAACCAGAGTAAGTAGACTCCTTCTTCTATATGCAAAGTACCCATTTGTCCCCTTTTCTTCAGACTTATTTTTCAAGGCTCCTATTTCAAGGCAACCTTCCTCTGGCTGTGCTCCATCTTCTTAATGCTCTACATAAATTAGTTCTTTAAGAATTGAGCATAATATTTCAGAAATATTTTGATCAAGATAATGAATCAATCAACAAGCATTAATCAATCACCTGATTCCAGACGAATTTCTAGGTCTAGGGATACGAAAATAAAGCTTAAAAAATCCATACCCTCAAGGCGCTTACATTCTTCTCCTATTTTTAAATGGGTGGGGACATGTACATATATACATATACTTAAGATAATTACTAAATAAATAAAGTATGATAGGGCAGTAAGGCACCAGCAGCTAGGTAGGAAGGAGCATTAGAAGGTAGTAGATGTAAACTTTGGAGAAAACAGGAAATTCTAAAAAGTTGAACTGATGAGGAAGTGAAATATAGGTATAGGGATCAGCCATGAAGATGAGATACTGTTGTACATAAAACAACAAGGCAAGTTTGTCTAGCTCAGAGGATATATGAAGCAAAGTAGTAGAATCAGACTGGAAAGTTAGGTAGAATCCAGGATATAAAAGGTTTTGAAAGGCAAACAGATGAGTCTGCACTTGATTCTTGATGTAGCCACTAGAGTTTGAGAATAGGAATGATATGGTCAGTCCTGTACTTTAGAATTATTACTTTGGCAGCTATGTGGATGACAGATTTGAGAAGGGACAAATGAGTCAGAGAAACCAGTTGTGAGGTTGTAACTGGAATCGTGAAAATAAGAAGTCATGGAGGCTTGGGGTATGTGGTGGTCATGGAAGTAGAGAGAAGAGGATGGATGTGAGATATGTTGTGGAGATAAAATAAATAAGATTTGGCAACTGATTTGATATGAGGAGTGAGGGAGAAGGAGGAGGTGAGAATAACTTGGAGCTTGAACCTGAGTGACTGGAAGTATGGGAATGTTCTTGACAAAATAGGAAGTTTTGAAGAGGGGTAGATCTTGGAGAAAAGATAGTGAGTTTTGATTTTGAATTTGAGATGTCTCCAGGACATCCCTTTTGAAATGTCTGATAGGCAGCTGGTAATGCACAGAGTGAGACTAAGAAATACATACATACACATACATACATATATGTTTTTATGCACATTTGCATAATAAATGTATATACACGAAGTGGAGATGGCATCTTCTATCTTCTCTCCTAAAACTTGAAGTCAAAAGTCCACAGAGATTTAGCAACTCAAAGACGAGTGAAGATCTCACATGCTTATTAACACTGTCCTTCCCTTCATGGAGGCACAGGGCATTGATCTCCACCAATGAGAGATTCCCATACCAATGAGCTTTGAGACTAGCATTATATATGTATATATATGTATATATATATATATATATATATACATATATATACACACATATGCATATGTATGTATATATATACATATGTACATTTGTATATATACACACATATATGCATACATATATATGTATATAATTCATCTAGATGATCATCAAACCCATGGGAGCTGATGAAATCACAAAGTTGGCAAGCATTGACAGAGAAAAGAGATGAGGACAGAACACTGGGAACAGGGGAAAATTAGTGAGTATGACAAAGATAAAGTAAAGGAATCTTTGAAAAAGGGTCAGGTAGGGAGGAGAATTATCAAAATAAAATATCAAAATCAAAATCTGGGTTTCTCAAAAACCCAGAGAGGACAGGGTATCCAGGAGAAGAGGGTAATCAATGGTATGACATACTGAAAAGGAGAAGGAGTGGGAGAAGGAGGAGGAGGAGGAGGATTGGATTGCCATTGAATCTTAACCTATACTTATTACTACAGGTCATTTAAATATGCCCTCCATCTTCAGAGACACCAACCTCTCTAACAAGAGTTTCTTCCTCCTCAAATTGTCTATTATTTATTATCTGTGTAGCATATCAGCGTATGGAGAGCCTGAACTTGGATTCATATTTGAAATCCATGCTAGAGCCTGTTTCATGACCCTGGGAAAGTCACTTAGCTTTGATAAGTCTCAATTTTCTTATCTGTAAAATGTCGATATAATAGTTCCTACTTCATGGAACTATTGATAATATTTAAAGAGATTGTAAATGCTTTCCATACCTTCAGATTTAATATAAACATCAGATATGATTCATTGTTGCTATTATGATTGCTGTTGTTATTATTTTTCTAGTTAAAATATAAAATCCTCGAAGGCAAGGACTATTAATCGATTTTTGTCTTCACGTTCTTGGTTCCGAGCATAGTGCCTGGCATATTGTAGGATCTTAACAAATGTTTCTTGGATTTGTTAGAATACCTAGAATGGGTTAAATTACCCAGACATACAGACATAACTAAGTCAATCGAATTAAAGGACAATGCTGGTCCGTCACAGCACTGTTTCTTCCCAGACACTTGTGGCATGGACTCTATTCATTATTGTTAGAGTGAGGTTCCAATATAAAGCTAATTTTTAAATTAATTTAATTCTGAGTAATCCCACTCTAGAATCCCACCTTACAATAGCTGTGATAATTACAAGTTAACTCATAAGAGCCGCATTTTGGAAAAATAGTAGAAATACAAAGGTTTTCTTTTTTCCTTTTTCTTACACTTTCCACTCTCAGCCTCTGACAAATCAGTTTATCAAAAGAATTACTTTTTAAAATAATTTTTAACGGCCTCTTTGACTTCCCTTAGTGAATTTTTTTTAAAAAGAAAAAAGTTAAAAATCAGACTTTCCAAACCCCTATAAATCAAGGTATTCAAAGCAATTCCTTGATGAATAGAGCAATATTGAACTAGGCAACACAAAATCTGAAAGCTTAGAAAAGGTTATGAGACAGTTTTGGTCACAGAGTTTTTCCTAACAGTATTCAGTAGCCTTTGCAGTTCTCTGTTTAAGAGGAAAAAACAACACCCTGTTAGGCCCTGCTAAAAATATAAACCTCCCTTATTTCCAAAATATTTCCTCTTTGAAGCACTGTATATTTTTGTACATTTGCCAGTTTAAAAGCCAACATCCTCACACTCTTAAACAGTCTTGCCTTTTCGGTGACTGTATTAGTAACAAAGATTCACCTTCTCAAAGTTTTTATATACTTTGGTAAATAGGTTTAAAGCTTTCAGTCTCCTAGGTCTTTTGAATTACTCCCCATGCTCAAATTTAACCCATTTTCTAGCTCACAATATTGTTTTCTTTGTTTGGTACAAATAAAAGTGAGTACATATATAAAAATACTACATTTGCTGCGGCACCCATCCCGAAAGACTTGCTCCTCAGAAAGAATTTGAATTTAAAGGAATCACTAGTTTCATTCAGATGATCAGATTACAGTTCTTACATCATATACAAGAAAACAAATACTCTTTTTCTGTAAATATGTGCTTGTAGGGATAGTCAAATTCTAATGTTCTCTGCAAATTATCAGGTTAGCTTTCAATAGTTCTTGCTGAATGAGCTTTATTTAGCTAAGTCTATGGTATGTAGAGCAGTATGTACAGTGTGGGTGGAGAGATGGAGTTAGTTAGATTTGGTAAATGCCCCTTAGACTGAACAATCAGTCGACTTAATGAGCTCTTTCAGAACAACTATTTCTAGTGTGGTGGTGAAGGAACCAATAGCTCTTGTATGTTTTTAACAAGTGATCATTTCAATGCTATTCCTTCCTGATATGCTAATAAAAAAAAAAATGGATGGAAAGAAGGGGAAGACTTAAAACTAGGCAGGGCTATTAAATGACTGGTTAGAAATTACATTAAGCAGCTTTTGATGTGCTGAAAAGTTGTAGCTTTTGAGGTGAATCAAAGAGGTTTCAGTATTCATGAGATAAAACAGTATAAAAATTAATTGGGCTGCTTTTGGAGAAAAAATGAATTTGTGACTGAGCAAATGAATTGTAAATGGATAATGATGATAATAATGATAGCTCTTGCTGATAGGACATTTTATGGTAACCCGCATTACATACACCATCTCATGTGATCCTCAAATTGAACCTGTGAACTCAAAAGTACCATCATTGCCATTTTATAGATGAGGAAACTTACTCTTAGACTGAGTGACCTACCCAAGGTCACCCAGATAATAAATTGGGGACCCTAAATTAGAACTCAGGGCTTCTGATTCTAAAGTTACTGTATTTTTCACTATGCTACTTTGTCTTTGATAGAAAAATGTAATAGAAACCTTCATAACCTACTTTTTCTAAGCTCTGTTACTGATTATAAAATGGTGCCCATCACCATTTTTCTTTCTGTATTTAAGGAGGGTTGTGGCTATATGGGTTTGCAAGTTTGGTTGAGGAATCTAATACACTGATGATCAAAAAAGGAGAGATGTAACTAGGTGCTATTATTTGACATTAGGCTCACCTATTACTGGAGCATGAAGCGCCAGCAAAGATGGTGAATAAATTAGCTTGTAGATTTCCTATAATTTTTCACCTTCCTTTGTGGCAAAGTGGCTTTTCAGGACACCTATTCATTCATTCATACAAACTTCATCCCCTGTCCAATTCACTTATTGATGGCTTAATTGCTGTAAGTTCTGTGTGCTTGTGGAATACTTGACCTAATTTGTGGAAGGGAACAGGCATGAGTCAAAATCCCCACACAGGTGGTTAGCCTAATTTGACTTCCTGCTCAGCTCCATGGTCCAACTTTCAGCAAGCTGAGCACTACCATTAGGTGTCAGCACAGGGCAACACATTGCAAGTATGCCATGAAAACTGCCTCTGCAATTAGGACAATGCCATGAAAGGGGATATGTAATGTTCTTAAATAAAATCATCAATAATTTCATTTTCCTGTTTATTTGCCAACTCTTTTCTTTTAGCAGTATTCTCTCCCCATGAAAACTATCACCTATAGTGTTTTTTCAGGTCAAGTATGAATTCAGATGCAAGAGTCAAGTTATTAAGGATCAAATTTTCCTTTCCCTGGCATAATACTTTTGTCTAAAAAGTGATCAGCATTAAAAAAATACTCTTGGGACCTTTGAATAGATAAAAATATCACACCCCAAATATTTGTTAAATTAATTTTCCTATAAGTCTATATTTCATATTAAAATTATTCTATGTACAAATAAAAAATGTATTCAGAAGCTAATCTTCATTTTATAAGGCTGACTCATACTTGCAATCAATGTACCCTCAACTAAAGAAAACATTTCTGCAACTGATTTTTGACTCATTAACTTTGTAACCATTGTCAAGTAGCATATCCTTTCTCTTCCTCAACTTTTGCATCTGTAAAATGGGAACAACTTAACTACCTTGCTAAATTACAGAAGTTTTATGTACAATTGCAGCTATGAAATTGCCTTGTAGATTCCTTTATTTGAGCTTCTTGGGAAAGGAAAAATGCCTGCCAACCCCTCTACTCACCAAGGACACACAATCACTTAGTGTTTCATTCTTTATAGACTGAAGTAAATGAACAATCCAACCAGGTTCAGCTCCCTCAAGCCTGTTCTAATATGAACAAATCCTCATTCATATGAAGTCATACGTATTATTCATATGTAATCATGATTTTGAACATTGACAAATGGAATTGATTTTGAAACATCACCTCCAATGATCTAGACTTTAGATTTCAGAAAAATTGTGAGTTATCAATTAAATTTCATCAGTGACCATCACAATTTTTAAATGAACTGTGGGCTAGATTTTAAAACTCATTATAAATATGACAATGTAGAGGTCTACAGTTCCACTCTAATTAGTTTCCTTTGTAGTAATGATAAATCACCACTCAGACAAGGGGTGAAGAGATTCCTAAATTGTTAGCACTGAATCATTTGAATGCTCCTACCAAGGTCCAGCCACCCAGAGTAATGGAAATCTGATTAATGAGGCTTGCTCTGAATAGATGTGGTAAAGTGGAAGCAAAGCCTCTTTGAGTTAATGAGATGGCCCATCATTTCAACAAAGTTTTACAGTGCCAGGGCATTTTTTTTTTTTTTGGTCAAGCTGAAGTGGCAAGTCTTTGTGAAAGATTGGGGCAGCATAAAATAAGAATTTCCATGAACTTGTTTATATACTTTTCCCCTTTATTTGGTAAGTTTCAATGGAATATGAATCTATTCTGGAAGATGCAGTTAAAAGGTAGCTATACCCCTTCTAGCCTACACATTTATTTTGCTTCAGTGAGAAACTTCAATCTCCCCATCAGCTTTGCTACTCTTCCGGTAGTTTGTGAGGGGGTGGAGAAGAAGAGCTTTGAAGCTTTGGCAAGTATCCAGCATTTTGTTTCACTATTCAACTATTCTAATATGTGTAAAAAGATTATTGGAATGAATACAATTATATGTTTAACTCTTGAGAGATCCAAGAATTTTGAGGAGGGGAGGCATTGAAGTATGATTTTTCAAGGAGATATTGGAAAAATAAAAATGAAAAATTAGCTAGCTGGTGGCTCCATTTAAACAGGTCTGAGTGACTATTTGCACCAATATACTTTTCAATATCATATAAGCCTCTTGACAGAGACTGTTAATTGAGAAATTATATAGCACATGTATCTGAAGACTGTCTTAGCAAGAGTGGGTGATGACATGTTAGCAGGTACTGGAGATACATATAGACCAGGTCATCATTCCCTTTTGTGCAATAAATCTGTGCAATTTGTGTAGCTGCTTTTTGGGCAGAGGGTACTGAAGACGTAGTTCAGACTTGATTTTATCTTGTAAGATCTTGATACTATAAGAAATAATTTTTAATGATGATAATGATAGAATCTCCATATAATATGTACTTGATTTTGCCTTAGTGCTATCCTGTTTGAGCATGAAGGTTTTAGTACCATTGAAGGAAAACTATTTTAACATGTACCATTATTCTAAAACGGCATCTGCTTGATATCTAAAACAGTGAAGAGTTAATCCTCACAGGAAGCTTTCAAGCAAAGATGGGATTATTAATTTTTTTGGAAGAACATGCAAGAAGATTATGCCTTAGGTAGAGTCCTGAGACATGATGATCTCTGAAATACCTTTGAACTCTGAACCTCCACCATTTGTGGCTAGTGGTTTTCTAACATACATACTCTCCAGAAAAATATTTGTCTATTTTATGAGAGGTTGGGAATTGAATGTTTTAATTGCTTTCTATTCAATTATTTTATGAAGTCCAAATAAATGTAGGAGCATATAGAGAAAAGTTAAAATTCAGTTAGTTTAATATCTAAAATATGAAAGGCATTATTGACAATGTAAGGCAAGGAAAGTATTAGGCAGAGATAGTCTTTATAACCACCAGAGGGCCCCTGACATCTGCCACATTTTTCTATACGTATGCTGTGATTAGTGATCATATATATGTGATCATATAATCAGTGATTATATATGACATGTTAAATAGCTACTTTAAAAACCTTCAATCTACTAGCTATTCATCAGCTTGAAAAATCTGCATTTGTTGCATCTAAATGGCAACTATGTTCCATCCAACAGGGCAAATATTACTATTTGTTTAATAAATACTTGTTTTCTTTTCCTTCCTTCCTTTTGCCTCTTTTCGCTCTTTCCTATTAGTTTCCACAATATTAAAAAGCTCAATTATTTATCTTAGACAGGCAAACTTAACATTCACCAACAACAGGAAATTTCAACAAAGTACCAAATAGAAGTTTTAAAATTATAGATAAGTAGATTACATTCAGTTTAGTATAAATGGATAATTTACTTTAAGCCTACCACTTCATTTCGTTTAGGTTTCCTGCATATGTACATTAGTTTCATAAACATATTAATATATACATATAAATGGGTACCTATATATCTCCAATTTAATTCAATATTTGTATTTTTAAGAGGTGAGAAAATGTTACAGATCCATAATACTTTGAAAAGTTACATATTTTCTTCCTTTAAAAATCATTCATCACCCTTCTCTGGGCTTGTTTTCTCTTCTCTAAATTATGGATGTAATAGCACCTCCTTCATAGGGTATCGTGAGGATCAAGTGAGATAGTGTATGAACTATGCTTTGTAAAACTTAATATCACTTATAAATATCAATTTTTTGCCTCTGTTACTATTGGTCAATAAGCATTAGTTAAATGCCTACTATGTACCTTAGAGATACATAAAGAAAGGCAGAAGACAACCCTTGCCCTCAAGGAGCTTACAATCATCTAATAGGCGAGGGTAACGTAAAAAGAAGATGAAAAAAGTGTGAGGGGTCTCAGAGTAGAGGCATAAAGCTGGGTGGAAAATTATGAGATAGCTACCCTGAGTTTCCTCCTTAAATAGAGGATATGTCAGAATAGCTAATATGAACCAAAAAAAGAAAAAAAAAGAAAATGTTCAATGTTGGAGAGGATGTGGGAAAATTGGGACAGTAATGTATTGTTGGTAGAGTTGTGAACTGATTCAACTACTTTGGAGAAAGGATTGGAACTATACCCAAAGTGCTATAAAACTGTGCATAGCCTTTGATTTAGCAATACCACTACTAGGACTGTATCTCAAAAATATATTTAAAAAAAGATGAATAGTGAATGACAGCTATTCTCAGCAATCTGCAATGATTCCAGAAAATCCCAAAGGACTCAATATGAAACATACATGATGAAGATAACTATCAACCTCTAGAGAAAGAACTCTAGCATCATACTTTCTACTTCTTGTAGAGTCCTCTTGTACAAAATGGCTAATATGGAAATGTTATACATAATTGCACATATATAACCTATATCTGATTGCTTACCAATTTGGAGGGCTTGGTGGGGGGAGGAATAGAATTTGGAACTCAAAACTTTAAATAAAATTTTTTTTTAAAGAATCTCTGGGAAGATCTAGATGTATCAATTGATACTGTGTTCTTTTAATCCTTAAGGCAAAAAAAAATTATTTCCAAGAAAAAATATAAATAGAGGATACAGGAGGATCTCTTTGATGTCCACCTTTCATCCTCTTCAATAAGGGCCTCTACCAGAGGCAGAGGGCACTGAAGGGTCATGTCAGAATTGAAGTGATCTTGAAGAATAGTAAGATTCTAGAGACCATAATGAATTTCAAGAAAGCAGCTAGGTGGGAAATGATGGATTCTCCTTCTCCTCCCCTTCCTCTTCCACTTTCTCTTCCTCTCCTTCTTCCTCCTTCTTCCTTCCTTCCCTTCTTCTTCATCTTCTCCTCCTTCTCCTCTTTCTTCTCCTTCTCCTTCTTCTTCTAAGGTTGTTCTTTATCATCGCCTTTTTCTTTTCCTTCTCCTCCTCCTTCTTTCTCCTCTTCTTGCTTTCCCCCATCCTGCTCCTTTTCATCTTCACTCCTCACCTTCTAGTTCTTTCTCCTTTCTACCATTCCTCCTTCTCCTGCTTATTATGTTCATTTACTATTATTTAACATGTAGCTCTTCTGTTCCACTGATCCACCACTCTATTTCTTAGCCATTACTAGATTGTCTTCATGATTATCTCTTCGTAATATGGATTAAAACGTAATATTGGAAAATTGCCTTCCTTCACATTTAAAAAAAAATAGTTGGCCTTGATGTTCTTGACCTTTTCTTCTTCCAGATTAATTTTAAAATCACTTTTTCTAGCTGTATAAAATAATTCTTTAGTAGCTTGATTGATTTGGCAATGAATCAGTGAATTAATTTAGATAGGATTGTCACTCATACTATATTGTCTCAGTCTATCCATGAGCAATTAGTATTTCTCTAATTGTTTAGATTTGTCTTTTGTGAAATGTGTTTTGCAACTGTAAACACAGTGTCTGGATTTGTTCTAGCAGATAGAATCCAAAGTATTTTATATTGTCTACAGGAATTTTAAATAAAATTTCTTTTTTTCTCTCTCCCTAATGGGTCTTTTTGGTAGTATATTGAAATACTGGTGATTTGTGTGGGTTTATTTGATATCCTGCAACTTTGCTAAAACTGCTAATTATTTTAACTAGTTTTTTTTTTAAGTGATTCTCCAGAGTTCTCTAAGTATAACATCTTATCATCTGGAAAGAATGATAGTTTTTTTTCCTCCTTGCCTGCTTCTATTCTTATAATTTCTTTTCTTTTCTAATTGCTACAGGTAACCTTCCTAATGAAATATTAAACAATAGTGGTGATAATGGACATCCTTGCTTCATCACTGATCTCATTGGAAAGGCTTTTACTTAATCCTCATTACATATAACATTTACTCTCAGTTTTAGATAGGTACTACTTATCATTTTCAGAAAGACTTCATTTATTCTGAAGTATTTTCAATAGGAAGGTGAGTTTTACCTTGTTAAAACATTTTCTGCATCTTTAGACATAATTATGCAATTTTTATTGTTTGTATTGAGCCAGCTGAATTACTCAGTGGATAGAGCACTAGATCAGAAGTCAGGAAGACCTAAATTCAAATTCTGCCTCAGATACTTATTAGTTTTGTGGCCATGGACAAGTCACTTAATCTCTATTTGTCTTAATCCACAGGAGAAGGAAATGGCCAAGTACTCCAGTATCTTTGTTAAGAAAGACCCCAGTGACAGTATGGACCATGCAGTCATAATTTTATAGTTTTTCTAATGTTGGACATGCCTTGCATTCCTGTTATAAATCCTACCTGGTCATAGTTTATGCTCTTTGTGATATAATGTTATAATCTCCTTTATAGCATTTTCTTTGAAAATTTTAGGTCAATATTCATTAGAGAATTAACTTATTGTTTCTCTGTTTTTGCTCTACCTGGTTTAGATAAGAAAGCCAAATTTGTATCTTAAAAAGAATTTGGTAGGATTCCTTCTTTACCTATTCTTTCCAAATAGCATATATAATATTAGAATGAATTGTCCCTTAAATATTTGGTAAAATTCACTTGTAAAATCATCTGGTACTGGGGATTTGTTCTTAGGGAGCTTATTTATGGTTTGTTCAATTTCTTTTTCTTTTTTCAGTTTTAATTTATTTATCTGTTTTTAGTTCTCAACATTCATTTTCACAAGATTTTGATTTCCAAATTTTCTCCCCACTTCCCCCAATCTGCTATCCCTTCTGTCACACCACTCCCTTCCCTTATTCCTATCCCCTCTGTTTTCTTGTAGGGCAAGATAGATTTCTATATCTTATTACCTGTATTTCTTATTTCCTAGTTGCATGTAAAAACAATTGTTAACATTGGTATCTAAAACTTTGAGTTCCAACTTGTCTCCTTTCCTCCCTCCCTACCCATCCTAACTGAAAAGGCAAGCAATTTGATATATGTTATACAAGTGTATTTATGCAAAAGACCTCCATAAAAGTCATGTTGTAAAAGATTAACTCTATTTCCTTCCATCCTACCCTGCCCCCTATTTATTCTATTCTCTCTTTTGACTCTATCCATCCTCAAAAGTGTTTACTTCCAATTACCCCTTCCTCCCATTTGCCCTCCTTTCTTTTATCCCCCCAATACCCTGCTTATCCTCTTCTCCCCTACTTTCCTATAGTGTGAGCAGGCAGTAGACTTGTTTTTCATGATTATCTTGCATCACTCAAATTTCTCTTCCCAATTTTTGCTCTACTTCTCTTATTTGATTTTCAAAATCCTTTTGAGCTCTTCCATGGCTCAAGACCAATTCATATGTTTCTTGGAGTTTTTAGATGTAGGAACTTTGACTTCATTTTCTATTTGCATGCTTTGGTCTTCCTTGTCACCAAAATAAGATTCTATAGTCTGATTCTTTTTCTGGCTTTTAAGCTCATTTCCTCAGACATTTGCTTGACTTTTGAGCTCTTTGTTTAGGTAGTTCTCTGCTTCCCATGAGGGTATGGGGTGTACTATAAGCCACTGGACCTCCCACAATCTGTGGGCCTAGAGCTCCAGAAACAGTGACTGCTTTTGTCTCTGCTGCCGCTGTGGCTGCCCTGGGTTCCTCAGCCCCCTCCTCCCTCTGCCACCCTGGGGCTGGGGCCAGAGAACTCCACTCTCCTGCACTGGTCCCACAGGCTTTTCCCTCTGACCTTCCAATTTGTCCTAGGTATTTTGGCATCCTGAAGTCTGGAAACTGCCTCAGCTGTGAGAGATTCAATCTCCCCAACGTGTGTTTGGATTCCCTCTATTGCAGTGGCCCACACTGGACTGCTCTCTGCTCCCAGCCTGGTGTGATAGTCACTTCCTGGTGAACTTCCAGGCTGTCTTAGGATAGAGATTTGCTTCATTCCATCATTCTGTGGGTTCTGCAGCTCCAGAATTTGTTTACAGTCATTTTTACACACATTTGACTGAGCTTGGTTGGAGCACTCTAGAAAGTCCATGCTGTTGCTCTGCCATCTTGGTTCTGCCCCCCACCCCCATTTCTTCTTCTAAGATAAGGTTATGTAAGCATTCTATTTCCCCTTCTGTTAATCTGTGCAATTTACATTTTTTATAAATATTTATGCATTTCACTTACATTGACAGTTTACTGGCATATAATTGGGCAAAATAGTTCATTACTATTCCTTTAATTTCACCAACTCTTTCAATTTTTTATATTTGTAGTTTAGTTTTCTTCTTTCTTTTGAAAACTCAAAGTAACCAATGATTTATCTATTTTATTGTTTTTCCTCATAAGAGCAGTTCCCATTTATATTTATTTAGTTCAGTTTAAAAATTTTTATTTATCTCTCCTTTACATATCAGGATTTCCATTTTGGTGTTTAATTAGGGATTTTTAGTTTGTACTGTTTCTAGTTGTTCTAGTTGCACGCCCAGTTAGCTATGCTGTTCTTTCTCTTATTGATTAGAGTTAGAAATTTTTCCCTATTGTTTGGTTGCCTACCATAAATTTTTGTGAATTGTCTTAATGTTGTTATCACTTTTAGGAAAATTATGGATTATTTCTATGATTTGTCCTTTGACCCATTCATTCTTTAGGATTAGATTATTTCATTTCCAATTATTTTTTAATTTATATTTCAATGACTATTGAATGTAATTCTTACTGCATTATAGTCTGAAAAGGGTGCATTTAATATTTCTCCTTTTCTGTGAGGGTTTTTTCCCCTAATATGTTGTCAATTTTTGTGAAGGTGCTATGTACAATTGAGACAAAATATACTCCTTTCTATTCACACTTATTGGTTTCCCAGAAGCCAATCATATCTAACTTTTAGACAATTTTATTCATCTCCTTAACTTCTTTCTTATTTATGCTATGGTTAAATTTATCTAGCTCTGAGGAGGAAAAGTTGAAGTCCCCCACTAGTATAGTTTTGTTGTTTTATTTCCTCCTATGATTCATTAAATATTTCCTTTAAGAAACTACATCTATGCCATTTGTTGTACATATGTTTAGTAATGATATTAATCCATTGATTGTGATGCCTTTTAGCAAGATGAAATTTCCTTGACTGGCCCTCTAAATTAAATCTTTTTGCTTTTGCTTTGTTTAAGATTATGATTGCTACATCTACTTTTTTTTTTAACTTCAGCTGAAGCACAATAGATTATTTTTTATCTCCTTATTTTAGCTACATGTGTCTGTTTTAAGTACATTTTTTGTAAACAACGTATTTTTGGATTCTGATATCTAATTCATTTGGCTGTTTCCTTTAATTCACTGCCTCATTTAATCTGCATTCTCTTTTATTACTGTGTACCTCCTTTCTCTTATACCCTTCCCTTCCTACTTTCCTGTTGTGTAAGATAAAATTCTATACTCAATGGAGTGTGTGTGTGTGTGTGTGTGTGTGTGTATACATGTTCTTTCCTCTTTGAACCAATTCAGAGAAGAATAAGGATCAAGTTTTGCTGCCCCACATTTCCACTTCACTGTTAAACCTCTTCTTTCCATGCCTCTTTTGTGTGAAATAATTTCCCCTATTCTTCCTTTCCCTTCCCCTTTCTCCATGGCATTCCTCTCTCTTACCTTTCAAATTTTCTTTTTTTTTTTTTTTTTTATTAAACTTTTAACATTTATTTTCACAAAATTTTGGGTTACAAATTTTCTCCCCTTTTTTCCCCCTCCACCCCCCAGACCCAAGTTTTCTAATTGCCCCTGTGACCTATCTGCTCTCTCCTCTATCCTCCCTCCCTGCCCTTGTCTCCATCTTCTCTTTTGTCCTGTAGGGCTGGATAGCTTTCTTGACCCCTTAACCTGTATTTCTTGTTACCCAGTGGTAAGAACATTACATTTGGTCCTAACACTTTGAGTTCCAACTTCTTTAGTTCCCTCCCTCTCTACCCCTTCCCCTTGGAAGACAGGCAGTTCAATATAGGAAATATCTGTTTAGTTTTGCAAATGATTTCCATACTAGTTGTGTTGTATAAGACTAACTATATTTCCCTCCATCCTGTCCTGTCCCCCATTACTTCTATTTTCTTATGGTCCTTTCCCTCCCCATGAGTGTCGACCTCGTATTGCATTCTCCTCCCCATGCCCTCCCCTCTATCCTCCCCCCTATCCTGCTTGTGCCCCTGTCCCCCACTCTCCTGTATTATGAGATAGGTTTTCCTTTCAGAATGAGTGTGCATTATATTCTTTCCTTTAGTGGAATGTGATAAGAGTAGATCTCATGTTTTTCTCTTGCCTCCCCTCTTTATCCCACCACTAATAGGTCTTTTGCTTGCCTCTTTTATGAGAGATAATTTGCCCCATATAACTTCTCCCTTTCTCCTCCCAATATTTCTCTCTCACTGCTTGATTTCATTTTTTTTTTTTTTAGTATATGATCCCATCCTCTTCAATTCACTCTGTGCACTCTGTCTCTATGTATGTGTGCGTGTGTGCATGTGTGTGTGTGTGTACTCCCACCCAGTGCTCAGATACTGAAATGTTTCAAGAGTTATAAATATTGTCTTTCCATGTAGGAATGTAAACAGTTCAACTTTAGTAAGTCCCTTATGACTTCTCTTTGCTGTTCGCCTTTTCATGGTTCTCTTCATTCTTGTGTTAGAAAGTCAAATTTTCTTTCCAGCTCTGGTCTTTTCATCAGGAAAATTTGAAAGTCTTCTATTTCATTGAAAGACCATTTTTTCTCCTGAAGTATTATACTCAGTTTTGCTGGGTAGGTGATTCTTGGCTTCAGTCCTAGTTCCTTTGACTTCTGGAATATCCTATTCCATTCCTTTCTATCCCTCAATGTAGAAGGTGCCAGATCTTGTACTATCCTGATTGTATTTCCACAATACTTGAATTGTTTCTTTCTAGCTGCTTGCATTATTTTCTCTTTCACCTGGGAATTCTGTAATTTGGCCACAATGCTCCTAGGAGTTTCTCTTTTTGGATTTCTTTCATGCGGTGTTCTGCTGATTCCTTGAATATTTATTTTGCCTTCTGGTTCTAGAATCTCAGGGCAGTTTTCCTTGATAATTTCGTGGAGGATGATGTCTAGGCTCTTCTGTTGATCATGGTTTTCAGGTAGTCCCAGAATTTTTACATTGTCTCTCCTGATTCTATTTTCCAGATCAGTTGTTTTACCAATAAGATATTTCACATTATCTTCCATTTTTCGAATCTGCACAGTATGTTCTGAGATATCTGTCTTTCTTGAAAAGTCCAAAGCTTCCATCTGTACCATTCCAGATTTGAGAGATCTATTTTCTTCAGTAAGCTTTTGAATCTCCTTTTCCATTTGGTTAATTCTGCTTTTGAAAGCATTCTTCTCCTCATTGGCCCTTGCACCTCCCTTGCCAGCTGAGTTAGGCTAGTTCTCAAGGTGCCAATTTCTTCAAGATTTTTTTGGTTCTCCTTTAGCAGGGAGCTGATCTGTTTTTCATGCTTCTCCCTTACCCCTCTCATTTCCCTTCCCAGTCTTTCCTCCATCTCTCTAACTTGATTTTCAAAATTCCTCTTGAGCTCTTCCATGGCCCGAGCCCATTGGGTGGGCTGGGACACAGAATCCTCGATTTCTGTGTCTTTGCCTGATGGCAAGCATTGTTCCTCCCCATCAGAAAGGAAGGGAGGAAGTGTCTTTTCTCCGATAAAGTACCCTTCAATAGTTTTATTTCTTTTCCCTTTTCTTGGCATTATCTCCACCTAGTGGCCTGACCTCTGAATATTCTCCTCACACCCAGCTCGCCTCCTGGTCCTCCCAGCCAGCGTTTGGGGACTGAGATTCAAATGCTGCTTCCCGCCTTAGGATTTTTGGCGGGGGCAGGGCTGCTATTCAGTGTGAGAATTAAGTTCAGGTGCTGAGGTCAGGGGCAGGGCCGCCTCTCTGGCTCAATTTCCTCAGGAGGTTTATGCACAGACCTTCCACAATGGATCCAGGCTCCCGCCTGTTTGGGGAGCCCCCATCCGCAGCCGCCTCTCAGCCCCCACCTCCCGGGGGGGCCCGAGCCATGGGGGTACCTCACTCCCCTCTCAACCCGCCAAAGAGACTCTCTCACCTACCCCCGTCAGTCACCTGTTGGTGGGGGGCCCGTGCAGCTGCTGAAGATCCCGTCTCCAGATCCCTCTCAGAACTGTGTCTCTCGGAGCCGCGGCCGCCATCGCCGCCGCAGGTCCGGGCTGGGCACCGTGTCTGCAGCGCGACGGACCTTTTGCGAGAGGTTTGCAGGTCCCTCTGTGGGTGGGGGGACCCGCGTGGCGGCTGGAGATTCCGTCCCGTAGCCCTCTCGGATCTTTTTCTCACGGTGTCGCTGCCACGGTAGGGCTGCTCTCTTCTTCCCACCCCGGCGCCCAGTCCCCGGTGCGAAGGACCCCCCGCGAGAGGTTTGCAGGTCTCTCCAGAACAGAAATCTCCCTCGTTCCAATATTCCGTGGTCTCTGGGTGCAGAATTCGCCCTGGGTTAGTCCCCTCTGCCATTCTGTGGTTTGTGGGTTCGTGGCTATGTGTATGTGCATCTTTCTACTTCGCCATCTTGTCTCCGCCCCCCTTTCAAATTTTCTGGAGATATTCCCAAAATGTTCAATTCACTCTTGTGCCTTTTGTTTACATAGAGTCATCTAACTGCCCTAATAATGATAAAGTTCTTAGGAGTTACATGAACAGTCTTCCCCCAAAAGAATGCAAATAGTTTAACCTTAATGAATCACTTATGACTTCTCTTTTATGTGTACCTTCATTTTTGTCTTGTATTTTTCATATTTTCTATTCATCTCCGGGTTTTTCATCAGGAGTGTTTGAAAGTCTTTTATTTCATTAAATGTTCATTTTTTTCCCCTGAAGAATTGTACTCAGTTTCTCTTGGTTGCGATTCTAGTTCCTTTACTCTCTGGAATGTATTTCAGCCTTTCACTCATTTAATGTGGTAGCTGCTAAATCTTGTGTGATTCTGACTATTATTCCATGGTGTTTGAATGGTTTGTTTCTGGATGCTTGATGTGTTTTCTTTTTGGCCTGGTAGCTCTGTATTCCTGGTAATTTTCTTTCAAGGAGTGATTGGTGGATTCTTTCAATATCAATTTTACCCTCTGGTTCTAATATATCAGAGAGTTTATCCTTTACAATTCCCTGATATATTGTACTTAGGCTCTTTTTCCAATTGTGGCTTTCAGGTAGTCCAGTAAATCTTAAATTATCTCTACTTGATCCATTTTCCAGGTATGTTGTATTTCTGATATTTCACATTTTCTTTTCTTTTTCTTGTTTTTTTTAACTTTTAATATTTTTTTACTGATCTCATGGAGACATCAATAAAGGTTTCACTTGTCTGATCCTAATTTTTAAGGAATGATTTTCTTCAGAGAGCTTTTGTACCTCTTTTATAATTTGGCCAATTCACTTTTTAATGTGTTATTTTCTTTAGCATTTTTGTGTCTCTTTTCCAAGAAATTATCTTTTCACAATTTTCTTGTATCACGCTCATTTATTTCCCCAATTTTTCCTCTGTGACTCACTTCTGGGTCACAATTTTAGAGGGAGAAGAGTCCTTTCAGACACAAGAGAACAGGGTTCTTGAAGAACAATAGTGCTTTTGATTACAAAGGACCAGGAACCTTTCCTAGTTAAGGACCAGAGAACAGGATAGGAAAGCAGTAGCCATACCACTCCCCCAAAAATACCATCTTGGATTCATTGAAAACTTCTGAAGTCTGAGAACTAGCCCAACTTTAACATAAAGTTCAAAGTCAAGAAATAGTCTAAAAATTGGGCAAACAGTTAAAAAAAAACCTGAACACAAAAACTGCTATGGTGATAGGGAAGATCAAGACACAAATTTAGAAAAGACAACAATGTCAAAAAAGCTACAAGAAAAATGTGAACCAGAAATGGTTATGGACAATGGAGTTGTCATCATGATCTATTCTTCACCCACTGACAGCACAAGGGTGCTCTGCAATCTCTTTGTGCCCAGTTGTCCAAACCCCTTACCATTTCTGGAATGAAATCTCCCAAAGCTACTAGCGCTACTGTCACTACTGCCAAGTGCCAAAGCTAGTGTGTCTGTCATGTTACCCTGGCCCAACCCTACCCTAGTGTCACATATCACTCCTTCCAACTTCTGAAGTTGTTTTGGACTGAAAAAAATGTTTCACCCTTACCTTTTGTTGCTTCTATCACTCCATAATTCAAATTCAGGCTTTGTTTTTTGGTTTTTGTTTTTTTTTTTGCTTTTTAAATTTATTTGTTTAACTTTTAACATTCATTTCCACAAAATTTTGGGTTCCAAATTTTCTCCCCATTTCTCCCCTCCCCCCACCCCAAAATGCCAAGCATTCTAATTGCCCCTATCACCAATCTGCCCTCTCTTCTATCATCCCTCCCTTCCCTTGTCCCCATCTTCTCTTTTGTCCTGTAGGGAAAGATAACTTTCTATACCCCATCACCTGTATTTCTTATTTCCTAGTAGCAAGAGCAGTACTCGATAGCTGTTCCTAAAACTTTGAGTTCCAACTTCTCTTTATCCCTCCCTCCCCACCCATTCCTTTTGGGAAGGCAAGCAATTCAATATAGGCCATATCTGTGTAATTTTGCAAATGACTTCCATGATAGTTGTGTTGTGTAAGACTAACTATATTTCCCTCCATCCTATCTTGCCCCATATTGCTTCTATTCTCTCTTTTGATCTTGTCCCTCCCCATGAGTGTTGACTTCAAATTACTCCTTCCTCCCATTGCCCTCCCTTCCATCATCCCCCCACCCTGCTTATCCCCTTTTCCCCCACTTTCCTGTATTATAAGATAGGTTTTCATACCAAAATGAGTGTGCATTTTATTCTTTCCTTTAGCGGAATGTGATGAGAGTAAACTTCATGTTTTTCTCTCACCTCCCCTCTTTTTCCCTCCACTAAAAATTCCTTTGCCTCCCTCTTTTATGAGAGATAATTTGCCCCATTCCATTTCTCCCTTTCTCCTCCCAATATATTTCTCTCTCACCATTTTTTAAAGATATGAGCCCATCCAATTCCATTCACTCTGCACTCTCTGTCTCTGTGTGTGCACATGTGTGCATGTGTGCATGTGTGTTTATGTAATCCCACCAACTATCCAGATACTGAAAAGTTTCAAGAGTTACAAATATTGTCTTTCCATGTAGAAATGTAAACAGTTCAACTTTAGTAAAGTCCCTTATGACTTCTCTTTGCTGTTTACCTTTTCATGCTTCTCTTCATTCTTGTGTTTGAAGGTCAAATTTTCTTTTCAGCTCTGGTCTTTTCATCAAGAATGCTTGAAAGTCCTCTATTTCATTGAAAGACAATTCTTGCCCTGAAGTATTATACCCAGTTTTGCTGGGTAGGTGATTCTTGGTTTTAGTTCTAGTTCCTTTGACTTCTGGAATATCCTATTCCATGCCCTTCTATCCCTTAATATAGAAGCTGCTAGATCTTGTGTTATCCTGATTGTATTTCCACAATACTTGAATTGTTTCTTTCTAGCTGCTTGCAATATTTTCTCCTTGACCAGGGAACTCTGGAATTTGGCCACAATGTTCCTAGGAGTTTCTCTTTTTAGATCTCTTTCAGGTGGTAATCAGTGGATTCTTTGAATGATTATTTTGCCCTCTGGTTTTAGAATCTCAGGGCAGTTTTCCTTGATAATTTCATGAAAGATGATGTCTAGGCTCTTTTTTTGATCATGGCTTTCAGTTAGTCCCATAATTTTTAAATTGTCTCTCCTGGATCTATTTTCCAGGTCAGTTGTTTTTCCAATGAGATATTTCACATTATCTTCCATTTTTTCATTCTTTTGGTTTTGTTTTGTGATTTCTTGGTTTCTCATAAAGTCATTAGCCTCCATCTGTTCCATTCAAATTTTGAAAGAACTATTTTCTTCTGTGAGCTTTTGAACCTCCTTTTCCAATTGGCTAATTCTGCTTTTTAAAGCATTCTTCTCCTCATTGGCTTTTTGAACCTCTTTTGCCATTTGAGTTAGCCTGTTTTTCAAGGTGTTATTTTCTTCAGCATTTTTTTGAGTCTCCTTTAGCAAGGTGTTGACCTGCTTTTCATGTTTTTCTTGCATCCCTCTCATTTTTCTTCCCAGGTTCTCCTCCACCTCTCTAACTTGATTTTCAAAATCCTTTTTCGGCTCTTCCATGGCCTAAGCCCATTGAATATTTATTCTGGATGTTTGGGATACAGAAGCCTTGACCTCTGTGTCTTTCCCTGATGGTAAGTCTTGTTCTTCCTCATCAGAAAGGATGGGAGGAGACACCTGTTCACCAAGAAAGTAACCTTCTATGGTCTTATTTTTTTTCCCTTTTCTGGGCATTTTCCCAGCCAGTGACTTGACTTCTAAGTGTCCTCTCCACACCCACCTCGCCTCCAGATCTGCCTAGCTAGTGTATGGGGTCTGAGATTCACATACTGCTTCCCAGCCTCAGGGCTTTAGGCGGGGGCAGGGCTACTATTCAGTATGAAATTAAGTTCAGCTGCTCAAGTTCGGACAGGGCCTCTAGGAGGGGCTCAGTTCCCTCAGGGGGTTTATGTGGAGACCTTCAACAATGGATCAGAGCTCTTGCCTGCTTTGGGAGCCCTTGTCTGCTCCCACCTCAGCTGCTGCCTCCCAAGGGGGCCTGAGTTATGGAGACACCCCATTCCTCTCTCGGTGAGCCAAAAAGACTCTCTCACTGACCTTTAGCGCCCATGGGTGGAGGCACCTGCACAGCTGCTGGAGATTCTGTCCCTGAAGCCTGCTCAAATATGCTCCTCTTGGTGCCGCACGGCCAAGGCAGAGCTAGGATCTGCTCCAGGTCTGGTGCGCGAGGGACCTTTCGGGTCAGTTTTTCAGGTCTCCTGGAACAGAAATCTCCTCTGCTCTGTTGTTCTATGGCTTCTGCTGCTCCAGAATTTGTTGGGAGTTCTTCTTTACAGGTATTTTATGGGCTGTGGGTTCGGAGCTAGCATATGTGTATCTTTCTACTCCACCATCTTGGCTCCTCCCCCCTTGGGAATCTGAGGCTTTGTTTTAAAATTGCTTGGAGGAGAATGTTAAGGGAGTTTAGCTGTAGTGCATTCTATATCTTGCCATCTTTGCTCTATCCCAGAGTGGAGCCAAGCTTGTTAATTATAATTACACAGTTTTCCATTTTGGTTTGTTATTTGTTTTGAAATGCATTGTTTCTTATGGTACACTAATATAGATTCCATTCTTAGGCCATATTTTTTTTAGCCATTCCCTCATCAATAAATACTAATTTTGCTTTTCAGATCTTTGCTAACCACAAAAAACACCGATACAAATATGCTATTACATACATCACTTTCCTTTCTCTCTTTGACCTTTCCATTGCTGAGAGGTGAAATTTCTGAGTCAAACAGTATAGACATTCTTTCCCCTTTTGTTCATGATCCCAAAATGCTTTTTAGGGTGTATATTACTGTGTTTATGCACATTAGACTGTAAATCCCTTGAAAAACTTGCTTTTTTTTTTGCATCCTTACCACTTAGGACAGGGTCTGGTAATAGTAAGTGCTTAAGAAATTATTATTTACTGACTTCATGCCTCTTCTCCCATATTGCCTTGCAAGATACCTTGGAGTTTGGGGACTATATGTTTTTTCTGTTCCCTACTTATCTATTCTATCATTTAAAAAAAAAAAATCCCAATGGAGGATCTCAAGGCAAAATGCCTGCCGCACTCAGAGAGAGAAATATGGAAGTCACTCACATATTGTAGCAGATCATGTTTGTGTATGTGTATGTGTTTGTGTATCATGTTCTGATTTGTTATACGATTACTTTCATTTATCTTAGTCTGACTACATAGCATGACTATAGTGAAAATATACTCAATAGGAAAGTATATGTAGAATCTATACAGAACTGTATGCAATCATGGGGAGGGAGGGGGGCAGTGGGGAGTAGGTGGGGAGGGATAAAATCGCAATTGTATGGCAGTGATTGTTAAACATTACAAAATAAAAAAAAAAAACAAAAAACAAACCTGGGACATTTAACTCTTTGTCCTGTGTAGTCTCATTTATGATTTTTTTTTTTAAATAGAGCTCTACTAAACTAAGTTTTGATAAAACACATTTGCATTACACTGGAATTACTTGACCATGCCTTAAATCCAAATCACTCTTTCTCTCCCTGATTGGCCAATAATAGGTCCCAACAGAAGACTTACTTGCACATTGTTTGGATTCTAATGACTCAAGAGTGAGGGTAAATAGCAATTGTTTCTGTTGTGGCCAGAAACCCTGAGGGTCTTTCCCTCCCAGTTTGATTTTTTTTTTTTGAGTAGGCAAACAAGGCCATGTTTTGTCTCATTTCTTGCCTAACCTTAAATCACTGAATGAGTGTTGCCTTAGACAAACTGAGACCTGGGAAAGACCTTGGTTTAAAAAGGCCAAGATCTATAGTCATCTTGCCATTGGAGTCAGATGTTCCTGGAAGAGGAAGCGGGGCTGATGACTTTGCACAGATCTGCCTTCCTTAAATCTAATTCATTTGCAAGTCAGGATGCCACCTTCCTCATGTCATTTGTCCTTTGACAATGAAGGACAAACAACAACACCTTTGCTATTTGCTGAGAGATACGTAAGTGTCATTTAGTTTTCACTTTTATTATTAGTGACACTGAACAGTCTTTCATATAGTTGTTAGCAATCTGAAATTCTTTTATGACACTTGTCAGTTCACATTTTTGGTTATTATTATTATTATTATTTTATTTTTACTTAAGAAAATAACATATGGAACATATTTAAGGGATGTCACTAGATTTCAGTGATCCTAAGCTGCTATTGCTGCAAAATCTATACCACCACCACCCATGCACACATACACATTGCTCTTTAGCACCATTATTTTCCTTGTGACATGATATGACTTTGATACACGTGATCTCAGAAATTAAAAATTTCAGATAAACTTTGAGTGACAGGTGTAAACAGACTGTAGAGTGTTCCTAATGGTCTAGATATATGCGAGTATGCAAGCAGGCAACAAGAACTTATTACGCACTGGCTATGTGTCTGGAATTTTGCTAAACACTGGAAATATAAAGAAAGGCAAATACAATTTCTACCCTCAAAGCAATCACTATCTACAGAGAGAAACAATATGTAAAGAACTATATAAATATGAAATACATACAGAGGATATATTGAAGATAATCTCAGAAAGCAAGGCATTAGCAACTGAGGAGTGAGAGGGGGAAGGAATCAAGAAAGGTTTCTTGAAGAAAGTAGCCTTTGAATGTCTTGAAGGAAACCAGGAAAAGTACGAGGTGGAAAGCATTCAGGAATGGATGACAGAGAGCACAAAGGTACAATATTGTGTGCAAGGGACAGCATATAGGTCAGTGTAGAGTATGTGGAGGGGAATAAAGTACAAAAAGACTGGAAAATTAAGAAGAGGATGTATTATAAAAATGTTTGAATGCTCAAAAGAGAACTTTACATTTTATCTGGAGGGTAACAAGGAGTTCCTGGAATTTACTGGGTAATATGGTGTTATCATCAAAACTTCAAAAGAAAATCACTTTTGTATCTAAGTGGTAGATAGATTTGAGAAGGAAATGTGTTGAAGAAGGAAAATCAATTAAGACTTTTTTGCTATAGTAACTGGGTAGCTTGTAGGATAATGGTACCAATGATAATAATAGGAACATTAGAAGGAAGGGAGGCGTTTAGACAAAGATAATGTTTCTGTTTCAATATGCTGAGTTTGAGATATCTCTGGAGAATCCAGTTCTAAATGTTGAAATGAAAAGAAGTTAGTTGGTAACATAGTACTAGGCCTCAGGAGGAGAATTAGGACAAAGTAATGTCACAAAAACCTCAGAAGGAGAGCATATACAGAATGAGAAGGCAATCAATTATTTCGAAAGCTATAGAGAACCAGCAGACATACAGAGAGGATAAAGATTGAAAAGATGACATTGGATATAGCAAATAAGAGATCATTGGTGAAAAGAATGAAAGACGTGAAAGAGTACAGATATGACTACAAAAGGTTGTGGGCTGACTATATAGCAAGAGAAAAGTTTAACAAATGTGTAGCCTGATTACGGCAATACTGCATATGAAAAATGAGAAGTCAAAGGCAGGAGGCTTTCTGCTTCCTGGACTTGGGGTTGAGCAAAGAAATTGGGGGATGCAGGGGAGAGAGAGGGGGAGAGAGAGAGAGAGAGAGGGAGGGAGGGAGGGAGGGAGAGAGAGAGAGAGAGAGAGAGAGAGAGAGAGAGAGAGAGAGAGAGAGAGAGAGAGAGAGAGAGAGAGAGAGAGAGAGAGAGAGAGATGGGGTCTCAATCTGCATCAAGAGAGACAATATCCACTGTGCTGTGATCTAGGATCCATACAATTATCAGACAATGCTTTAACATCTCTTTACTTGTCAGATTCATTTGAAAGTTTATCTATGCTTTCTGCTTTACAAGCACAGTAACTGCTGGTAACTCCTTAAACACTTACAAACTCTTCCATTTCAGTTGTAATGCTTGTCCATGAAAGTTTATGAATCAGTCAATGCCATTAGTTTTCCTTTCCTCAGATCTTCTAAGTGTCCATTTCACTAACTCCTCCAGTTCAAAAATAAGGTTAAATAAAATGTAACTGCTTGTTAACAGCATTCAAAAATACATTTTTAAAACTGGAAACTTAACATTTTGTTTACATAATTTTCTCTTCTTACTATACGTAGCCAGTGATTATTTAGACATGAATAGAACTTTACAATTCATCAGTTTTTAGTTATTTTTTTGTTTGTTTACTATGAAGTAAACATTTTATTTCGTAACTGAAGTAATTCTTAAACAAATCTGGTATCAATCTTATGTTTCATGGACTCATATGCTATAATAACTAGTAGCTAATCTAAGCTACTTTCCAAGATGAAGATGATAGGTGGGTGGTCACACAGGTGTGTGTTAGATTTACTTTTGCGGCTGCAGTTTCCATCTTGGTCTCATTTCCAATAGCTTTTCCGCCTACAATTTTGATCTGACCTTTTTGTCACAAAGCTAGTGTGGAGGTCCTTAACAGTTCCTTAAGGGATCTCAAGGGCTATTTCTTTCTCAAATTTTTGAAACCTTCTTGCTATAATTCTAAGAACTGGCATATCAAAGTCAACCTAGTGCTCATTTCCCTCCAAATATCTATTGTCTCTCTCAGCAGGTGTAGAACAAAACAATACAAGGAAGAAAACATTTCATTAAAACTGCTGAGCAGCAAGAACTAGACAGCCCATGTGAAATTTTAGTTACTTGGACTGATATGTTATTGTCATCTTAAGCAATCTCATGTTGTGTTAAACAGCAGGGCATGACTAGTTTTTAAAAATATAAACAAACTTTAACTTTCTGGATTTGATTATTTTTCTAAATGAATTCTGTTTCTCCCTCTACTATATAGAGCCCATAAGGCATCTGAAGTAAAATATTAGTGATTTTTTGATGCTATTTCAGGTCCAGAATCAGGGTGGGATTTGCTTAGAAGTAGTGGATTCTCTTAACCTGGAGTTTATCAAGCAAAGACTGGATGACCAGTTGTCAAGTTTATTGTAAAAGATTTTTGTTCAGTTATACGTTAGTCTACATAATTCTTCCTAACCAGATTCTCTGAACAAACAGCAACAGTAATAACAACAATCATTATTATTACAAAAGTTATATTTAGATAGCACTTTAAAATTTGCAAAGTATTTTTTTGACAAGTTATGGATTTGTTATGACATTTAGTGATGATCCAATTATTAGCAATACTCTAAATTTCTTTCTTATAAGAATAAAAACAGATTACATTGGTGAACTGTGTATTTCATGGTTGCTAGGATAATGAACATTTCAACAAGCTTGCTACTTTGTGGCTTATTTCAGTAGTGAATTTTAATTTATGTTTACTTGAATGTACTGTGGATGTCTAATTACTGACAAGTTTTAGATCTTTCCTTACTGCTGGAAATATATAGATGTAAAAGGAGATGACCCCACTATTCCACTTTACACTAACACAAATAAGAAAAATTTTCAAAACAACTTTTGTATAGAAACAATTTTACTTTTATTAACTTTCATTCGCTTGCATCTTGATCTCCATTTATGGTAGCAGTAACTTTTATTTTTTTTTTCAAAGAGTTCATTTTATGATATCTGTATGAGTTATCTCAACATGATATACTCTGCCCCTTCCAATTCCTGATTCCCACCTTGTTTGTTGCTAGAGTTTGGGCACACAATTTTTAGGGTTGTTCCCAGATGCTGCATTTACATTACTGAATGCAAGTGAACTGCTTTTCTGCTGTGGAATTGCTTTGGGAAACAAACTAGATAACCAGTGAGCATCTATGAAGAGTCTATTTTATATCAAGCCCTGTGCTAGGTCCTGCACAAGTAATGTTTTTCAAGCAAATTCTCTATTTCTAAGTATAACTTCATAATCTTTATAACTTCTTGATAATACATACCAAAAAATGGAAATATTTCTTAGAACAATTATAATCCTCTTAAGGCTAGAGGTTAATAGAAACATGTGACTGGGAGACTCCTGTAACATTATCCAGTGACGTACATATGAGAACAACAGGGAGCAGTGCCTAGAAGACAAATATACATAGGCAGCGGCTGTGTCACCCAAGACTAGTAAAGAGTAGGTTCAATGGAAACTGGATGATGACACTACCATAAGATGCCAAAGGGCCTTTATAGCATTTCAGTCAGGGGTTATCCTTCCACTCATATGTCCAGGCCTTGTATTTTCTCTACGTCTTTGTCCCTATACATATACTCCCTAGGCATGTCTGCTTTGCTTGTAAATGGTGTGCAGATTTGTGGAAGAAAAATATCCGTTGGTTTATTTCTACATTTCTTACAATAGAATTTAATTATATGCCTTTATTTTCAACTAATTATGATCTCTGAACAATAAAAATGTACATTCTAGGGGGCGTATGAGCTATGATTTTCAGAGGATATGGACACATAAAATACCTTAAACTTGGTATAGCCTGTCTAGAGCAACCAAAGTGTGAGTGGACAACTTTGTGAAAGTCATCACCATGTCCTCTATCAAATTAGCTAAGTGATTTCTCAGACAACAGATACACAACTCTTCTCCAGATTCATGCTTTACAACTTGGTAGGAGCTACAAGAACTGATATCAAAAGGGGTTGAGGAAAGGCTTCTCATAAGAGGAAGTTCCTATGTCAGTCTCTAAAGGATTAGAAGTATTTCTGGAGGTGGATATGAGAATTATGTTTCTTAAAAGAATGATGGATAGCTTGGGAAAGGGTACAGGGATAGGATATGGATTGCTGAGTTCAAAGAATAATAAGTAGAATAATTTGACTAGAATGTAGATAGCAAAAAAGGAATAAGGTGAAATAAGCCTGGGAATGTGGATTGGAAACATAATATAAAGAGTCGAAAAGCCACGGTAAAGAATTTGTATTTTATACTGGAAGATATAGGGTTCTCTTGGAATTTCTAGAATAGGGAAGAGATATGATCAGACCAGTCCTTTAGGAAGAATATTTTGGCAGTTTTGTGGAGAGTGAAATCAGAGTAGAGAGAGACTAGAGCCAAAGAGACCAATTAGAAGGTTATTGAAATAATATTGGCAGAAGATAATAAAGGTCTAAAGTAGGGTGGGGTTCACAGGAATGCTATGAATGTGAGGCATGGTAAGCATAGAGGGATAGGACCTGGACCTGGAAACAGAATGAAGTTATATAGACCTCCTAGGTGAGGGAACTTCCTCTACTGATACAGGTCAGCACCTTCTCTGTAATTTTTAGTCTCAGAGAAAAAAAGAACATGGACATAACTCTGTCTTGTTACAGCCTTGACAATTAGAACTGACATTAAAAGTTCATATTTGTGAAGCCATAATGATGTAAGACCAAATGTTTTAGAATGGAAATGTAGAAGCCACAAAACAAAACATCTTTGTAATTTTCCCACCAGTGCTTGATCCATCATGTTTAAACTAATAAAAACGTAAAAGTGGTACTATGTAGAATTAGAACAGTAACCAGAGAAATGTTACCATTTCTTCTTATTTGAAAGAGTAACATATTTTGGCTTATGTGACCCCTGCTCAGTCTATTTTTTTTTTGACCAAATTGATGAGGGCACTGAGAGAGGTTAAATAACTTTACCCATGTCAAACTGCTGGTGTGTATAAAAGGTAGATTTTTGTTGTTTTTGTTCAGCTGTTTCAGTAATATCCTACCCCTTTTTTTTTGGCAAAGATATTGAAGTGGTTTGCCATTTCCTTCTCCAGCTCATTTTTAAGATCAGAAACCTGAAGCAATCAGGGTGAAATGACTTGCTCAGGGTCACAAAGCTAGTAAGTATCTGAAATCAAATTTGAACTCTGGACTCCACGTCCTGTACCCTATCCACTGTACTATCTAGCTGCCCCATAAAAGATAGAACTTGAACCCAAATCTTTCTGGCTCCCATGTTAACTTACTATATATTATGATATGTGAAATGCTTTGGAGGAAAAAAATCTGCAAGACTTGACTACTATCTTATAGGATAAGGATAGGAGAGGTAAAGGGATGTGACTCTAAGTATGTATGGTTACTAGAAGGATGGTGGTACTCGATATAGACAGGTAAGTTTGGATGAAGGGTATATTTGGGGAGGGGAAGATAATTATAAAGCACATTATCCATTTGTTATCTCATCATTCACATTGTGAATAAGGACATCATTTTTACTTCCAGAAAAGTCATGATACTACCCATTGTTACCTACTCCTTTAGTCATGTAGCCTGAAAGATCTTTACTAAGTAGCATCTGCAGACTATAAATCAATATAAGATGTCCAGGTTCTTAGGGAAAGAAATACATGAGTAGTAGTACTATTTAAATAAATGGCAAAAATCACTAGTCACTAGTCCATGTGTTCTGCATTATTAACCAAGGACTGTTTACTCTGATAAGTCAAAATGTAGGAGCTTTAAAAGGATATTTTTGTCATCTGATATGTCTTAAGGTGAAAATACATTCCGCTTTAGCTTTCATACGGGTGAATCTCTTGTTTTCGTTGCACACAACAGCAGGGTAGCGGAAATCCCATTTCCCAGAAAGGCCAGCTAGCTGAGAGGAAACATTTTCTTCATTTCATTTAATTTCTTGTGCAGTATGGGCTCATGATGCAACTTGGAGGCACCCTACAGTTCAATATACTAAGATATCAAAGCACAAAATTGAGCAGAAAATAGAAAATGATTATAAGTACTAATAGAAATGTAACTGAAGTGCCCTTTGAACTTAGGGGACTTGCTGGCTTCCGAATGGACTGAGGACTTGGTTGCTCCAAAGAGACATGTGCAGTGAAATGCACTTTGGTGCTTTGTGGTTATTTCATCAACCTACACAGTCCAGGACAGCGCAGGAGTCTGGTATCATTCCGCTGATTAAATTGATTCACCTCCCATGCATCAGCAAGATGTATTGAATAAAAAGCCTTGGTTTTGAATTAAGGACTGGACTTGAATCCCACCCGAGATACTGTGGGTGCCTGGATGAATAACTCAGTTTTCTTAACTGTAAGATGGGGATCATACAGCACCTTCTTCCCAGGTTTTTTTGTGAGCCTCAAGTGAGGAAACAGATGTAAAACACTGTGCAGACCATTAAGTGCTATGTAAACATAAGTGGTTACTGGTAGCGTTATGTTGTGAAATCACGGAAAAGCTGCCCTAACATCTCTGCACAATGAGCTGTTGCTTGGGATGGACTAAGGGTCATGGAATTTCTTCCATTTCCAACTTCAGTACCCTTTGTCTATCCCAAGAAACGTCTGGAAGTTCAAACCACTGAAATAACACATTCAGCAAACGCCTTTTCTACCCCAAGGACAGCGTAATCCAACGACACTCTCATGTAGAGACATCCAAGCATTCAATGTGTTTGCTATCAGGAAAACACTTTCTAATATTTTGGGTAATACTAATGGTGGGCTGCCTCAAGAGGTAGCACGTTCCCCCTCACTGGAGGTCCTCATTCATAGCCAGGATGTCCATTTGTTTATTTACCTCTCAAATCTCTTTTAGTATCAACAATCTAGAAACAGAAAGCTGTTCAGATTTTTATTAAGTGCTTCACAAAATCTTCCTTATTTTCCTTGTAGAAAAGTCATGGAAGGCTGGGTGATATAAAAGTAGGTAGATACAGACTGATTGAATGTCCAGACTCAAAAAGTAATCAGAAATGGTAAAATCACAGTACTACCGTTGTTTCATTGCAATCAGGTTCAACTTTTCCTGAGCTCATTAGGGTTTTTCTTGTAAAGGGTACTGGGGTAACTTGCTACTTCCTTCTCTGAATCACTTTACAGATGAAGAACTGAGGCAAACAGGGTTAAGTGACTTGTCCAGGGTCACACAGCTAGTAAGTGTCTGAAGCCAGATTTGAATTCAGAAGGATGAGTCTTCTTGACTCCAGACCTGGAACTTTATCCACTGCACCACCTTGCAGCCAAACAATAGTGCAGAAGTCTCTAAAGAAATACCCCAGGGGATTCTGCATGGCCTGGGGATTTTTATGTAGGCTAGGGGCCCAGTGGATAGTGTCGAATGTGGAGTCAGAAGACTTGAGTTTAAGTCCCGTCTTACACTTACAAGCTGTGTGAATTTAAGCAAATAATTTATTTCTCTCAGTCTCAGTTTCTTTTTCTATAAAACAGGAATAGTAATAACGTCTACCTATCAGAGCTATAGGTAAGATAAATGAACATATCTATGGAATTCTGTACTCTTTAAAGCTTTATATACATTGTAGCTATTATTACTATAATTATATTTCTACCATGGACTTTCATGAAAGTATAGATGACATGCTTGCCAAATGCGCACATGAAAAAAAATCAGAAGGGATAGCTAACAAGTCAGATAACAGAGTCAAGATGAAAAGTCTTTACGAACTTGAACATTAGCTTAACTAAATTAAATGAAATTTAAAGAAATTAGATTTGTTAAGTTTGCCCATAAAATGCAAAACAACCAGCAATGCATGGATATTTTAAAGGGGAAGTGTGGCCTTGATTCAAGGGAAAAACATCTTAGTAATGAGAGTTATCACAAACTGGAATGAGCTTCCTTAGAAGATCATGGTTTCCCCTTTACTGAGTTTTTCAAGAAAGGCTGGATATTGACTTTCAGGATATGTTGAATGCAGGATTCTTATTCAGGTATGGGCTGCACTAGATGGCCTCTGAGGTCCCTTCAAACTGGAATTCTGTGATTTGGTGATTCTCCTTAAATGATCAGGCTGAACAATATGAGAATATTTCTGCCTAACCACTTTGCACAGCTATCATAAACATAGACTGGCTCAGTCAGCAACTTAGTGTGTAGGGTGTGTGGGCTGACCCAGTTTAAAGCAGAATGAAATGATTTTTACTTCCACTAGATAGGTGATTATTGCTTCTTACTGGAGTAGCCCAGAAATCTGGCTGCAGAAGCTTTCACTGCTGTGTTCTCCTCACTCACAATTTCAACTTTGCTTAAACTGTGAGAGGACTAATTCAAAGAAAGGACAAGTGCTAACCAAATTCTACTCTTCCCTCCCCCCATTTCCCATTAAAAGGAGTTAGCTGGCTTCACTTAGCAGAAAGAGGTAGCTCCACAGTTCTTCACTTAAGGCAGGACACCAGGCCAATTCCTAATTAAGGAAAGAGATTCACTAGTTGGAGAAGACAGGGAAATTAATTTGTATCAGGTTTGAGAGAATGAGGAAATTTACAAGGTCGACAGTTTTTTCAAAAGTAGGCCACATGATCAGGGATTCATATGAATTTATGGGATCCTTTAAGATTTTTCATTTACTAATTGATCCATGACTTCAAACCATTGGGGTACTCAATTGTATAGCATTCAGTGTAAATGTGGTTAACCCTATGGGCATAATAGTTAATAAGTATAAAAAAAGTGGGCAGCTGTGAACACTTGAAAGGACTAGAGCACATAATTCCTGAAATCCTCTCTAGCTCAAAAGGTCTATGACTATTTAGAAAGTCTCTGGGAAGATGCCCAAAGTAAAACTTTTTGGTGCTTTTCAGGCTGGAATGAAATTGATTTGAGATATGTCTTTGCCCAAGAGAGGAAAAGCAGATGAAAGAACAGGGAGAGCTCCAAAAACTTGAATAGAGCCTTGTTTCTTCTAGGAAGCTTATCTTGCTCCACATTAAGCAATCTAACCCATAGTGCCAGAGAAAGCGTTAATGGTCTTTCCCCCTAAATCTTCTAAAACTTTTGAAGCAAGGATAAACAAATTGGAGCTTTGAGAAATGAATGGGTTCTATACAAAACATATATGAAATCTATAAGCTGCTATACACACACCTGTATATGCACATTCATGTATGTGAGTATACATATACGGAGACACAAATGTATCTCATTTTGTACATAAATATTTGCTTGTCTATTCATGTATGTATAAATATGCACGTACACATACATATGTATATATGACTCTAGGTCATCTTAAGAACATATCATTAAAATATATGTTTAGATTCTAGTACCTACTACTAAGGAGTCAAAGATTAAGGATTCAATAAATATTTGCTGATTAATAAGGAACAACATTCATTAATAAAAGAAAAGAGGATACAATCAGAGACAGAAGCAGCTACATGGCTCAGAGGATAGAATAGTGAACCTGGAATCAAGAAATTCTGAGTTTAAACTTGACTTTAAACACTTAATAGCTATATGACCCTGAATCAGTTACTTAACTTCTGCCTCAGTTTCTTCATAGGAATAATAACAGCACCTGCCTCTTAGGGTTGTTGTTAGGATCTTCAAATAAGATAATATTTGTAAAGTGCTTAGCACTGCGCCTGGTACACAGTAGATGTTTAACAAAAGCCTGTTTCCTTCCTACAAGCAGACATTAAGCATCAACATGTAGTGAAACTACATGGTCAGTTATATGGAGGAAGAGAAAAAGGTGGTGCCACTGATCCTCACAGGAAGAGACACCATGTGGCTGCTGTTTGGGAGATTGGTGGAGCTGTGTTGCTTCTGAGGAGGAAGTGCCACGTGATAGTTTCCTATTTTAACTAATTACTGCTGACTAGGCACTAAGCTCAGTTATTTCTGTTTTGCCTGAGGCAAAGCCCTAGAATCCAAGCATTGTTTCTCTAATTGCAAATCTGGGTGGGTGGTTTAAAAAAATCTATGTCATAGTATGGAATTTTGGATCGTTAATAAAAATGTGAAAATAAAATTATGCATGTTTTCCCTGTGATACCTGCTTAGACTTTAGAGCACCTCCAAAACAAGAGGGTTTTTTTTTATTAGAATTCTTCAGTTGAAGAATTCTTCAGTTCCACCTACATAGTTTTTTTTCTAAAGCATTTCCATTTTCTGTATGGCTTAAATAAATTTTGAGGATATTGCTCAGGAATGTTCACCTTTGTTTATTTAGAGAAGAGATGTAAAAGACAGATCATTCCTGGCTTACATCATGGGTGCCTAAGAGTTCTCTGAGGAGTGAAATAAAAGCCAGGGCTTTTCACCACCTTTTCACAGAGAAAAATTTTTAATAATTACGTGTGAAATTGAATTCCTTCAATTATAAGGCTCATTCTATGGGATAAATGTGAGCAGAGGCAACAGTTAAGAGGAAAAACTGATAGCAACTGCTGATTTCATGCAACGTTTCAAACCGACATGAGACAGATTACTAAGACGCAGCTAAATAGTCAGGTGGATGTAGCATTGTACTGAGATTCAGCCAGGAAGACTTGTGTTCAGATTTGACCTCAGAAACTTACTAGCTGTGAGATGCTTGGCAAGTCACTTAATTACTATCTGCCTCAGTTTCCTCATTTGTAAAATGGGGATAATAACAGCTGGTTTGTTGTGAGCATCTAATGGAATATATTTGTAAAGTGTTTTTACAAATCTTAAAGTGCTTTAATAGTACTACCTATTTTTTTTAATTTGTTTGTTTATGAAAGTCTTCCTATCATTCACACTTTGCCCCAGAAATCTAACCATTTGTAAGCCTCAACACTAAAGTGTTTTGGGGAAAGCTTTCATATTTACTTAATAAGAATAATAAGTAACATCTTTTCAACAGACTGTATTTAGAACTGAAATAATTAAAGGAAGGTATATATCTTTTGCAACAAACTGGTATTTTTAGGAGCATTTTCAACAGTATCACATTTGCTTTGAACTGGATGCAGTTGTTCAATTCAATTCAACTTATATGTAGAATGTTACAGTATAGAGGGCAAAGGACTTAGAGTGAAGATGTGGATGAATCCCACCTCAGACATTTATTAGCTGTGTGACCCTGCACAAATCACTTGAACTCTGAAGCTAAGTCTTGAATGGATTCTGTGAGTTGTGAAAGTCAGGAGGAGTACCCCATACATGGATTACCTGTGTAATGGCACAGAATGCCAGGTACAGGGAACATCAAGACTGTATGAAAGGCAGTAATGTATAATCAGCCTAGAAAGATGGATTGGAGCCAGATTACAAAGAGCTGTAAATGACAAATGTTATTTAACATTTTATTCTAGAGGTGATAGGAGCTACTGAAGATTCTTGAGTGGGAAAATTACATAATTAGACCTGTTTTATTGGGAGACCACTTTGTCAGTTGTGTGAAGTTATCATTAGGGTAAGAAAAGACTTGAGTCTGGGAGACAGTCCAATATGGGGTAGTGAAGGGGATAGGAGCAAGAGATGTTATGGAAGTAGATATAACAAGATTTGGCAATTCAGTATTTGAAGTAAGTGTAAGTGAGTGTTGAGGATGGCACTGAAATTGTAAATCTGAATAACTACAAGGATGATGGTACCTTCAAAATAAACTGGGAAATTCAAAACAGGGATGAGTTTGGGAGTTAAGATAATGAATTCCATTTTGGATACACTAAGTTTGAGAGGAACGTAAGACGTTTAATTTGAAATATCCAAGAGTTAGTCCGATAGGTACATCCTATAGGTTTTCAAGAAGGAAGAGCAACAAAAACAAACAATCCTATAGATACTAAGTATTCAACAACTTCTTGTATCCGTTCTTGGTCTTTTCTCACTGATAGCACTTTAGCTTTATTCCTTCATAGGCTTTCGTTCCCTCAGTGTGTACTATTTCAATCTCCTAGCTGGTTTTCCTTTTCCATACCCTACTTACACATACTCTACTCACTCACCCTACTTACCTAGCTTTCCCAACACTGATACTTAATAAATGCTTGTTGACTTGACTTTTACCCAAAAGTCTTCAATGACTCCCATTGCCTGTCAAATAGTTGTAATTGAAAGGCATCTAAGCCTATCTTGTCAGACTATTTCAAACACTATATCACTGTTAAGCTTCAGGCATTCTTTTATCCAGTCAAATTGAATAGCCTCCTTTTCTTCCAATATACTTTTCCTGTTCCATGCTTTGTTTATAATAGTTCTGTCATCTAGAATGCCCACTTTCATTAAGTATGGCTGACACAATAAAGTGCTCCTTAAATGTTACCTCTTTAGCAGAATTTCTAGAATAGAAAGAAGAAAGAAATGTTGAGCAGATGAGAAGAATAAAGGGAAGTCACATTTCATGGTCTCAGTCTTCACATTGAAGTAGATTAGTCATCTATTATGAGCATGAGATGGCTCAGGGGAGTGGTAAAAAAACTTAAAGAAGAAAAAAAGATTTAACACAATTGTTTTTGGGGATGAGATAGAGAGTCAATAAAAGTAGTAGGATTTCTGAGGAGCAATGAAGTTTCAGTTGAATTATACACCATAAATGCCAAGTGAATAAAATTAAATCAATTTCATTACTTTTTCCCCAGTGGTAATCAGTATACAAAGATCAGGAAAGAAAGGAAAAGAAGTCAAATGGCAGTTGTTCTTAAAGGTAAGGTTTGCCAAGTCAGCAAAAACAGAAGGTCTGAGGTAAAGAATTATGAGTTCGGGGTGGCTACTGAAGTATTAAATTTCATGGTGGCAAGTGAAGCCAGAGAAGAAAAATGTATTGAAAGAATAAGTGGGGATCAAGGACCAGAGAGCATTAAAAGGGCAGAGCAGCTATAGTATAAAAGAAAGAATGAGAAAGGTGGAAGGACTGGAGGCTACTTCAGTAGCGGAATTTTAAAATTCAGTATCTTGGAAGTAGCATAGTTCTGTGAGGTAGTGCAGTCTAATGTGTGAACATACTTGTGTATAGAAGAACTGAGAGGAAAAAATAGTTCATTGACTTTGGGGAGGAGATACATCATAGAGACTACCTTTCCTAGAACTTCAGGCAGGGTAATCATGTAGTTTCTTATTCAATTCCTGAATAAGAATCCTTTTTGAGTATCTGACACAAATAGTTAACCACCATACACTTGAAGACTTACACTAAGGGGAAAATCCTTTACTCTACAAGGCAGTGCATTGGACTTTGGACAGTGCGAAAGAGCAACAAAGCTGTCCTCAACGTTAAATTGAGATCTACCTGTCTACAACGTGTATCATTTTCTCATTTCTGATGTCATTCAAAGCAAGTCTGATCACTCTTCTCTTTGGGAACCTTCCTGACACTCGAAGACTAGGATAGCTTGAAGGAACAGAAATAAGAAAGGAAGTTTTTTTTCCTTCAGAAACAAAAGAACTGTACATAGTTATAAGCCAAAGAGAAGGATCCAGAAGGGATTGAGAAACTCAGTAGAGAGGGAAAAACTGAAAAAAAGAAAGCCTGAGGGATAGGGGGTCTTTGATATAGGAAAAGAAGAGTTATGGCCAACAGTAAAAGTGGAAGTTTTAACCTTCTCTTTTTCCTCCTCTGTGATTAGAGCAAATGAAGAAATGGATGAACAAAGGGAGAGGATCAAAGTACTCTGGGAGGGTTCAAAAGTGAGATTAAGTTTTATCTAAATTATGTATCTTTTACAATATCTAGTAGGAGACTCTGCTCAAAATAAATGATTACAATATTTTTGATTGAAAACTTTAGTGAATAAAACTAAAACATCTCCTTTTCTCTTATACAACAGTTCTCTTCAATGAAATACCTAAATACAGAGCAAATCTGAAAGTAATCTTGGATTTCTAAAAGATAATAGTAATTATCGTAAAAGCGATTCTGTGCTCTATTGAAAAAATTACCAGTCAAATACATTATGGTTAGGAATATTTTTGTATTTGTTTAGATTCATTTGGGAAATTGAAGAATCAGTTTGATGATCCCAGACTCTATGATGAAAAAAATTCTGCCTCTTTAACATGTTCCTTCCCTACTTTAACGGAGTGACTAGCCAATGATTCCCAGTCTTTAAGATATGGTCAGTTTTGCTTCTAGAGGGATTGAAGGAAGAAAATGCAGCATGTGGATGTTTACAGTCTGATTTTGATCTAATCCGTAGAAATTTGAGGAGCTCATTTCTGGATCTGAGTAGTTGGAGAATTGGGATATTGTAATGATGAAAAGGCTTCTAATTTCCTGTGAACACAGAAGAATTGATAATGCTTGAAATGCTAAAAACAGAATTGAGTTTGTATAGGAAAATGGTCATCTATCAGTGTTTTACTCTTCTTTTTTCTATTTACATGAGTCAAATGATTGAGTTGTAGCAAGCTGTATTCTCCCACTTGATCACCATCTGTCCTTGAACACATGGCAAATTTTTTTCTTTTGTTATTGTTCTTCCTTGATTTTAAGTGAAAGAGTATCCTAAAGTAGAACAGTTCAGGCAGTAATCTTGTAAAATCTGGAGATCCATAAGAACTATGAAACGTTCTACTGGAAACCAGAGTTGGTAGCAGAGTATATGGGGACTGATAGCAACTGAAGTAGTAGCAACTGAAGTGTTAGTTTCCTCTGTCTAATGACATCTTGTGGATGAATTTGTAAAGCCGATCACTCAAGCTTGGTGGTGGCTTCTAGAAGTATGGACCTTGAAGAAAGAAGGGCCAACTATAAACACAGGAAAAGTACCGAAATTAGGAGACCAATATAAGGCCAGTGCTAGGGGAAATTTTACAAGGACTACATCAAAGGAAAATAAGATTGCTCTCAAGGTCCAGCAAGGAATCACCTTTGTCCCTCAGGGGAGCAACACCCCCAATATTTGTTACTAGCAGACAACCATACTATAGGCAAACATAACCCTCTATACTCAAATAGATTTTTATGTGGACATCTTTACATGACACAAAGCTTATCTTATATGGCACCTTTACCCTGCAGGGTTACCTGATAGAATCCCACCCTCTGAAAATTCCATCCCATTCAGATGCCCATGAAGGGGAATCAGTTCATACAGTATATTTTATATATCATGGACACAGAAGAATTAAAATTAAAAGTCACCCTAAAGTCAATGGAACGAGATGCTGGGCACAAGAAATCTACAGTACATTATCACAACTGATGACTTGCACAGGAGCATTAGCCCAAAAGACATAGATAATATGTATAACTGTAAAATGAAGTGAATGGCCATGACTCAAGAATAAAAACAGCTCAAAATCTGAAATGACACTCCTCAAATACTAAACGAGGAAGAAAAATCATCTAGTGTAATGGGTAGATCCTCTATGGAGAATTTATGAGAAAACCCGAACAATGATTATACAAAATGAACACGTGTATAAAGTATCTTGATAATTATCAGTTGATTTGACACTCAACAAACAAAATCATATATGTATTAAAATTCCTAAATAAGTGTCCCTTAATACAAAAGTCTCAAAATGATAACAGAATCACCTTTTTAAAATTAAAATCATCAGGAAGAATGAGGAAATTATTTCAGATAAACAAAATATTTACTCTGCTTATGCAATCAAATAAATTCAAAAAAGCCAGTGCTGATCGGGCCATTGTTGTCCTCCTTCTGATCTGTTATTCTTATCTGAGTTGGAGCCCACAGGGCTCAAAATCAGCAGATATAATTTCCAATAGTTTTACTTAGAGCCTTCTTAGTTCCTCAGGACATATGAACCATAAGAATGAAAGCAGGAATAATAATAAGGGTGTTGTGGAGCCTTGAATTCTTAAGTAAATAGGGAAAGAGGTTATATTCATCTTTTCTCCTTTAAACATTTCTTGCCATTTTTTGGGTGCTATAGCTTTATTATTAGGTATGATCTTTGTGGGGAAGAACACAGCTCTCCACAAACACAGAACATGAAACAAAAGTGTAGAAGAAAATATGATTTTCAGCCTAAATCAACATTGATGTTCACTGGAAAGTGTTATTTTTGGCTAATTCTCCTCAACATGATTATTAAGGAAAAGTTGATCCTACAGCATGCTGAGACCTATTTTCTAAAATCATAGTGTTCAGCTTTGTAGACATAAACCAGAAAGTACAATCCAGAAGAGTTTCAGAGGAAAACATAATCAACAAGACAGACTCTGCATTGTATATGATCGTGCTCATGAAACTCTTTGGGTTACACAAAAGGAGTGCCATACCAGATGAAAGATGAACAATGAGTGTAGCTATGGATTGGCAGTTTTGCTTCTTCTTGTCATTGCTTTCCTGAAGATGATAAAACAAAACTTTTTGTTTCCCTACACAATACTTTTATTTTTTCTTTCAAATTTTAAGTTAGGCTATTAAAAACCATAATATTTTTCCCCATAAGAATCCCACTAAATGATACTAGAAATAATTTTTAAAAGGTATACAGGTTGAAGTTCCATATCAGGGTTCTCAACCCTTTTGGCCCCGTTGTCAGTCTGGTGAAACCTGTATGCCCCTCTTAGAATAATGTTTTTAAATGTCTAAAACTTATAGGATTATAAAAAATCAATTTTACTGAAATGCAGTTATCACTATATTTAAAAAATGAACACTAGATTCTAAATGTGAAGAACCCTTATTCTAGATATAAAACTGGAAAGAATCACAGAGAGCATCTAAGTTGGAAGTATTAAACTCAAATAGAAATAGGAGCCACTGAACTGTATAAAAGGATCTCAGTCTAAGAAAACCACATACTACCATTATCTATATTCTATTGTATTTTTATTTATTTTGTTGTGTAAGAGGCAGGATTTTAAAGCATGACCATCTAACTGACTGCAGAGATAAGTCAATCCATTGCAGCACTCCAACCTCACAATCATTTAATAATTTTGTTTGAAAGTCTCACACCAAAACTTGGAAACAGAATGATGACAACAAATTTATTAGAACTCAAGGTTCAAATTAAGGTCTAAATGGGCCAAAGGCAGGGTAATGGGTGAAGATTTATTGACTAAGAAACTCACTAAGATCCTGGGTCTCGCTCCTAGAAATAGACTTAGTTACATTCTTTTCTTCTCCCTATTTGATGAGTTAAAATTACTCTACCAGAAAGAAAAATAGTTCAGATACTCTTCCCTCACAGCTCAGAAGTTTCTACCATATCTCAACAGTTCACAGAATGATCCATCATTTCTTTGGTATTTGTATTCCCTCGACTGAAATATATGTTAATATCTCATGTCTTGATATCAAGTTTTAAAGTTTCTGTGGCTGGGAAACACATGTACACACACACAATGCTCACTACTGGGTAGTTGACTGCTGGACTCTTCATGACATAATTTAGAGTTTTCTCAGCAAAGACACTGGAGTGGTTTACTATTTCCTTCTCCATCTCATTTTACAGATGAGGAAACTGAGGCAAACAGAGTTAGTGACTTGTCTTAAGTCATAAACTAGTAAGTTTCTGAGGCCAGATTTTAACTCAGGAAGACGGGTCTTTCTGACTCCAGGCCCAGCACTCTATTCACAGTGCCACTTAGCTGCCTCTTTTGTTGGGTAGATTATTGGCAAAAAAACCATTTTTCTTGAGTAATTACCATGTACCAGGCACTGTGCTAAGCACTAGACAGCCTTCATGTGGCATTAAGTGTATTCAGACTTAACTACCTGGTTCTTAGACAGGTTGTTAGGTCTACACTTAAAGTCTTTTGACCTTATTGGAAAGTACCAGAGTTTGAAATACAAAAATCGCTTTCAAAAGCCTAGAGTCAAGTCCAAGCCATGATGAAGCTTTGGAATAGGATCCTACTTTGGGAAGAAGTTTCAGACATTGTCCTGAGCTTGACATAGTACCTGGTACAGAGTAGGCTCTTAATAAATGTTTATTGATTGACCACTTAAATTTTCTTTCACATGCAGTATTTTATGGGCGTACATGTTTACTTAAAGTAGGACCTATTTGTCTTTCAATCAAGATCAGAAATAAAGGGAGAGAAACCTTAATAGCATATCTTTAGCTTTTTTGTGGTTTATTTTGGAATGTAAAGTCAAATTACTTTAACTTAAAATCTTCTTATCTTATGTTAGCTGAACTGGGCATGCTCAGACCACACTTAGATGAATATAAACTAAGTTTTGTGATTATTAGCCCTGTAAATAAATTCCAAATTCATTTTGACTGAGTAATTTGGAAAATTCACTTCACTGCTTCCTCCTTAGTTGGGTTTGGGTACCTGAAAAGCCATATTGAGAAATCAAATTAGATGTTCTCAAGTTCTTTCCAGTTTAATATCTAAAAAATGGGTTCTTCACATTTGGAATCTGGATTTAATTTTTTTAATATGTTGAAATTAAATCAAGTTAGCAAGCATTTTGAAAATGCCTACTATGTGCCAGCTACCACACTATGTGCTGGGGATACAAAGAAAGGCAAAAACAATCCTGCCTCTAGGAGTTCAAAGTCTAAAGGAGATGACAAAGTACAATCAAGTATGTTCAATTAAAATACAGACAGGAAAAACTGGATATAATCTTAGATTCTGAACAGAAAGTTTTTCTTAGAAGATATCATAATATAAGTTGCTATAACACACTCTCTTAAAATGAGGTGGGAAATAGAGGGGCACTTACTCCTTGCACAAACTATGTCCCTGGTGAAAGTGGATTCAAATGTAATGTTCAAAGGTAGTGAAGCACATGTGTAGGATACACGTGTGCCCAAATGATACCTCCTGACTGCTGGTCCTGAAAGTCCCTTTTTCTCTTTGTGTCTTCTTGAAGTTCTCCTTAGGTGTAGCTCTCTACTAGATGGGCATCCCAGCTGAGTTTCAAAGACCCACACCTCTGTTAGTTCATAGTCAGTTCTTCTCACTTAAAGGGATATGATTTCTGAAGCTGTTACTTTCCTTGGGGGATATTTTGCATTTGTTAACAGGTACTTCCTCTGTTGTCAGTTAACACCATTCTGGTAGTAACCTTAATAATCCCTGGTAGATAGTAGGATGTCCGAATCTCTTAAACTCATAAACTTCCCACCTGAGGATCTCTACTTCAAGATTACTGCTCTGTTACCTCTTGACTCCTATGACCATTCCTACTGACTCTGGTGGATCCTGCTACCACCTCTAGCAGGTAATAAAGCATCCAATGGGACCTCTGGATTTTCCAAACTCACCAGGTCTCTAAGACAACCCCATCTCAGAATTCTAGTTTGCCTAAATCTGAAGAAACAGAAGGACCATGTATTCATGGACATATGGTGGCTGGGTAGAGGGATGTGGTCAGCTGCCTTTTCCTCTCGCAGCTTTTTCTTTCTTTCCTTTTTTCTTTCTTGGACACAGCAAAGAGAGAGAAAGGTGTGTTTGTTGATCTGTCCATGTACAAAAACATCTCTGTTTTCTCATGATTTCTCTCATTTGTTTTAATTCATCTATGCAACATGACTAATTTGAAAATGTGTTTAATAAGAATGTATGTGTAGAACCCATATAAGATTGTATGCCATCTCGAGGAGCTGGGGGGGAGAAAATTTAAAACTCATGCAAGTGATTGTTGAAAACTGAAAACAAATTAATAAAAAAAATAGCTCTGGCTCATCAACTCCTGAGCTTCCAATCTTATGATATCTCTCCTGTTTTCTATGGTCTTTCAAATATCACTAACAGTAGACCTACTTATTACATCTGTAAGATTTTCTTAGGATCCTAGAAATACTAAGGCCAGGTGAATTGAATCTATCAAGGGCAACTAGATGCTTTTATATCTTCTCTTTATTTTAGTTACCAATTCTTGGTTAGTCATTTTTGTTCTGTACTGCCATTACCAGTATGAAGGTCATTCTCCTTGGAGAGAAGACATATACCACATAAGAACTGAGCAGCCATGCTCTTCCTTTTGTCAGGTATCATAATCCCATCTTTGCCTGAATTCCTTTTTTTAATATATTGATTTTACAAATAAAACTTCTTCACTGGATTTATATATGATGCAGTTAGGTATTCCTTTCACTTCTAGAAATCTTTAGTGTTTGTTTTAGCAAGACCTAAGTAACCTTAGGTAACTCAATTATATGGCTTTTTGAAAGCATCATCAAAAACTTGAGATACAACTTAGCCAGATTAAGATGCCAGAAGGATAGTTTTAATTAAGAAAAAACAGAGCTTAAAATGAGAATTTTTTATCATTTTATTCTGCTGAGAATGATAGCTTTTAAGACATAGGGAACTATGTGAAAAATAAATAAACAAGAGAACAAAACATAAATACTCTTAAATTATTTTAGTATAGAAAGAGGCACTGAAAGGTAATACATGGATCAGATCTAATATCGCATTTATTAGCCAAAACAGTGCACAGTAACTGTTTCTTAACATGTGAGTGCATATGGGAACATCGGAGAGCACATTAAATTTGAGCAGCAAGAACTGAGTCAGATTTGTTTTGATTGAGCAGCCGTGCATGCTCTGTCAGAGAAACTGTACACAAAATCCATAGAAGTCACCAGATTCTCCATGGAAACAAATGGGTGATGTAAGGTTATTTGCTTCATTTGCAGCAGTTAATGGACATTGAGAAAACAAATACCTGAATGATATTTCACTGTATATAATTTGTATGTGTTTATTAGTAAAAGCCAAAAGTTATGATCTTTAAGAGGCAAAATTTGGGATCTTTTATTTTTCAAAAAGTGGCTTGTTTTATTTCAAGTCCCTCATTTTATCAATGCTACCTAAATCAGTGTGTGTGTGTGTGTGTGTGTGTGTGTGTGTGTGTGCACGCATGCGTGCACATGCACACTGATATATATATATATACATATATATATACTTTTATACACATATATACATATATATGTATATATACGTATATATATACTTTTATATATATGTATATATACATATATGTATATATACATATATATACTTTTATATATGTATGTATATATATATATACATATATATTTTGAAATAGGCTTAACATTTCACCTTTGGTACTCACTAGTTGTATGACCACTGGCAAGTAATTGAGTCTTTCAAATCCTGTTTCTATACCTGTAAAATGAGGGACACATATTTAGGGCATAGAGTAGTAAGGATTAAATGAGAGGGTGTTTGTAAAGTGATTTATAAACCTTAAAGTGCTATGAAAATGCCAATTATTAAGTCTTTCCATAAATTACTTACTAATGAAGCAAATAGGTGGCATAGTGGAAAGAACAATGGACCCTGAGTCCAGAAGAATTGACTGATGCTTCGCTGCGTCATTTAACTTTCATTTTTCGTAATTTCCTCATCTATACAATGGGAATAATAATAACCCCTATCTCTCAGAATAGTTCTGATTAATAAATGAGATAATAACTGTAAATCATTTTATAAATCTTTAAACACTATATTAATGCCTGCTATTATTGAAAACTTTCTGCATTGGTGAAATCATGTCTAGAACTTTAAAAAAAGATACTGGAAAATGAAGTTACAATTCAGTAGCATTTCACTTTAGATCTGTGAAATTACTACATAAAAATTTCCAGTCCTGGGAATCCATTGAAGTTAGCTCATTTTCTAGGGATAAATTAGTTGTGTAAATCAAATATTTTTAATGGCTTATTTAATGATAAAAAACAAGGTTGTCCCATAATAGTTTAAAACTTCATTATACTTATGGGCTACTTTGTACAAAGAATTACCTATACTTGATATTTTCCTATCTAAAATGATCATATGAATTATAAATATTTGAATTTCAAAGTGACTATCACTCAACTTGAAAGTATCAGCCAGTTTGGCACTTTCACATTAGAGAAGAGAAAGACTTGGAATATGATATATTGGGAAGCAAAGGAGTTAGGATTACAACCAAGAATCAACTGCCCAGTAAAATTGAATATAACTTTTCAGCAAAAAAAAGGTTATATTTAATAATGTAGAGGACTTTTAAGCATGTCTAATTAAAACATCAGAGCTGAATAGAATATTTGATCTCCATATACATGACTCAAGGGAAACATAAAAACGTTATAAAAGGAAACAAGAAAGACAAAAACATAAGAAATTCAATATGGTTAAACTGTTTATATTTCTAGATGACAAGATAATATTTGCAACTCTTAAGAACTTTACTACTATGAAACCAATTAGAAGGAGGATCTAAACAGAGGATGTAGACATAAGGTGACTTTGATGGGATGATAGCTCCCCCAAAAAATCCCAAGCACAATAAAGGGGTGAGAAAGAAAATTGCACTGGAAAGAGGGGGGAGATTGAATGGGGATAAATTATACCACGTAAAACAAGAACAAAGAAACTATTATAATAGAGGGGAAAATGAGAGGGAGGTGCCAGGCAAAGCTTAAACCTTACTGTCATCAAAATTGACTCACAAGGGAATAGCACACACACTCAGTTGGACATAGAAATCTATCTTACCCTATAAGGAAGTAAAATGGGATGAAGATAATAGAAGAGGGAGAAGAAACTGATAAAAGGAATGGCATACTGGGAAGGCAGTGATCAGAAATAAAACACTTGTGATGAGGGAAAGGGTGAAGGCTAATAGAGAAAAGAGGAGAAACAGAGAAAATAGCATGGAGGGGGATGGTAATTGTAACTATAAATGTGAAGGACATGAACTCACTCATAAAACAGAAGCAAATAGTAGAATTGATTGAAAAACAGTGTGGTTTACAATATGTGGTTTACAAGAAACACATCTGAAGCACAGAAAACATACCAAGTAAAGCTAAGGGGCTGGAGAAGAATTTGTTATGTTTCAGCTGAAGTAAAGGAAGCAGGGCTTATGAACTCAGACAAAGCAAAAGCAAAAATAGGTTTAATTAAAAGAGATAAGGGAAGAAATTATATCTTGCTGAAAGGTGCCATAGTCAATCAAGTCCTATCAATACTAAACAAATATGAACCAAATGGTATAGCATCTAAATTTCTGAAGAAGTTAAATGAGTTGCAGGAGGAAATAGATAATAAAACAATACTAGTGGGAGATGTCAACTTTCTCCTCTCAGAATTAGATATGTCTATCCAAAAAACAGACAAGAAAGAAGTTAAGGAGGGAAATAAAATTCTGGTGAAGTTACATATGATAGATCTCTGGAGAAAACTGAACGAGGATGGAAAGGAATAATAATATCTTTTCCTCAGCAGTACATGGTAACTACACACAAAAAATGACCATGTATTAGAACATAAAAACCTCACAATCAAATGCAGAAAAGCAGAAATGCATCTTTTTCATATCATAATGTAATAAAACGATATTCAATAATGGACAATAAAAAAGAGATTAAAATTGATTGAAAATTAAATAATCTAATCCTAAAAAATTAGTGGGTCAAATGGCAAAACATGGAAAAATCATTAATTTTGTTATAAATGATAAAAATGATATAAAAGTGAGATACTATACTAAAATTTATGATGTAGCCAAAACAATACTTAGGGGGAAATTATATCTCTAAGTGCTTACATCAATAAAATAGAGAAAAACCAGATCAATGAATTGGTCACACAACTAAAAAAAAGAACTCAAAAAAGAACAAATTATCAATGCCCAATTAAATGCCAAATTGGAAATTCTGAAAATCAAAGAAAAGATTAATAAAGTTGGAAAAAAGAACTAATAAATAAAAGTAGAATATGGTTTTACAAAAGAAACCAATAAAATATATAAACCATTGGTTAATTTCATTCAAAAAATGAAAGAAGATAACCAATTTACTAGTATCGAAAAGAAAAGGGATGAATTCACTACCATTGAAGAGAAAAATAAGACAACTGTTAGGAGCTATTTTATCCAATTATATGATAATAAATTTGACAGTCTCAATGAAATGCATGAATATTTACAAAAATATAAATTACCCAGATTGTGAGAAGAATAAATGAAATACTTAAGCCAATCTTAGAAAAAGCAATTGAACAAGCCATCAATGAACTTCCCAGAAAAAATTCCCAGGGCCTGATAGATTCACAAGTGAATTCTACAAAACATTTAAACAATTATTCCCCAAACTATAGAAACTATTTGGAAAAATAGGTGAAGTATGAGTCCTACTAAATTCATTTTATGACACAAATATGGAAGAACCAAAACAGAGAAAGAAAATCATCGATCAATTTCTCCAATTAATATTGATGCAAAAATTAAAAAAAAAAAATACTAGCACAGAGATTACAGCAACATATCACAAAAGATTAGACATTATGACCAGGTGGCATTTATACCAGGAATATAGGACTGGTTCAATATTAGGCAAACTATTACCATAGTTGACCATATTGATAATAATAACAACAGAAATCACATGATTGTCTGAATAAATGCAGAAAAAACCTTTAACAAAATACAGCACCCATTCCTACTGAAAACACTAGAGAGCATAGAAATAAATGGAGTTTACCTTAAAATGATAACTAATATTTACCTAAAACCATCAGCAATCATTATCTGTAATGGGGATAAGGTAGAAGCCTTCTCAATACAATCAGGGGTGAAAAAAGGATGCCCATTTTCACCACCGTCATTTAATATATTACCAGAAATGTTAGCTATAACAATAAAAGAAGAAAATGAAATTAAAGGCATTAGAACAGGCAAGTAGGAAACAAAACTGTTACTTTTTGCAAATGATATGATATTTTACTTAGAAAATTCCAGACAATCAACTCAAAATTACTTGAAATTATTAACAACTTTAGCAGTTACAGGATCCAAAATAAACCCACATAAATCACCAGCATTTTCTATATGTTGCCAACAAAGTCCAGCACCAAGAGAAAGAAAGAGAAATTCCATTTAAAGCAACTACATAGATTAAAAAATACTTGGAAATCTACCTGCTAAGACAAAACCAAAAACTATATATGAACATAACTATAAAACATTTCACACAAAGTAAGATCTAAACAATTGAAAAAATATTAATTCTTTATGGGTAGTGTCAGCCAATATAATAAAAATGATAATTCTACCTCACTTAATGTATTCAGTGCCATTCCAACCAAACTATCAAGAATTATTTTATAGAGTTTGAAAAGCTAATAAAATTCATTTGGAAGAACAAAAGGATATCAAGGAAATCATCAAAAAAACCCCACAAAAGCAAATGATCTAGCCATAACAGATCTCAAACTGTATTATAAAGCAGTAATTTCAAAACAATTTGGTACTGGCTAAGAAACAGAGGAGCAGATCAGTGGAATAGCTTAGGTACAAATTACACTGTGGTACATGACCATAGCAATCTAATACATGATAAATCCAAAGATCCAAGCTTTTGAAACAAATATTCATTACTTCACAAAAGCTATTAGAAAAACTGGAAAACCATGTGACAGAATCTAGGCATAGACTAGCATCCCACACTGTATACCAAGGTAAGGTCAAAATGTGTACATGATTTACATATAAATGGTGATACCGTAGCCAAATACTACAGCGTGGAATAGTTTATCTGTCAGGTTTTTGGAGAAGGGAAGAATTTAGAACTAAAGAAGATGTAGAGAACATTACAAATCTAATATAGATAATTTTGATTATGTGAAACCAAAACTTTTTGCACAAACAAAATGAATGCAATGAAAGTTATAAGGAAAGCAGAAAACTGGGAGAAATGTTTGCAGCAAGAATCTCTTAGAAAGGCCTCATGTCCCAAATATGTAGAGAAATGAGTCAAAGTTATAAGAATACAAACCATTACCCAACTGAGGAATGGTCAAAAGATATGAAGATGCAGTTTTCAGACAAAAAAATCAAAGTTATCTATTGTCATATGAAAAAATATCCTAAACTATTGATTAAAGAAATGGAAATTAAAATAACTGAGGTACCACCTCACACACATAAGATTGGCTAATATGACAAAAAAAGGAAAATGTTGGATGTTTAAAGGGATGTGGGAAAATTGGCACAGGAATGCATTGTTGGTAAAGTTGTGAACTGATTCAAACACTCTGGAGAGTAATTTGGAACCATGCCCAAAGGGTTATAAAATTGTGCATGCCCTTTGATTCAGCAATACCACTGCTAGTATATGTTGGGTATATATCCAAACAAAAAGAAAAGAACTTAATTGTACAAAAGTATTCATAGAATCTTTTTTTTAGTGGCTAAAAATTGGAACCCAAAGGGATGCCTAACAACTGAAAAATGTCTAAACAAGTTGTAGTATATGATTGTAACAGAATATTATTGTGCTATAAGAAATGACAGGTTGGATGAGTTTAGAAAAACCTGGAAAAATTTAAATGAACTGATACATAATGAAGTGAACAGAATGAGGAGAACATTGTACGCAGTAACTGCAATATTGTTTGATAGAGAACTGAATGATTTAGCTATTCTTAGTAATACAATGATTTAAGACAATCCAACAACTAATGATAAAGTATATTATCTGCCTCCAGAGAAAAAACTGATATTGTTTGAATATGGACTGAAGTATGCTATTTTCACTTTTTTCCTTTTTTTTGAGTATTCTTGTACAAAATAACCAATATGGAAATGTCATACATAATTACACATGTATAACCTATAAGTGGTTGCTTACCATCTTGGGAGTGGGGAGGGGAGTGAGGGAAGGAAGGAGGGATAGAATTTGAGACTCAAAACTTAAAAATAAAAAAAGTTAAGAAAAAGACATGGTCAGCCAAATGGTAAATTCCTGGAAGGCAGGGTATCTTTTTCGTATGCACATCCACAGAGTGAGCTCCCCCCCGCAAAAAAAATATCCTGGTGAAGTGAGTAAATCACATCTATAAAGTAAAATAATCATTCCTTTAGTGCTATTGAGCTACCTGAAATGAAGATATTTTTGTGAACATTTATACTACCAAGAAATTTTGGTGTTGGCACATATTTAATACTACCAAATGTCATTTTCATTACAGTTTATTATCTTCAGTGAGAGAGGGGGCTGAAATTTACCTCACAATGTCAATGTCTCATCCTGAATTCTGTGCGCATTACTTGTGACTTCACATGAGACCCAGAATGCAGTTACAAAATACAAAGGAGGTGATGAGAATTTTCCTCTAATTCTATAACATTTGAACAAGTTCCTTTGCGAATGTGGGAGTATAGGTCTTTAACAAATAGATGAAATAAACTTACACTACAGAGGACACATCTTCTGAGTGGCTGAGAGACTCAATTATCCACTCCATACCACCACCACAACCACTACCATCACCTCTTCAGCTTATGTATAAAAGAACGAAGTTAATTAGAAATTGAGGAGTTCAAGAATTGAAGTCATTTGTGGACAGTGAACTGTAAGGGGTTGGAGAGGACTTTCTCTCCTTTCCTGCCCCCTTGGTGATGTTCTCAGAGTGACTACAACAGCCTTCTTTTCCCTATCATTACCTCTAGAGTTGGCACTGGCAAGACTCCAAGAATTAGCTACCAACAATCATTGAATCCATATTAATATGATTGATCCATAGTATTTATTGACTGCAGACAGTGCTCAGAACACATTAATATGATATTGGAGTCACTAGGAGTAGATCCATGCTGTAGACAGGAACAGATAACAGGAAGACCATACAGAGAGGTAGTGCCTTCATATATTATTGTTGTTCAGTCATTTTAGTTGTATTCAACTCTTCTTGACCTTATTTGGGGTTTTATTGAAGTAGTTTGGCATTTCCTTCTCCAGTTCATTTTACAGATGAGGTAACTGAGGCAAACAGAATCACATATCTAATAAAGGACTGTGACCAGATTTGAACTCAGGTTTTCTTGGCTCCAGTTCCAGTACTCTATCCACTGTATTACCCAGCTACCCAAATAAGTTATATATCTATTTCTCTATTTGTAGTAGTAAAAATTTTTGCTTATAGGTGTTCAAAGCCATAGTGACTAGCACATAGTGGGCATTTAATAAGTCCTTGGTATCATTAACTACTCATGAAAAAAAATCATGCTGAACATGTAATACTAGTTTTTCATTTTTGTCATCAGAGTCCCTAGTCACATATGGTGATAGGATATTTAAATTGAAAGTTATTTTAGAGGTCATCTAGTCCACATTTTGACTGGGACATTAATATTATGACTTGCATAAGAAGACACCACATGAATATCTGTTGAATGACAGAGGAGTGTTTAGTCCAGAAAACAAACAAAAAATCCCCAACAACACTGCAGTGGGGTGGGAGTGGGAGAATGACAGCATTCTTCAGATATCTGAAGATTAATCACATAGAAAGTATATTGGACTTGGGCTACTTGGCTGCAGAAAAAAATGTAGGACCAATGGGAGAAAGCTAAAGGGAAATGAATTTTGCCTTAATATTAGGAGGAACTGTCTTAAAATTAGAGCTCTCTAAAATGGAATGAATGGCCTTTTTCTGCATTTGGAAGAGAGTTTGACTAGATGACCTTTAACGTGTCTTCCAATTCTGCAATGCTGTGATTTGAGTACCTTACATGACATCTCAGGGACTCCACCCTGTGCTTGAATACTTCCATTGCCTGTGAGTTTTCCTTGGGTAGTCAGACTACTTCCTTGGAAGCTAGCTATGTGCCTCTGTATTACAACATTTTGCCTGAGAAACACATTCTCAAAGAGGAATTTATCAATTTCTCATGGTTTGACAACTAAATATTTCATCTCTCTCCCTTCCTGAGAGTAGGCAGTGACTGCCTTTAAAGCAGTCAACTACAGGCATGTTGGAAGGGCTTTAGGGAAATTGGCAGGGGAATCCAAATTCTTTGCATATGGAAACATTTCTGAATCAGCACTTCCTCCCTTGAAATTGAAGTACAAAACAGTTTTGTTTTATTTTTGCCTTTGTCCAACAGTGAGCTGGGGGGAAAATGTTTTTGTAAAAATGTGCGACTGAAATAATTTAAAAGAGAAAAAAGAATCATGGCATTCTATTTAAGGGAAAGTTGAGAAAGAACAGTCCTTTATGTTGTATTTGTGAACTTCCAAAGTCTTTCACTCTTAAAAAACTTGAATCCTGTTAAATCTGAAAAAAAAAAATATCTTCTAAGACATTTACTTTGTTCTTTAATATCAGCTTTGCTGTCTGAATGAGTTAATTCCAGTATGCCTAAAATCAGAGGCCCTTTCCTTTGATCTCCCTGTGGAAGTTGAAGGAGTCTGCTCATTTTTTGTTTTTTTTTTATTGTAGCGCTCAGTCAATAGCTCTTTTCTGTTTCTCTAATTTAAGCACTTTGAGAGGTATGCAACCAAAGTCTGCTTTTGAGGTAACTACTTTGCTCTTTTAAGTAGGATAACCCTTGCAGGTAGCACAAAGACTGAAATTTATTCCTTGGAATAACTTTTGTTACTGCCAAGTACTAAGTATAAAGAATAGGAAGATAGTTACCCCAAATATGATTGATTTACTATAGCAATGACTAGTCATTTGCATGTCTTCCTGTCAGAAAAAATGAAAATATGGTAGAGAAACCATTCCAAACTATCTCTCCCTTGACAATTCTCTAGACGATTCCAAAAAGTCTTTTCACCTTTTTACCTTCTCTCTAAACTGAACAGATTGCAGTCAACATGCTCTAAAAGTAATAATTAATAATAGCCATAATAATAATACCTGGCTTTGCATAGTGCTTCAAAGCACTTTAAATATATTACCTCATTTGGATTTCTCCCTTAGCCCTACAATTTCAGTGTGATTATTTTTAGCCTTTACTCCCCCCTGCCTTTTTCTTTTTTTAGTAACACTAGGTTTTCCTTTTCACTCCCAGGTTGGAAGTTCAGTGGCCTGATCCTACTAATCATCAATCTGGCAGCTTTGACCTACCTTATTTTTCTGACCTGTGGCAGTTTGCTCCTTTTTAGAGAGCCTAGTGGCCTCCACTCTTTTTTCATTTTTTTAAGTTTTTCCTTTTGCATTAATTAATTTATGTTATTCAATATTCATTTCCACAAGATTTTTAGTTCCAAATTTTCTCCCCATCTCTTTCATCTCCCCATCCCGAGATTGCCTGCATTCTGATTATCCCTTCTCCCAGTCTGCCCTCTCCTCTACCATTCCACCCCCTCATATCTCCCTCCCCCTCACTTTCTGGTAGGGCAAGATAGATTTCTATACCTCATTGTCTGTAGATCTAATTTCCCAGTTGCATGTAAAAACAAGTTTTAACATTTGTTTTTGAACCTTTGAGTTCCAAATTCTCTCCCTTTTTCCCTCCCTCCCCATCATCACTGAGAAGGTAAGCAATTCAATATAGGTTATATATGTGTAGTTATGGAAAGTCATGTTGTGAAAGACTAACTATATTTTCCTCCATCCTATCCCACTCCCCATTTATTCTGTTCTCTCCTTTGACCCTGTCCCTTTTCAAAAGTGTTTTCTTCTGACAGCCCTTCCCCAAATCTGTCCTCTCTTCTATCATCCCCCCCTTATCCAGTTTGCCCTACTTTCCTTTAGGGTAAGATACCCAATGGAGTGTGTATATTATTCCCTCCTTAAATAAAATCCAAAAGTAAGGTTCACTCATTCCTTCTTACCTCCCTCCTTTCCTTCCTCTCCACTATAAAAGTTTTCTCACTTATTTTACAGGAGATAATTTACCCCATTCTATCTCTCCCTTTCTCCTTTCCCCAATATATCCTTCTCTCATCGCTTAATTTTATTTTTTAGATATCACCCCTTCATATTCAACTCATCCTATGCCCATTCTCTCTCTCTCTCTCTCTCTCTCTCTCTCTCTCTCTCTCTCTCTCTCTCTCTCTCTCATATATATATATATACATATGTGTGTAATGTATATTATATATAATGTATGTGTATATATGTATATCTATCTATCCATCTATCTATCTATCTATCTATCTATCTATCTATCTATCTATCTATCTATCTATGTATCTATCTATCTATCTATCTATCTATCTATCTATCTATCTATCTATCTATTCCCTTCAACTACCCTAATACTGAGAAAGGTCTTAAGAGTTACAAATATCAACTTTCCCTGTAGTTCAACTTTAATAAGTCCTTTATGATTTCTCTTTCCTGTGTATGTTTTCATGCTTATCTTGATTCTTGTATTTGAAAGTCAAAATTTCTATTTAGCTCTGCTCTTCTCATCAAGACCTCTATTCCATTGAAATTTCATTCTCCCCCCCCCCCCCTTAAGTATTATACTTAGTTTTGCTGGATAGGTGATTCTTGGCTTTAATCCTAGCTCCTTTGATCTCTGGAATATCATATTCCAAGTCTTCCTATCTCTTAATGTAGAAGATGCTAGATCTTGTGTTGTCCCGATTGTGTTTCCACAATATTCAAATTGTTTCTTTCTGCCTGCTTATAATATTTTCTCCTTCACCTGGGAACTCTGGAATTTGACTGCAATGTCCCTTTAAAAGTTTTCCTTTTGTGATCTCTTTCAAGAGGTGATAAGTGGATTCTTTCAATTTCTATTTCACCATCTGTCTCTATAATATCAAGGCAGTTTTCCTTGATAATTTCTTGAAAGATGATGTCTAGACTCTTTTTTTGATCATGGCTTTTAGATAGTCCAATAATTTTTAAATTACCTCTCTTGGATCTATTTTCAAGGTCATGGTACTTCCAATGAGATATTTCATGTTGTCATGTTATATTTTCCATTATTTTGGTTCTCTTTATAATTTCTTGATTTCTCAAAAAGTAATTAGCTTTCTTTTACTCCATTTTAATTTTTAAGGAGTTATTTTCTTCAGTGAGCTTTTGCACCTCCTTTTCCATTTGACTAATTCTGAATTCTAAAGCATTCTTTTCCTCATTGGCTCTTTTGACTTCTTTTGCCATTTGGGTTAGTCTATTTAAAGGTGTTATTTTCTTTTTTTCTTAATTAATTTATTTACGTTTTCAACATTCATTTCCACAAAATTTTGAGTTCCAAATTTTCTCCCCATTTCTCCCCTCCCTCCACCCCAAAACGCTGAGCATTCTAATTACCCCTATCACCAATTTGCCCTCCCTTCTAACATCCCTTCCTTCCCTTATCTCCATCTTCTCTTTTGTCCTGTAGGGCAAGATAAATTTCTATACCCCATTACCTGTATTTCTTATTTCTTAGTGGTATGCAAGAACAATACTCAACAGTTGTTCCTAAAACTTTGAGTTCCAACTTCTCTTCCTCTCTCCCTCCCAACCCATCCCCATTGGGAAGGCAAGCAATTCAATATAGGCCATATTTGTGTAATTTTGCAAATGACTTCCATAATAGTCATGTTGCGTAAGACTAACTATATTGCCCTCCATCCTATCCTGCCCCCCATTGCTTCTATTCTCTCTTTTGACCCTTCCCTCCCCAAGAGTGTTGACTTCTAATTGCTCTCTCCTCCCACTGCCTTCCCTTGCATTATCCTCCCCATCCTGCTTATCCCCTTCTCCCCCACTTTCCTGTATTGTAAGATAGGTTTTCATACCAAAATGAGTGTGCATTTTATTTCTTCCTTTAGTCGAATGTGATGAGAGTAAACTTCATGTTTTTTCTCTCACCTCCCCCCTTTTTCCCTCCATTGAAAAGTCTTTTTCTTGCCTCTTTTATGAGGGATAATTTGCCCATTCCATTTCTCCCTTTTTCCTCCCAATATATTTCTCTCTCACCCCTTAATTTCATTTTTTTAAGATATGATCCCATCCTATTCAACTCACCCTGTGGTCTCTGCCTCTGTGTGTGTGTGTGTGTGTGTGTGTGTGTGTGTGTGTGTAATCCCACCTACTACCCAGATACTGAAAAAAGTTTCAAGAGTTACAAATATTGTCTTTCAATGTAGGAATATAAACAGTTCAACTTTAGTAAGTCCCTTATGGTTTCTCTTTGCTGTTTACCTTGTCATGCTTCGCTTGATTCTTGTATTTGAAAGTCAAATTTTCTTTTCAGCTCTGGTCTTTTCATCAAGAATGCTTGAAAGTCCTCTGTTTCATTGAAAGACCATTTTTTCCCCTGAAGTATTATCCTCATTTTTGCTGGGTAGGTGATTCTTGGTTTTAGTCCTAGTTCCTTTGACTTCTGGAATATCAAGAATCAGCCCCTCAGTGCCCCCAGGGGTCTTTCAATCCAACAATGGATGCAGGCCATTGCAGGGGCTGGCATGGGAACCACCACAGCCCTCCTGATGTGGCCTCTGTGGCCACTGCCTGAGGCCAGAGCTATGGGAAGGTCCTTCTCCCTTCTCGATCAGGTGAAAAAACCCTGTCACTGACCTTTGGCACCTGTGGTTTGAGGGATCTTCAAACTGCTCCTATTGGGACTGGAGATTCCATCCCCAAGGCATGCTTGCATCCTCCTCCCAGAGCTGTGCTGTGTGGCCAAGGCTGGGTTGGGCTCTGCTCCGTGTCTGGTGTGACAGACATTTCCCGTGTGTCTTTCAGGTCACCCTGGGCTGGAAATCTGCACTTTGTTGTTCTGTGGCTTCTGCTGCTCTAGAATTTGTTGAGAGTCTTTCTTTACATTTATTTTATGGGCTGTGGGGGGAGAGCTAGCATAAGTTCATCTTTCTACTCCACCAGCTTAGCTCCACCCAAGGTGCTATTTTCTACAGTATTTTTTAGGGGGGATGTCTCCTTTTGCAAGATATTGACTCATTTTTTAATGATTTTCTTGCATTGCTCTCATTTCTCTTCCCAATTTTTCCTCTACTTCCCTTACTTGATTTTCAAAATCCTTTTTGAACTCTTCTATGGCCCAATATCAATTCATATTTTTCTTGGAGGCTTTTGATGTAGGAAGTTTGACTTTGTTGTCTTCTTCTGGTTGTATATTTTGATCTTCTTGGTCACCAAAGTAAAATTCAATAGTCAGATATTTTTTATACTGTTTACTCATTTTCCCAGTCAAATACTTAACTTTCTAACTCTGTCAAGGTAGGACTCTGCTTCCAGTGAGGTAAGGGTGGTGTACTATCCCAAACTCCTAGGGTTTTATGCAACTGCTTTCAGAGATACTTCTAGGGGCATGTAAATTTTCAGTTCCTCTAAGGTGGTATGATCAAAGAAGAGGTATTTGCTCCTTTCCTGGCCTATACTGTGGTTTGTGAGTGACCACAAACATTCTTTTCTGCCTTGAATTGTAAGGAGGATTCTCTCTCCACTGCACCATATGCTCTACTATGCCAGTTCTCCTTCTTACCCCAAGACCACCACCCAGGACTGCAACCCAAGTCTAAGTAAGGCAAAGCAAGAGAATTCTCCCTCAGTGCCAGTGAAGAGATCCCTACAATCACCCTCTGATCAGCTGCTTGATCCCCACACCATCTGTGGGCCAGGTGCTCTGAAAGCAGTCACTCCTATTGCAGTCAGAGTAGCCTCCACTGCCCTGGGGCTGCAGCCAGACCACTCTTTTTTTCTCACCCAGATCCAGGCTGTTTTACCCCTGACCTTCTATGCTATCTTTGGTGTTTGTGAGTCAAAAAGTATGGAAACTCAGTCCCCTGAGATTTGTTCTGACCCTGTCTATGCTGGTGCAGCCTGTGCTGGACTTTGCTCCATTCCTAGCCCTGTGTGATAGACCTTTCTTGTTGACCTAACAGGCTGCCTTGGGCTGGAGACTTGTTACATTCCATCATTTTGTGGGTTCTACAGCTCTAGAATTTGTTTAGAGTCATTTTTTCAAGTATTTGGGGGAGAGCTCAGGCAAGTACCTGCTCTTACTCCACCATCTTGGCTCCTCCCCTAGTGGCCTCCACTCTTGAGGCTTCACTAAATGAGGTCAGGACTTAATACAGACATCAATAGATTTTAGCCCTACTGAAGCTCAAAACTTCCTAACTAAAGCAATCTAGACCTTCACCTCCATAGCACAGGAACCATGAAACCACAACACCTGGCTATTATTTTCATTTTATAGACAAAGTAAATGATACTCAGAAATGTTAGTTCCCCAATGTTATAAAGCAAATAAAAGTTTGAGAAAATATTGCAACTCAGATTCTATCCACTTCCCTATCCTGCCTCTCATATGAAGTTTTGAGACTTACAAAGAACTTTATATGAATTATCTCATTAAATTCTTTGCTAAAGTTAGCATATTTAACAGATTTTCAGATAAAATGAAGCTTGGACAAATAGCTGATGTGTTCAATAACAAGATAAGGAACCAAAGAGATCTTAAATGGCTGGAATAATGGGCCAAACCTACCAAGATTAAATTTAATAGGCATAAGTATAGCTATTCTATTTATGTATAATTTAACAAATTCAATTAAACAAACATGGATTAATTGCCTATTATGTTCAGTACACTCAGTTTGGAAGTAGGGAAAATAAAAAGTTTGAATAATACACGTAGTTCCTGCTCTACTATACTGGCCGGTCTAATTTCGAGATTAAAACATGCCTATTTTTTAAAAAACTTTTTAATCTTGCATATAGCAATTATAAATAAACAAAATGCAGTTTTACAAAGAAAAAAAATTAATAAGTTTGTATAAGAAACTGCCAATATCCATCTAGTTTTTTGACGCATGTATTTGTGAAGTGTTTTGCAAACCTAAAACACTTCATAAATGATAGTTACACACAGAAACACATGCTACATGTAAGACGGTAGTAGCAAAATATTGTCTATTTGTGTACCCTTTTGAACTTCTTTTTGTTTTCTTCTAAAAGCTGTTAAAATGATCCACTGATATCATTTAGGGTGTGTGGTTGTATGTGTGTGTGTGTGTGTGATTAACCAGTTCCCTAATATACATACCAAACAGCCTTTCCTCTCTCCTACTCCATACCTAGCTACCTAATGCCCACACACACACACACACATACACACACACACACACACACACACACACACACACACACACAATGAGATTTTCATTCTCAGACATGGCCTTTAATGGACCACGCATGGACAGCAATGCTGTTATACAGCCTATGTCAATTGAAATACACAATGATGCATATGCAACAGAGGACTGATCAGTAAGGATCCAACCCTGGAAGCATTTGCAGGAGATTGAACCCGTATTGGCCAGACATCCAAAATCAATGCATGATGGGGGTGGAGGCAGTGTTAAATGAGATTTATAAGGGAAAGTGTTTACGTGGAGGGGGACAGGGGAAAGATGACATTTGGTTTAGACTTAAAAGATTAGGTAGGAATTCCAAAGGCAGAGGGGCAGACTTGATCATGTCCAAGATCCTCCCAGCTTTAATTGTAATGATGACAATGATGACTAACCCTAAATCCACATAAATCACCAGCATTTCTATATATTACCAAAATCCAGCAGCAAAAGATACAGAAATTCCATTAAAATATGCATAGAGAATATGCCAGACTTAAGAGCCTACCTGCCAATATAAATCCAAGAACTAAATGAATACAATTACAAAACATTTCTCATTCAAATAAATATAGATCTAAACAACTGGAAAAATATCAACTGTTTGTGAGTAGGACAAGCCCATATAATAAAACAAATAATTCTACCTAAATTAATTTACGTATTAAGTCCCAGACGAATGAAACTACCAAAAAATTTTTATAAAGCTAAAAAATAACAACAACATTCATCTGGAAAAGCAGAAAGTTAAGAATATCAAAGGAATTAATGAAAAAATGTGAAAGGTAGCCCAGCTCTATGAAATCTTAAACTGTATTATAAAGCAGTAATCATTAAAACAATGGTTATAATGGTGGTTGGTTGTTGTTCTTCGTCTTTCAAGAGGACCAAAAGAACATCACCATGATAAAGTGAAATTTCAGTGTGTCCCACTGTGGCTGATCAGATGAATACCAGCTCGGAACGTTCTACCACAGGTTGGGCACAGACAGTCTATGTAAATATTTGAGGTGGATAACCCAAATTTGCATATCCTACATTTACTTTGTGCTGTCTCAATTTTGTTTTGTTCAAAGAGCACAGCACCCTTTCTGATGTGGGCATGCCATGCTTAGTGGTCCTGTGCCAGTGTCTGCTATGTTGCACATTCAAATCCAAAGTTCTTGAGAGAGACCTTGAGAGTGTCCTTGTATTTCTTCTGACCACCATGTGATTGTCTGTTCCATGTGAGTTCTCTATAAAATAGTTTTTTTGGCAAGCATACATTTTGCATTTGCATCAGATTTGCACTCTCTGAAGCATAGTATGAATGCTTGACAGTTCAGCTTGAGCAAGGACCTCAGTGTCTGGTACCTTATCCTGCCAAGGGATCCTCAGAATCTTCCTAAGACAGTTCAAATGGAAGCGATTCAGTTTCCTGGCATGGTGCTGGTAGACTGTCCATGTTTCACAAGCATATAACAGTGAGGTCAGCACAATGGCAGTAATTGTCTAATACCTCTTCTCTCTCAAACTTTTCTTTGGAGCCTCCCAAACACTGAGCTAGCTCTGGCAATGCATGCATCAACCTCATTGTCAATGTGTACATCCCTAGAAAGTACACTACCAAGGTAAGTGAACTTATCCACAGCATTCAAAACTTCTCCATTTGTTGTAACTGATGGTTCCACCTATGGATGGTGTGATGGTGGCTGATGGAGCACCTGTGTTTTCTTAGTGTTAATTATTAGGCCAAAATTAGCACAGGCTGCAGAGAATTGATCCATACTTTCTTACATCTCAACTTCAGAGGCTGCATTGAATGCACAATAATCTACAAACAGAAAATCATGTACCAACATTCTCTCCACTTTGGTCTTGGCTTGTAGCCTTTTCAAATTGAAGAACTTACCATCAGCATGGTAGCTGAACTTGATGTTCATCCTCACTGAAAGCATTTGACAACATGGCTGAAAACATTATGCTAAAGAGCATGGGAGCAAGCACACAGTCCTGTTTCACTCCACTGGTGACTGAGAAGGCAGGAGAACATTGTCCGCTATCCAGAACCCAGGGAACACAATGGATCAGTCGAATAGATTAGGTATACCATGAGTTGTAGCAAATTACCATAGTAATTTAGTATTTGATAAAACCAAAGATCCAAGCTTTTGGCACAACTCACTATTTGGCAAAACCTGCTAAGAACACTGGAAAATAATAGCACAGAATCTAGTCATAGATCAACATCTCACACTGAATACCACGATAAGGTCAAAATAGGTGCATGATTTAGGCATAAAAAGTAATACGATAAACAAATTGGGAGAGCATGGAAAAATTTACCTATCAGATCTATGGACAAGGGAAGAATTTAGGATTAAACAAAAGATATAGAAGATTACAGAATATAAAATGGATAATTTTGATTGTGTTAAGTTAAAAAAGTTTTGCACAAACAAACCCTGTACAGCCAAGTTTAGAAGGAAAGCAGCATTGAAAAAAATATAGCAAGTTTCTCTGATAAAGACCTCTTTTCTCAAATGTACAGAGAAATGGGCCAAATTCATAAGAATGCAAGTTATTCTCCAATTGATAAATGGTCAAAGGATGTGAACAGGCAGCTTTCAGAGGAAGAAATCAAAGCTATTTTATTCCTATGAAAAACTGCTCTAAATCACTATTAATTAAAGAAACAAGAATTAAAACAATGTTCAAGGATCACCTCAGATCTACCAGATTGGCTAATATTACAGAATAGAAAAATGACACTTGTTTGAGGGAATGTTAAAAACTGGGACACTAATGCAGTTGCTGGTGGAGTTGTAAACTGATCCAAGCATTCTGGAGACCAAAGGGTTATAAAATTGTGCATACCCTTTGAACCCACAATACCACTACTAGGTTAGTATGCCATAGAGGTCAAATAAAAAGGAAAAGGATGTGTAGGTACAAAAATATTTAGAGCAACTCTTTTTTGTGGTATCAAAGAATTGGAAATTGCTGTAATGCCCATCAATTGGGCAATGCTTAATGAGTTGTGGCATATGATTGTGATAGAAAGATCTTGTGCTATAAAAAATGATGAACTAGATGGTTTCAGAAAAATTTGAGAAGATTTATACGAACAAATGTAAAGTGAAGTGAGCAGAACCAAGAGAACATTGTGCACAATAACAGTAATAGTACATAAAGATCAACTGAGAATGACACCTATTCTGAGCAATACAATAAAAGATAATTCTGAATGACATGATGAAAAGTTATATCTACCTCTAGAGAAAGAACTGATGGAATATGAATGCAGATCAAAGCATATCTTTTCTTTAGTCATCTTTATTTTTCTTAAATTGTTTTATTTTGATCTTTTATTATTTTTTCAACATGGCTAATATGGAACGTGCTTTGCAGAACTTCACATGTATACAGGGAGTGGTTACAAGAGAGAGAAAGAGAATTTGAAACTCAAAATAAAAAAAAGTGTTAAAATTTTTACTTATAACTGAGAAATAAAATAAGAAACAAACAAAAAAAAAGATGGCAAAATAGGGTATATGCCCTTACCTGCAGGTGCTGTGCCCAAAGAAATGTAAACTTTGATCACTGAAACTTCACAATATATATTAGGGTTTAAGAGCTAGATTTTTTCTTAAGTGCCATACCTTAAACACAAATCACTCTGGTTCTTATACATTGGCCAACAATAGGACCCACCCCAAGCCCCACCTGGCCATTGTTTGGACCCAATGGCTCACAATGAATGTAAATGAAGACTGTTTCTGTTTTGGCCAGAAAGCCAGAGGCTCTTTCCCTCTCAGATTGATTTTTTTTTTTGACTAGGTAAAAGAGGCTATTCTTTGCCTCATTACTTACTTAGCCTTAATCACTGAATAGCCATTGCTACAGTCAGTTGAGACCTGGGAAAGACTTTAGTTTAAAAAGACCAAGTTCTCACACTATCTGGGGCCATCTTCAGTTGTTTTGATCTATGTGTTGCCACAAGACCTAGATGGAGGAAGAGAAAGTGAGGCTGGTGACTTTGCATAGCTCTCCCTCACTTAAATCCAGTTCACTTGCAAGTCATAGCATCACCTTCCTGACGTCATGGTCTTCTTCCAGAATGAAGGACAAACAACATAATATTAATAATGCCTCCCCTCTGTTGTCTATCTCCAATTTCCTGGTTACATCTTGTTTTTACAAATATATTTTCAAGTTGTCTTCCTTATTTCCTTTAGAGCAAAGACTGTTTTTTTCCCCTTTATTTGTATTTAAAGAATTTAGTCAGGTGCCTGGCATATAGTAAGTACTTAATAAGTATTTATTGATTACCTGACTGATTGATTGTAATGGAAAGTGCGCTAAACTTGGGAATCAAAAGACTCATATTTCAAGTTCAAGTGCTGCCTCTAAACCCAATATTAGTGATATGACCTTAGGCAAGTAATTTAACCATTCTGACCCTTAATTTCTTCATCTAAAAAATGCCAATTACATTTCATTAGGTGCTACTTATTGATCAACTCTTGTGTGTCAGCTCTTATAAGGGTACTGTGGTTACAAAAGTTGAAGTGAGAAAAAGTTCTCAAGGAACTTACTTTCTATTGGGATAATAATATCTGTTATTATCTTATCTATCTCATAGGTGTTTTTTAATCTTTGCAAACTATAATGTGTTATGTAGTTGTGGGCTGCGATCATTATTATTACCTCCTCTAGAAGTTGTTTTAAAAATTATTTGCTACTCTGTTTTTATTTAATTTACTTTTCAAAGTTTGACTTTTAAAAAAATGTGTATATTTCAGATTATACTTTTTCAGCTTCTCTGGTTGTTCAAAGAAGTCTAGCACTTCTGGCGTGAAAGCTTGCCAAACTCTTTTCAGGGCTGCTTACCTTTGGCAACTGGCACTCAATTCTTATCTGTGGCTCCAAGAAGCTGTAGCATGTACAGCAGCCATACCCAGGTAAATCGTCTCAGTAGAGAGCTTAAACCAGTTTGAGGGCAAGGGAGGGTCTTAAACTTGTTGGTGAGTCAGGGGGATGTCTACCCTCAAATATAAGAAGACTGTTTCCCCCTCCCCTATGGAATGGGTGAGTAAGAACAATTTATTCCAATGACTGTGAAGGTGGCAGAAGAAGCTTCTGTGGAGCACTTAGAGCTTGGTCTGACATCAAAGATGCTAAGGCTGTCTATTTTATTCCAGGACACAATCAGTTGTCTTGACTTTTGTTTTCCCACTGTACTTTAATGACTTTGGGAGAGAGAGTAATGCTGAAGGCTTTGTGTAATGGCTTCACCTAAATCCAATTCATAGACAAGTCAAAAACATCATTGGTCCTCTTTGAAAATGAAGAACAAAAACAACAAACCAGGGGGCCTTTGCTAGTAACAATGTTTTCAAGATGTTCAACAAAACCAACTACCACGTTGACTTTGGTAGCATTTACAATATTCCATAGACACAGTCCCCAATTCCCAAATGAAAAAGGATATGCATGTATTCATCTACTCTCTGGGGCTATTAATTTTTATAAGAAATTGAATCATAAGTCGTGAGATTATTTCCTTAAGCCCCCATTTTACAGATCAGGAAACTGAAATCCAATGAGACTTGGTCAGTCCTGTCACAAAATATCTTATTTCATTTAAATTATGGATTTTTTCCACAGTATATTAATGGTCCCACTCCTTTTCTCCTGTTTCCCTTAAATCCTTAGTCACACAGATCCTTTTAATCTCTTGATTATCCTTCTTTGTTTTCTTTTAAACTGTGCATTCAGTTTAATTTCATTTTGTTTTCTTTAATCAAAAGCCTATAAAGATGAAAAAGAATTGGTATCACTAGTTTTTTCTTGATAATTGTACATAATTTTCTTTCACATACTTCTTTTATTGAAATGTTTGGAAATTATTTTACTGTTTTGGTTTTTTTCCCACAAAGAAAAACATAAAGTATCTTTTTTTTTTTTTAATTTAAGGTACAATTTTTGTTGGTGATGATTGGATTTAGTTTTTCAGCCTAAGGTCCCTGGCGGTGTAGCTTGAACATCTTTGTTTTATGTAATAATATATGCTATATCATTTTCTCTTTTTGTGATATCCTGGATTATTTGAAATAGTGTTTCTTCTTAGTTAAAGGTCTTTCTCATACAAAAAAAAAATTGCTAATGGAAGCATTAAATTTAACTAATATACATTTTGGAGTTTTTAACTTGATTTCCTCCTGCCCCGACCCTGGCAGTGATCTGTAAATTTGCCTAAGCACTGCTTTTTCTATTCAAACATTCTGAACAGTTTACAAAGATTACCACCAGTGGCATGACTTTAGATTTTTAATTTCTTTTCTTTATCTTCTTTGAGAGCTGTGATACATCTGTTATATTTTTTTAACCTATTTTCAAGGCCAGTTGTTTTGACTTGTATGAAACCTCTGTGTTCTTTTAAAGTAATTTCCTTTTGTTTGCCCTTTGACCAGTTTTGGACTTCATACTTTTAGGTGACAAATCTGTTATTTTTCTCTGAGCTTCTATTTCTTTGGAGATATTTAGTGTCATATATTTATTAAATTTTCCCTGGTATCTTGCTTCTTTTTTGTAAAGTTCATTCTTCATTTTTTTTTCTGAATTTCCTTTACATTTCATTTTTACTACTTTCACTTTCTCTGAAATATTTCTGGAATTTTTTCCATTGTTCCATGAATTTTAAGGATTCTTCAGGAAACTTTTTTTTTCCAATGGAGAATTTTGGTTCCTTTTCTTCCATGATAAAATATTGTCCTTGTGCTCTGGCCTCTTTTTGAATTTTTTAAAATTTTTTATTTATTTCCTTATTGTACTCTATGATGGTTTGAGTACTTGCAAGCAAGATTTTTATTCAGGCAATTCATTTTAATCTTTTGACCTTTCATCTTTTAAACATTTAGTTCCAGTTGTGTACTCTTATTTTAAAGATTTACCTTCAGTTTACAATAAGTATATAATTGACTTTCTTTGGAAATTTGGAATGAGAGATTGGAATTTGAGATTGGAATCAGAGTTTATAAAAACATACTCCACCATCTTGAAAGTCTTGTGATGCAAATGCTTTTAAAATATATTATGCCCTTCCATGAAATTCTTAAAGAAAGTATGCTAGTAAGAGTCTAAACTATTTTGGTGTCTCAAGGTCCTCTACTAAAGTTTTCTCCCAATAACTCATTGAGAAATGTAGGCAACCCTGAGTTCTTGAAGGCTATTCTAATAGAGTCTGAGACCTGGCAGGTCTTATTGAACTGAAAAGAATTTTAGCATGAGCCTGGTGAGGGACTACATATCTGTTGTCCGAAGATCAACCTAGAATGGCAGTAAAGTTATTCTTTGTTTTTCCAATTTACCAAGACACAGAGGGGTTGCAATCTGCATTGGTGGAGGTAATAGACAAGCTGACAAAGTTAAAGATTCTTGAAGGTTTTCATTTAGGTGAATCAGGGTTAAAATTATAAACATAAATTATCACACTAGCAGTCACAGACTCTAAAGCTATTGGATATATAAAGATATTTGCACATACACAAAACAAAAAAAAAGTCTATATTGCTGTTCAATTTTTTTTAGTTCTTCTGTCTGAGAAATATTGTATCTTTTCTTGCACTCATGCTGTCAGCCATCAATTCACTCTATTATTAGTATTTTATATTTGCGTAAGTTTTTGATTGTTGATTTATCACTGTGGAAATTGTATGTAAACAAATAGCAAATAGGACTTGTCTGAGTATCAGGTACCGTCATGGTCAGGTCAGGTATGGTATGAGTTAAGGGCAAAGATTCGTGAAAGTTTTCTCCTTACTTCCTGATTCTTGGCTAAGTGCCAGACAGTTGAGGTTTCTGGATAGCTGAGTTGTGAGTGTGTAAAGAGTTATGATATTATTTTGTGGACAAAGAGATAAATGGCTATAGTCAGCATTGGTAAAAGTAAAATAAAAGTTACAGAAAGTCGGAGGGATGTATTCCCCCCTTCTCTTGTTATTCTTTTGATCCAGATCAACATTATATAATGAATTCTCATCAGAAGAAGTTATACATATGTAATATAATATTTTGCTTTATTTTGTTTTAAGCACAATAGCTTGGGTTGAGTGAATGATTTGTGGTTTTCTGAATATATGAGAATTAAAAAATCAGTTTTGCTTTACACAAAAGGCCAAAGTAGACTGAACCTTCAGTAGGTCAATTAATAGAGCCTGCTCTTTTCTATTGCTGCCATGTACAAGAAGAAAAATATGTTGCTTATGCCCTCTCAGTGTACAGTCTACACAAAGTATACTTTATGTGCTGTCCTAACCTACAGAGCAGGACTTAGAAAGTGGGAATGAGAAAAGGTCTCTGTCTACTTGGCAGTTAGAACTGCCTATGATGGCCAATGGTTGGCAGAGAGACTCTGGAACCCTGAGTGGCTTTCATTTCTCAGCCTCTGATCAAATAAGAGAAGTTCCCTTAACCCAGAAAGGTTTGGGAAGTAAAGAAGTAAGGAACACAAGCTCCATAAAACCCAGAAGACTCTGTCAACCTCAGAGCAATCATTTTGCTTTGGGTACGGAAGGAGAAAGAGTGAAATTGAAATACATAGGTCACACAATACTGTAAGTGAAGCCTAGTGCCATTAGTACCATAAAACTTACCATTTCTGGCATATTTTCCAGGATAGGGCTAATTTCCTTTTTGGCTTAACCTCTTTGAGAGTAATTTTGATGTGTAGAGTCTCTGTTAAATTAGTGGGAGGCTCCTGGTATAGAAAAAAGCAAAAAACTAGTTTTATTAAAAGTTTTTTTTTCGTTTTAGAGAGTTTTTAGGACTGTCTGAAAAAGACTACTCTTGAAGCTCTATCCTCTTACACATGAAGGAATTAGTAATTTATAAACAAATAACTCAATTCCATACTGCTCTAAATATAAATGATACTGCACCCACTCCACACCATCCTATATATCTAAGCATGTGAAATGTGATTGAGTCATAAAATAGAGTTCTGATTGGTATCTATAGGCCCTGCTTCTAGGATTCCCCAGTTAAGTGTCAGAGATCAAGTGAGGAATTTTCAGATCATGGAATTTAGAACTGAAAGGATCCTGAGAAATTTTCTCTGCCAAACCACTAATTTCTCAAATAAGGAAATTAAGAGCCACAGCAATAAAAACATTTTCTTAAAGAAATAAAGATATTAAGTAACAGAATCAATTCTTGAACTCAGGTCCTCTAACTTGAAGCCATGAAAGATGTGAAATTTAAAAAAGGATAAATATAAAATCATAGACTAGTGTTCAAAAAATAAATTTCAAAAGCTGTAGAGGGAGAAACATTTAAAGAGTTCTTTTTTTAAAAAAAATGGGAATTTTTAAGGCTTGTGCCTTTAATAGAAATCAACAGTCTAAAAAACCAAATACAATCTTAGGTTGCATTGAAGGGGGTAGAATCTAGGAATAAGGAGATCATAGTGTACCCTGTACCATCTCCTGGCCATACTATCCCTGCAATATTGCATTCAGTTCTCAGTGTCATGTTTCTATTAGTATATTGAAGTGCTTGTGAATCTATAACCAGGAGGGTGAAAAGCCTCAAGTTCATGCCATATGAATACTGACTAAGGTAATGGGATGTTTTGTGTGGAGGAAAGATGTGGAAGGACACAGGAACTGAATTCCAGTATTGGAAAGATAATGATGTGAAAGAGGAATGAGGCTCTTCCAGTTTGGTCCTAGAAGACAAAGCTAAGAGTTATGGATGGAAGCTGCAAAGATGAAAATTTAAATTTAATATCAGAAGAAACTAATCAAATAAGTGTCTATAAATGGAATGAGTTATCTCAAAGTAGTGGATTCCTTCTCACTATGGTCCTTAGCTAAAGTATGGGTGACCATTTTCCAGCTACATAGCAGTGTAGATACTTTTTCCAGGTTGGAATTGAACTATAAAAGATTAGAGGAAGCTGGTGGCTCAGTGGATAGAGTACTGGGCTTGAAGTCAGGAAGACCTGAGCTCAAATCCCAGCCTCAGACTCTTCCTAGCTGTGTGACTCTAAGTCACTTAACCTCTGCCTGAAAAGAATGGATCCACTGGAGAAGGAAATGGCAAAATACTCTGGTGTCTTTGCCAAGAAAACATCAAAGGAGTATATATGACTGAAACCACTGAACAATAGCACAGGAGATGACTTCTGGGATGCTTACAACTCTGAAGTTTTGTAACTCTCTAAAATACGATTCACTAAAGATATGATACATAGAATATCACTTTTAGGGACTTAATGGTTTTTTTATGTAAACATGTTTGCTATGACACTTTTAGTAGACTGCCTGATTATTCTTTTCCATGAATTCTTTCTAGAATCAATCATCATGATGAGAATTTGAGAAGCAAATGAACAGATATACATGCATTTATCCTTGGGCACAAGAGACCTAAAAAAGTTGCTTATTTATGTGATGTGATGTGTGTGTGTATTTGTGTGTTTAAGTCAGGAAAGGGGGTAATAGGGAGTCTTCCTGTACCTTGGCAAGGGGAAGAGTTGAAAGATGGACATCTTAAATCAACTATGAGTAAGAGCAGAAGACCCTTCATTGGTAGGGGTAAGTAAGGAAGTGTCATAGTTGGAGGGCCTTGTACTGTAGGATTGTTTCAAGGCAGAATGGAGTTGTGGAAGACTTATAGATTCATCTGACAGGAGTTTTCCAGTCATGATGCAAGGGCAACAGCCACCAAAATTCTTCCTCACCTCAAAGTATTAGCTTTCTATGGAGCTATTTCCTTTCCCACATTATGTGTGGATATGTGAGAGATTGTATCAATTTGTACATGGAGGCTTTTAAGAATGATTCTATTACTTGGTTTTCCTTAGCTATTTTTTTTTTTTGCTACTCTGGGTCTGTTGGTAAAAATGGACTGAATGGGAGCATTTTACGAAAGAAATAATATTTCATATCTGAGTTGGAAATTTGCTATGTCTAAATTCTAATACATTAGTTAAGGATTTCTTTAAGTAAAGCCATTTAAATGACTATAACTTTAAATTTCTGAAAGAAAAGTCATACAAATACTTTTATGGCTCAAATCATATTTATTGAAATATTTACTTGTTTAGATGAATAAAATTGTATATTTTGTAAAATAAAGAAAAACTCTGCTATCTTGTACAAATTTGTATTTTAATTTTTTTGAAATTGTATCAAGCAACAAAAACCTGAATCTGAGCAGGGAATATTTTAAAAATAATATGGAAAAGAATACATTATCAAGTAATGATTTTTACTTATTTTAGCTATTGTGCTCTCCATCATATATACTCATATGTGTGGTTCCCAGGACCACCTTACCCTTGGGATTCTAGTTAGGTATCCAGGTTTCTAGGTACTATATGGGTCATAATTCCCTCTAAACCACAGAGTACAATATTCTACCAATATGTTTACTCTCCTGCATTAGGAATAGGGCATATTTTGATCACAACAGAAACATTTAATAAGATATAGCAACGTAGTAAATTAACAATAGAACAGTCCACCCATAAATCTTGAACTCACTATCTCACAAATACACAAATGTCCAATAGTAATTGCGGATGAAGAGAGGAATCTCATATCATATAGAGTATCCCCATGTGATATGCTCTCTCTCTCTCTCTCTCTCTCTCTCTCTCTCTCTCTCTCTCTCTCTCTCTCTCTCTCTCCCCTCCCTCCCTCTCTCTCTCTCTCTCTCCCCTCCCTCTCTCTCTCTCTCTCTCTCTCTCTCTCTCTCTCTCTCTCTCTCTCCCTCTCTCCCTCTCTCTCTTTCTCTCTTACCTGTCACTAGATACATTATTAAATGAGTACAATAGAACCTTGTGGATTCTCTAGATTATATATTTGTGTATACGCATACATACATACATATATAAATAACTACGTACATGTATATATACATATATAGGGATATGTAACTCTGTATCACCTATATTTCACAATTTTCAGAAACTAACCATTCTGCCAGATGACTTCAACTCTGTAAGTCACATCTCCTCAGATTATTTTCCATCCCAGATGCAAGATTCTATCTTATGTATTCCTCCACTTTTTTTCAACTTCTGATTATGTGTTAGGGAACGCATTAGGGAACACAGGCAAATTACAATATTAGAATAATGAAAATGAAAATGGAAAGACATCTGCTAATAAAATATTGTTCCAAACTGAATAGTCTTCTGATATCTATAGGTGAAATCTGTATCAGAGATTACATTGTAATTATGTCTGACATATTTTTGAATGTTTGAGGTTTGCATAACATTTTACAACTGTTATCTCATTTGATCCTCTCAACAACCCAGTGAAGTAGGTGTTATTATTATTACAGAAGAGGAAACTAAGACTGAGAGAAAATCAATGATTTGCCCATGGTCACACCGCCAATGAGTGTCTGAGACAGAATTTGGACTCGGTTCTTCCTGATCTCAAGTCCAATACTCTATCTACTGTGCCATCTAGCTTCCTCAGTATAAAAGATCCTCAGTAAATAATCATTAGTAGGTTAACACCTCTGAATTATATTTTCAGTCATGGTGATAGATATAGTCATCCACTGATGTTCTAGTTTTAACATAATATACACTGAGCAGCTGAATTAATTTGTGGCATAGTATTAAAAATATAAATTATATGAGTTGAACATTACTTTGTATTATTTTCTGCCCTATATTGGCAGTATTAATTGAAAGCTATCTGTATCACAAAGACTCAAGTCCCAAAGTGATGTTTGCAAACAGCTGGAAAGGCAGCTTAATGTGTGGTGTTCTATAGGAATCATCTGCAAAATATCTGTCAGTCCTAATAAGGACAAAATCAGACAAATCTGCTTCTGAAAAGTTAGATGAATTCTAGAATTATAAAAGCTTGTAATATATATTTAATACAAAATTTATGACATAATGACACTATACATTGTAATATAACATATAATATAATTATATATTATATAATGCATAATAATATAATAAATGGAGCGAACATTTTACATTATTTTAGTGACTGGACACCTGTTCCCAAAGTTCCACACACAGTTAAACTGTCACTCAACACAATGAGAAGGAGAAAGAAAAGGAATCAGGGGGGAAAAGTGCATTCTGTAAGAAAAATCCAACACTCACTTTGGTTCATAAAACTTGATTTCCTAAAATATATTTTAGAAATATTTACCTTGGACTTCTTAAGTCAAGGGAAAATCTATGTCAAAACATAAAACAATTCAGGACCAGGTGCAATGATTTATGACTTTCATCAAACAATGTAAAAATGCTAAATTAACATTTTTTTTCTTTCAGGAGGATAAAATGTTATGAATGGCAAAAACGTGAAACACGGAAACAGTGCCTAGGCTTCAGACTTTTACATTTGAATATATAAAAGGGAAAACATTAGCTGTTAAATTTTAAAATGTGTATTTTCTATTGTAGATAAGTTTTATCCAGCTATCTTATTATTAAGAAAACTCTCAAAATTAAGCACCAATATATGCCATTGTATACTGAAAGTTATTATTATTTGGAAAACTATGGCATTTGGAAATGAGGAAAATAAATGATATTAGCTATAACTTACCAAGTATTTTAAGGTTTTCACAGCACTTTATGCAGATCTCATTTTACCCACAGAAAAACCCTGGAAGATAGATATTTGCATATTTGATCCTTATATCAACTCTGGTGTAGCTAAGTGGTACTCGGTTTGAAGTTAGAAGTACCTGAGTTCAAAACTGTCCTCAGACACTTACCAGTTGTGTGACTCTAGGCAAGTGACTTAACTGATATCTGTCTCAGTTTTCTCAACTGTAAAATGGGGATTAATAATAGTGTCTACTTTCCACGGTCATTGTGAGGATAAAATGATAAAATATTTGTCAACCATTTAGCACAGTGCCTGGGACATAGTAGACAACAAATGCTTGTCACCTTCCCTTTCTCTCCTTTTTAGAGATGAAGAAACTAAGAAAATGAAATATCTTGTGACTTGAGTAGACTAACACAACTAGGAAGTGTTTGAGGTAGCAATTGAATCCAGGTTTTAACTCTAAGACTGACATTCTCAGTGCAACATCTCTCTCTCTCTCTCTCTCTCTCTCTCTCTCTCTCTCTCTCTCCCCCTCACCCTCTTTCTCTCTCTCTCTGTCTCCATATGAACTGCAACATAATGTATATTAGATACATATAAAATGTATTATGTATACATATAATACATATATTATACAGACATACACATACATATGTGCAAAGCAAACCAGAAGAATTAACAAATATTTGGTAATTTTGCTCACTAGAGAAAACAGAGTTTTCTGTGGTCTAAGATATTTTGTCTGGTTATTTATATAGGCTGATCTAATCAGATGGCTGTCCATTAATAATATTTAGTTTGTGCTGCATAGAGATGAAAGAGAGCAGATGTGTTTTATTTGTCAGGACTCCACTAGTTTCTACCTTCTTCAAGGAGATGGAAAATATTTGAAGTTATATATGGGAAGAGGACAGTGGAATATCACTTATGTTGTTTAATACAATCTAGAAAGAGAATCTGTAAGGGGTAGGGGAAAGCTCTGTAGGTTATTGTAAGTTTTCTAAGATAACATTCCAACAGATTAGCACTTACAGGTCAAGAGGAAGTTTTGAGGGAGTCCTACCAGAGAAAGATAAAAACTTTTGATTTATCTAGAGATCTGAGAAAAATTGTTTACAGTCATGGTGTTCAAGCTTTTAATTCACCTATCGGAGAGGCTGAGGTTGTTGGCTCTTTTGAGTTTGGGAGTTTAGAGCTACATTGGACTAAGCTGATTGGTTGTCTATACTAAGTTTAGGATTAATATGGTCAGTTGCTAGTAGAGGGGTGACAACAACAGCAACAAAAACCCACTTCCTGATCTTGAAGGAGCTCACAATCTAATGAAAGAGACAACATGCAAACAACTATGTAAAACTGAGCTACATACAGAAAAATAGGAAATAATCAACAGAAGGTAGGTTCTAGAACTAAGGGGAACTGGGAAAGACTTTGTGTAAAAGATGAGATTTTAATTGGAACTTGAAGGAAGCCAGGGCATCCAGGAAGCAGAGATGAGGAGAGAGAACATTCCGGCCATGGGAGACAGCCAAAAAAATGCCCACAGCTAAGAGATGAAGTGTGTTGTTTGAAGAACAGCAAAGAGGCCAGTGTCATTGGATAAAAGTGCACATAGAGGTGAAGGATGTAAGGTGTAAGAAGAATGGAAAATCAGAAATGTAGGGAGAGGTGGGCTTATATTGTTAAGGACTTTAAATGGTTAACAGAGGGTTTTGTATTTGATCCTGGAAGTGATAGGGAGTCACTAGAATTTATTGAGTAGGGGGATGAGGTGGTCTTATCTGTGCTTTAGAAAAATCACTTGGGCAGTGGAAAAGAGTGTGGGCCAGAGTAGGGACAGACTGTGTCAGGAGAGCAACTGCAGGTCATTCAATAGACCAGGTGTGAGGTGATGTGGGCCTGCACCATGACAGATATAGTATCAGAGTATAAAGGATCTGTATTCTAAACATGTTTCAAAGCCGAAATTTTGATAGACCTTGGCAACAGATTATGTATGAGGAGTGAGAAATTATGAGGAGTCAAAGATGACATCTAGATTATGCACCTGATTGACTGGGAGGAAAATGGTTGCCTAGACAGTAATAGGGAAGTTTTAAAAGGGGTGTGGTTGTGCTTGGGAAAGATCATGAGTCTGGTTTTAGACATGTTGAATTTAAGATGTCTACTGGTCATCCAGTTTAAGATGTTAGAAAAGAATTTGGAGATATGAGATTGGAGGTAAATAGAGAGCTTAGGCATGATAGGTAGATTTGAGAATCATCCATACAGGGAGGGCAATTAAATCCATGGAAGCTGATGAAATCATCAAATAAAGTAGTATAGAAGAAGAAGAGAAGAGGGCTTAGGACAGAAACCTGAGGTATACCTGAGGTCATATGGTGTGATATAGAGGAGATAGAGAAGAAACTGCCAGGTAGGAGAAGAACCTGAATAGTGTGGTGTCCCTAAAATTTGGAAGAGTATATCAAGTAAGAGAGAGTGATATGCAGTGCCAGAGACTGCAAGGAGGTCAAGAAAGGATTCCCTCCTCATAGAGAAAACATCTAGACATTTTGTGGGAGGAACAGCCCATTCTTTGCAGAACGAAGGGCAGAAGTCAGTCACTAAAAGATGGGAAGAATCTTGTTTCTTCCCAGAAGGAAGGTGCATGTTTTTGGTTTGCTGGTTTGTTTGTTGATGATTGGTAGTTTCTTCTTCAGGAGGTGTGTAGATAGATAGAAGATAGATCAATAAATTTTTTTATCAATATGTACACACACATATGTATACAAATATACATTCTTAGATGCATATATATACTATAAACATGTCCATATATATACAAACTTACACATGAACACACATAACATATATACACATAGCCTTATAACCATACATATCCATTTATACATATGCACACATATACACAGTATATCTGATGCAAATGAGAATGTATAGTGTGTATGAACAGTAATACATACATATATGTAAACATGTATGGATGGATGGATAATTAGGAAGAGGACTATTTTCCTGGGATATGCATATAGCATTGAGCAGAAAGCATGCTCAAACTTATGGAGCACACTGATTCCTTTCTACTTCTGTATCTTCCTTTGGTAACAAATAGTCAACATAAGAATTCTAGAAAAAAATATAGATACTTTGAAGATCTGGGTAGGAAATGGAAAGACTTGGGAATATAATGGGTGTTTTCTTTCTCTCCTTTTACTTTATGGCAATGATTTTGAAGGCATGATATGAGACATGAACATCTGGCTACAAAAATGTTGCCAGAGGAAAGGATTTGGTTTCTTGGGCTATAGCTTATGATACCAAAAGAGTAGGCCCTTGGCAAGGAACAGAGTGTACCTTATGAAGACTGGAAGAATGTGTTTGGCAGTAGACTAAGTGGCTTGATTAAGATGGATTTACCCTCTAGGTTAATTTGAGGGGGAGGGAGAAAATAGAGGAGCAACTAAAATTGCAACACTAGATTATATGGAGGTGAGCATGCATGATGTAAAAAAGAGCAACAGAGTAGAAATGGCATCTAACAATTCTCTGGGGAAAATAACAAGGAAACAAATCACTAGTAATACCTGTGATCTCATATTCTAAAAAATAACATGCAACGTAGGAAACAAAGTACAATTGAAATTTTAACATGAACTATTTTCATTTAAATTGTGGGAACTTACTAGGATAAAAATCATGACAGAAATGGGGTAAAAAGAAAATATTTCATTCAAAAAGAAAATTAAATTCAATAAAAAATGTAATAGCAGTATGGTATATAAATAAAGCATTTGTTTGGAATTTCCGCAAATGAAGGAAGAAATGTGATTCACATTCTGTGCATAAAGGAAAGAAAAACAGAAGAAACATTGTTTAGCAGACTGTACCACAGACTTCTCAAGCAGCTGAAGGATATAGATGATGCTTTTCCTAATACAAGTCACAAGAAACACACAGGCAAGCAATAGTAGTGATTACAAACCTCAGATAATCTGACAATTATTGAATTACTGAAAGTCTACATTTAATATAAGGGGAACAACTGTTGGCAACAACCATAATAGTGAGAGTGACTCATATTTATATAGTACTTCACAATCTGCAAACAACTTTTCTTTAAATAACCCTATGAAGTAAGTACACTGTATTATTATTCTGATTTTGTAGATGAGGAAACTGAGTTTCAGAAATATGAAGTGATGTGGTCATTGTTGTATGTCCTCCATTTTTGAAGAGGAATATGACATAGGAAGGTGAAGTCTTAACTTGAAAGTGACTTGGATTTAAGTGAGGCAGGATTGTGTAAAGTCATCAACCTCACTGTCTTCCAGAGCCATCTGGATCCAGTGACATGACAAAGATCAGGATGACTGGAGATGGCCCTGGATTTAATGGAAGACCTTGGTCTTTTTAAACTAAGTCCTTTTTCAGGTCTCAGTTTGCCTGGGGCAATACCTATTCAGTGATTTAAAATTAGGTGAGAAATGAAACAAAAAATAGCCTCTTTTACCTCCTTATTCTGGGAAGACCTTAAGGGTTTGTGGCCAGAACAGAAACATCTGCTGTTTACACAAGCAATATAATCTAAACAATGATCAACTGAAGCTTGGGCCAGGACCTATTATTAATCAATCAGTGAGAGCCAGAGTGATTTGGTTTAAGGCATAGTCAAGTTGTTCCATTTCAAAGTCTGGTCTTCCAGAGCACTTTTTCAAGAAATTTGTATTTCTTTGGTCAGAGCATCCACATATAAGTTTATGATTCCACATGTGGAGGGATGGAGGGAGAAGGGAAAAGAAAACAAAGAAGAGATGAGAGGGAAAGAAAGAGAAGAAGAGAGGAGGAAAGAGGAGAGAAGGAAAGGGGAGAGGAGGAAAGGGGAGAGGGGAGGAAAGGGAAAGGGAAAGGGAAAGGGAAAGGGAAAGGAAAGGAAAGGAAAGGAAAGGAAAGGAAAGGAAAGGAAAGGAAAGGAAAGGAAAGGAAAGGAAAGGAAAGGAAAGGAAAGGAAAGGAAAGGAAAGGAAAGGAAAGGAAAGACCTGTATTACCCACCTGCAACAAGTCCCTTGGGTCCTCAGTGGAGCAGCAGCTATTACTCCCAGATTGCTTGTTCTTCATTCTTGAATAGGACCAATGACATCAGGACAATGGTGTCTTGACTTGCAAGTAAATTGATTTAAGTTAAGCAGGGCTGTGCAAAGTTATCAGCCTCACTCTCTCCTCCAGAGTCATTCAGAGTTCAATTGGCAAGACAAAGGTTAGGAAAACTGGTGATGATCCCAGATGCAATGGGAGACCTTGGCCTTTTTAAGCTAACATCTTTGACAGACAGACAGATAGCTACATGCATAGATTGGTGTATAAACAAGTAGACAAAATACATAAGCACTTATATGCTGAGCACTGTACAAAGAGCTGAGGATATAAACACAAGAAAACAAGAAAGTCCTCACTGCCAAAAGCTTCCATTCCAATAGGGAATGGCAATACTGAATGGGAACTAAAGAATGGGCTGGGGACAGAAAAAGGTACCATGAAAACATGATGGTGGGGGAGGAGTTAGAGAAGTTTGGAGAGATAGTTAAGATAAGAGTGAAGTGAGCACGACCTTCTAGAAATGATATTCTGAAATCATTCTTTGGAAATCTTCCTTCCTCAAATTACATTGAAGAATGTCCAGAAGAGTCATCACATTCCATCAGAAAACAGTGCCTCCCCCACACTTCTCCCATGATCCTTTGCTATCTAGCCCTGGACTCTTGAGTACAGGGTAAGATGATATAGCAGCAAGCACCCTAGCATACACAGGAGGCCTGCTGCACAGGTTCTTAGATCCACTTTTCTAAAAGGAAAGCAACTCTTGAGGGGTCAACAATCTACTTTAATCACATATACTAACAGAAAATACAGGCAGAGAAATAAACACCAACAGACAGGACTTCCAAATGTCTGACCACAAGCAATATACACATCACCGATCAACAGACAGAACTGTCAGAACATTACATACATACATAGTTACCAGAGAGAGAAGCACCAACATCTGGGTTTTTCAAAACGAGGGAGCTCCTTAATGGCTACCCAGAATCTTCTCTGCCACATGAACCTTCTTCCAAACTCCTGAGAGTATATATACACTTTTCTGAGCTGGAAGGTATCACATCCTTCATGATCCAGTGCCTCATTAACAATTAACAAAAGGTGTGAGCCATCCTACAAAAAAAAAAATTTCCCCTAATCGAGCTCCCCTTAATGGGCTCCACCTGAGAACTATTAGTGGATAGGGAAGATCTTTAACTCTAATTAACATGACAGGGTAAGCTGACAGTCGAAGCAGACTGTGTCCTCCTTAGAGATTGCATCCTGAGCCATCTCCAGTTGTCCTGATGAATATCTGGCCACTGGACCCAGATGGCTCCGGAGGAGAAAGTGAGGCTGGTGACCTTGCACAGCCCTCTCTCAATCAAATAAAAGTCAACTACAAGTCATGTCATTATCTCCCTGATGCCATGGTCCTCTTTGAAAATGAAGGAAAAACACAAGAACAACCATCCTTTGAACCACAGAGAATGGAATGGAACTTTTCCCGTTAAGTTGGTATTAATTCCTCCATCATTTCTTCAACCCATTTTGCATGGTGCTAAGGAACTGTAACAAATAATATTGTGGTCAGAACATATGACATAATGAAAATAACATTCCCTGTATGATCCTGAGTAAATTATGTTATCTTCATGGCCCTCAGTTTCTTCATTCTTAGAATTAAGGGGTTGGAAGAGACATTCTCTAATGTGCCTACTGGTTTTAAATATAGTAACCTTTGATCCAATACTGTATAATAGCACAAGCATTCCATCCTATCAGAATAGAGGTGGTCCTGGTGCAGTTTGAAAAAAAGCTCTAACCAGAATTAAACCGTAAATCAAACGGTTAGCTCTTTTATGAACATCTGAATATATTTCAGAAATTCCCTTAGCTCAGAAATAGACATATAAGGAGGAAATGCATGCTTTTCTTCTTCAGTAAACACCATAGGAATCACTGGGCTCTGTTTTTTTTTTGTTGTTGTTTTGGTTTTTTTTTTCATTTTTTAAAAATATCTTGGGGAAAATGAAAGCATGAAAGCAGCACAGTCAACACTGTGAAGTTGTGAAAAACCTCTTCCTCTCTTACCTCTCTCTAGTGCTTCTTTTTGACTACCTGAGTGTTCTAAAATTGCCCCTGGCTGATGCTATACTATTTTCTTGGTGTCAGATCCTTCCAAGACTTTGCTTTCAAGCAGGTGATAATCAATTAATCTGACTAATTTAATAAAATAAATCATATTAATCAGGATTAATGTGTTTCTCTACCAAGATACAATGTGTTCTTAATGTATTTTAAGTGAACATGCCTCCAGAAGCCCCTAAAATGTGAATCCAATGGTGGGAATTACAACAAGTCAGTGGAACAGATATTTTGGGTTAGAATTTTGGGCACATTTTCAGTTACACCACATTGGTGATCATTAACTCAACCTACAGAGGAGTCCTCTGTCTACTATGCATTCCTTTTGCATTAAGAATGTGGTAACAAGGGGCGGAGCCAAGATGGCAGAGTAGAAAGACACATATACTCTAGCGCTTCCCCCACAGCACACAAAATACCTGTAAAAAATGACTCTCAACAAATTCTAGAGCAGCAGAAGCCACAGAATAAGAGTGAAAGAGATTTCCAGTCAAAGGTAACTTGGGAGGCCAACAGGAAAGGTCAATCCCACAGGACGCTGAGTGGAGTGGAGCCCAGCCCTGTCTGCACAGCATGGGGAGGAATGGGACCAGAACAGGCCTCCACAGAATCCCCAGCAGGGAGGGTCCCAGATCCCTCAACCCACAAGCAACAAAGAAAGCTTCGAAGGTCAGTGTGGGAGGGCTTTCCCAGCTGGGAGACAGGGGAGCAGGGTCCCCCCAGCAATGGCCCCAGGTGGTGGCAGAGGCAGTGGCAGTAGCAGCAGCAGGCAGCAGGTGGCTAAGGTGGCCATGGAAGCAGCCTGCATTCATTGTCCAAGCAACTCAGGTTAAAGCCTTTGAGGAATTGAGCAGCTGATCTGAATCTCAGCCCTAAGCATGGTCCTGGGGGAAGGAGGAACACTAGGACCTTCCTCTTGACAAAGGATTCAGAAGTCAAGTAACTGGCTGGGAAAATGCCCCCAAAAAGGGAAAGAATAAGACTATAGAAGGTTACTTTCTTGGTGATCAGGTATCTCCTTCCATCCTTTCAGATGAGGAAGAACAATGCATACTGTCAGAGGAAGTCAAGGCTTCTGCCTCCAATACTTCCAAAATGAATATAAAATGGACTCAGGCCATAGAAGAGCTTGAAAAGCTAGTCAGCAGCTTGCTAAAGGAGAACCAGAAAAATGCTGAGGCAAATAACACCTTTAAAAATAGGCTAATTCAATTGGAAAAAGAGGTCCAAAAAGCCAATGAGGAGAAGGTGGCTTTAAAAAGCAGAATTAGCCAAATGGAAAAGGAGGTTCAAAAGCTCACTGAACAAAATGGTTCTTTAAAAATGAGAGTGGAGTTCAGGGAAGCTAATGACTGTATGATAAAGCAAGAAGTTACAAAACAAATCCAAAAGATCGAAAAAATAGAAGATAGTGTGAAACATCTCATTGGAAAAACAACTGACCTGGAAAATAGATCCAGGAGAGACAACTGAAAAATTATGGGACTATCTGAAAGCCATGATCAAAAAAAAGAGCCTAGACATTATCTTTCATGAAATTATAAAAGAAAACTGCCCAGATATTCTAGAACCAGAGGGCAAAATAAGTATTGAAAGAATCTACTGATCACCTCCTGAAAGAAACCCCAAAAGAGAAACTCCTAGATATATTGTAGTCAAATTCCAGAGTTCCCACTTCAAGGAGAAAATATTGTAAGCAGCTTGAAAGAACAATCCAGGTATTGTGGAAACACAATCAGGATAACACAGGATCTGGCAGCTTCTACATTAAGGAATTGAAGAGCTTAGAATAAGATATTCTAGAAGTTAAAGGAACTGAGATTAAAACCAAGAATCACCAACCCAGCAAAACTGAGTATAATACTTGAAGGGAAAAAATGGTCATTCAATGAAATAGAGGAATTTTAAGCATTCATGCTGAAAATGCCAGAACTGAATAGAAAATTTGACTTTCAAACACAAGAATCAAGAGAAGCATGAAAAGGTAAACAGGAAAGAGAAATCATAAAGGACTTTCTAAAGCTGAACTGTTTACATTCCTACATGGAAAGATAATATTTGTAACTCTTGAGACTTTTCTCAGTATTTGGGTAAGTGAAGGTATTGTGTGCGCACACACACACACACACACATACACACACATAGATAGTGAGCACAGGTTGAGTTGAATCAGAAGAGATGATATCCATAAAAAACTAAAATAAAATTAAGGGGTAAGAGAGGAAAATATTGGGAGGAAAATGGGAGAAATGGAATGGGGCAAATTATCACTCATAAAAGAGATAAGAAAAATCTTTTTCAATGGAGGAGAAAAGGGAGGAGGTGAGAGGGGAAAAGTGAAGTTTACTCTCTTCAAATGTGGCTTAAGGAGGGAATAACATGCTCACTCAATTTGGTATGAAAATCTATCTTCCACTACAAGAAAGTAGGGGAGAAGGGACAAATGGGGAGAGGGTGATGATAGAAGGGAGGGCAAACGGGAGAAGGGAGTAACTAGAAGTAAACACTTTTGGGAAGGGACAAGGTCAAATGAGAGAATAGAAAAAAAGGGGGAGACAGGGTAGGATGAAAGGCAATATAGTTAGTCTTACACAACATAACTGTTATGGAAGTCTTTTGCAAAATGACACATATATAGCCTGTATTGAAATGCTTGCCTTGTCAGTGGGGATGGGTGGGGAGGGAGGGAGAGAAGTTGGAATTCAAAGTATTAGAAACAAATGTAGAGAATTGTTATTGCATATAACTGGGAAATAAGAAATAAGGTAATGGGGAATAGAAATTTATCTTGCCCTATAAGAAAAGAGAGAAGATGGGGATAAGGGAAGGATGGGCTGTGATAGAAGGGAGAGCATATTGAGGGAAGGGGTTTTCAAAATGCCAGGTGTTATGGGGTGGGGGAAATGGAGAGATGGGAAAAAAATTGGAACTCAAAATTTTGTGGAAATAAAAGTCAAAATCTAAAAATAAACAAATAAAACTATTAAAAGAAATAAATGTTGAATGACTGACCATCCAAAAAAAAAAATGCATGTGGTAACAAGCTCCACAGATCTGACAAAAAAAGTATCCATGGTCATAAATACCATTTATTTACTTGTAATGTTGATACCATTGTACCATCATTTGTTTTTTCCATCCACACAAACACCTGACCTTCGTGGACATCACCCCATAAATGTGAAGCGCTTTTTCAGGTATTGAAAATGAAACTTTGATTTGTGGCATTTACTTCTTTATTTATTTATAAATGGAAAATTTAACAATCAGCTCCTGTGAGCTGGTTTGAGCTAACTCCAGGATCTCTCTGACCTTGCCAGAGTTTGTATCTTACTTAGGGTGCCTTGGATTACTCTTCAATATCATAATAAGGTATCAGTGTATATTTCATACTTTACTTTCAATAGTTCTCATGTTTTGTTAAGTAAAGCCATATTTCTTTCATGTTAAGCATACCTTGTGAGAAGCAGTGTGGCATAAGGTATAGAGAACTGTTACTGGAGTCAGGATGATTTGGGTTCAAGTCCTCCCTCTTACTTATACTGGCCATGTGATCCTGTGTAAGATCCTTAAACTCTCAATGGACCAGGGATCTCTCCAAGGCTGCAGAGAATAATTGTCTATTTGTATTTTGTTTCCTCATTGTAACCTTTGTACACTAATGAAATTTTAGATGTACACCAAATAACCCAACACACCTTGGGCTATCTCTAGGCCTCAGCTTTCTTATCTCTAAAGAATACCTGTGAATCTGTATTGGTACAGAGATTTGGCTCACTGTGAGCCCCGTTTACTTATGAAACTACAGGTCTCTAACAAATCACCTAGGACACTGTGGGCTCTCCCCGGGCCTCAGTTTATTCACCTATAAAATCAAGGGGATGGAACTATTCATAACTTAAGGTCCCTGGCACTAAAATGCTCTAGTCTTTGCTCTCTCTGACTAAATAGTTTAAGAGCTGAAAAGAAGTCTTGTGAATAAGAGGTTGCTCAGTTGGAAAATTTTGACTTTCATATTTTTGATAGAAGGCAAACCAGAATCTGTCCCTTGTTGTGCATCTTTCTATACTTACAGAATGTCCTATTCTTATGGGGAGATAAATATTTTTATATGCAATAAAGGGACAGTTTCATCTATGCTGCCCAGTCCTATAATACAGTATTCCTTTAGAATTCTAGTGTCATTATTTTCATTACTGGCTATAAAAGGACATAAAATGAATTACAATGCAATGGTACCTGCAATGAAAAGTACACTCTATTTGGAATCAGGGGACTTGAATTCAAATCCCAGACCCTATTTTACCATGGGACCTCTCAGATGGTTGGATTTAATGACCTCTTAGGTCCTTTTGGACTTTAAGTCTATGATCACAAGACTGTTAGTAGATGCTTAGCACACAGTGAGTAGATGCTTCCTCCATCCTGAAGACTAGCGCCAGTTTCCCCACTCTGAAACCTCCTGAAACATACAGCATGACTTCCTGCATCATTGTGTCCTTGTCTTCTCAATATCCTCATCAAGTAGTCATCCAACCTTCCCTTGAAGACCTCCAGAAATGGGAAACTCAGCTATTATTGCCTCACCCTTCACATCATCTTTCATCTGTGCTTTTTATATCTTCTATGTACTTATCTATTATTGCCAATTCCATTAGAATGGACACTTCTTGAGGGTAGGGATAGATAATTTTTTTCCCGTCTTTGTATCCCTGACATTTAGCACCATGGTTGGCAGAAATTAAGGGCTTAATATTAACCAGTGATTGTTGATTGATTGATTCAGCCTTAATTTCTATAGGACTCTAAGTGCTCTGGAATATCCACAATTATAAAACTTAAGACTCTATAGTTAATAAAAACAAAACCAACCTCTATCAATGTACCCTTTTCTCCTTTAGATATATCAAATCTCATTTGCATTGAGCCATCATTTTCCCCTACAAAGATGCCTGTCCCTCTCCACGCACAGCCTAATGGCATCTTTGTTATCCACAAGGACTAAGAGGAATGCAGATAAGAAGACAGTTTACTGTCTCCAGGCATACTTTGATCTTCTTTGTGAAGTGTCTTTAGTTACAACAACAAAAGGATGTTTGTAGACTGGTGAAAGGTTTATACCCTTGTCTATAACCCTCATAATTCTACCCATAGAATAATTATGGAATCTTATTGAATACTGTAATTTACGTAGTGAATAGTTCCTGCCTTCTTACTTTCTCCTCATTTGTAACACTTGGGGAAATGATAATTGTTCTATCTACCAAATAGGACTTCTGTGACAAAAATGTTTTTAAACTTCCAAGCACTGTATAAATATTATTTCTGGTTATTTATTGCTACCTTGCCTCAATTTACAAGTCTAATCTTATTTTCTACTAATACCAAATCCAAACTCTCTTCTCTCTATGGATTGCTCTGCTCACTGTTGCCCACATATGTTTTGCTAACTTACACTTTGAAGGCTTGGTTTATACTGTTCTTGGCTCTTTCCCTGTGCTCCTAATAGTGTCCCCTCCCCTCCATTCTACTGATCCCTCCTCTACTTATCCTTCACATTTAACTCAAGCTCCACTTCCTCCATCAGATTTTCTGGATTACTTTAGCCCATGCTATTCTCCCCTTTCTCTAGCCACCTATGGCACCTGGGTCTCTGCTATCCCTTATTACTTAATGGCTAATATGCATATGTCTTAGCTCTTCAACTAGATTATAATTTTCTGTAAGGCAGGAGCCAGATCTTATGCTTTGATTGGTGCTGAGCACAGAGAGGATGCTGAATGATTATCTGTTGATTGAATGAGTGAAGATTTTACAGTTCTGAAAAGTATTGACCACAGAGATCTTCATCAAAGCAATTAATAAAATTTAGAGTGCCTCACACTTTAATATAAGGTAAATTTGTTATGCAATTCTATTGGGGTCCGTAGAAATGGAGTGGATTTTATGTTATTCCCATATAGATAGAGACAAGGCCCTAGGGAGCTGGGAGGGGAAAGATGGAGACTGTTATGGAAAGCCAAAATGGAATTCATTATCTCTGCAGGAATTGAAATATCTTTGCATCTTTGAGGATATCTTCAGTGGGGATCAAGGTAGAAATTGCTAGTGTTGGGTAAAGAAGGAATGAATGAAAAAAGAAGAAAGGAAGGGAGGAAGGGAGGTCAGAAAGGAAGAAGGAAAGAAAGAGAAAGAAATCATATTTGTCAAATGCCATAGGAGAGAAGAACACACCTTTGTTCCACCTCTGATAATGTGGTCTGTGCCCTAGAGGGCCTCAGTGTTGTTCTGTGGAGTGCGGGTTTTGTGTTTATTTGGAGCTCCAAAAATTTGTGGTGTCAGGAGCATTTGAGCCTTCTAGATAGACAAATAAGCCATGGCCAGGTTCACTTAGCCTGAAATCAATTCTCTTTTATTCTCTTCTTTCTTTGCCTCTAAAAGCTTGGCCTGTCTACCTCAGTTAAAGTCATTAATGCTGCTCCAGATAAAACTGTCTTTATGTTTCATGTAGGACTTCCCAGTTTGCCAAACGCTTGCATGACATTATATCCATTATTGCATTTAGGCCCAAAGGGTTGTTTTCTTTGAGCATGTCTTCAATGCTGGTGATAATCAGAGCAGTTTATATTTATTTGGGGCCTTACTGCTATAAATGCTTTAAATGCTTGAAATGAGATAGAATGCAATGGAAAAGCTTTCATTAAGTTTTTACCCTGCGTCAAGCACCGTGCTAAGTGCTGGGGATAAAATAGAAAGGAGAGGAAGTACCTGCTCTCCATAAGCTCACATTCTAATTAAAGGAGGTGATACATAGAGAAGAGTCCAGATTCAAGGAAGATGGAAAAACCAGGGACCCAGGGTAGGCTGTGAGGCCTGATAGACCTTGGAAAACAATGACCAGTAACTGTCATGAAGGAGATAATAGATCTGAAATTTGGAGTGGAGCTCTGGGTATTACCTCAGGAAGGAAAAGCGATGAGCAGGGGTGGGCTAGGGTGATGTAATGGAAGTTAAAAATATCTGCCCATTGATAGGCCTCAGTTGGGGACATTGAGGAGGGCTTGATTAGGGGACACTTGTTTCTTATGAAGGAAATACACCTTTTGCTGATTGCTACTAAGGCACTGGGTCACTACAGATTGTGCCCTTCGGCTCTAAAAAAGAGTATATATACTCGGAGGTGAGATTTTGTTTTGTGGCTTAGTTTATGGAAGAAGGTTCATGTGCCAGAGGAGACTCTGGGCAGCATTTTAAGAGGCCCCCCAGCTTTGAAACCCCAGATATTGGCACTTGTCTCTATGGTAATGCTGTATGTATTGCCTACAGTCAGGCAGTTGGCAACCCTGTCTGTTGGTGCTGCTTGTATTTTCTCTCTTGGTACATGTCTTTGATTAAAGTGATTGTTGACCCCTCAAAAGTTGCTTTCCTTTTAGAAAAGTAGTTCTAAGAACCTGTGCAGCAGGCCATCTTGTGTATGTCAGGGTGCTTGCTGATGCAGGCGGAGAGACAGTGTATATATCTAAGAAGAGGCGTCCAGGGCCTGGTGAGAACTGGCCAATGGGAGCTAGTGTTGAGAGAGAAAAGGACTCCCTGGAGCAGATGTCTGTTGGGATCTTTGACACCTTTTAATATATGAGGGCTAGGTGGGCTGGAGAGAAGAGGAGGAAGATGGCCAGCTCCTGGTAGGAACCCTTCTTGCCTTACCCATGGGCTACTGCTTCTTTTCATACATCCTCCCATTTGGTCCTTGTGATAACCCCATAATATAGGTAATTTTGAGGGGGGAGGAAAGGGATATCTCTGATTGTATTCATGTAGAGACCTCCTGATGAAAAAACTCCTTTTCTCAGTTCAAGTCAGCAAAACTGGAATTTTTGTTGTTCAGTCATTTCAGTCATGACCCTATATGGAGTTTTCTTGGGAAATTTACCAGACTGATTTTCCATTTCCTTCTCTAGTACATTTTACACATAGGAAACTGAGGCAAACAGAGTTAAGTGACTTGCCCAGGGTCACACATCCAATATGTCGCAGGATTTGAGCCCAGTTCTTTCTCACTGTAAAGTGAGTGGTATATCCACTATATCATGCTGACTCTTATACAATAGTAATTATTGAAATATATATGTGTATATATATATGTATATATACACATATATATAGTATTTTAAAGCTTTCAAGGCACTTGATATGCTAGACACAATCCTATGAAGCAGGTTCCATGGGTACAATTATGTTCATTTTACTGATGATAAACTGAGACTTAAAGACATAGCTTGTAAGTGTTAAAAGCAGGAAATGAATCCAGGTCTTCCTGACTGCAAGTTCAGTATGCTCCCTACGATATCTACATTGCCTCTCTAGGTAGCATTGCTCCTTAGAGATGAAGGACTAGGGCTTAGAGTGGAGAAATATTGTATCAAAAGTCATATAGCTTTCAGGACTCAAATTCAGATCTTCTTATTCTAAGTAAGGCTAACAAAATCAAACCCTTTCTTTTTAAAGTCCAGCATGATGTACCAATAAGAGGTAAGCAGGTTCTGTCTAGTTGCCAACTATAAATCAACGTCTTGTGCTGTTTCTACCATATTTTGCTGCCTCTTAATGCTATGGGGCCTCTCCTTGTTGGGCTGGGTTCAGGGCAGAGAGAACCTGGATCTATTTTCTAGGTCAGTTGTTTTTCCAGTTAAAGAGTTCACATTGTTTTCTATTTTTTCATTCTTTTAATTCTGTTTTATAACTTCTTGATTTCTCAAAAAGCATTAGGTTCAATGTGCTCCATTCTAATTTTTAAGGAATTCTTTTCTTCAGTGAGCTTTTGGATCTCCTTTTCCATTTGGCCAATTCGGATTTTAAGGCATTCTTCTTCTCACTGGCTTTCTAGACCTCTTTTACCATTTGGCACAGTTTGTGTTTTTAAGTTGTTATTTTCTTCAATATTTTTTTGTGTCTCCTTTTCCAAGATGTTGACTCATTTTTCATGGTTTTCTCACATCACTCTCATTTCTCTTCCCAATTTTTCCTCCACCTCTCTTACTTGATTTTCAAAATCCTTTTCGAGCTCTTCCATGTCCTGAGACCAGTTCACATTTTTCTTGGAGACTTTGGATGTAGGAGCTTTGACTTTGTTCTTCTGAGTGTGTGTTTTGATCTTCCTTGTCACCATGGTAATTTCTATAGTCAGAAGTTTTCCCCCCATTGTTTGCTCGTTTTCCCAGCATGTTACTTAATTGTTTAACACTCTGTTAAGGTAGGGCTCTGGTAAACTAGGGAGAGGTGTTTTCTATTCTCTTGACCTGTCCTCTGGTCTGAGAGTGACCACACTCTTTTCTGCCCTGGAATTGTGAAAAGGGTCTCCCCTCCACTGTGACCACAAGCTCTACTGTGCTAATGCTCCTCCTCACAATGGGATTGCCACCCAGGACTGCAACCTGGGTTAAAGTATTGACAAAGCAACAGAGTTCTACCTCACTGCTAGCAAAATGACCTATTTAATCTCCTTCTGACCAGTTGTTTGACCCCCCTTATAGCCTGTGGGCTGAGAACTCTGGAAGCAGTTACTGATTCTTGAAGCCACTGCTGATTTAATCATTCCCAAGGCCTGCTCCTGGTTTGTTGGGGCTGTGCTGTGCTGTTATGACCTGCACTGGTCTATGCTTCAGTCTCACCCAAGTAAGGCAGACCTTTCCTGAGCTTCTAAGTTGTCTTTGGCATCTATGGATGAAGAGTTCTGGAAACTGTTACTGCCGCCAATGATTCCATCACTGCTCTGGGTTTGATGGGCTACGTCTGTGCCTGGACTGGACTGTGCTCCTCTCTCATCCTGCTTCAACAGACCTTTCCTACCAACATTCCAAGTTGTCTTGGGCTCAAAATTTGTTTCACTCCATCTTTTCATGGTTATGTTGCTCTAGAATTTGTTTAGAGTCATTTTGAATAGATATTTGGATGGGTTGGTGGAGAGCTAAGGTGAATCTCTGCCTTTACTCTCCCATCTTCTAGATATACAACTCTTAAAAGTATCATCTTCCCATGCAGGGATGTAAAGAGATTAACATTACTGGATACCATGTTTTTTCATTCCTATTTACCTTTTTATGCTTTTCTTGAGTTCTGTATTTGAAGCTCAAATTTTCTGTTCAGTTTTGGTCTTTACGTCAGACAAGTTCAAAGTCCTCTATTTATTTAATTTTTCCCCTGAAAGATTATGCTAAATTTTCCTGGTTAGTTGGTTCTTGGTTATAATCCAAGTTTCTTTGCCTTCCAGAATATAATGATCTTTTCATGTAGAAGCTGGTAAATCCTGTATAATCCTGACTATGACTCCACAGTATTTGCATGATTTGTTTCTGGCTGTTTGAAGTATTTTATTTTTGACCCGGGAGCTCTGGCATTTGGGTATAATATTGCTATTAATTTTCATTTTGGGATCTCCTTCAGGAAGTGAGTGTTGGATTTTTCAATTTTTATTTTACCCTCTGATTCCAGGATATTGGAACAGTTTTTATTGATAATATCTTGAAATGTGATGTCCAGGCTTTTTCTTTGATCATGACTTTCAGGTGTAATTCTTAATTTAATTATCCTAAATTATCTCTCCTTAATCTAGCTTCAAGTTTACCTGCTTTTCCAATGAAATATTTCACATTTTTTTCTATTTTTTTTTTCATTTTTGACTTTGTTTTATTGTTTCTTGATGTTTCATGGTGTCATTAATTTCCACTTGTTTGATTCTAATGTTTCAAGGATTATTTTCTTCTGTAATCTTTTATACTTTTCTCTTATTTGACCAATTTTGCTTTTTAAGGAGTTATTTTCATTAGTGACTTTTTGTACTTTTTATATTTAGGCAAACTCTATTTTGTTAAGGTATTATTTTATTCAATTTTTGGGCTTGCTTGGCAAGCTATTATTTTTTTTCATAATTTCTTCCTTTGCTTTCATTTCTTTGCCTAATTTCCCCCATATTAGCCCTGTTTGAAAAACTTTTTTTTTTAGCTCATCTAGGAACTTGCTCATCTTATGTCCAATTCACAACTTTCTTTCAGGCTTTACTTATGCCTGTTTTGACTTAATTATCTTCATTTTAGTTTGTTCCTTGAACTTTGTTGTCATCACAGTAGATTTTTATGATTAGATTCTTTTTTTAATTATTTGCTCATTTTGCCACCCTATTTCTTGACTTTCAACTTGATGTTAAATTTAGATTCTATTTCCATCTTGGAGGGGGTGAGTGGGGGAAACACTGTCTCAGATTTCAGGCTTTATTCACATTGCTCTTTTCAGATCTAGTTCTGAGGGTTTGGGAACTTTCTATGCTTCCAAGATGGTGTGAACTGGGTAGAGCTGTGGTCACTATTCTCCCTGTCTCCACTCTGATCCTTATCCAGGAAGAGCTTCTGATCCCTTGGAACTGCAATTGATATTACTCCTCATGTCCCATGATCTTGTTCCTTAGGATCCCTGATCTCTTGTGACTAGAGAAGATGTTTCTTTTTAGGGTCCCTGATCCCTTGTGATCAAAAGTGATACTGCCTCCCATTTCCTCTTGATCAAATGTACTTCTCTCCACCCTTGAAGTGGGTATAGCCTTAGAAGTGGGTATAGAAATAGAGTTGCCAAATAAAGTCTTGTCTTAGGTAGCAAAGGGGCCCACTCTAGCCTTTTTCTGACGAGTGTCAAGGTTCTCTTATTGTCGGCTTGAAAGTTCCCAAAGCTGCTTCTAGGGCTTTTGTCCCTACTACATAGTCCTTCGCTGGTATTTTAATCACAAGGGGCTCTGGGCCAGCCTCCACCCCGACGTTATGAATCTCTTTTTTTACAATATTCTAAGCTGTCTTAGACTGGAAGAATGTATCATTCTGATCTTTTGTTGCCTCTGCCACTCCAGAATTCAATTTGAAGTATTATTTCCAAGTTGCTTAGAGGGGAAAGTTGGGGACCTCAACTGAGTGCTTTTTCTACTCTACTACCTTAGCTATGCCCCCAGAAGTGCCATTAAGAAAATTCTTAGGGACAGAGCCACAATGGTGGCATAAAAGGAGGGACTTGCTTGAGTTCTCCCCCTGTAACAGCAAGCACCTTAATATATACAGGAAAGCCTGCTGCACAGGTTTTTAGATCTGCTTTTCTAAGGAAAGTAACCTTAAAAGGGATAATCTTACTTTAAACTCTTACTTTAATTAAGCACATATATCATTCACTTAGTTCAGAGGAAAAAGTCAGCACCCTGAACTTCAGAAAAAATACAAACAGAAATTTCAAGGAGAAATTACAAACAGAAAGGCCAACAGAAAGGGCTTCCAACTGTCTTACCATAGACAATACATACATGCGTTATAAGTAGAGAGAGAAGCACCAGCAGCCATGTTTTCAAAGCTGGAGGACTCCTTAATGGCTACCCAGGGTCTTGTCTGGCCTAATCACACAAACACTTCCAGTGACTTGGGTCCCAAAGCAAAACTTCACCTCAGAGTATATATAGACCTCTCAGAGCCAGAGGGCACGACTCCTGGTGACCCAATGTCTGCCTTCATAAAAATCAAGTCTCCACTAATGAAGCCTACCTCAAGTGCCCCATATGAGGCCTATTAATAGGCAGGGAGGATTGTTAACTCCTATTACACCACCAAATCCCTCCAAATACTTGTAAAAAAAATGGCTCAACAAATTTTATAGCAGCAGAAACAAAATGACAGAGTGAAACAAATTTCCAACTCAGGACAACCTGAAGGTACACAGGAAAGGTCTCTTGCACTTGGCTGGGAGAGGAGTCCAGACCAATGCTACCTGTGCCAGCACAGATGGGACCAGAGCAGGCCTTAGGGGACCAAATCACTGGCAGTTATGTTGGTTTCCAGACTTCTCAGTCAACAAATGCCAAAGACAACTTAGAAGGTCAGTAGGAAAGATTGGTCAGAGAGGAGGGTGAGAAAGGAGCATGATCTGGACCCAGCCCCGGGATGGCAGCAGCTGCTTCTGGAGCTCTCAGCCCACAAATGGTGGGGGGATTGAGCATCTGTAAGAGGGAGATTGCAGGGATATCTTTGATGGTGCTGAAGCAGTATTCTCCGGCTTTGTCCTTCTTGGATCTGGGTCACAGTCCTGGGTGGAGGTCCTGGGGTAAGGAGGAGTGCTAGCATGACAGAACTTGTGGCAGCAGTGGAGAGAGAATCCCCCTCACAGTTCCAAAGCAGAAAAGAGTGCTTGTGGTCACTCACAGACCAGAGCACAGATCAGGAAAGGAGTAAACACCTCTCTTTTGATCATACCACCTTGGAAGAACTGAAAATATATAGACCACTAGAAGCATCTCTGAAAACAGCTGTACAAAACTTCTGAAGTCTGAGACAGTACACCCTCCACATTGGAAGGCGAATCCTACTTTAACAAAGAGATAAAAAGTCAAGCAATTGGCTGGAAAAATGAGAAAACTGTAAAAAAAAGCTCAGACTATAGTATCTTACTTTGGTGACCAAGAAGATTGAAACATACAACCAGAAGAAGACCACAAAGTCATAACTCCTATGTCAAAAGCTTCCAAGAAAAATGTGAATTAGTCGAAAGTAAACCTAGGTTGGGCCAATAAGTAGGACTGAGTTTTAAAGAAAATTTATGAAAGAGTGAGTTCCTATTCCTATGTTCAGTAGCTCATAATTCCAAAGTCCTTCACATCACTAATGGTTCAATATCAGGAACCACTATGACTTTATTAATGGAAATGCTACTAAAGAAGTTGCATTATCTTCTCCCTTTCTGCTAAGGATCACTGAATCCTTCTATATGACTTGAAGTTGAAGTTTCCTATATGTGCAATCTCTATCCTTTTGAAATGCGAACTCTTTGAGAGTAGGATTGTTTTCCTTCTCTATTTGTAGTCTCAGAGTATAACATAGTTCTCTAAATATAGTGATTGTTTGAGAAATGCTTATTCATAATTTTGAAAGTATCTTGGGAAAAGAATATTGAATATAATCAGACATGTTCTGTCATCTGTAGGGGAGTTAACTGTAAAATGGGGCTAATAATAGCACTTACCTCCTAGGATTGTTGTGAGGATCAGAGATAATATTTGTAAAACACTTATTTATATTGACTGTGAGCAAGATGAATATACTTGCTGGGATCCAAAGTCTCTAGAAAGAATGTTGCAAGAAGCCCCACAATGTTAGCCTGGGAGGCAGGTATCCCAGAGACAGTATCACTGTAGAAGACCATATGACTTGGGGAGAGATACAGGATAAAACAAGTATCTTCTGGAGACCAGAATTCCATGAAATTCTAGAGAATGGAGGAAGTGCCTGGAGAAACTCATAGAAAGCAAAGAGTGAGAGATGAAAAGAAAAAGAGAAGACACAGTTTGTGAGAGGATGCCTGGTAAGTGCCAAACATGGCAAAAGACAGTAGGTCATTGATACCATCATTATCAGAATTGAAAAATAGAAAGCCTCATTAGCATGGCAGGATGAATACACCTGATGGGTAAAAGTTCCCTGTGCCATGCTGTCATACTTTCTCATGTTCCACACACCCCTTTCCTTCTCCTCAAACTTAAAGTCACAGAGAAACTGTCAGGGATTTTATTCCTTCCTATCATCAGTGGTTTAACATTTCTCTGGCTCTGTCTGCTCTAACCTCTCTGTCTTCCTTTCATTTGCTGCAAAGGCTACTTGAGTAGTGGAGAAGTAAGTTGTAATAATATTGAGTGAGTTTGCATTAATATAAATAATAGTTTATTATATGTTATTTCATAATACTATAATAGAATAATATTAAGTTATTTTAGTAATACTAAAAATGAAAATTCCTAATAAAAAGTAACTAAAGAAATTAGGGTTACCATGGTATTCAAAATTGTTGTTTGTCCTTCATTCTAGAAGAGGACCAATTACATCAGGAAGGTGATGTCTTGACTTGCAAGGGAATTTGATTTAAGTGAGGCAGGGCTGTGCACAATCAGCAGCCTCACTCTTTCCTCCAGATCCAGCTGGGTTAAATGGCAAGATATAGATCAGGACAACTGGGCATGGCTCCATATGCAGTGTGAGACCTTGGCCTTTTTAAGCTAAGATTTTTCCTAGGTTTCAGTTTTCCTGAGTTCACCATTCAGTGAATAAGGCTAGGTAAGAAATAAAAAAAAAAAAAAATGGCCTTTTTTACCTAGTCAAAAAAAAATCAGGGGTGAGGAGTACCCTCAGGGTTTCTGGCCCAGACAGAAAAAAATTGCTATTTATACTCACTCTGAGCCATTATAACCAAAACAATGACAGAGTGAAGCTTGGGCCATGACCTGTCTGGCCAATCAGTGAGAGGCAGAGTGATCTGGGTTTAAGGTGGAGTCAAGTAGCTTCATTTGAATCCCAATGGACTTTATCAAAGCCTGGTTTTCCAGACCTCTATTTCAAGAAATGTGTATTCCTTATAAGGTCTTTCCTAGGTCTCAGTTTGTCTGAGACCCATTCAGTGATTTAAAGTTAGGTAAGAAATGAAGCAAAAGATGGCCTCATTTGTTGTTTTAGTTTTACAAGAGTGAGTTCCTACTTCAATATTCTGTAGTTCATAATGCCAAAGTCCTTGGCACCATTAGTGGTTCAATATCAGAAGCAATGATTTTATTAATGGAAATGATAATGAAGAAGATTCATTATCTTCTCCCTTGCTGCAGTTATACCCTAAGAATCACTGGATCTTTCCATATGATCTATTCCTATAACATAGTGATCTCTTTCTCTCTCTCTCTCTCTCTCTCTCTCTCTCTCTCTCTCTCTCTCTCTCTCTCTCTCTCTTTCTCTCTCTCTCTCTCTGTTTCTCTCTCTCTCTCCACTTCTATATCTATTGAGAGAAAACATTAGTTTGGAAAACAATGATTTAAATATTAAATTCAGCAAAGCCATCTATAAAGTGACATAAATGTCCTTTTAACAGTGAGATCTCTTTTCAAACAAACAATCAATACAAAGGCAGTACTCTCTATATAAAAACATCAGAGAATTAAGACCTGAGAAAATGGTTTTATATATTCAGTTTGTTTTTAGAAAGGCCAACTATACCCAGATAATTTAAATATATCTTCTGCAAAAAATATTCTAGCAATGGTTGGTAATGTGTTCTTATATTCAGACACTCACTAGGGTCATCTAAGTCTTTGATTTAAAAAAAAAATTTATAGGTATATACAATTTTCTTTTCTGCAACATAATCTACAGTCTCTGGCAGCACAACCCAAATTCAGTTTCTGTGGCCATTATAATTTCTGCTTGGTCTAGACTATCTAAGCCGTGGATCTTTCATGAAGTGAGAAAATAAAGAAAGATTTTCCTGATCAATCTATCATATAGTTTCAAGACACGGAGATCATAGGCTTTTTTTTAAAAATATATATGTATTTATATATCTCCCTGTTTATTTATAGCCTTCTTTGGTGTGGGATGGGGAGTAAGGGGAAAAAGATGAAATAAAACCCGCACAACAGAGAACAAAAGAAAACTTATAAATATACAAAGGGAGGTTATGTAAATGCCCGCACAATGAGAAATATTTATGACATACATTTTCGTCAAATAGAAATTTGGTGCAATATATTTTGAATCCTTTTTTACATTCTGGGGTGCACATGATGATCATTTTTTCCCCTCTTTGTTGTGTTTTAGTTTTAGCATTCGAATTTTTTTCTTTTTTCTTTTATTATTTTGTATTTATGTTTGTTAAAAATATAACAAACATCGGACTCAGGATCCTTCCATGGGTTGTCTTGAACTTGCCTTTTTCTAGTTTACCAGAGAGGTTAAAAATTTTGGAATTTATCTTCTATATATATATCATATTACACCATATATTTCCACTTAAAAGTCTCTATATCACTTGTAAGAGTATGATGGGAAAAGGTAAGAGACATATAGTCATGAAAGTAACAGGTGGGAGATCTGACCTCCAAGCAGTTCCCGCTTTAATGTTACCTGTAATTATTTGTGTTTGTGTGCATGATTCGGGGTTTTATGTGTATATGAACATGGATTGATAAATTATATGTACCTCAATATTATGTACTTATATGTATTTTTTATACCTTTACATTCACACAAATTGTGCAACATAGTTTGAATCCAGATCCTCTGTGTTTTACTCAATTCTCTATCCCCAGTCACATATTAGACAAACACGATATATCTGGTAAATTAATTTGAGTTGAAATCACTGCACATTTCCTGATTATTGATACTTGTTGCCTTCACTCAACAACCATTTCTTTCAAATGTCAACATTCTAAAAACAGAGCAGTGATGTCAACATTCAATAACCATTTTTTTTTTGAAATGTCAACATTCCATTGGCAAAGCAATGTAGCCATTTATTAATACAGGCAATCCCTCTACAGATTGGTTTTGAATTTGCATTTTTCTCTTTTAAAAGTTAGGGTAAAACTTTGGACTTCTTCATGTTCCAGATAAATTGGAGTGTGTCATATACTTCTACTTACAAGTCTTTATATAATTTGTAACAATACTTTGGAAAAAATTAAGACACATATAGCCATCAAAGTCACAGTTACGAAATCTCAACTTGGAGCAGCTTCCAGTTTTATAGGTTACATTGTCATATTATCTATGTGTGCATGTATGAGTAAATCACAGTCTTTAATCGTCTCCAGTGGCAAAGGCAGCAAGTCCCTATATCAGTTGCCTCTCTGTAGGAAGATCCCTGAAATCTATGTGTATAAAGGGGCAGTGCAGCTGAGAGGACACGGCTGCCAAGAGCTCAATGTTTATGTTTTTTGTCAGTGCCTGGGAGAAGTCTTTTATGCATTATGTAAATTCACAAATTTTCCATTAGCTACAAAAGAAAAAAAATGAAAGTAAGGTTCTCATAAGAATTGCTTTTGTAAAAAAAAGTAAAGAAAATATATTTGAATAGTGGTGGGGATGAAATCAAAGAACAAAGAGAATTCAATGGTGTACACCTGCCCCCATTGCCAGGAATTCAAATACAGAAGCCAAAGAATCTGTTTTGAGGTCTCCTGTTTCTAAAGTGACATTAAAGCTTTGCAGATTACTGATGTGTGAACGACCCTTTAAAAAATAAAGTTCTCAGAGTTTCCTGGATCTGTCCTGATGGTTGCAGAGTTTTGTCTCTCAGTGACAATCAGAAAGAACAGTCTGGCCCATACTTCAGCAGTTTTCTCAGTTGTTATTACTTTTAAGTTTAATTGTGACATGGTGTACTTTAACTACTTTTTCTTAATGCTTCTATTTTATTTTAAGGAGGCACAAGACAAAATAAAATATATTTCTATTTTCTTTTATTCTACTTATGGGACTTTGACATGCCATTGTACATTTTATATTTACCCTTCTATTGGAGGCAATGGAATTCAACAGCCAGGTTAGATAAGAGAAACTCAATCACCTTTAAACTATTTGCTTTATATTGCCATACCTGTCCTAGAGTGCATCACACATATGCATCATTTTCTTTAATACCAAAAGTTGTGCATGCTATTTTTAAGAATTGAAAAGCTGATGTAAGAATTGTAATTGATGCCAAAGCATATCATGTGACTTAAAGTATTTAACATAACTTATTTCTAAATTATGTTACATATTTTAAATTTGTAATATTCCTCAATATTGTGAATACAGAGAGGCAGTTTGGCAACAGGTAAAAAAAAACAGTGGCACTGGAGACAGATGCTGAGTTTTCAAATCATTCCTCTCTAACTAACTGTGTGACATTAGACAAGTCTTAGCCCAACTTCTTTGAATCTCAGTTCCTCATAAGTAAAATGAGTTTTATATAACATTGTTTCTAAGGTTGCTTCGAACTCTAAAACTCAGATCCAAAGATCTGTAGTGAAACTTTTGCCTATAAATATATTCCTATGGATCAGTTCCCATCCAAAACAAGGGCAAGAATGTCTTATTCTTATATTTAGATAGTTCTTACTATGTGCCAGAGATTGTGCTAAACACTTTACAGTGTGCTATTATACTCATTTTACTGATGAGGAAAATAAAGAGAACAGAGGTTAAGTAACTTACCCAGGGTCACATAGTTTGTAAGTGTCTGAAATTGGATTTGAACTCAGTTCTTCCTGACTTAAGAACCCAGTACTCTGTCCACTGAGCCATCTAGCTACCTTAGTCTTAAATTTAAATTACATATTAAATTTAAAGTTATCTTAATTCAATATGTCAAAACTGCATGAATTACCTGTCCCCCAAACCCTCCTATCTTTGTGTGTGTGTGTGTGTGTGTGTGTGTGTGTGTGTGTGTGTGTATGCACGCATGTGTGTGCATGGTCAGTTACGTCCAATTCTTTGTTACCCCATTTCGGGTTTTCTTGGCAAAGATGCTGGAGTGGTTTACCATTTTCTTCTCCAGTTATTTTACAAATGACAAAAATAAAAGTTAAGTTAAATAGCCCAGGGTCACAAAGCTAGTAAGTGTCTGAGGCCAGAGTTGAACTCAAAACAATGAGTCTTTCTGACTCGAAGCCCAGAACGTTATACATTGTGCCACCTATGTGCCCATCTTAACTTTTTTTTATAAACTATTACTACTAAGGGTAGCACCATCCTCCCAGTCACTCAACCTCTCCACTGAGATGCCATACTTGGTTCCTCATTACCTCTCACCCCCCCAAATCTATTGCCAGGGACTGTCAATTTTACCTTTGTAACATCTCTCAAATATACCATCTTCTTTGATTCTAGAATATCAGGGCACATTTCCCTTGATAATTTCATGAAAGATGATGTTTAGGCTCTTTTTTTTTGATCATGGCTTTCAGATAGTCCCATAATTTTTAAATTGTCTCTTCTAGATATATTTTCCAGGTCAGTTATTTTTCCAATGAGATATTTTACATTGTCTTCCATTTTTTCATTCTTTTGGTTTTGTTTTGTAATTTCTTGGTTTCTCATAAAGTCATCAGCCTCCATCTGTTCCATTCTAATTTTGAAAGAACTATTTTCTTCAGTGAGCTTTTGAACCTCCTTTTCCATTTGGCTAATTCTGCTTTTGAAAGCATTCTTCTCCTCATTGGCTTTTTGAACCTCTTTTGCCAATTGAGTTAGCCTGTTTTTAAAGGTGTTATTTTCTTCAGCATTTTTTGGGTCTCCTTTAGCAAGTTGTTGGCTTGCTTTTCATGATTTTCTTGCATCTCTCTCATTTCTCTTCCCAATTTTTCCACCACCTCTCTTACTTGATTTTCAAAATCCTTTTTGAGCTCTTCCATGGCCTGAGATCATTGAATATTTATTTTGGATGTTTGGGATACAGAAGCCTTGACTTTTATGTCTTTCCCTGATGGTAAGCATTGTTCTTCCTCATCTGAAAGGATGGGAGAAGATATTTGTTCACCAAGAAAGTTACTTTCTATAGTCTTAATTTTTTTTTCCCTTTTTGGGCATTTTCCCAACCAGTTATTTGATTTTTGGGTCCTTTGTCAAGAGTACGGTATACTCTGGGGATCTATAAGATCCCAGTTCCTCCAAGGTGGCACAATCAAGCCTGTACACTGGTCTGGGAGCAACCAGAAACTTATGTGCCCAGAATCTGTGAGTAGTAGAATTTCTTCTCCACAACCACCTGGCCTCCAGTTCCACCAAGCCAGCACTGGGGGCTGAGACTGAGATAAGCTGCTCAATTCCCCCAGGAGCTTTAGGTGGGGGACAGAGCCACCATTAAGAATGAGATAAAGATCAGTTGCTAAATTCCTCCAGGAGCATTAGGTAGGGGCAGGGCTGCCACACAGGGCTGAGGTAAGGATCAATTGCTCAGTTCCTCCAGGGGTTTTATGATCCAACAAAGGATGTGGGCTGCTGTGGGAGCTGCTGAAGCCTGTTGTGGCCTCTGCCACCACCACCTGAGGCCTTTGGAGCCTGTGGGTTAGGGGATCTGCAAACCACCACTTCTGCTGCTGAGGATTCCACCCCCCTGAGGCCTGCTTGGGTTCCCATCACCCTCCTGGCACTGTGCTGTGTGACAAAGGCTGGGCTGGGTTCTGCTCCACATCCAGGTATTTTATTTGCCATGGGGGAAGAGTTAGTGTGTGTCTTTCTACTCCTCCATCTTGGCTCCATCCCCAACCTCTCCCATCCATCATTGAAATATAAAAAGCTATTTTTCAGTACAACAAACATACATGTTCCTTAGTCTACCATTTTTATTTGTTAATGATATAGACCTACGATTTCATTGTGTAGAACTCCTAAAGTGGATACTCCCTTCAATAGATGCAGATGAATAATTCATCTGTAAATTAATGGCACAGATAGTTGCCTGATGCACTGAAGTGCTTGCCTCTAATTATATAGTCAGAGGAATGTCCAAAAAGATGAACTCAGCCTTCTTGACTCCGGGGACAAAACCTCTATGAACTTTATACTTCTCAGGCTACTCCCAAAAAGCAACATATTTATGAGAGAGTTGCCCTAGTAAGCCCTTCAATTATAGCTAATTAAAGTGGCTATTAAAGGTCAAATAAAATTATCTAAAAATTGTACTTCACAAAACAATGACAATAACAACAGTATCTTTGTGAAAGTTAAATCTCTTCAGGGGACCTTCATCTGGGACTTGGCTTGTCTAAACACTTTGATTGGTCATCTCCACTTCCATCCTCTCCTTAAGAGTTCCAGCCCAGTTTTTCCAACTGCCTGCTATATATCTCTTAGTGGATGTTTCACTGGTATCTCCAAGTCAACACGCCCACAGCTGAGTGATCATTTCCCCAGAAAAACCACTCTCTCCATTAATTTCTTTATTTCTGTTGATGGTATCACCAATATCCCAGTCACTCAAGCTTGTAACTTCAATCAGACTACATACTTAGAACTACAAATTAATCATTCATGAAACATTTATTATCTATTTTGTGTCAGACAGTTGCTTGTCTCAGAATTTAAGTACAAAGATGAAACATTTCCTACTTTCATTGAGTTCATTGAATGGGGGAGACAAATAGAAATATAAGAAGATAATAGAAATATGTGTGTGTAAAATTCAGTGTGGATCGGTAGGGGAGAGGGAGGACCCTAGCAGTTAGAGAGCTCCAAAAAGTTTGATATCTGAGTTGCAGCTTAAAGGACCAGAAGTAGAAATAAGAGGAAGACCATTCTAGTACAAAGGCTAGTACAGATCTAGTACAGGTGGCAGATGAAAAGTCATGTATAAAGAACAGAAGTTTGGTTGAATCACAGAGGGATGGAGGAGAAATAATATCTACTCAGTCTAGAAAGGCTGGAGACTAGTTGTTTAATGCTTTAAAAGTTAGAATAGGATTAAATTATTTAGCTACCAGTTGATTTTTAATACTTTCTTCCAATGGCCTTTTAAAAACAAAATTTTGTTGGTTTGTGATCAGTAAAGTATTTGTATACTATTCTACTTTTCTACATTTGTTTGGGAGGTTTTTAACTTCCAAAGAAATGATCAGTTTTTATAAAGGTGCCATGCATAACTGAGAAATATATGGGGTCCATTCTGTAATTATCAGAACACTCATCTAATTTTCTAAGATGTAATTGAAGATTTTTTGCTTCTTGTTATTTTTTGTTTCTTCTTATTTTAAGCCTTGTTTTGGTTAGGTGTGTTTTCTGTTTCCTTCTTTCTCCTCCCTCCTTCTTTCTCTCTTTCTTCTTTTCTTTTCTTTGTTTCTTATTTTTTCTCTCCCTCTACACCCCCCAACACACACACACACACACACACACACACACACACACACACACACACACATCTATATATTTAGTGGAGGTTTGGCAAAAGCCTAGATCACATAAAGTGTCATCACTGACATGGATGATTGAGAGATTGAAATTTGTGTGAACATTCTGAATTGGCTAATCATTTGGTTGGGAGCAGCGTTTCCTCCATTGACTTTATAGCTAGAATGATGCTTGTCTTTTAAATGATAGGAGTCACCCCCTGTGGGACTTTTGCTGTTTTTAGTCTGAGGGTAAGGGATTCCTTCATTCAGACTATACAACAAGAGGAAAGAGCCTGAGTAAGGTCTCAACACCCTCCTCTCTCCTTATGCCATGTAGCCCCTGCAACTTTGGCCATTTTGTTGGTTCTTTTACTTTATAAATGCAGGCAGTAGGACCTCTAATGCATCCTGTGAGTATGAGCCCCAATCACGCAGTAATCCAGGAAACTAGATCAGTATTACAGTCAGTCCAGAAGTGAAATCCTAAAGAACAAAGGTCCAAGGATTCAACCAATTTTAGTTTTTGGCTTGAATTTGGTGGGATTAATGCTACAAAACAACTGAACCAAACTGTGAGTCTAATCTCCCCAAAGACTGAGATAGTGGAGTGGGGTGGTATTTGACATTATGTCTCAGAGATGTTGGGCAAAATACAGCAATATTGTTTTATGATTGACTTTGAGCAAATAAGTTATTTTGAGTATTATAAATACTCTAACTAGAAAGGATATATAAAGAAAGATGCTATCTGCTTTCAGAGAAAGAACTGATAAATATGTAGAATAATTTTATACACACACATTCATATCTAATGGTAACCATCTCTAGGGCAGGGGTGGGAAAGGGAAGAAATAAAAGAAATTTAAATGATAATGTTGTTGTATATTTGAAAAGAATTGCAGTTGAGCACAGATTTGCAGTTTCATGGGCAATCATCTTTTTTATTGTAGTATTCATGGAAATGTTTATTTTGTTCCATAAATTAAAAGTAAAATGAAAAAGGAAAACAAACACTTGTTTTTATGATACCTTTGAAGGGAATATTCCTTTGTAAAAGCAAATCTTATGTTAAATGGTTAAATGTAACTGGAGTGCTAGTCATCAGGTTCCTAACATTGAGGGATCATAGCTGGTGAGGGTTTGAGCCAATGGAAGGGAAGAAACTCCAAGTTATTCAGATGTGTGTGTGTGTGTGTGTGTGTGTGTGTGTGTGTGTGTGTGTATGTGAGAAAGAGAGAGACAGAGACATACAGAGACAAAGAGACAGAAAAAGAGAGAGACAGAGAGATGTGCCTTATTTTTAAATAAGAGGTAAGACTCAATGGCCTTTAAAGTATTTTCCTGATATAATTCTATGCTCTTTTGATAGGAAAGTATTTCACAACATAATTTATTGCACTTTTGAAATTTCCCCTCATATCCAGGCAAAATCTGCCTCTCTGTCTGTTCTATCCCTTCTGCCTTTTTGTGTTACTTTAATGATTCCCATTATAGTTCTTCAACTCCTTATCTACTCTGCTACTATGTACCATATCTCCCCCTGCATCCAAGATTTTCATTCTCTAGGATAAATATCCTTAGTTTCTTCAGCCTATTGTTACATGACATGCTCACAATAACAATGAAAAGAACATCAACGCTCACCCTAACCCTAACCCTAACCATAAATGCGATTCTAACCCTAACCCTAACCCTAACCCTAACCCTAACCCTAACTGCACTCGATTCTAACCCTAACCCTAACCCTAAATGCACTCGATTCTAACCCTAACCCTAACCCTAAATGCACTCGATTCTAACCCTAACCCTAACCCTAACCCTAACGCTAACCCTACCCTAACACTAACCGTAACCCTAAATGTGCTCAATTCTAAATGCACTCGATTCTAAGCCTAACACTAACCCTAACCCTAACCCTAACCCTAAACCTAACCCTAAATCCTAACCCTAACCCTAACCCTAAACTCTAACCCTAACCTTAAATGCGTTTGATTCTAACCCTAACCCTAAAAGCACTCGATTCTAACCCTAACCTTAACCCTAACCCTAACCCTAAATGCACTCGATTCTAACCCTAACCCCTAACCCTAACCCTAACCCTAAATGCACTCGATTCTAACCCTAACCCTAACCCTAACCCTAAACCCTAACCCTAACCTTAACCCTAAATGCGCTCGATTCTAACCCTAACCCTAACCCTAAAAGCACTCGATTCTAACCCTAACCTTAACCCTAACCCTAACCCTAACGATTCTAACCCTAACCCTAACCTCGATTCTAAATCCTCGGTTCTAACCCTAAATGCGACTGGATTCTTACCCTAACCCTAACCCTGAATGCGCTCTAAATACGCTCAATTCTAACCCTAATCCTCGATTCTAACCCTCGATTCTAATCCTAACCCTAACCCTAACCCTCAATTCTAACCCTCGATTCTATCACTCGATTCTAACCCTAACTCTAACCCTTGATTCTAACCCTAACCCTCGATTCTCTAACTCTTAAGGCTTTAGAAATGCCAATTTGCATCCGTGGAGTTATTTTTTATTTTAAAAAAGTGAAATCACAGTTCCAGACAAGTAATTATGTTAGTGCTATGCACAATGTATTGTACCTTGTAGGTGCTAAATAAATGTGTATTGGATTTTTAATTTACTTCCCCAAATCGTAGTTCTCTAGATCTAAATAATTACTGTTCTTGCTAAATCTATAAGGTAGACATTCAGTAGGAAAGTGTAGAATAAGTAGTTGTCTATGCCTGTGTGTATCATATGTACATAGATACTGATATATATGCACATATACAATTACATATATACTTAGATAATTGTGCCTAATATATATATATGTATATATATATATATGTATATATATATATATATATATTATGGAGAAAGCCAATTATCCTGATTATAATATACATTTGTATGAACAACAGACCACAGAATTTATCAATAAGTATACATAGTTTTGGACAAATAATACATTTGCCTGTCTAGATTTGTCTGTCTAGATCAGTGGAAGGAGTTGCAAAAATTGGGAGTTTCTTAAGCTGATGTAACACCAGAACCAGAAAAACACACACATATAATGATACAATTCAAATGACATAGTTCAAACTCGTTACTTTAGGTTTACACTTATAAAAAACTTAGAGTCCTAAAAAGGTGGACAAAGGTATATTAAACCTCATTATTTAACTGCCACTATTCTTGTTCTATACTCCTTGGTTTGACTTGAATGAATGAATGAATGAATCAATCAATCAATTAATGAATAATTATTGGTGATGTGTTTTTGCTTTCAAGGAGCTCACATTTGGATGGAGGAGACAAGGTAAATGGGAAATTTCTCCAAAAATTCTTTACCTAAAAATAATATTTTATCACTCTAACTTTCTCTATGTTTCATTACATTGAAATTACAATCAAAACTAGTCAGCTGGCATGCCTGCCAAAAGGAGTGAATGACAGGCTCATGACAATGCAACTGCCACTCGCAGGAAAATGCCATGCCACCATCATCAGTATCTATGCTCCCACCATGATGAACCCTGATGAGGTCAAAGAAAAATTTTATGAAGACCTAAGGACCCTTATCATCAATGCGCCAAAAGAGAACAACCTTATGATTCTGGGTGATGGTGATTTTAATGCTAGAGTAGGCTCAGACACATGGCAGGGAGTCCTAGGGAGGAATGGAGTTGGAAACAGCAACAGCAATGGTCATTTACTGCTGAAGACTTGTGCATCACATGACCTTCTTGTCACCAACACCGTTTTCCATTTACCTAAATGCAATAAAACTTCATGGACGTACCCTTACAGCAAACATTGACATCTAATAGATTAGGTGATTGTAAGGAGAAGAGATAGAAAAGATGTGAGAGTGATAAAGGCAATGTGTGGTACAGAGTGCTGGACTGATTATAGACTTATCCTTTCCAAGCCAAATATTTGCATTCATCAAAAGTACTGGACCCCAAGGAAGAAGAATTAATGGCAACAAATTAGAGCTCTTCTCTGAGCATGAACAATTTGTTGCCAACTTGGAGGGAAACTTGAGCCAACATACAGTTGGCAACAGTGGAGCAGAGAAGGAGCAGGCAGTTTTCAGAGGTTTGATGTATAGCACTGCATTTGCTCATCTGGGTCAGAACACTCATGAACACTAAGATTGGTTTGATGAAAATGATGGGGAAATTCAGAAGCTGCTAAACAAAAAAACGAGAACTCCACAGGATATACCAGCAGGATAGTTCATCTACCTCTAAGAAGGCAACATTTAATTCCATCAAAAGTAAAGTACAAGCAAAGTTTAGAGAGATGCAGGATTCCTGGCTTAGTAAGAAGGCAGATGAAATTCAGTTTTATACTGATAGCATAAATCAAAGCACTTTTATGATTTTCTGAAAACTATTTATGAACCAAAAACCTGTGGTGCACCACAACTACTCAATGCTGATAGATCTACATTGATTAGTGATAAGGACCTGATCCTAGAGAGATGGGCTGAACTTCCACAGTGTTCTCAACAGACCATCATAAATCAATGCTGAGGCCATTGACCATTTACCTCAGATTGAAATCAATCCCTTCTTAGCTGAACTTCCAACTGAAGAGGTTTTAAGGGTCATTAGGCTCCTTTCATGTGGCAAAGCACCTGGTGCTGCTTCTATTCCAGCTGAGATTTACAAGGGAGGGTAATTACAAGGTAGCAATTTACATTGCTCATATAAAAGCTTACTGAAATTTTCCAAGTTATATGGAAAGAGGAGATTATATCCCAGGAGTTCAAGGATGCCTCCATTGTCTATCTCCATAAAGGTAAAGGGAATAGATTGTCCTGTGACAATCATGGAGGGGTCTCTCTCTTAGTCACTGCTGGCAAAATTCTTGCTAGAGTCCTTAATAGGCTGATCCTTCACCTGGAAGATGGTCATGTACCTGAGAGCCAGTGTGGCTTCAGAAAGGGCCAAGGAACAGTTGCTATGGTGTTTGCTGCCTGACAACTCCAGGAGAAATGCCAGGAGCAGAACAGAGGTCTGTACACAAGGTTTATAGATCTGATCAAGGCCTTTCACACTGCTAGTCATGAGGGTTTACAGAAAACCATGTCAAAATTTGGTTGACTGGAGAACTTCATCAGTATCACGTGTTAATTTCATGATGGCATGTTTGCCCGGATTCTGGATAGTGGACAATGCTCTTGTGCCTTCCCAGTCACCAATGGAGTGAAACAGGTGCTTGCTCTCATGCTTTTTAGTATGATGTTTTCAGTCATGTTTTCAAATGCTTTCAATGAGAATGAACACAGCATCAAGGTCAGTTACAGTACTGATGCTAAGTTCTTCAATTTGAAAAGGCTACAACCCAAGACCAAAGTGGAGGGAGTGCTGGTGCATAATATTCTGTTTGGATCTGATTGTGCACTCAATGCAGCCTCTGAAGCTCAGATGCAACAAAGTATGGATCAATTCGCTGCTGACTATGCTAATTTTGGCCTAATAATTAACACCAAGAAAACAAAGGTGCCCCATCAGCCACCACCACACCATCCATAGGTGTAACCATCAGCTACACCAAATGGAGAAGTTTTGAATACTGTGGATAAGTTCACTTACCTTGGTAGCGTACTTTCCAGGGATGTACACATTGACAATGTGGTTGATGCACATATTGCCAGAGCTAGCTCAGTGTTTGGGAGGCTCCATTAGACTGACTACCAAACTGAAGGTCTACAGAGTTGTTGTGCTGACGTCATTGTTGTATGTCTGTGAAACATGGACAATCAACCAACACCATGCCAGGAAACTGAATTGCTTCCATTTGAATTGTCTTATGAAAATTCTGAGGATCCTCTGGCAGGATACTGGATACTGGCAGGATACAAGACACTGAAGTCCGTGCTCGAGCTGAATGGCTACTATGCTTCAGACAGCTCAACTCTGATGCACTGGCCAAGCTGTTCAAATGCAAAATGTATGCTTGCCAAAAATAACTCATATGGGAACTCATATGGGGCAGATGATCACATGGTGCTCAGAAGAAGCAATACAAGGATACTCTCAAGGTCTCTCTCAAGAACTTTGTATTTGACTGTGCAACATGGGAGACTCTGGCACAGGACTGGTCAGCATGGCATGCCCACATCAGAAAGGGTACTGTGCTCTATGAGCAAAGCAGAATTGAGACAGCACAAAGTAAAGGTAGGACACACAGATTTGGAGTATCTACCCCAAATATTCACATGGACTGCCTGTCCCCAACCTGTGGTAGAGTATTCCAAGCTTATATTGGTCTGATCAACCACAGTCAGACACACTGAAACTTCACTTTATCATGATGATATCATTCTGGTCTTCTTCAAAGACGAAGGACAACAACCATGTTTCATTACCCATAATTCTGTTCTTTGCCGTTTGCCATTCCCTATCTTGGTCAGTTAGTAAACTAGTTCAACTATCTATAATCTTCTTCACTTGAATTCTTTGCCCCTTTGTCTATTGTCAATCACACCAACCCCCTGCTATAAGGACAACTTCCCTATATATTATTTCTCTCTGCAGATGATTCCTAGATCAGTATTTCCAGTCCCCATCTCTCTCCTGTGTTCTGGTCCCTCTTTGACTGCCTTTTGAAAATTTCAAGCTAAATGTCTCATAAGCATCTCAAGCTCAATATGTCAAAATAAAACTTTTTTTATCTTCTAACCTTCACCTCTTCCCAACTTTCCTATAGTTGTTAAGGACACTAGCATATCCCCAGTAATGCAGGCTTGCAATATTGGTGTCATCCTCTACTCACAGTCATTCCACATATCTAATCCGTTATCATTTTTTCCATTTAAGTCTTCACAAAGTTTAATGTATGTGACTCTTTCTTCCCATTCATGCAGCTACCATCCTACTGAAGGCTTTCATTACCTCTTACCTAGACTGTTACAATAGCATGCCAATTTTCCCTGAATTAATTTTCTCCCTATTCCAATTCATTTTGATTCACTTGCCAAAGTGATTGTCCCTAAATTCAGGTCTGACCATGTAACCTCCCTACCCAGAAACTATAGTGGAATCCTATTACCTTCAGAAAAATAAAATCCTCCCTTTCACATTTCAACCCTCCACAGCTGGGCTCCTTCATACATTTCGAGTTTTTTTATCTTTACTCCCATCAACACAACACGATCCAGCTATATTGGTCTACCTCCTCTTCCTTACACAGTCCATCTCCTGATGCTATACCTTTACATAAGCTTTTCTCCATGCTTACAGTGTTCTCTCCCATCACACTTCTGTCTCCTATCATATATCTCATACATAAGGATAAAAACAATTACATCAATAAGACAAATAACAGATCTACATCCATTCATAACTAAAGTGAAATTAACTTAAAGCACTATGCAAAGCAATATGAAATATAAACAAAAGGGCACAATGTTTTCAAGCATATTCAAAAAAATTTCTGGACCTAATGGAAAATGTGATAACTTAAGGAGCTGAAGTGACTGGAATCAATTTGTCTAAAGAATAAAAATAAGCTCTGAATTAAGTAGTTCTAAAAGAACTATCATAGGAAGAGGAAAATATTATTTGGGGAAATATACTTTTAAATTGGAGGGGATAAAGACATTGTGAATTGCTTTAAACTTATACCTATATGTATGTGATATGTGTATCTTATGAATACATAATTATTTCCATGCTGGCTCCCCTGCAGAAATGGAGCTCCTTGAGGCCAGGGACTGTGTTTTGGCTTTTCTTCATATCCCTAGCTTTTAGCCCAGGGCCTGGCACATAATAAGTGTCTAAAAATGCTTATTCACTAAGGTTGCAGGGGCAAAGTGGAAGGCAATACATCTTGCTTTCTATTTTTTTGACTCAGCTATGCCTGTTTCTGACACTGAACCATCTGACAGTGCCAAGGAATCTGGTGTTGAGAACTTTCTTTTCCAGGTCTTTGGCAGCTGTGGTTTCTAAGAGATGGGACATGTTACAGCCCCTACAGAAATAGTTGCCAGTAGAAGAGAAGATCCTCACTGTTTTACGGACTAGTATTTCCTTCTTACATACTCTGATGTGTATGTATGTATGTGTGTGTATATATGTATATATATAAATATATATGTATATATGTATGCATGCATGTATCTCAAATCCTCACATTCATAACAAATTGTACTAACACCTCCTAGGGATGACATGCAATATTCAGGAGACATCCAGATGAACACTAGACTGAGGGGCACTTTTCTTACATCCTCAATACCCTTCCATATGCCTAGTTCCTAAAACTGGATTTCTATGGCTGGGGTCACTTCAGATCATTTGATCATAGTTCTAGAACCAGAAGAGAGTTCACACATTATTTCATTCAATTGCATCATCTTATATATGAGGAAACTGAAGTTCAGGTGGCTTATATGTTTTGCCCAAAGTCACAAAGGTGGTGAGTGTAAAAGGTGAGATTTGAACTCATGTCCTCTGATACCAGCACTGGAACCTTTTCCACCATGCAAAGTTTAATGTTTGTCCTCTTCATAATATCTGTGGCCAAAAACAAAACCTTCCCTAACCTGATTGCTATTGTGACATGAACTAAGACAGAAAAAGGGATGAAGAAAAAATCAGGTTCAGAAGGCACGGTAATTTAATTTTAGGTAGAAGGCTGTCATTCAGGAAAAGTCCAAGAGGAGAACCTAAGGTGGCATAACAGGAGCTTCTCTCCCAAAAGAGAGAGGTTGTTTCTGAGATATTTTGATGAAGGAAACCAAGGGACTTCTCACTGTGCAAGGGATGTTGATATGTCTTTTACATTTTTGTTCCCTTGCTGCTCCAGCCTATGAAACAATTTTCTACTAACCACGAAAAACAAATTATTATAAGTATATTGATTAAAAAATCCAAATTGCAAATGTCAATCTGGAACTGAAGCATACTCAGAATTTGCCACAAAAAAAGTGTTCTAACTCCACCCCATCCCAAAGCCCCACCAGAACTTGGTTTCCTGGAAAGATATTTGTTTTGATCACTTGATGTGAAGTTTTAAAAAAACAATTTCCAATGCCTTTTCCTGCTCCTATTTAGATGCATATATTTCCCCAAATGATATCTGTATATTTCTATATTACTTGTTTTGAATATTGGTAATTCAGAGCTTATATTTTTTTTACATACACTTATTCCAATTACTTCCTTGTCTCAAATTATTGCACTGTCCATAATACCAAGAAAATTTTTAATTTTTTACTGTGCAAGAATTTTAATAAGATTTGAACATATCTCAAAAATCTCTATTGTGTGATTTCCTGGCCTTGGGGTTGTCAACTTTAGAAGAGTGAGGTGAAGTCACTGATGAGATAAGGGAAATATCTGAGGCTTTTCTTGGGCTTCAGCATCTGAATCATTCTTTTGGCAAGATAAATAATTGCTCACAGAAACCAATCTTTGTGGAGTAGTATTTCCAGATGTGGCTTCATCAATTTCATCATCGATGTTTCAGAAGTCCGTTAAGTATGGTCTACTGTTCACTTGGTATAACTGTAGGCTCATTCCTGAGTATGTGTTTGTTACTGGATTCTTCTTTCAAACACATAAATAATATGGGTTTACAACCTTCCATTCATAATCCAGCTGTTTAATTGAGTGACAAACTTCTGCCATGATGTCATTTCACTGACTTTGACTTCAATTTCTCAAATGCCATTTTGTTCTCCTCACACCCTGGTGTTTGGATTTTTGAGGATTTAATTCATCTAGTGTATAGCATGACCTTGGTGTTTTAGCACCCAAGAATAACACTTGTTTAGGATGTGGGCAAGAAGGATGGTGATCATCTAAGAAAGAATCTGGTGGACTTAGAGTCAAGTAGAAATCTTTCCCCTTGTTCATATTCTCCTGTTATCTATGATGAGGTGAGAAGTGACTACCAAAGAGTCCTAGTGGTTTTTGCTCTATAGACAGCTGAGAATCTCTTCTTCTGTACATTCAAAATTTTCACATACTTCTTTTAAGCCTTCATCACCAATCATGAATCCCCAGAAGAAAGATACTTAGGAAGGTCCAATTTCAACCAATCATGTTCCCTGATGTCTTTGATTGTGGCTCTCACAGATCCACGTTGAGCATATGTTCAGAAGGCTAATCACAGATGGATTCAAGTACTGAGTGGTATAAAAGATCCTCTCATATATCTTCTTAAAAAGACATATATAATAAATATAATGAATCACAAAAGAACAACTCCACTGCTCCAATGGACCTTCCTGAAATGATTTCTGGTGGACCATAGTTGGGAGAACCACAGCTTGTTCATAAAAATTTGCCATCTGACATCATATTTGAAAGACCAAAATCAGCTATCTTTGCATTCATGTGTGCATCAAGCAGTACATTTTCAGGTTTCAAGTCTCTATGGACAACCATACGCCTGTGACAATAATTCACATCAGAAAGGATTTGCTGAAATAAATGCAGACTCTCTCATTCAGCCTTCTGTTTTTAGAGATATAATCAAATAGCTCTCCCCCAGGGACATATTCCATCACCATGAAAATGTAAAATGGTGTAGTAATGTCCTGGTGCAGCTTAAGAATATGAGGATGTCTGAAAAGCTTGAGGAACTGAATTTCCTTGGGAATTTTTCCTACCACATCAATGTTTCAAATTTTCTGTCGATTTAAGATCTTCATAGCAACTTTGTGCCCAGTCAACTCATGCTTTCCAACCTTCACTTTGCCAAAGGTACTGACCCCCAACATGTCCCCCTAGAATGTAGTAGCCAGTCTTTACCCGCCCATCGTTATTTCTGCAGCTCTGCTGCCACCATCTTCCTCTGGAAATAGCCTGCGCATGGGGTACTGGAGAGGAAGAAGGAATGGGGGAGGAGAAAGGGAGAGAAAGGAGTGGAAGGAGGGGAGAGGAAAGGGAAAGAGGGAGATGGAGGAGAGGAGAAGGAGAGAGAAAAGAGTGGGGAGAGAGAGAGAAGGGGGAAGCAAGAGGACGGGGAAGGCAAGGAGGAGGAGGCAGAAGGAGAAGGAGTGGGAGGAAAAGAGAGGTGGAAGAAGGGGTGAGGGGCAAGGAACAGAGAGACAGACATGGGGGGAGCAAGAGAGGGAGGGGAAGGTGAGGAGACAGAGGGATCAAGGGTGGGGATTGGGGGACAGGGGAGCCATGGTCACCACCTCCCTGAAGCCAGACTGTAACTGCCGCCCTTCAGACCAGGAGCTTGGGTCATGTCTCCTTCACCCAGCCCCTAACCAGTCCCCTCCTCCTCCTGCTCCGCTTCACTGTCTGGCCCCAACCACTCTGGACCTGGTGGCGGGGCTCGAGTGTGTTGATTCTAGCAGTACTGGATGGACCAGTCGCGTTGGCTATCGTCTCTGTAGCTCCAGAAGCTTGGGCCCAGGTGCCCCAGCATCCTGGCATCCCCTCCTCACTCCTGGGGGTTCTAGAATTATATATATGTATGTGTACATGTATACTTGTATACATATGTATGTATACATTATTAGTATGCATATATGTATGTATGTGTGTATACATGGTGAGGAACATTATGACCTGTCCATATCTCATAAGACCATGCACAGTGTCTAAATTTAATTATCAATGGAACCAGATTTGTTATCTTATCATTCCAATAATTTTTATACTTAAAAATCCATGATTTCATCTATATAGTACTCTATCATGCAGAGGATTACAAATCTAAGGTAGAAGAGACCTCAAAGGCAAATTGGTCCAACCCTGTAATATTACACTGTGCATATTGAGGGCCAGGAAAGTTTAAGTAGCTTGTCAAAGTTCTCATAAAGAGACGGAAGAAGAGGTGAGATTTGAACTCTGGTCCTCTGATTCTAAAGATCATGTTTTGTTTAGTTTTTACTGTAAATTGTAATATTCCTTTCTCATCCTGTGCAATTATTTCCCATGATGTCTCATAAGTGTTGTATAAAATAATCTACTCAATATACTAGAGATCTTCCTCTAGGACTTTCAACATTTGTGGGCATCAGAGCAGCACTCACACTGTCCTCACTCCTTCTGCAGTCACCAGCCTTTCTCTTTTGCTGATGGTATGTTTCTGGGATGAAATTTTGTTCATTTCTTGTGGTAAATCTTCATTTGCAATATGCAGACTACTTATGACTATCATGCTTTGCCATTGGACTCCAATGACTCTGGAAGAGAGAGTGAGGCTGATGATTTTTGTAAAGCCCTGCCTCACTTAAATCCAGTTCATGTGCAAGTCAAGACATCATCCACCTGATGTCATTGGCCTCTTCAAGAACAAAGGAAAACAACAATCTGTGAGTTATGGTAGCTGCCCTCTGGGCACCCAGCCTACCAATTTGAGTTGGGTGATACTTCTATTTCTTCTTATTATTATTCTTGCTCTTCTTCTTCCCTAGCCCTTAATCACTGAATAGGTCTTGTCTCACACAAACAGAGACCTGGAAAAAAATGTTAGTTTAAAAGGCCAGTGTCATCCACTGTATCCTGAACCATTGCTAGTCATTTTGACTTTTATCATACCACTGGACTCTGATTACTCTAGAGAAGAGAGTGAGGCTGACGACTTTGCTTGGTTCTGCCTCACTTCAATCCAATTCACTTGCAAGTATAGACCTCACCCTCCTGATATCATTGGTCTTCTCCTGCAATAAAGGACAAACAACAACATAGCAGACTTAGACTCCCTGGTCAAGATACATGTCTTACTGTATCCCAAAGAGATCATAAAAATGGGAAAGGGTCCCACATGTAAAAAATATTTATAGCAGTTCTCTTTGTGGTGGCCAAGAACTAGAAATCAATTGGGGAGTGGCTGAACAAGTTGTGATATACAAATGTAATGGAATACTATTGTGTTATAAGAAATGATGAATAGGAAGACTTCAGAGAAATCTGAAAGGACTTACATGAACTGATGCTTAGTGAAAGGAGCAGAACCAGGAGAACTTTTGTACACAGCAACAACCACAATGTGGGAGGATTTTTTCTGGTAGACTTAACCCTTCACAGCAATACTAGGACCTAAAAAATTCCCAATGGACTGGTAAGGCAAAATGCCTTCCACATCCAGAGAAAGAACTATGGAATTGGATAGCAGAATGAAGCAGACTATTTTCTCTTCTGTTTCATTTTGGTTTTTCTCATGATTTCTCCCATTCATTTTAATTCTTCCATGAAACATGACTAAAGTGAAAATATATTTAGTAAGAATGTATGTGTAGAACCCATATAAGAATGCAAACCATCTCAGGGAGGGAGTGGGGAAGGAAGGGGTGTAGGGAGAGGGGGAGAAAATCTGAAATTTGTGGAAGTGATTACAGAAAACTGAAAACAAATTAATTAATTAAAAAAAATGTATCCTAATGAATAAACTCAAAGAGCTGCTCATCTAACTTTATACTTTTTTTCCTCCACTTGTTTTTTTCCTTAGTCATTTGTCAGATTTATCTCTTCTGATATGAATTTACCCATAAATAATGAGATTTTTCAGATAGTCCAGTGTGAAGGGAATATTACACTGATTAAGTTGAGCCAAGAAGCACTACATGGTCTCTACCTCCTTTCAATTTATGTAGCACTTATGAGTATGTATTCCTCTGAGTAGTACCCAATGTGATACTGGTGCTGTGAATGACTGAAAGCCTATCTCTGAATAGTCTCTTAGTGAATGTTTTGTATTTTTAATATATGCAAAGGAGACATCTTGTTGTCTGGGGAGCCTTTGAATCTTTGTCTTGTTCTATTGTGTCAAATGCTTTTATTTTTTGCAATCAACATGCAAACACAGCAAAACATTTTTTGAATCTTTACCTTGAGACCCTTTATCCTTATGAAATTTAAAATGAAAACACACAGTGAGAAAGAAAGTGATTACCCCACTCCCCTTCTCTCTCTCACTTTCACTCTCTCATTTTGTTCATTCAAGTTCAGTCAACAGGTTGGCCATCTGTTATTCCCCACCCTCACTACATGTCTAAGATGTTCTATCTTTCCAATGATGTATTTACAGTCACATTTTATCTCCCATTTTTGGACATGGTTGATCAATGAAAAATTGAAAGAATACCATGCGTCTACATATCTCTCTATTGACATTTGTGTCACCTGTACCTCTGGCCATGGGGTATTATAAGGTTCACAATCATACACTATCACTTGAGGAGGATATTTGTAGTGAAAAATAAATACTTCTGTGTGAAGTAGCAGCTTTGATTTCCAGTTCTTGGCCATTAAAAGTGTTGTAGACTTTCCCCAGGACAATAAAATTCACTCCCTTTCATTTATTTCTAGATCTAACTCATTGTCCTACAGTAGTATATATTGCATAGATATGTATATAATCATTATTAATATATGCAATGTGCACATGAATCAATGTATATACATGTGTACATGTTTGAACACTGAAGCAATAGGTGTACGTGTGCATATGTTAATGTACGTATATGTGTTTGCACACAAATACACTATGTATTTATACATATAATAAATATATGCATATATGTATGTATATGTTGCCTTAAAACTATGTAGATAACATATAGCTTACCTTCAAATTGTGCAGCTAACTTCAAAAAATAAGTAACCTCTCAAGATATTACATGTTTATAGTTGGGGTAATTTTCATTTCTATTATTACCAAGCCAAAGAAAAAGAGGATAGAATTGTAAATTTTAATGATTATAACATGAATCCACATCCAAGTGGATAGGATTTCCCACTTAACTTGTGCTTTCCTTAAACATATACTTTTCCTCTCAAAGTTTATGGTCTTTACAATCAGCAGTCTGCTACCTAATAATCTCTCTCTATTATTATAAGTTCTCTTTCTTGCTTAATCAAATCACCATTTTATACCATTAATGGTGAAAATAGTAATAGACTTTACAAAAGGCTAGGTTTTTTTTTCAGACTGGAACTGTTCATATGTAAACACACAGAGACACTCACAAAATGTAACTCATAAATATCTTTCTGCAATTTACATATTCGATTGAAATCTTTAGAGCTCAAGAAATTATGTTTTCCACAAAGACTTTTCTTTGAGAAAAAGGCTGTCTAAATATTATGTAATATTAAATTTGATTTCTCTAGAATGCAGTCTAACTTGAAAAAGTGACTCATTTATTGAGAACAAACTTTAAAAATAATGTTCTTCAGTTGGGAAAGAAAACAAAAAGAGTACCAAGATGACTAAGGTTTCAAAAAGCTGTGAAGACTAAGGATAAATGGTATTGGTAAGGTCAGCTTAGATTTATTTACAAATTCCAGAATATTAAAATACAGGGAAATTGCTTTGATAATAGAAAGGTAAGATTATGATGAATAACTATGTTGATCATACTTATTATGTTAATACTTATTTTCCAGTATTTCAGGTTTTTGAGTTCAGTATTAGAATTCTTTATATACATTTTATCAATGCAGATTGACCTGGACATTTAACATAACTAATGGTGATGGAGGAAAATATTAATAGTTTAAAGATCAACACTGCACAGTAATAAGCTTATCCAACAATGACTCAAACAACAGATAAATCTATCACCTTGCCCATGCTGAAGTCTCTCTAACTTGGGAGGATATTCCATAGACTGTATTCAACTAGGACAGACCTGCACAACTTGGCAGTAGGTGGGGGTCAAAATTGGGCTGCAGATGGATTAGACTAGAGACAGAATAACAATGGGTGGTTGTCGTGGGGCATGTGACAACCAGTACAATGTGCAGTGGAAACCCTACATTTTTTTTTGCAGGCAGCACAAAATTCTTGGGCAGGCCACAAGGGACCCTTGAACCATATGTTATACAGATCTGCGCAAAGAGCACCATAGTTAAAGCCTAGAGCTAGGTAGGTGAATACAAATCATTCCTCAAAATCTTGATAGTAGTGTGACCTTGGAAAAGTCATTTAATCTCTCTGGCTCAGTTTCCTTAACTGTAACATGAGTACAGTAATAACACCTACTTTATAAGGCTCTTGTGAGAATAGAATGAGATATATTTGCAAAACCCTTATCACAATGTCTGACATATTGTAGGAACTTAATAAATACTTGGTCCTTTCCCCTTTCCACTTCCCTTCAGGAATTCAGGACAGCTGTATAATACAGAGAGATAACAGAGTAGGAATTTGGTCAAGTTTTCCACATAATAAGTCATAAATTTGTGGAAATCAATACACTAAGAGGTAGCATTAACTAAAATTATAAACAAATTTTAAAAAAGGCTTAAATGAATTCAAAGGAAGTCCATAATTAGTTATTAAATGGAAATTGGGATTGCTGAAGTCTGTTTCTTGTAGTTGTTATTGAAAATACAGGGTGATATAATGAATAATTAGACACAGAACCAAGAAGACCCAAATTTGGATTCCATCTCTCACATTTATATCTGTCTGATTTTGGACAATTTACTTAAACTCTGAATTTTTGTTTTCTCATCTACAACATGGGCATCATAATAATTGTAGTACCTGCCTTGTAGTCTTATTGGAGTAGAAATGAAATAATGTATTTAAAAATACCTTGCAGGCTTTAAAGTACCATAGAAATGCCAATTAATACTATTATTAATAATATTGTGACCTCTACTAGTGCTAGTGTTATTACACTATTACCATTATATTTCACCTATATTGTAATATGGCAGTCATAACAATAAACTACTGTTGGATTTTTGATAGCTGTGACATGATCCTTCTTGGTGTTTAGGAGCCATGAGTAAAACTGAAAATATGTAAGGAAGAAAGAAATTAAAGGGTGAAAGAAATAGGATTAAAATGGTTGAACAATTAATAATTAGCATGTATATGATGCTTTAAGGTTTGCAAAGCAGTAGACAAATATTATTTCATTTTATCTGAGATATAGCTGCTATTGTTATACCTATTTTATAGATGAGGAAACTGAAGGAGAAAGAAATTAAATGATTCACCCAGCATCACATATCTACCCAGGTATCTGAGGCCAGATTTAAACTCAGGTCTTCCTCACTCTAGGCCCAGTATTCTGTCCACTGTGCCAATTAAAAGCCACTGATTGAATTCCTAAATTAAATATATTTCCTAAAACCAAGTTTTAAACTGTTCTAGCGAATAGTGTAAGGTTAGAGGAGTTCTTGGAGTTAGCCTGTTGCTACCAGGCTGATGGAAACCCATTAGGTTTATCAGAACAAATTTGATAATTTGATAAATATACATTCCTTCATCTTAGTTACTGACAAATATTTCACTTGAGCCAAGACAAGTGGTATATAGTACTTTGCTGAAGAACTCCCTCCAGGTTGCTATTGAGCCACAAATCGGTACTCCTTGGATTTAGCTAATACCCAGTTCTACCAAATTAACTATCCTTTTATTATACCCATGTCTCTGCAGATCTTCCAGAGGAACATTATAAAGATATATACATAATGTTCTCCAGTCTAATTACTCTCTCAAAAAAGAAAATTTTTGACATATAGGTGAGGTGGAACAAAGATGGGGGAGTAGAAAGATGGACCTGCTCTAGCTCTGTCCTCATAGCCTATAAAATACCTGTAAAAAATGACTCTAGATAAATTCTAGACCAGCAGAAGCCACAAAATGAAGGAGTGAAAGAGATTTCCAGCCCAAAACAGCCTGGAAGGCTGACGGGAAAGGTCTGTCACACCCAGCTCAGAACTGAGTGCAGCCCAACCTGGGTCATGCTGCACAGACCAGACTGGAGCAGTCTTCAGGGCATGAAACAATGGGTAGCAGCTGCAGTTCCCAGATTTCTCAACCCATAAATGCCAAAAGACAGTTTCAAAGGTCAGTGAGAAAAGTCTTTCACCTGGGTGTGTGGGGGTGTGTGGTCTGGCCCCAGCATCAGCCCCAGGGTGGCAGCAGTCACTGAGGCAGCAATGTTCACTTTTGGACTCTCTGTCTAAAGACCCTGGGGGGAAGTAAAGAGCTGATCTGGGTCTCAGTTCTGAGTGACAGTCCTAGGGTGAGGAGAAGCACTGACATGGTGGAGCTGGTGGAGGCTTTGGAGAGGGAATCCTACTCACAGATCCTGGGGAGAGATTGCTTGTGGTTGCTCCCAGACCAGAGTGCAGGGCAGGAGAGGAGCAAACTCCTCTCCCTTGATTATGCCAACTTAGAGGAACTGAGAACTTATAGGTTCCAACAGTATACCCTCCACTTGAGAAAAGACTCAAAAGTCAAGTAACTGGCTGGGAAAATTCCCAAAAAAGGGAAAAAAGGACTATAGAAGGTTACTTTCGTGGTGAAAACGTATTTTCTTCCATCCTTTTGGATGAGAAAGAATAAAGTGTACCATCAGAGGAAGACATCAAAGTCAAGAATTCTATGTCCAAAAACTCCAAAAAAAAAAAACCATGCAATAGTCTCAGGCCATGGAAGAGCTCAAAAAGAATTTTGAAAATTAAGGAAGGTAAGTGGAGGAAAAATTGGGAAGAGAAATGTAAATGATGCAAGAAAATCATGAAAAGTGAGTCAACAGCTTGCTAAAGGAGACCCCAAAAATGCTCAAGAAAATAACACCTTTAAAAATAGACTAACCCAAATGGCAAAAGAGGTCCAAAAAGCCAATGAAGAGAAGAATGCTTTAAAAAGTATAATTAGCCAAATGCAAAAGGAGGTTCAAAAGCTCACTAAAGAAAATAGTTCTTTAAAAATTAGAATGGAGCAGATAGAAGCTAATGACTTTATGAAAAACCAAGAAATTATAAAACAAGACCAAAAGGATGAAAAAAATAGAAGACAATGTGAAATATCTCATTGGAAAAACACCTGACCTGAAAAATAGACCCAGGAGAAATAATTTAACAATTATTAGAATACCTGAAAAACATGATAAACAAAGAGCCTAGACGTCACCTTCCAAGAAATTATCAAGGAAAACTTCCCTGATATTCCAGAACCAGAGAGTAAAATAGAAATGCAAAGAATTCTCTGATCACCTTCTGAAAGAGATCCCAAAAGAAAAACTCTTAGGAATATTGTAGCCAAATTCCAGAGTTCCCAAGTCAAGGAGAAAATATTACAAGCTGCCAGGAAGAAACATTTCAAGTATTGTGGAAATACAATTAGGATAACATAGGATTTAGCAACTTCTACACTAAGAGATTGAAGGAGTTGGAATATGATATTCCAGAGATCAAAGGAGATAAGATTAAAACCAAGAATCACCTACCCAACAAAACTGAGTATAATACTTCAGGGGAAAAAATGGAATTTCAATGAAAAAGAGGATTTCTGAGCATCCTTGTTGAAAAGACCAGAGCTGTAGGAAATTTGACTTTCAAATACAAAAATCAAGAGAAACATGAAAAGCTAAACAGGAAAAAGAAGCCTTAAGGAACTCATTAAAGTTGAACTGTTTACATTCCTACGTGGAAAGATGTTATTTATAACTCATGAGACCTTTTACATTCCTACATAGAAAAATGTTATTTATAACTCTTGAGACTTTTTTAGTATTAGGGTAGCTACAAGGAAAAAAAAATATATATATATATATGTAGATGTGTATGGTTTGGTATATGTGTGCATGTTATATGTGTAGGTATGTATATATACATGTGTGTGTATGTATGTGTGTAGGTGTATATATGTATGTATGTATATGTACATACACACACATAGACAGAAGGCACAGGGTGAGTTGAAAATGAAGAGAGAACACCTAAAAAAACAAAATTTACTGGTGAATGGAATGTAGTAGAAGTAAGAGAAAGGGAGAGGTAGAATGTAACAAATCATCTCACTTGCAAGGGGGAAGAAAGAGCTTCTACAATGGAGGGAGATGAAAGAAAATTGAGACTTACTCTCATGGGATTTGGCTTAAGGAGGGAATAACACATACTCAATTGGATATGGAAATCTATTTTACCCTGCAAGAACGTAAAGGGGAAGGGGATAGGAGAGGGAAGATAATAGAAGGGACAGCAAATTGGGGAAAGGGATAAATCAGAAGCAAACACTATTCTGGGAGGACAGTTCAAGAGAAAGAATGGAATAAATGAAGGGCAGGAAAGGACAGAGGGAAATATGGTTAGTCTTTTACAGCATAAATGTTATAGAAGTGGTTTGCATTGTTACACATGTATGACCTATGTTGAATTGCTTGTTTTTCAGTCAGGTTTGGTGGGGAGGGAGGGAGAGCATATGGAACTCATAGCTTTATGAATGTTAAAAATTGTTTTAGCATGCAACTGCAAATTAAGCTATACAGTCAATGGAGTATAGAAATCTATTTTGCCTTACAGGAAAATAGAGGGGAAGGGGGCTGGAAGAAGGTTGGGTAATATAAGGGAGGACAGACTGGAGGAAGGTGTGGATGGGGTACATACTGTCCTGGGGTTGGGGTTGGGAGAGATGATGAGAAAATTTTGAATTCAAATTCTTGTGTAAGTGAATGTTAAGAACTGAAAATAAATTATATATTAAAAAAATAAAAATTTCTTAATATGATATGACTTGTTCTTGATAAGCCCATAAAACCTTGTGGAGAACAGTTCCCTCTCCAAATGTTCACAAACTACCCTTTAAAATACATTCTAGAATTTTGTTTTTAACTTGAATAACCTATTCTGCATTTGTCAAAATCTATAAACTTCTGGTGGTCAAGATGGTAGAGTAATCAAAAAATCATATAACTTTCCCATATTTACCTCAAAACAACCACAAAATAGTGCCCCCAAACAAATCCTGAAATAGCAGGATAAGAAAAAAGATGGGGTGAAACAGTTTTTTTTTTTACCCCAAGAAACCTGAAGGTCAGCAAAAAGGGTCTGTGTCACTTAGGTAAAAGCAGAGTGTAGTCCAGGACAGGAAGCAGTCCAGCAAGCTAGCAGCAAGGGCTGCCTCTGCAAACCAGTGGGAGATACTAAGTCCCAGTTTAGTGGAGCAGGCAAATGTCAATAACAGGACCCTTATGTGCTTCAGTATATCCAAAAGGAATGGTATAACACCAGCTCTAAGAACTGCCAAATGCTTCAGAGTTTCCCTGGGCAAAAAGATGGCCACCTGCAGCTAGACCACCACATGCTTCAGTGCAGCTCTGGGAAAACAAGTAGACACCAACCCTACAGATGCCTAACAAAATGGGCAAACATCAGTACCATGGACCCCACACATAACCAAGCATAACTAAACAGGTAGTCACACTTGCTAGCCTTGCCAAATGCTGCAGTGTAGCCCTAGGAGAACAGAGCCTCAACAGGTGACAGATACCAGCACTAGGATCATGGTTTAGTATGAGGTAAGCTGCCAGACTCCTATGGTCTCCAGTAGAACTAGTCAACCCCCACTTCACCCATCAGAACAGCATTAGACATGAGGGTCCCCTGTGGGCTTCAGTACAACATCAGTGCAGCACCAGATACATCAGTCCTGGAATAAGAAGATTAAGAGAGTATCACTTCCACTCCAGGAGCAGAATTCAAATTTGAAAGAAATGAAAAAGGTAAAAAAAAAAAAAAAAAAAAGGATGAGCAAATAACAATAACATAGAATCTGAATATAGAAAGTTATTATGGTGACTGGGAAGATCAAGACACAAAATCAAAAGAAGACAAAAATGTCAAAACACCTATGGGCAAAACCAAAAACAAATATGGGAAGTGGTGTCATGCCCTGAAAGAATGCATGAAATAACTAAAAAACAGAGCTTAAAAATTAAATAAGAGAGGTAGAAGAAAACTGAGAAAAGATATGAATAATGCAAGAGAAACATGAAAAAAGAATCAAAAGCTTGGAAAAAGAAGACAGCTGCTTAAAAAGTGGAGTAGGCCAAATGGAAAAGGAGACACAAAAGTCCACTGAAGAAAACAACTTCTTAAAAAGTAGAATTGGCCCACATTTACAAAAATATTTATAGCAACTATTTTTGTGGTGGCCAAGAACTGGAAATTGAGGGAATTCCCCATCAATTGGGGAATGGCTGAATAAGTTGTAGTATATGAATGTAATGGAATACTATTGTGGTATAAGAAATGATGACTTCAGGAGAATTTGGAAAGACACATGAAGTGATGCTGAGTGAAGTAAGCAGAATCATGAGAATATTGTACACAATAACAGTCACAGCATTTGAGGACTAATTTTGGTAGACTTAGCTCTTCTCAGCAAGGGAAGAACTTAAAACTTTTCTAAAGGAATCATGATGGAAAATGCTATCCACATCCAGAGAAAGAACCATGGAGTTGGATTATAGAGTGAAGCAGATTCTTCTTTTCTTTTGTTTTGTTTTCTTTCTCATGGTTTCTCCCATTTGATATAATTCTTCTATGAAATGTGACTAATGTGAAAATGTGTTTAATAGGAATGTACATGTAGAACCCATATCAGATTATATGCTGTATTAGAGAGGGACAGTGGAAGAGAGGGGGAATAAATTTAAAACTTAAGGAAATGAATGTTGAAAACTGAAAATAAATAAAATATTTAAATTTAAAAAAAAGAATTAGCCAAATGGAAAAGGAAGTACAAAAGCTAACTGAGGAAAATAACTCCTTAAAATTCAGAATTGGGCAAGTGGAAGGCAATGACTATATGAGACATCAAGAATGAAGCAAATTTAAAAAAAAAATGAAAACATAGAAGAAACTGTAAAATATCTCATTGGAAAATAACTAATCTAAAAAATAGATCCAGGATAGACAATGTCAGAATCACTGCACTCCTGAAGATCATATATTCTAAAGGAGGATCTGGACAACATCTTAAAAAAAAAAACTGTTCTAATATCCTGGAACCAGAGGGCAAAATAGACTGAAAGAATCCACCAATCACCTCAGGAAAGAGATCCCAAAATGCAAACTCCAAGAAACAGTATAGCCAAATTTCAGAATTGTCAAGTCAAAGAAAGAAAAATACTGCAAGTAGTCAGGGAAAGAAAGGATCAAATATCAGGGAGCCATAACCAGGATTACACAGGACTTAGCTACAATATTAATGGACTGGAGTTCATCAAACATGATATTCCAGAAGGCAAAAGAATTAAGACTACAACCAATAATCACCTACCCAATGAAAGTAACCATAATATATCACAGGAAATATTGTCATTCAATGAAATAGAAGGATTTGAAGCTTTCATAAGGAGAAGACCATAACTGAACAAAAATTTAGACCTCCAATATTAAGATCCAAGAGAGGCATAAAAAGGTAAAAAGGGAAAAGAAAACAAGAGCTTTAATAGATCTAAATAGTTTACTTTCCTACATCTGAAGATGTTAATTGTAATTCTTAACAACTGTACCGCTAATAATTCAGCTAGAAGGGATATACATAGAGGGTACAGGCATAAAGTGAATTTGAGTGAATGACATAAAAATAATTAAAGAATGAGTAAGAGTAGTATACTGGGTGCAGAAGGAAGGGAGAGGTAGAAGGGAGTAAATTATTTCACATGAAGTAGTGCAGAAGATCTATTACAGTGGAGGCAAAGATGGGAGGGTAGGTGGGCTTCACTTGAACCTTACTTTCATCAGTATTGCCTCAAACAGGGAATAATATACACAATCAATTGAATACAGAATCCATCTTACCCAACTGGGAAGTGGGAGGAGAGAAGATTAAGTAAAAGGTGGGAGTATGGACTGACATAAGGAAGAGCAGATTGGGGGAGGCTGTGGACAGAAGCAAAACAGTGGTGAAGAGGGAGAGGGTGAGAGGAGACAAGACAAAGAAGAGGAAAAATAGGATTGAGGGAAATAAATAAATCATAACTGTGAATATGGATGGGATGAATTTTCACATAAAACAGAATCAAATAATAGTGGGTCAAAAACCAGAATTCTATCATATGTTGCTTAGAAGAAACACTTAAAGCAGAGAAACATACACAGAGTAAGTAACGGATTGGAGAAGAATCTATTATGCTTCAGCTGAAGTAACAACAACAAAAAAAGGTAGCAATTACGATCTCAGACAAAGGAAAAGTAAAAATAAACCTAATTAAATGAGATAAGAAAGGAAAATACAACTTGCTAAAAAGTACCATAGATAATGACTAAACATATATATTCACCATGTGGCATAAAATCCAGATTCCTAAAGAAGAAATTAAGTGAGTTACAGGAAGAACTACATAGTAAAACTATGCTAGTGAGGGACCCCCACTTTTCCCTTTCAGAAAAATCAACCAAAAACAAACAAGAAAGAAACTAAAGAGGTGCATAGAATATTAGAAAAGTTAGATATAAAAAAACCTTTGGATAAAACTTTTTTCAGCAGCATATGGCACCTACAGAAAAACTGGCCATGTATTAGGGTCCAAAAACTTCAAAAATCAAATGTAGAAAGGCAGAAATATTAAAAATATTCTTTTTGGCTCAGAATGCAATAAAAATTACATTCAACAAAAGTTAGTGAAAAGACAGATTAAAATTAATTGGAAACTAAATAGTCCTAAAGAATAAGTATGTCAAAGAATAAATCATACAATAAATACTCTCCTTGAGGAGAATAACATCTATGAGACAACATGCAAAAGTTTATGAAATGCAGCCAAAGCAGTCCTTAGGGGAAAATATATTTCTCTAAGTTCTTACATTAATACAATAGAGAAAGAACAGATTAATGAATTGGGCATACAAGTAAAAAACCTAAGAAAGAATGAATTAAAATCCCTAATTAAGCACCAAATTGGAAATCCTGAAAGTCAAAGCTGAGGTTAATAAAAATGAAAGTAATAAAAACACTATTGAGCTAATAAACAGAACTGGGGCCTGGTTTTTACAAAAAACAAAACAAAACAAAACCCAAAAAAACAAAAAACAAGAACATAGATAAACCATTGCTTAATTTGATTTAAAAAAGAAAGAAAACCAAATATCCAGTATCAAAAATGAAAAGGGTGAAATCACCACCAATGAAGAAGAAATTAAAGCAGTCATTAGAAAATATTTTGCCAAATTATACACCAATAAATCTGACAATGCTTGAAATAGATAAATATTGGTGAAAATATAAATTACCAAGATTAACAGATCAGGAAAGAGAATGCCTAAATAATTCCATTGTAGGAAAAGAAATTGAAGAAGCCATTAATGAATTCCTTAAGAAAAAATTCGCAGAAACAGATGAATTCACAAGTGAATTCTACTAAACATTTAAGGAACAGTTAATTAAAATATTAAATAAGCTATTTGTAAAAATAGATGGAGTCCTACTAAATTCCTTTTATGACACAAATATGTGCTGATATCTAAATCAGGAACAGCTAAAATAGAGAAAGAAAATTATAGACCAATTTCCCTAATGAATGTCAATGCAAAAATTTTCAGTAAAGTACTAGCCAGGTGATTGGAGCAATATAGCACAAGAATTATATACTCTATGACCAGGTGACATTTATGCCAGGAATGTATGGTTGGTTCAATATTAGGAAAACTATCAGCATAATTAATTATATTAATAAAAACCCTACAAAATCATAGTCCTATTAAAAACACAAAAGTGGATAGAAATAAAGGGGGAATTCCTTAAAATGATAAGTGGCATCTATATAAAACCAACAGCAATCATTATCTGTAATAAGGATAAACAAGAAACCTTCCCAACAAAATCAGGGGTGAAGTAAGGATGTCCATTATCACCACTATTATTCAATAGAGTATTAGAAAAGTTAGCTATAGCAGTAAGAGAATAAGAAATGGAAAGAATTAGAATAGGCAATGAAGAAACAAAACTACTATGCATTGAAGATAATATATACTGAGAGAACCCTGGAGAATCAAGTAAAAAACTATTTGAAATAATTAGCAACTTTAGCAAAGTTGCAAGCATGAGATAAACCCATATAAATCACCAGTATATCTTTATATGACTAACAAAACCCAGAAGCAAGAAATAAAAAGATAAATTCTATTTAGCATAACTGTAGCATTTATAACAGGAATGCAGGGCGGGTTCTATATTAGGAAAACTATCAGCATAATTGGTCATATCAACAACAAAACTAACAGAAATCGTACAATTATCTCAATAGATGCAGAAAAGATGCAGAAAATACAAAACCCAATCCTATTAAAAACGCTAGTCAGCATAGGAATAAATGGAGTCTTCCTTAAAATGATAGGTGGCATCTATCTCAAAACACCAACAAAACATTATAGGTAATAGGGATAAGCTAGAAGCATTTCCAATAAGATCAGGAGTAACAAGGATGTCCATTCTCACCACTGCTAATCAATTTTGTACTAGAAGTGTTAGCTTTAGCAATAAGAGAAGAAAAAGAAATTGAAGACATTAGAATAGGTGAAGAAACTAAGCTATCACTTCTTGCAGATGTTATAATGGTATACTAGTTGAAATAATTAACAGAAAAGTTGCAGATACAAAATAAACTCACATAAATCACCAGCATTACTATATACTACCTACAAAGTCCAGTAGGAAGAAATAGAAAGAATTTCCATTTAAAATAATTTTAGAGAATATAAAATACTTGGGAATCTACCTGCCAAGACAAACTCAAGCACTTTAGAAATGCTATTACAAAATACTTTTTACACCAATAAAGTCAGATCTAAACAGCTGGAAAATATTAATTACTCATGGTAGACTGAGACAATATAACAAAAATGTCAATTCTAATGAAATTATTCTGCTTATTTAGTGACATACCAATCAAACTACCGAAAATTATTTTATGGAGCAAGAAAAAAATTATGAAATTCATCTGGAAGAAGGAAAGATCAAGAATTTCAAGGGAATCAATGAAAAAAGTGTGAAGGAAGGTGGCCTAGTCATACCAGATCTCAAACTGTATTATAAAGTGGTAAGTATCAAAACAATCTGGCACAAGCTAAGAAATAGAGTGGTGAATTAATGGAATAGATTAGGTACACAATACATTGTAATAAATGACCATGGTAATCTAGTGTTTGACAAACCCAAAGATAAAAACAAAAAAATCATTATTTGACAAAAAAAAGTTGGAAGAAATATGGTAGAAACTAAGTAAAGACCAACATTTAACACCATATACCAAGATAAGTTCAAAGTGGGTATATGGTTTATATATAAAGGGTGATACCATAAGCAAATTAGGGGAGTATGGAATAGTTTACCTGTTAAATCTATGAATAAGAGAATAATCTAGAACCAAACAAGATATAGATAGTGTTATAAAATATAAGATAGATAATTTTTATTGTATATAATTAATTTTTTGGCACAAACAAAATCAATGCAACGAAAATTAGAAGGAGAGCAGAAAATGCGGGGGGGGGGGGGAAATCTGCAGCAACTATCTCTGATAAAGACCTCATTTCTCAAATTTATAAGAATACAAGTCCATGCCCAGTTGATAAATGGTGAAGAGATATGAAAAAGGCAGTTTTCAGATAAAATCAAAGTTATGTATAGTGATATGAAAAATGCTCTAGATCATTATTGATTAGAGAAATGCAAATTAAAACAACTCTGAGATAGTACCTCACACCTATCATATTGACTAATATGACAAAAATGGAAAATGATAAATTTTGGAAGAGATGTGGGATAACTGTGACACTGAACCGCTGTTCGTAGAGTTGTGAACTGACCACACTATTCCGGAGAGTGATGTGAAATTATTCCCAAAGGCTATAAAACTGCATACCCTTTGATTCTGCTACATCTGTGCCCCAAAGATTTTAAAAAAGAGAGAAAAGAACCTATTTGTACAAAAATATTTATAGCGGTTCATTTGTGGTGGGTAAGAACTGGAGATTGAAGGAATGCCCTGCAACTGGGGAATGGCTGAGAAAGTTGTGGTATATAATTGTAACGTAGTATTGTTATGCTATAAGACAAGCAAAATGATTTCAGAAAAACCTGGAAAGATGTGCATGAACTGATACAAAGTAAAGTTTACAGAACCAGGAGACCATTGTACACAGTAAGAGTAACACTGTATGATGAAGAGCTAGGAATGACTTAGCTCTTCTCAGCGAGACAATGTTTGAAGACAATTCCAAAGGATTCATGGTGACAAATGCTACCCACTTTCAGAGAAAGAACTGATGTTATCTGAATACAGACCAAAGAACACTATTTTTCACTTTCTTTTTTGTCTTCTTGCACAAAACGACTAATATGGAAATATTTTACATGATTGCACATTATAAACTATATCAGATTACTTACCATCTCATGGAGAGCTGAGGGGAGAAAGGGAAGGATACAATTTAGAACTGAAGACTTAAAAAACCCAAAAACAAAGAATATTGAACATGGTTTGACATGTAATTTGGAGAAAATAAAATATTATTAATTTAGAAATGTCAATAAAATTGAATACTGTACCTTGGAATGCAGTTCATCTGGTCCAGGTGATTTCAGCTCATTGATAGTATATTATTATACTCTTGTCATCTCACCTATCTTGGGTCTGAATAATCTGTTCTTGTTGTTATTGTTGCCTTATCCTGCCTGGGAGAAAGATCTTTTTTCCTAAAAAATAAAATAGAGAGTGAATAATTCTGCCTTCTCTCTACTATTATTAACATTTTTCTCATTCATCTCAAGGCAAATGAAATGTTATCCTCACATTGACTTCTCTTTGCAGAATATTGCTTGTCTTACAACTTCAGATAGAATTAACTGATACCAAATTTATAACATTCATCTATGGTTTGAAACACCATAAATTCCATTTGTATTTCAGGTCATTAAGTTGTGAAGAAAAATGTGGGGTAGTGATGATTTTCAAATCAGTCTATCTTTTATACTTTTAAAGTGATTTTATTTAAATTTGATGCAAGTGGAAATTTTATTAATATATCTTATCATACAAACAGAACACTCTTACCTTGTCATCTTAAAATAAGTATTACCTACAAAGTCTTCATTATGTAGATATCATCTTTATATTCATCTTAATATGTGCTACACCCCATTTTATCTCTAAATAATGGCTAATGAAGCGATAAAAAGACATTCTCAAGGTCTCTTTTTATTATTGTGTGACATGGGAGACAATGGCACAAGACCACTCAGCATGGTATTCCCACATCAGAGAAGGTGTTGTGCTCTATGAGCAAAGCAGAATTTAGACAGCTCAAAGGAAATGCAGGATGTGCAAATTTGGAGTATTCATTTCACATATTCATGCCGACTATTTGTGCCCGACCTGTGGTAGAGTATTCTGGGCTCATATTGGTCTGATCAAACACAGTCAAACACATTGAAACTTGACTCTAGCATAGTGATTTCATTTTGGTCCTCTCTGAGAATGAAGGACAACAACCAACCAACAACCAAATGACATCTACCTCTCAGAAATACCAATAATGAGGGAGGCAATAATTACCTAAATCTACCTCATTAAAATACCTAAAGAGAGAAATTCAGTCCATAGAACAACAAAAAAGACCTTTAATTTTATTAGCATAGGGATCTCCCAGATGAAGGAACTCTTTCAATTAATTTAGGTGAATGTTATCTCTAAAACTCACAGTTCTAGAGAGTTTTCTAGAATAGCAAGAGGTTAAGTACCTTTCCCAAAGTCATACAGTCAGCATAGAATGGAAGTATAACTTGAAATAAGAATTTTCCTGATTCCAAGGCTAATTATCTAATATGTGATGCAGCTTCTTCTCTTCAAAAAAATAAGAAAACTAACTGCTATCCTCATACAAAATATGTGGATAAAGTAGGTATGGCTTTTGATACATAAAAACTTATTTAATTTCTTTTTTATTTTTTGCAATCCACAGATTTTTTATGAATGCCTTCTGCATAAATAGGTCAAGACCTCTTGTTTCCTTATAGAACTTTAAGAAGTAAAGATAATCCTGCAAAGGGAACTTTTCTAAATATTAATAATCAATTTTGGTTAGTGATCTTTAACTATCCTCATTTACAGCATCCACATCATTAATTCTTTCCTATTCCAACAAGAAAACCAGCCAAGGTCTTGTCCCACTACAAATGTAAATATTTTCAAACCTTCTTTCCATCTGTATTCTGACTAAGGCAGTGTGTTCGTCCTTCATTGCTGAAGAAGACCATGCCATCAGAGAAGTGATGACATGACTTGCACTTGACTTTGTTTTGAGTGAGGGAGGGCTGTGCAGGTCACCAGCCTCACTTCTCCTCCAGAGCCATCTGAATTCAGTGACCAGATATTCATCAGGATGACTGGAGATGACCCAGAATGAGGCAATTGGGGTTAAGTGACTTGCCCAAGGTCACACAGCTAGTGAGTGTCAAGTGTCTGAGGTGAGATTTGAACTCAGGTCCTCCTGACTCCTGCACTGGTGCTCTATCCACTGCACCACCTAGCTGCCCCTACTAAGTATATAATGGGACTATCACTGTATTCCAAGATGTTTTGCCTTTTCTATAAGTTAGCTAATTAAAAACTTAGAAGAGAATTGACTCTCATCAGTGAGAGGGAAAATCATCTAAAATAAGTTCCTTGGACTAACAAAAGTCAGTCTTAAACTAAGAAGACAGAAAGGGGAAAAAAATAGAGAAAATTTGAATGTTGGAAAAGAAGACAATAAAACTACCTACTTCTCATTGTTACTCAGTATTGACTCCAAGATCTTCATTTTTAATGGTGTTTAATACTCCCTGAAACCTGTAAATCCAAAGTTACTTTGTCCTATGTCATAAGCCAGCCTAAGTTTGGTTCCATTTTGTTTTCTATATCCCTTTCCCTATTCTTTACAGCTTATTCTACATGACTCAGTTTTATTGGTTGACAAAAATGCTAAGATTCATGTGCATGGAATTTAAATGCCTCAGACTCTTCTCAGAAAAACAGAGATAAAATTGCTGTTAATGTTTCATAGCCTAAAAGTAACTGATATGGAGCTATTGTGGAAAAGGTAGAGTTAAAGAGTGCATGCTATACACACTCAATTGAGTATCTTACCCTACCGGAAAATAGGGGGAAAGGGATAAGATGATAGAAGGAAGGGCAGATTGGGAGAGAGGGTAGTAAAAAGCAAACACTTTTGAAAAGGGACAGAGTCAAAGGAAAGAATAGAATAAATGGGGCTGAGATTGGATAGAAGGAAAAAAGTTGACCTTTCACAATATGACTATTATGAAAGTGTTTTGCATAACTACACATGTATAATCAATATTGAATTGCTTACCTTCTCAATGATGGTAGTGGTGAGGGGGAAGGAAGATGGGAGAGAATTTGGAATTCAAAAGTTTTAAAAAACAAATGTAAAAAATTGTTTTTACATGCAACTGGGAAATAAGATATACAGACAGTGGAGAATAGAAATCTATCCTTTACCTACAAGAAAGTGAGAGGGAGGGAAATAAGAGAGGATGGGGTGACAGAGGGGAGGGCAGACTTGGGGAAAGGGTAATCAGAATGCATGTCATCTTTGGGTAGGTGGGGAAGGGGAGAGATGTGGAGAAAAGGTAGAACTCAAAATTTTGTGGAAATGAATGTTGAAGAACAAAATAAATAAATTAATCAAAAAAGTGCATGTTGAAAATGAATGAGGCTCCCAAAACATAAAACACTACCATTGCCTTCCTTGTAGGATACCAAGAAATTAATAGGAATGAGAAAAAAAAATATGTAGTGTCTTTAAAAAATTCTTGAAGTTGTTGAGGGAAAATTTTAACCTTTGCCTCTTAAGTAAGTAATGTGGTGTAATGAACTCTCTGCAAAGAAAAATCAGAACCAGAGAGGACCAGAGAATATTCTCTGTTCCTGAAGGCCAGTACTCAGACAGTAGTTACAATACTTATAAAGCTGAGCTTCGGTACATAAAGTACTTAATTTCAGTTGTATTTGACCATTAGCAAGAACAACAAATCTTTACAGAATAATAGGGACACTCATACCATCTCTACATATTTGCTTTAAAAAATACCACAAATAAATGAAAAGCAATGTTTTCAGGAGTATTTGCTATGTACAAGGAACTTATGGACCATTTGGTTCAACAATAAATAATAACAATGGAATGAACTAACTTTCCGTTACCCTTTAAGATCTACAGCATCCATTTCCATTAAAATAAGTAAACCCTCATTGACTAAAATAGACACACACCAAGTTGCAAATTTTTCTTTAAAATCAGATTTTCACCAATAGGAATTATACTTTTATATTATGCATAAAACATGTCCCTTTTCAATGCTAAGTATTATAGAAATGAATATTTCAGTTCACTGAAATTTGCAATGCCATAAAGTTTTCTTGTTTTACTAAACACACTAATGAACATTATTGCATTATATAACTGTGCTTTGGAAGAGGAATCAAAAGTCTTGGTTCTGATACTTGTTTCTTCCAAGTTAGGAGACACAAACTTCAGTTATATCATCTGTAAAAGGGAAACAACAAAGCTGCTCACCTAGAAAGATTTTTTCCTGAAGACTACATCAGATAAGATAATATGTGGTTTAGTTCTTTGAAAATTACAAAGTCTATTACAAATATGAGGAATACATTTATACCAGGATAAAGACACTGAATGATGGTAACTCAGACTTCAGAATCTGTCCCCAAATACTTTTGAGTAACTGGCCATACTATGGTAGGATTTTGGCTGTAAGATTGGTATCTCACAGTTATTTTCAATAATTATTAGTGATTTAGAGCACTTTTACATGGCTATTGATAGCTTGGATTTCTTTATTTGAAAACTGCCTATTTACATCTTTTGAACACTTATCCCTTGGAGTTCCATCTCATCTAATAAGCTTGCAAATTTTCGGGTGTTATGGGGTAACCCAGTCTGTATAACTTCTCCGCCTTCAGCTTAATGGATACTTGGAGGAATGGATTTACTCTCTAATCACCAGTTGTGATGATATTTTGTGTAACTAACTTTTGTTTGGAAAGGACCAAGCTGGTGGATGTAAGCTTAGGATATCCTTCAGTCCTTAAAGAGATTGTGATTGGGGGCATTGGAGGCTTTTTCCCCCTAAAATAGCATATCTCTATGCCAGCAATATTTAGGGAGGTAGATATAATTCTAGTCCAGTACCCTTCTTTGTCAAAGAAGAATGGAGCAACCAGACTCTTAGCCCTTTATTTTACTCTCCTCAAGAAATAATATCCCCTATAGAGAACTGGGCAAGATTCCAGAGAAATCTATCTGTAACCTCCTCTCACACTTCCTGCCTATATGTTTAGACATTCTGTGTATATGTGTGTGTGTGTGTCTACATACACATATGTAGGTATATATATATATGCACACACACATATATACATACGTATGTCTATACATATCTTATAAATAGTTTATCTAGCATACTGCTATAATTATTTAATATTTCTGATTACATGTCTAACGAACAAGAGTCACAAGGAAAAGATGGAATTTAGAAACACATCTGGTGCTAAAAACAATGAGTTTAAAATGTAGAAAGGATACATAGAATACACAGTTCATGGGCAAATAATCAAGGATTGAGTGTGATTTCAAATGAAAATCAAAATCTAAAATATTCCTATGAGAGATGAGAGATTTATTAACTTATTTTGATTACAGAAAATTAATTATCTCCTTTTTTAGTCTCACTACTGACATTTTGGCCACATTAAGTAAGAAATCATAGGTTTTGGACTAAGGATCAAAATAATGACAACTTGAAAATGTTGACCAAATAAAAGTAGTTATTTTTACTTCGTTTTCTATTTTGAGTTATTTTTGAATGTGTGATATTAATATGATTTTATTTATAGTTGCTTCAGATTTATCTTTTCTGTCAGAACAGAATTTTTTTTTTTATAAAGCCTTAAGTGCCAGAACAAATATATTTTTGTTTCATTTATCAAATGAGATTAGTCTTTTGAGTGGACCATCTATTACTGTAGTTTTTTAGGGTGCAATTGAATTTTTTATGATCTAGATGGGAGAGAGCGGGGAGAGGGGTGGGGGAGAGAGAGAGAGAGAGAGAGAGAGAGAGAGAGAGAGAGAGAGAGAGAGAGAGAGAGAGAGAGAGAAGAATTTGAGTTGTTTAAATCCTGACTCAGACACTTACTTGCTCCATTGACCATGAACAAATCATTTAACTTCCCCCAGTCTCTGTTTCCTCAAATTAAAAATGAGGGAGTTGGACCCGATAGTCTCTAAGGTTTCTTGTCTATTTTTTTAAAGTAGGTATCTGGTTGCTTTCCTATTGTGAAACAAAACCAACATATTTAGGACAGAAGGAAAGAATACTATTAGTTAAAACTATTCAATAGTCAAAGAGATATTTTGTGAGGTATTGAGTTTCCCTCAGTAGACACCTTTAATAGAGGGTGGAATTAATACATTTTAGAGGTGTTGATCGGTTCTTATTGAGATAGGATTTGATATGACTCTTGATAATATTCTATAAGTCCCTGAATTATATGAATTTATATGTTTTTCAAAGCATTATCTCATATGATCCTTGCCTCAGCATCTAATTTAAAATATATGAACTTATTAATCTCATTAAAGAACTCATTGTAGTTCAATCATTACACTTCTCTTGGCCTTAGTTTTTTTTAAGTTTTGATATCAGGTAGATGTATCCTAGCATGCTTGAGGGGCCCTTCCAGGTTTAGTATTCTATGATTCTATAGATAGATGACTCAACACTTTCACTACAGAACATGTCTTTATATTTTTGGTCCTCATTGCAAATTAGTTCAACTCCCCCTTCCAACCCATGTTGGTGGCACAGAGTTATTTACAATGAGGTCATGAGCTCATGTCTTTTCCTAATAGACAAATGTTCACATTTAGAAAACTGGAAAAATCGGCATTGTCGCTACCACCCGGTGTGTTGGACCCAAGAGAGAATAAAACTTTGAAAATAAACACCTCAAGTTGGAGTTTTCCATTCCATCAAAATCAAAGTAGATTGCCTGAGAAACCCAGAGAAGTCTCCTCCATCACCACATTACTGCCCATGATGGACACATGATATGAACAAAAGACTTCAGTTTTAAAGATGTCAACTGAATGGTTTTCACTAGTGACAAATTAAGTTTGAATACATTAGAACATGTAAATGAAATAACACCAATATCAACCCCCCCAAAATGAGGTAAGTGTAGGTCATTAGAGCAAGAATTATTACCCATTTTAAAAATTGCTAGTTTCTTTTTTGCTGGCAAGAAAACAGTGAGCCATTTTAGCAACTTGGCAAAGGCAAGTGTATCTTAGCACAGTTTCAAGACAGAAACAACTTGTCATGTCAAAAGCATAGGCGAAGCAGTTAGCAGGACAGAGTATGGTAGGAGGATATTTGATTTTGCAAACATTTGTAAAAAGTAGAGAAGGACTGAGTTCTGTACTTGATCACATTAGTTAATTACCATTAAAATAGAAAAGAATGGATTATGTTGGTCTTGTTTTGATAATTACTGTTTCAGTACTTTCACCGTTTCACCAATTTGATGACATAATCTAGGATCATAGATTTAATGCTAGAAGGGACATTATGGAGAAATCCAGCTCCCTCACTTTACAGAGGAAGAGATCAAAGCTCAAAAGGATGTAATGATTCCCTCTAAGTCACACAATTAGTAAATAACAGAGTAGGCATTTGAACCCACATCTCTTGATTCTAAGTTTAGTGCTGCTTCCATCATGCCACATTCCTGCTTTTTACCTGTTTTGTATTTAACCCAATACAACACATCCAAGCATGTACGTACATACATACATACATACACACACACACACACACACACTTACACACACATATACAGTACTCAAAGAATTTACAAGGTAAAAGAAAATGTAAACTCACCAGCATTTTCTTACAAATAGTTCAAAGTATGTAATATCATTTTAGAGATAAGTAGTTAATGGGCCACTTTGCTAAAAGTTGAACACCAAATTTACTTCTTTAGTCTGTCCACATATAACTAGGTAAGCACACTTTACTTCAGTTGGTTTGCAAATCCATCTTTAAATGTTTTTTAACTAAAAGTTGGCATGACATCAAGTGCACTTGGTCTTCATGACAGAGAACTGACTTTTTAGAGTCAGCTTTTAGGAAAGTGTCCATTCTTTCTCTTTACCTCTTGAAACCAAGATATATTGGTCTACATGTTACTGTGTGAGAACACGTTTAATTGCATCTCAACCATCTACTTTGTAGATATTTGACAGAACTGCTCAAGTGACAAACTAGAGTGAGACTGAAAAATAGAGAGGAAGAGAGGTAGAGAAATTGGGTTATTGGGTTGAATCAAAAGACATGGATGTGAATTTCAGCTTTATCACTTGTAATATGTGTATGTGAACTTGCACAAGTCACTTAAACTATAGTCCTAATTTCCACATCTGTAAAAAAATTATTTTCACTGTGTATCTCACAGAGCTGTTGTATTAAAAAAAAAGACAACAGGATTTATCTTTGCGAGGATTGTAAAGTGATAAAGAAATATTTAGTTCTACATATAACAAATTGCATTACTTGTTTCTGCAATCCATGCATTCTCAAAAGAGTACTGAGGTAGCTTCAATTTTTAGATCCTAAAAAAGAATTATGCTGCTTTAGGTAGTCATTGCACTAGTCAGATTGGATTTGGACTGACCAGATGGCAGTCTGGCAGAGACTTGGGTTGTAACATACCTCATCCTGGATAAAATTAACACAGTAGAACATCTTGGCAGAAGAGGAACATAAGGATAATCAACTGTATATTTTTCAAGGAAACTGTATTCCATGAAATCAATTTAGAACTTCCCTTTCATGTTACTTTCCTTAAGGAGATTTAGTAAGATTTATACTCAGAAGCACTGAGGGAAAAGATAACATTTCATGGCATTATGAAGACTATTGTTTGATTTTCATTAAGTAATAAGGAAACAGAATCAGGACAAAGGGAAATATCTGCCTTCATTTGGTTCTTGGGGATTGGATAGAAAGAGAAAGAACCATGAGACAATCATTGCTGGTCTGACTACAGTCTAATATCCAACTTGCCTTTTAAGCACATGTTCAACATTAAAAATGGCCCCTTTCTTTGTCCCAAATGAATGTAGAAGATCAAAATTCTGGTACTGCTGAAGTATTCATTGGCATTTGGTAAATCAAGGTGAACATTAAGGTTTTTTGCACTACACACATGATTTCCAAATAGCTTGGCCTGTCTGCTTTTGAGATAGTCAAGATTAAGCAAGTTAAGCCTGAGGTCTTGCAAGGACCTATTGTGCCTGACAAATGCTTTGTGCATGTTTGTCCACATGCTGCCCTTTATAAGAGAGAAAGCTGAGTTAGCAGTACTTCAAGAATCAGGAAAAAAAGGCACCTGGTTACAATTTTCCACCATTTTTTTTGGCTAGACTAAGCTGCTTGTCTTGTGATCTTTTATTGCTCTTGAGTTCCCTCATTAACTCTTTCAAACTTGCTGTTGTATTGAATTTTTCAGAGTCCAGGAAAATAGAGCTTACCTGAGATTATCACTGATTTACAAGGATGGTATTTATTATGGGACCAGATGCTACATTCTACTCTGGATCCTCTCATTACCAATAGCAGTCATTCAAGTGAATTCTGACTATGTCTGTTACTTCCCTCCTCACCTTATATGCAATATAATTCTCTGGTATTTCTCAAGGATTTAAGAGAGACATATAAAGTCAAACTTGTTTACCAAAAATTCCTTAGTGCCTTGGCTTGGCTAATGGTATGTTCATTACTGAAGGAACGACCACCTCATCTATATATAATGGTCCCAGAAGGTTAACCAGAGAGTTTAGGTGCCTTAAATTTCACCTACCCATAAAGTATTTCAAACTTGCTTTCCAAACCTACCATCCAAAGAACACCAGAGGAATCGGATGTACCTACTTTCACATATTTTATATGTACATGCAGTATCATAGGAAAATAAGTTTTCCAGGCTTTAAATCTATATAATCCCTACAGAATCCACCTACAGGTAAATATGATGATTATCATCGCCATCATTAACTTTGTGAACATTAAAATACGTACGCATGCTTACAGGACTGATGACCTCAGGTATTAGCAATAGAAGTGAGGAAGCACTTACTAAGCACTGTACCAGTCATTGTACTAAGTATTGGGGTAGAAAGAAAAAACAAGCATGTTCTTTTCTCTTTGAGGAGATAAAATTCTGATAAGAAAGACAACATAAACACTGAATATAGAGTATACAAATTGCCAATGGGAGGTGAACTAAGATGAAAGGAAGTCGTTAGCAGTGTGGTGACTATGTAGGGAGGAACCAGGATAGAATTATTAGGACAGATAAATAAATATATATTCACACACATGTACACATTTAGACATATATACATTTGGTGATATATGATATATTATATATTATACAATATGCATTTATATTTGTTCAAAACCATACATACATACAGAAGAATATCTATTCAAACAAATTAGTTATTGCTCTCAAGTATTAAAAATAATTAAAGTATACAAATGTATTAAAACTTTTGTCTTTCATGGGATAGTGATAAAGTTTTTTTGAAACCTAGATTCCATTTTAAATGGAATTCTCTGGAATTTGAAATTCCCTAATTGTCTGAAAGAGAATATTAGGATTTCTCTAATGTTTAGTATTCTTCCAAAACAGAAAAATGATAATGAAGAAAGTAAAATAATTCTCCAGTAAATATCATGTAATTTGTGACAATAAAGAAATAATTACACAAGCAAATTAGATGTTGGTGGTTTATCATTACCAGTAATGAATGTAATTTCTTCTATTTTTATTGTTTGCTAATTCTTTTTAAAATTTTTTACATGTCTATCAAAAGTTCAATAACTCCTACTATCCCTTTTCCAGTAGATCCATCCTTTGTAACAAATATGTATAGTTGAGTAAATCAATAGTTTTTGTGAAATTATACCTTTCATTACACTTCTGTACTCTTTCATATCTCTCCTTTGAGGTAGGTGTCATGTTTCTCCATTTGTGCTCTGAAGTGTTGATTGGTCAATTAATTCATTTTAATTTTAAAATTGTTACAAATTTTGTTCTGTTTTGTTTCATTTTCATTATGGTGGCTAGCATATAATTTTTCTCTCACTTCTACTTTTAATCCTGCACCAGTTCGTATGTATATTCTCAACTTTCTCTGAATCGATTATATTATATATTTCTTATTGTGCAATAATATTCTGTTACAATTATATATTACAATTTCCTCAAGTATTCCTCAATTTATGGGCAATCATTTTCATTCCATTTTTAGCTACTAGCACATTGTTTGTCTTATGACCAAAGTTTGATAGACTATCTTTTGTCCAAAGATGAGCAAAAATACAGAATTTGTCAGTTATTTGTTTCTTAAATATTTGGCAGAATACAATGTTAAGTCCATCTGGATCCAGATTGTTTTATTTTCCTTTAAGAATATACTTGTTGCTTATCCAATTTCTCTTTCTGATTGGATTACTTAAATGATTTATTTCTGATTCTTTTAATCTAGTTATCTTATTTTTCTACATAGTCATTTATTTCACTTAATTTCCAGTTTCATTTTCATTTAATGGGGGTATGGTACTTATAACAATTATCTATTTCCTCTCCATTACAGAGTTCTTTCTTACGGTTATGATTTTGTCATTTTGATTTCTTCCTTTCTGTCAAACTAACTTTTTTCAATTTGACTATATTTTTTACAAGCTATTTTATTTGTCAAATCAGCATATTATATATTATGATTTTCAGAATTTCTATTTTGTGTTTATTCATGGACTTTAAACTCATTAATTTTCAAGGTTTTTGTCAAAAGCTGTATGCTCAATATATTTAGCTTTTCTTTCTTTTGTTGAAGAAAATATTTGAAGATGCAAATTTTCTCTGAAAATAATTATCTTATTTTAATTTTCTTTCATACAATTTTGTTCCCATGATTTGTTTTTTGACTTAAGGATTATTTTTTTTTTTTTAGTTTTCACTTAAGAAGGGATTCTTTTTTAAAAAAAATTCCATTACTTATTATAATTTATATTGTTTGATTGCCTGTAAAGGACATGTTTTATATTTCTGGCTTTCAGTATTTATTCATGAATTCCTTATGTCCAAGAAGATGTTTATTACTTGTAAAAGTGCCATAGATATGGAGGAATATGAATATTCTTAAATTGCCATTCAGTCCTCAAAAGTATCTATAGTATCCATTTTTCATAAAATTCAATTCATATTCTAAACTTCTTTCTTGTTTATTTTTCTGATGCAGTTTTATAATTTTGAAAGTGGATTTCAACAGATTTATTTTACTGTTCACATTTGTGTCTGTAAGCTTAATGTATGTATTGAAATGAATGGTGTATATGTAAGTCAAAAGTTAATTGGGGGGGGCAGAGCCAAGATGGCAGAGTAGAAAGACACACATATGCTGGATCTCCCCACACAGCCCATAAAATACCTGTAGAGAGGGACTCTTAACAAATTCTGGAGCAGCAGAAGTAGAGAACAACAGAGGGGAGAAGATTTCCAGCCTAGGGTGACCTGAAAGGCCAAAGGGAAACGTCTGTTGCATCAGACCCAGTCTTGGCCATGTGGTGTGGATGCAAGCTGACCTGGGTTGGAATCTCCAGTCACAGTAGCAGTGGTTCACAGATCCCTCAACCCACAGGTGCCAAAGATCAGTGACAGAGTTTTTTCAGCTGACCAGGAAGGGAGAAGGGCCTTCCCATACCTCTGGCCTTAAGCAGTGACCCCAAAGGCCACATCGAGCAGGTAGTAGCAGCTCCCACATCAGCCCCTACAGCAGTCCCCATCCACTGTTGGATAGTAAAACCCCTGGGGGCACTGAGCAGCTGATTCTTACCTCAGCACTGTGTAGAGGACCTGAGGTAGCTGAACTTTATCTCACACAGAATGGTGGCCCTGCCCATGCAGCTTATCTGAATCTCAGCCACCAGTGCTGGCTTGGTGAAACTGGAGGCCAGGTAGTTGTGAAAAGTAAACTGCTAAGATTCTTGGCACAAAAATCTCTTGCAGCTCCCAGACCCAGTGTAAGTGCTTGATTGTGCCACCTTGGAGGAACTGAGATCTTATAGATTCCCAGAGTATAACTTACTCTTGACAAAGGACCCAAAAGTCAAGTAACTGATTGGGAAAATGCCCAAAAAAGGGGAAAAAAAATAAGACCATAGAAGGTTACTTTCTTGGTGAACAGATATCTTCTCCTATCCTTTTAGATGATGATGAACAATGCTTACCATCAGGGAAAGACATGGAAGTCAAGGCTTCTGTATCCCAAACATCCAAAATAAATATTCAATGGGCTCAGTCCATGGGAGAGCTCAAAAGGGATTTTGAAAATCAAATAAGAGAGGTGGAGGAAAAATTGGGAAGAGAAATTAGAGAGATACAAGAAAATCATGAAAAGCAGGTCAACACCTTGCTAAAGGAGACCCAAAAAATGCTGAAGAAAATAATACCTTTAAAAACAGGCTAACTCAATTGGCAAAAGAGGTTCACAAAGCCAATGAGAAGAATGCTTTCAAAAGCAGAATTAGCCAAATGGAAAAGGAGGTTCAAAAGCTCGCTGAAGAAACTAGTTCTTTCAAAATTAGAATGGAACATATGGAGGCTAATGACTTTATGAGAAGCCAAGAAATCACAAAACAAAACCAAAAGAATGAAAAAATGGAAGATAATATGAAATATCTCATTGGAAAAACAACTGACCTGGAAAATAGATCCAGGAGAGACAATTTAAAAATTATGGGACTAACTGAAAGCCATGATCAAAAAAAGAGCCTAGACATCATCTTTCATGAAATTATCAAGGAAAAGTGCCCTGATATTCTAGAATCAGGGGGGAAAATAAATATTGAAAGAATCTACTGATCACCTCCTGAAAGAGATACAAAAAAAGAAATTCCTAGGAACGTGGTAGCCAAATTCCAGAGTTACCAGGTAAAGGAGAAGATATTGCAAGCATCTAGAAAGAAACAATTCAAGTATTGTGGAAATGGGATCAGGAAAATACAAGGTCTAGCAGCTTCTACATTAAGGGATGGAAGGGCATGGAATATGATATTCCAGAAGTCAAAGGAACTCGGATTAAAACCAAGAATCACCTACCCAGCAAAGCTGAGTATAATACTTCAGGGGAAAAAATGGTCTTTCAATGAAATCAAGGACTTTCAAACATTCTTGACGAAAAGACCAGAGCTGAAAAGAAAATTTGACTTTCAAATACAAGAATCAAGAGAAGCATGAAAAGGTAAACAGCAAAGAGAAATCATAAGGGACTTACTAAAGTTAAACTGTTTACATTCCTACATGGAAAGACAATATTTGTAACTCTTGAAACTTTTTTCAGTATCTGGGTAGTAGGTGGGATTACACACACACACACACACACACACACACACACACACAGCACAGAGTGAATTGAATAAGACGGGATCATTTCGTAAAAAAATGAAATTAAGTGGTGAGAGAGAAATATATTTTGGAGGAGAAAGGGAGAAATGGAATGGAGCAAATTATCTCTCATAAAAGAGGCAAGTAAAAAACTTTTCAGTGGAGCGAAAAAGAGGGCAGGTGAGAGAAAAAACATGAAGCTTATTCTTATCACGTTCGACTAAAGGAAAGAATAAAATGCACACTCATTTTGGTATGAAAACCTATCTTACAATACAGGAAAGTAGGGGAAAAGGGAATAAGCAGGGTGGAGGGATGATGGAAGGGAGGGCAATGAGAGGAGGGAACAATTAGCAGTCAACACTCTTGGGGAGGGAAGGGTCAAAAGAGAGAATAGAAGAAATGTGGGGCAGGATAGGATGGAGGAAAATATAGTTAGTCTTACACAACACGACTATCATGGGAGTCATTTGCAAAATTACACAGATATGGCCTATATTGAATTGCTTGCCTTCTCAGTGGGGATGGGTGGGGAGGGAGGGAGGAAGAGAAGTTGGAACTCAAAGTTTTAGGAATAACTGTTGAGTTTTGTTCTTGCATATAACTAGGAAACAAGAAATGCAGGTAATGGGGTATAGACATTTATCTTGCCCTACAAGACAAAAGAGAAAATGGGGATAAGTGAAGGGAGGGATATTAGAAGGGAGGGCAGATTGGTGATAGAAGTAATTAGAATGCTCGACATTTTGGGGTGGGGGAGGGGAGAAATGGGGAGAAAATTTGGAACTCAAAATTTTGTGGAAATGAATGTTGAAAACTTATATAAATTTAAATAAAAAGAAAAGAAAAGAAAAGGCCCAGCAGCATGGAAGAGCACCCAGATAGGAGTCAGAAGACCTGGGTTCACACCCTACCTTTCCTACTTGCTACCTGTATAGTCTTAGGCAAATCACTCAATCTCTCTGTCCACTATTTCCTCACCTGGAGAATGAGGGAGCCTTTGAAAGCTCAAAGGGTCTTCAGAGACTTTTCCATCCAATGCCATCCTCATACGCAGGTCCTCCAACTCCAAATTCACAAGGGATGGAAGAGACAACCTCTCAGATCTCTTCTAGGTCTAAACTTAAGGTTATCTGTTACAACAGGGAGTGCCAAGGAAGGGTGGGGAGGGGGGAGAATAAAAAAAAGTTAATTGAAGTAGAGAGAGAAAATGTACTTCAGGAAAAGTTAAGTGAATAAGAAGAAGAAATAGCCCCAACAATACTTTCAAAGTATGTCATAGTGCCTGTTTCAAAGCTCTGCCAACCATTCTAGTTAATTTGGGGAAAAACATCCCATTCACACATACTTGATTTTGTTTTCCCCACTGTTTCATTCTATTTTGTTTTCCTTTTTTGATCCTTACTCTATCTTTATGAAGAAGTATATCCTCGGGAAAGAACTGGAATAAAATCTACACTGCTTATCTGTAAGTAAGATCATGTTATTCCAGTACTCTAACTCTTCAGCCACTTCAGACTCAAATTATTAGGTCTTGTCCTTTCTCTCTTTTTCCTTTTATTACCCAATTGGTAATCAACCTACCATGCTTAAAGGCTTTTTTTTTTTTATTATGACTATTTTCTCACCTATTCTAATCTGTCTTTGAAATCCCCATTCCTCTTCTTATCTCCACCCAACACCCTATTAGTTTTTTTTTTAATTTTACATGACTTCCCCTTGCTCTCCCAAAAAGTGAAATGGGCTCCTTCTGGTACTGGGTGGTCCCCTTACTCAAGCCCTATGTGAAAGCATTAAGAAGAAATTGGACGAACACTTGTTAAGTACATTATAGAGGAATTTGTTTCCAATTCTAGTTTGGACTATATGGACAATGAGGCCCCTCTCAGCTGTGAACTTGTGTCATTTGAGAGATGGTTTTGGCAACTACATTATGGAAAGTGCAAGATGTGGGAGAAAATATAAGCAAGTAATTTGGAAAAGGAAGGTTCGTAGGAATTGATGTAAATCAAATCCCCACTATAGGAAGAGAAGAAAGGATATTTTATGAAGGGAGAAACCCTGATGTTATTTTCCTAAATTAAGTCCAACATGTTTTTTATTCATTGATCTTAGGATGTGGTAGTGGTTAGCCTTAAAATGTGGGAATAAGAAGGTAGTCAAGTATCACAATGATGATAGATGTATTCCACAAACTTTAGAGTAAAATTTAGGCTAAAATTATTGAGCTTGTTTTCTGCCTGTCATATTTGCCTGGTGGCTTGTGTAATAACAGAAATTGCCCTTGGGTTCCATATTGGTGACATGAGATGAAAGCAGAAAATACTGCTTAAAAGTTAGTGATTGAGTAGAATGAAATGAAGGTTGGGAAATTAGTTTTGAAGAAATTTGTTGGGGAACTTTAAGAGTGTTGTTTCTGATTCAAAGTTGAGAACAGGAGTTAGTTGAATGGGGAAAAAAGATAAATCAGCAAGTGTCAGTTAACAAAAAGTACTAAGGAATTACGTTAAAGATAAAGCAAAAGAGTCGAAATATTTTAATTATAAAATGAATTAGCGAATTTGCACTAGAGTAACTCTTATTTCTGCAATACTTTAAGGTTTGTTTACAAAATACTTTTCTGACAATAACCTTACATAAAACCTAAATTTAGCTCTTAGAGACAGCAAAACAAGTTTAAGACCATTCCTCATGATAGGCCTTCAAATACTTATGACCTCCTTAAGGTAGACTTTCCTTCAACTCTAGCAAAACCTCATCCTTACCTTAAGGATTCTTGCCTTAATATTCTGGCCATATCTACAACTTTCACCTAACCTGACAATTAGTGATACTGTGAAACTTGAAAATAAATTTAGTTGTATACAGGCCATTTCTCATGACATGCTGCTGGCTCTTTGTGATCTCTGCTTCCTTTTTAAAATTATTCTCTAACCATTGCTTTTAGAATTTTCCCAGGAATCACTGGTCTATAGTGTTCAGATTTCTTTCTATGTTTTTGAAAATTGGGGGATTTCCCCTTCTACCATCCCTTAGTGTCATGATGATCTTTCAAATCTCATTGTCAGTTCAGGAATTACATCTGCCTGTTGTATTGGTACCAAATGATACTGTTAATTTATGCCAGGGGATAGATGGCACTTCACTGCTCTCTTACCATTTCCTTGACTCCATTTATTTTGGTATATGAAGACACTGGGAGATTACCAGAATAAGGAGTGATTAATATGAGAATCCAAATAAATAGAAGACTTGTAAAAAGTGATATAGAATTGGAAAACCATAATCAAAAGACTACACAATTGCTCTGAATATATATATATGTATATACATATATATATATATAAAAGACAAGAATATCTGGATGACTATTAATGTAGAAAATTGGTGCTAACTTATAAAGCATGTATGTGTCCTTCATTTTTAACAAGCAGAAAAGTACTAAAGGAAAAGGTTATATGCATTGTTAATCACAGCCATACTTTTATGCTATTTTACATAGTTTTAAAATTTTTTTAAGGATTGTACAGTGTAAGAAATTCAGTTGGAATTCATTTGGTATACTGGAGGAATTGTGTGATGTTTTGACACAGAACTTATCAATAATTAAAAAAAGAAAAAGAGATATTTGGAAGGGCAAAAGCAATTTTATAGCATTCTACAACAGCATATTTTTCTCAATAGGGAAGGACTATTTTGAAGTTGCCATACCTCAGGAAAGTCTTGAAAAAACACTCTTCTGGGGATAATGCTGGCAATCAAAAATCTTCAGAAATTCCATGCTTCAAAAGCCATTCATACTCTTCTGTGATATATGTTAAATTGAGACATATGGAAGCTGCTTAAATGACTCTGTATATCATGGGAGTCTTTGTTGACATACATTTGTCCTTATATGTTTATATTCATTGATAGTAGACAAGAAGGACTGGGGTTTTTCTTGCCATTTTTATTTGGATACTTGGAGAGGCACAGTTGTATCTATCTATAGGTGGGAAAAGCAATAATTAAATAATCTGTTTATTTTCTCCCTAGTTTAATAAGCTTGAACTCCAAGAGGAGATGTCTATTTACCAGGTTAGAAAATGGACTCATTCATACTCTTTCAATAACTGAAGTTGATACAACTGCCTATTCATTGTCAGTATAATTAGTGGTGACTTTGTCAAACATGATAATCATGCGTATCATTTCCAGAACTGTGAAATAATTTGATACTTTCTTTTTTGTGTCCCTGTTGTAACAAGGTGAATGTTGATAGAGGTGCTGAGATTGCATTTGGGAAGACTTTCGTGTTGTAAAGCATTTTTGGCATACTATATGTGTAAATCAAAAAAGGGGAAATTTTGGAGCAATTTGGCTATATCATTAAATCCTGGTTTGAAAACTATCCAGTTGTACAGGCTTAAGAAAATCTCTTAATCTTTCTTGACTTCAGTAAATTTTTATGTTAAATAAGAGGTTCATACTGGATAGTCTCTGATTGCTTTCAGTTCTAAGTCCTAGGATTGATAACTTTGACAATTTTCACACAAGAATGAAATATTTGCTTGTTCATTTCTTCATTATCAATGAGAATCCACTGAAGGATTTTGAGTAGAGAAGTAATGTGATTAGGGTTATGAATTAGGAAGACTGCATGGGAAGAATAGTGTGAACGGTAGATTGAAAAGGTTATAGCCCAGACCCAACAATATGAATTAGGACTCTATAGTAAAGTTTCAGAGGTGTCACACTCAAGGCTTCTAAAATTCTAGTGTTTCTGAGTCAGATTAAAATGTAATCAAATGTTTAACAAAACAAATAAAATGCAACATGATATAGACAATGTTAATCTATCACTTTCAAGGTCAATATGAAGTTGGAAGGGTTTTTTATTTTAGTTTTACACCATTGTTAAAGATTCCTTTTGTTGGGGGTGGTGCTTAAGTTGAGCCTTCAAGGGAGTTTGGGATTCCAAGAAGCAGAGGTGAATAAGAGATGGCTCATATAGATACATGTAGATAAGCAATGTAATATTCTGTACTGGAAGCATCAGGTAGGCCAGAGTGTCTGGAACATATGCACGAGTGGGAACAATGTGATAAAAGACTGAAAAGATTGGTTCAAATATCTGATACCCTTAAATCTTTAAAGGAGGAGTTGGCTATTTTATCAGAGTGGAAATGGAGAACCACTGAGCTTGGTGTTAGAGGAGAAGGAAAAATTGGAGGTGAATTGAAATTGGTGACTTGGAAAATGGTGCTATTAAGAGAAACAGAAATTTGGGGAATGGGAAGTTTTTCAGGGAAGATGATGAATTAAATTTTGTACATGTTGCATTTGAGGAACTTGAGGATTATTATAATGTTATATAATCATTTTATGTCCCCCATCTATGAAATTATGAGGTCTTTGAGGGCAAAGACCATGTTTAATAATCCTCTTTTCTCTGAAACATCTAGCACAATTCCTTCCACATAGCAGTTGCATAATAAATGTTTGTTGTTTGTTTATTGAATAAATAACATAATTGCCTATTTTCTTCCTGGACTTAGTCTTGTTAAAACGTTTGTAAGGCAATAAGAATGTTTTATCAAATCGTTTTACACAGTTAACTTAATAAAGAGACATAACATTCTCTAGTGCATTCTAGTTTAGAGGATAAAGAGTTCTGTTGACTGGATAAAAGATAATATGGCCATTGTGATCATTTTTCTTTGCAAAGCAACTACATGGGGTGTGACTTGAGTCATCCTTCCAATTAATAAGAAACTTTAATCATAAAAATCAAAGGCAGACTTATGCCTTTTGGGAAACTTCTCTCCAAATTTACCAGCAAGTAATTGGCATGACTAACAACATTTCTATAAAAAAGTTGTGAAAACAAATCCTAATTTTATTAACTAAAATTAGGTAAATTAAAATCCCTTAGTCAACAATTCTGAAGTTTACTCGGAGACTTAAATAAGTCAGAATAATCATTTTATAATGGATTATTTTTTTAAAGTGGGATTTTCACAATGGGGAAAACTTGGTATTTTTTTATACAAAAAATGTTCTTGGCTAGCATTTCACTATTTCCTTTCATTCAAGTAAAAACTTTCTCTGTCATAACCCACTGTTTCCATCTGTTTGATCTTTGGTTAGGGGAAAATAGGAAATAGGATTTATAAGCTTCTCTTTTCGACTAAAGAACATTTAAAAACTATCTCCAAACAATGGTGTTTGGGTGATAATTCATTTATCTTATGAGAAAATTTGGAATATTTAATGAGGTTCAGTGAAAAAAAAAATAGTAGCTTTAGAGTAAAGGACTTCAGTTCAAATCCCAGCTCTGACACTTATATATGACCTCTCACAAGACACTCAACCTTCAAGGTTTTTATTTCTTCCTCTGTAAAGTGGGAATTAGATTTGATGTCCTCTAAGGTTCTTTCCAGTCTGAAATCTTTGATCCTATGACCAAAAAGAAATTTTCACTGGAGTTTGAGAACTCTGGTTCTTATGAAATTTTCTTCTCCTTTCTTGTTCCATGAATTCAGAATGAGTAACATATGGGTGCTATAGTAACCCGATTTTGGGGAGGAATGATCTATACCCACGCCAATATGATAAATGCAAGATACTTAAAGGAAAATAAACATTTAAGAATGCTACTTATCATCTCTGATAACTGGTCTCTGAGGTTAGTCAAAGGTAGTAGACATTTAAAAAAAAACATCTATCCAGTGGCATGAATCTTGTCTTGGCTTAATTTCTTTGGAAAATCTTCTACTTTCCTGACCTTCTGGGATCAGTTGGCTCCCAGAGTCAGAAAAGAAGTTAGACAGAGAAGGAGAGAATGACTGGGAAGAAGACGGCCTAGAAGGTGAGATATTTCTCCAATACCAAAATGTATTCATATGGGTTACTGATTTGCTTATGTTTGATTATTTGTTAAATTAAATAGAAATTTTAATTACTAGATGCCAACATCAGAAAATATAGTAACTGGAGTTAACTCTAGGCAAAACTGAAAAGTATGAGGTGTTTTGACTCTCTCCCACTTTCCCTTTTGTTTCTCTTTCTTACCTTATGACATACTGTCTCTAAAACTCCCCAGGTGCCCCAGTGTCCTCTGGTATTCCAGATGGTCCAAATACCAAACTTAGTGCTACAATCAAGACAGCCTCCGCCCTCTACCAAAGTGCCCCATGCTACAAAACGATATCTTCCTTCTCTTATCTTTGGAGGAAACAATATATAGGAAAAAGAACTGGGTCTACCATCAAGGGACCTGGGTTTGAGTTTTGATTATGTAACTCAGTAGTTGTGGCAGCTTGTATAACTCATGTAACCTCTATGAACATCACTTTCCTTAACTGTAAAATGAAGATGGGTAAGTTATCTGCACTTTTAACTTTTTAACAGTTAGTTTTATTCTTTTTTAATATGATCTTAACAAGTATCAACAGAGAGTAACATTTCTGTATACAAATATTAGAAACTGGTGGTGTTTTGTCAAAAGTTTTTCAGCTTCTATTGATATGATTCTATAACAAATAATATTTACAGTTTTCTTAATATTAAACAAATTGCAATCCTGATATAAATTCAATCTGGTAATAGTCTATATTTTTTTGATGTATTATTGCAGTCTCTTTACAAATATTTTTAAACCTTTTTTTATATCAGTGTTTTTTTTTTAAGGCTCATAGTTTTCTTTCTCTGTTTTGATCCTCCCTAGTTCAGTTATCAGGAAAAATTTGTATTATAGAAGAAGTTTGATAAGATCCTTTCTTTTCTATGTTTTGTTCACAAAGATCCTTTCTTTTCTATGTTTTGTTTTGTGTAGTACAGGAATTCAATGTTTGAATTTTTATGGAACTCATATGTAAATCCATCTGCTACTGATAATTTTTTGTCTTTAGGATTTCATTTATAGTTTCTTCAATTTCTTTTTCTCAGATTGGGCTGATTAATTTCTCTATTTCTCATTCTGTCAATGAGTATCTTATATTTTGAATAAATATTTATTCATTTCATTTAAGTTGTCAGATTTATTGACATGTAGCTTGACAAAATAAATTCTGATAATATTCATTTTTTTTACCGTTTATTGTGAATTGCTTGTTTTAATTTTTGTTACTGATAATTTAACTTTTACCTTGCTTTTTTGTAGTTTCATGCTCCATTCACTTATATAGTCTTTCTTATTTCATTTTAAGAAGTTTGTTTGAGCTATAAACCATCCCCTAAGGACTACTTTGGCCATATACCAAAAATATTTGTAAGTTGTCTCATTGTCATTACCTTTGATGAAATTATCTATCATTTCTATGATTTGTTCTTGACCCATAAATTCTTTAGAATTAAGTTTTTTTTTTATTTTGTTTTTTTAGTCTTCAGTTAATCTTGAATCCCCTTGGGTCACCCAGTGCTCCTCAAAGCTTGTCTTATCTGTACAATTATTTCACCTCGTTCCAGTAAACCTTTCTTGCCATGGCTCAGAAACCCTCCTCTTCTACTCTTTTACAACTACATTCAGATGGTTGATACCTGGAATAACTCCACTGTAAGTCAAACTCTTAGGGTAATGATACCCTAGTTGAACTCATTCCTCAATGGGAAAAAATATTTGTACCTTGTCACAGCAACCCCATCTCAGTGACTCTAAAATGCAGTTATCATTATTCAAACTTTACTCTCCATCCCTTACTGACTACTTCTTCATTCTCTTTCTTCTAACCTTATCCAATCCAACCTTCAAAGCTACTTAGTCCTTCCACTGTGCTACATGGAATGTCTATTTCATAAACAGCAAACTAGATTTCATCTTAAACCTTTTCTTTTCTCCCTCTATTTTCTTGAATTCATTGAGACTTGATTCCCTCCTGATATCACAACTTCCCTGGTTACCCTTTCCATAACTGATTGCACTTTCACTCTCTCTCTAACTTATCATTAGAGGTGTGAGAGTTGGATTCCTTGTTCACCAACTGCCACTTCCAGTCTGTCTCCCTACCACCATCATTCAGTAACCTCACTTTTGTTGAAGCTCATTTAATCTATATTTATCACCATGAAATATTGCTTATAAATGTCTCTCATATGTTATATGATCAGTAACCCTGGAGTTACTGCAACAATTTGAGCTACATTACAACCTGGGTTATTATGGAGTTCATAATCCACTTCATTGCTGGATTCCATATTATGTCATTCCTCAGGTATTGAAATATCGACAACCTGGTTCTATCCTGGGATATACTGTAGGCAAGGAGGAAGTGTGAAACCTGCCATAGTGCTCAGTTTTGTTTTGTTTTGATTTCTAACCTTGTAATTAATGTAGTGACTTTTAGGAAGTTTGTACTGCTTTAAGTTTATGTATATATATATATATATATACATATATATATATATATATACACACACACACACACACACACACACACACATACACACATATATGCATTTATATACACACATACATATATAAAGATACACATGTATATGGAACATATTATTAACAAAATATGAATAGGATTTGTGACTTTTGTATAATATATACATATATAAAACATATGTGTATGTATACATATATTTACATATATAACATATACATATAGGAACAATACATATGTAAAATAGATAACATACAACATATAGCAAGGTCACACATGCATCATTAATTAAACATGCCTAGTAAGACATCACATTGCAATATCGGCCATTTATTATACATAGACAATAGGTGACATGTAACACATGGGTGATATATAGCCTGAAGGCCCTTTTCAAATGGAGTTTTTGGAAAAAAGTACTTTACTCCACACTCAAGGACTCCTGCATTCTAGTTAGAGCTCCAGACGATAGTGAGGGTACTGATGAGATGTGAGTTCTAAATATATTATAATAAAAAGATGAGTTTTCTGAGAGTAAGAATCCTTTGGGATTAGATGGAGTGGATCCAGTGAAATATGAGGAGATAGTTGGCCCCAGAGAACTTTTTGTGGAAAGTCATTACTCTAATCTTTATATAGATGTCGTCATCATGATCAATATCATCATCATCAACATCTTCAGTCTCAATCCTGAACTACAGCCTCATATTTTCAATAGACGTTGGGCATTTTGAAGTCAATGTCCCATAGTTCTCTTAAACTTAGCATTTCCAAAACAGAATCCATTATTTTTTTCCTCCAAACTTTTCCTTTTTTCTAAATGCCATGATTATTTTCAAGACATCTCCATTTTTCAGTTACCCAGGTTCAAAAGCTCAGTGTCATCCTTGACTGCTCATTAACACTCATCCTTCATATTTAATTAGCTGCCAAATTGTATTTCTATCTTCATAGCACCTCTCCTATGACATATGCATATGAGCTATGGTTATATCTTATTATATGTATATACATGTATACATAATCTCTCCTCACACTGATACCACCCTAATTCAGGCAAAGTAGAACTCTTTGCTGTTTTTCTGGATTGAGTTTTAGCCAATCCAATGTCTTTTGTTGAGTTTCGCCTTTGATTGAATCAAGAGCCTGACTCTTGATTGATTTGAGAGTCTTTGATTGGAAATAATATATATATATATATATATATATATATATATATATATATATATATATATGTTGTGTTGCTTGAAGGGAGAGGACAGACTAGAGAAAGAAGCAAAGCTGAGATAGAGAAGAGCATGTGAATGGCCAGGGGAGCTTATTTATGGGGAGACCTAACAGAAAGAATGTTTGTGATATAGGCTGTCTGTCTGTTGGTCTGTGTTAGTTCCTCAGATAGAAGCCCTGTTTGTTTCAAAGCCCTGCATTGATTTCTGACAGAATTCCTATCTTGATGGCACTGGCAATGCATATAAAGGGGCAGTTAGGTGATGCAGTGGATACAGCACCAATGCAAGAGTCAGGAAGACGTGAGTTCAAATCTCGCCTCAGATACTTGACACTCACTAGCTATGTGACCTTGGGCAAGTCACTTAACCCCAGTTGCCTCATCCTGGGTCATCTCCAGTCATCTTGATGAATATCTGGTCACTGGATTCAGATGGTTCTGGAGTAGAAGTGAGGCTAGTGACCTGCACAACCCTCCCTCACTCAAAGTCAAGTGCAAGTCATGTCATTATTTCTCTGATGGCTTGGTCTTCTTCAGCAATGAAGGACAAACACACAATATGTATAAATATTTTTGTAGCCCTGTTAAGCTTTGTATTCCTAGAAACAGAACCTGCAGACAGGAGCACCTGGAGCCTGCTGTCAGGCAGAAGCAGGAGGAGTTTGGAGTTGAATAGTCCTCGTGAGCTGAGACAAGAAGTAGGAGCAGAGATCTGCTTGTGTGTGGACTCAGGAAAGAGCTGGGAGCGGTTGGCCCATGGAGTAGAAGCTGTGGGGTTTGGAAGTCAGTCTTGAGTCAAGATGAGGGAGCACTTTACTTGGAAACTATGTATTCATTAAGGAGATTGTTCTTACAGAGACGTAGAGGTGGATGGTTTGGTATTCTCTGCAACCCCTTAAGGATGCATTGTGCTAGAGAAGACCCTGGTCTGGGACTTCCTGATTTTGGGGATAGAATGATACATCCCATGTGCCGTATGACATGTTGTAAGTTATGAGTTACATATATGTATTTAGAGGATATGTTTCACTTAAAGATGTTGCTATTAATTTTTATGCTTTACTTTATCGTACAATGTCTAGTTTAATGCTGAATAATTAGAGAGTTAATTATGTGATTAGACCCTTAAAATGATTCACACCAGCAGTCATCAGGTGTGCTGCTGGGAGTGTAACATTACAGCCCTTCATCACCTCTCACTTGGACTATTGTAATAACCCACTACTTGCTTTCCCTGCTTCAATTCTTTCCTCTCTCCAATCCATCCTTCACATAGCCTCCAAAGTGATTTTCCTAAACTAGAGCTCTGACCATGTCATCCCCTGTTCAATAAACTCCACTGACTACTCATTAACTCTGGGATCAAATAAAAAATTCCTTTGTTTGTGATTTAAACTTCTTTACTACCTAGCCCTTTCCTGTCTCTTCAGTTTTAAACTCTACTCCCCTCTATGCATTCTGTGATCTAACTAACTTGCTGATCCGAGCACTGTGTGCTTCATATTCTGCCTCTGTGTCTTGACAGTGGTTATCCCCAATGCCTCAAATGCTCTCTCAATATCTCCACTTCCCAGAATCCTTGACTCAGTTCAAATGCTACCTTCTATACAGGGTCTTTCCTTCCCCCTTTTTCCACTTTTCTCCTTTCTTAAAACTTACCTTTTTTCACTTTATGTGCAACTTGAATATATTTAATTAATTATATCTTCTCTCCTATGCAAGAATGTAAGCTTCTTTAAGGTAGGTTTTATTTTTGGTTTTGCCTTTTAAAAAAATATCTTTAGAATGTAGCTCAGTGCCTGGCACATAGTAAGTGATTAATAATTTCTTTTTCAAATTTTATTAATTTTATTCTGAACTTAAGAAATAAAAATTAAATTCTATGTTAGGGAAATAAAATTCCCCTAACATAGAATAGAAAAAAGATAATTGCACATGAAACTACAAATCTATTGTGTACACCATGCCATTCCTTTTAAATATATAGTAATTATGTAACTTTTTTTTTCCTTTTTCCCCTTCCCTCACCCTAGAAATGTCTACCATTTGACAAATACACATGTGGAGATATGTGTGTGTCTGTATAATCATTCTATATAGAATTCCATTCCTCTATTTATCAGTTCTTTTTCTGGATACAGATACTGTCTTCTTTCAGTACTTCTTGACTGAGTGATTCTAAATCCATGAATTCATTCTTATTGGTTTGCCATAGAGTCACATTAGTTTTTTTTGTTTCATTGGTAAATCTAAAATTCTTCAATTCATATTGGTGGATGGTTCAAGAAGAAGGAGAATTGAACCTGTCTAAAATATTTGAATTTATTTTGTTTTTATTGCAGAAGTAACAATGACATTTTAAAAACTAAAAATTAAGTTTTATTCCACTCCCTTTATCTTTGAGCCCAATGAATTTTCTTTATTTTTTAAATGGAGAGTAATGTTATCTCTCTGATTTATTTAAATATTTCCTCATATCTAATTGTAGCCTTTAGAGAGTAGAAGCAAAAGGTAAGCTTGGGGACAGGTTATTCTGGGATTGATGCTCTGTTATTGCCTGCCTAATGCTGAAGGAGGAAAGGAAATAGCTCTTTAGAATTTAAAGATATTAATTGGCTAGTGGCCAAATAATTTCTGGACTCTAAGAGAATTAGAGCATTTGAGGTCTAGAAGTAGAAGATCTCCATGGAGAATCCAGTGGTTTTGTTAAGGTAAGGCCAAACATCTATGGTTAAGTTATTTACATGTTTCCATCACTGCATGTGGGTTGACATTTATTGTGACCTTCTACTAAATTTTTTTTTCCTGGCTTATATGAGAGGTTTTCATTTACTCCAGTGAATGAGTCAAATGCTTGTCTCTCGTCTGGAGCAATATATGAGTGAATTTATAAATTCTAGTATATACGAGATATAACAGGCAGAGAGAGCCACCAGTTGACCACATTTAAAAATAAAATAATTTCCATAAATAATTAACAATACTTAATAAGATTGTAAATCTGAGATGGGAAGAGAACTCAGAGTCCTTATAAATCAACCTCCTCATTTTATGGAAGATGAAACTGAGTCTTAGAAACTTTAAGTTATTTGCCCAGTATCATATGTAGTTATTATATGAGGGTAGAATTTGGCCTTGGGTCCTCTCATGTCAGAGCGAGTGTTCCCTCTACTGCCCCAATTCATTGAAATTCTTTTTGTATAGAAAGACTTTGGAAACTTGAGAAGTTCCAACCCTCAATCTGTATACTTTTGGGATTTAAAAAAATCAGTCGAAATAGGGAGACTTGATAATCACTCAGTAAGTAGTGATTGCCTACCCAAGTCACCTAGATAGCACTCTGAGATAGGGTTCTGAGTTTGGATTCCAAAAAACCTGAGTTCAAATCCAGTCTCAGATACTCACTAGCTGTGTTACTGTAGGAAAGTCATTTAAACTTTCTCTACTTCAGTTTCTTCAACTGTAAAATATAGATAATAATAGTACCTAACTCCCAGGATCGCTGTAAGGATCAAATGAGATAACTTTTTTAAGTACTTAGCACAATGCCTGACACATAGTAAGTGCTTAATACATTCTTGTTTCCTTACTTTTTCCACTCCTGGGTGTTACTGAGGATCATATACACACATACATACATACATATGTACACACATAAATACATATACACACATATATATGATAACTATATTTCATGTATCGCATATGGCAGCTATTTATTTATCTAACAACTTTCTACTCTTTCAGAAACATGAACAATAAAAATTACCATAACATTTTGAAAAGTGTCAGGAAATGTGTTCAGCAAAATATAAACTGATATACTTGATAATGATTCTAATTACAGAACCAATTAAAAGATGGCTTTTGAACACTAAGAAAAGAAAATAGCAATTGCTAGTAGTTAATATTGGTTCAAAGCCAATAAGTCATGCCTAGCTAATTTCATTTCTTTTTTGAAAGGGTTACTAAATTTGCATGTTAGGATGTATATTTATTTCAATGAGCTATTTTTATTAATATCAGGTGTGTTTATCCATTTAAATATAACAATTCTGAATTTTGTGACTCCACCTATTTATATTGTCTCTAAACTTTTTAAAAAATCACTCACTACTTTAACAAAACACTTGAGAATGCACTGCTTCATATATTTCAGATAGGTAAACGTATGGTAATACATATGTGTATGTGTATATATCTCAAGTACAGTTTATTTTGATCATTTTAATAGCTGTCACAGAAGAACAGAAATGTTGAGATATTTGATGCCAAATAAAGTTTATCATTGACTGCTTTTAAAATATCTCAAAAAATCTCATCTGTTGAGTATGTTAGGTTACTTTTGTTGCTGTTTTTAAAATTCAGCTAATGAATTTGCACTTTATCTAATTAAAACTCTCTTAATTATGTTTTAAAGCTACATATTTTAGATTTTTTATAGGTGACACATCATTTGGGACAATCCACTCCAACTGCAAAAAGATACGATGTTTCCAAATATCCATTTTAAAAATGGTAACTTCATAGTAAGTATTTTTTTAAAAACAGATATTTCTCATGTATTATCAAAATGTCACCTTTTTCTAGTATATAAGATAATCAAAGAGTATATCTATGCATTAGTATATTATCCCCAAAGCTTTTACCTATTGATAAAATTTAAACAGTTTTTAAAAGCTTTTTTGAAAGAATTGCTATTAATAATACTATGAAAGATTAGTTCAAGTTTCTGGTAATAAAATAAATGTGAATCAAAGCATTTTGAAATTTCACCTCACACTCAGAAGACTGGCAAAGATAAAAAAGGTGGGAATTATAAATATTGGAGGGGTTATGAAGACATAGGAACATTAAACAGGAGCATGAGAAGGGTTTATGTTGCATCTAAAAATTTCATTGTGTTTTTAATCTCAAGATATTTTCTAACAAAAAGATGAATCTTTTGAATAAAAAAGTTGGTCTTCTGATGTTATATGGTTTTACATCTATAAACAGCACAGTTTTCAAGTAATTAAAATTGTGGCTTATCCTAAGGACAATGGAAAGATGTATCTTGTGACCAAGTAGGCTAAAGAATATATATATATATAACATGTACCCATAAGAAGTGGCATAAGAAATGTTATTAGGAAAATTTATGATTGAAGAGTGCAGTGTGTCAATAAACTAATGGACAACCATAGTGTTCTACTGGTATCTTAAAATATTAAAAGACTTTAATTAAGTCATTTAACATGGGGGAACCACCATTCTCCCTATTGCCCAGGCTAACAATCTGTATGTTATCCTTAACTTCTTACTTTCTCTTCATCTCCTATATCCAATTAGTTGGCTTCCTATTTTACTTTAATTACATCTTTCTTATACTTCCCCATCTTTCCTCTGACAGAGCCACAACCCTGAGATAGGACCTTGTCATCTTATGCCTGGACTTTTGCAAATGCTTGCTGTTTGGTCTCCCTGCCTCAAGTATCTCACTTCTTCAATCCATCCTTCACTCAGATGTTAAATTAATCTTCTGAGAGTGTTCATTTGACCATGGCACTCCCCCCTCCATTCAATAATCTCCAGTGGCTCCCTTCTCTTTGTCTCCCCACTAAATACAAAATCCTCTGCTCAATGTTGGGGATGCAAAAAAGAGGCAAAAATGTCCTTGCTATCAAGATGCTCACAATAAAATGGCGGAGCCAAGAAACAAATGTGTGAAAAAAAGATATATATACAGATAAGTAGAAAAAAACTAAAAGAAGCTAGGCAGTAGAATTAGTAGAGATTGGGAAAATCTGTCTGTAGAAAATGAGATTTTAGATGTGACTTTCTGGGATTTTGAGCTCAATCTTTCTGGTTAATCAACCATAAAATAATGTGGGTAAATTGTATCATTTCTCTTCTCATTTCTGACTCTTAATCTATGGTCTTCTGTGCTAAGGGGAATACATAGTACTATTATCCAGGACTGTCTTTTGTCTTTCTTTGTATTCCCAAGATTGAAGAAGTCCTATGATAGTGGTATTACAATCCACCGTTTCACCATTCTGACCAGTTGAAAGTATAGCTAGAATTAGAAGAGTAATAAAAAACCAGTGAACTTTTTTTTAGCATAATAAGGTTTATTGTATTATTTTATTATATTTTATTACTGTATTTTTCTCAAAATAACATTATACAGTATTATCTTCATTTTACACATGAAGAAATAGAATTGCTCTATCTCAGTTTTTAAAGGCCCTTTCCATTTCTTTTCAATTGTTTCAATTTCAAGAAGAGTGTTATTTTTACCAGCCTGAATTGTCAATTGGTTTTCTCAGAAAAGTAAATTCCAAATCAGCTTTGAGTATATTCTGAAGGACAAATAACACTCTAGTCTTGAACTTGAAGAGAATTGGTTGCAGTTTCTGCCCCTCAAATGTACATCAAGATGACCAATCGGGAAATGGAGAAACTTTAATATAGAGTTCTAGAGTCAGTTTGGGACTTCATTTATTTTATGCATGTTTCTAATTATCATTCTCTGATGTATTTTATGAGAATTTTTGTTCATTTTTCCATGTTAATGAAGCCTAGAGAAAACAAATTGGCTCAATGTGTGAGATGAGAAAAACAGAAGAGTAAAGGGAAAAGAGAGTGCTAGAACAACACTTGGAGATGGTGGCAGTTGGACAGAGGGATTGATGATTTGCTTTCCAGTGAAAGAGGACTCTGAATTCAAGGAGTTAAGTCAGTTCCAGGACCAAAAGGTGAGGAATATTTAGGCCTCAAGTCAGAGTTCCTAATGATCTGGGAAGCTTAGCAAAGAGACTTAGGTTTGCTTTGAGAGGAAGAATTAGAGTCCAGGAAATATGGTTGTGGATCTATAAAGACTAAAGGTTTGAGCTAGACCCTTGCATTTTCATTATATTATAGCTAGAAAGTTTTCCTTTCAGCTGATGACAGGAAGGTGACCTTGGATAGAGATTACTCTTCTCCAGGTTGCACTCTTGACTTCTCCACCTGGAAGTTCATATTACTTCCCCTGGACATCATATGTTGGAAAATATCATCTGTATTTAATTAAACTTTCCTGCCAGAGCCAATTGTTAAATTTTCATTGCAAGCATTATAGCTCAGAAATGAGCAAAGGCTACAAATCAAGACTTGACTGATTGTTTTGCTGATTTTCTAAAATTATGAAAATAATGAAGAAAGACCATATCAATACTATGTATTAAACTTCAATGTGCCCTGCTTTTTAAAGGAGTTGTTAAATATTTACCAGCATACACTTACTTCCACTCCTTTGATTGTTATTTCCTCCCAGGACTTCCATTTTCATTTTTTAATAGTTTTACTTTTTTATTTTTAGAATTCAACATTCATTTCCACAAAATTTTGAGTTCCAATTTTTCTCTCCATCTCTCCCCTCCCCCACCCCATAACATCTTGCATTCTGATTACTCCTGCACTCAAAATGCCCTCCCTTCTATCACATCCCACCCTTCCCTTATCCCCATCTTCTCTCTTTTCTTGTAGGGCAAGATAAATTTCTACATCCCATTACCTGTATTTCTTATTTCCCAGTTATGTGCAAGAACAATCTTCAACATTTGTTTCTAATACTTTGAATTCCAACTTCTCTCTCTCTCCCTCCCCACCCATCCCCACTGAGAAGGCAATAATTCAATACAGTCTATATGTGTGTCATTTTGCAAAAGACTTCCATAATAGTTGTGTTGTGTAAGACTAACTATATTGCCTTTCATCCTACCCTGTCTCCCCCTTTTTTTCTATTTTCTCATTTGACCTTGTCCCTTCCCAAAAGTGTTTACTTCTAGTTACTCCCTTCTACCATTTGCCCTCCCTTCTATCATCACCCTCACTCCACTTGTGCCCTTCTCCCCTACTTTCCTGTAGTGTAAGATAGATTTTCATACCAAATTGAGTGAGTATGTTATTCACCCCTGAAGTCATATGTGAAGAGGGTAAGCTTCACTTTTCCTCTCTCACCTCCTCCCTTTTCTCCTCCATTGAAAAAGATTTTTCTTATCTCTTTTATGAGTGATAGTCTGCCCCATTCCATTTCTCCCTTTCTTGTCCCAATATTTTCCTCTCTTACACCTTAATTTTATTTTATTTTTTATGGATATCATTTCTTATGATTCAACTCAACCTGTACTCCCTGTCTGTGTGTATGTGTGTGTGTGTATGTGTACCCAAATACTGAGAAAAATCTCAAAAGTTGCAAATATTTTCTGTCCATGTAGGAATATACACAGTTCAGCTTTAGAAAGTCCTTTATGATTTTTCTTTTCTGTTTACCTTTTCATGCTTCTCTTGATTTTTGTGTTTGAAAGTCAAATTTTCTATTCAGTTCTGATCTTTTCATCATGAATGCTTGAATGTCCTCTATATCACTAAATGACCATTTTTTCCCTTGAAGTATTATACCTAGTTTTGCTGGGTAGGTGATTCTTGGTTTTAATCCCAATTTCTTTGACTTCTGGAATATCTCATTCCAAGCCCTTTGATCTCTTAATGTAGAAGCTTCCAGATTCTGTGTTATCCTGATTGAATTTCCACAATACTTGAATTGTTTCTTTTTAGCTGCTTGCAATATTTTCTCCTTGACCTGAGAACTCTGAAATTTGGCCACAGTATTCCTAGCAGTTTCTCTTTTCAGATCTCTTTCAGGAGGTGATTGGTAGATTCTTTCAATATTTAATTCTCTGGTTGTAGAATATCAGGGCAGTTTTCCTTGATAATTTCATGAAAAATAATGTCTAGGCTTGTTGTTTGATCATGGTTTTCAGGTAGTCCCATAATTTTTAAATTGTCTCTCCTGGATCTATTTTCCAGGTTAGGTGTTTTTCCAATGAGATGTTTTACATTTTCTTCTATTTTTTCAATCTTTTGGTTTTATTTTGTAACATCTTGGTTTATTGCATAGTCATGAGCTTCCCTGAACTCCACTCTCATTTTTAAAGAACCATTTTGTTCAGTGAGCTTTTGAACGTCCTTTCCATTTGGCTAATTCTGACTTCTCCTCATTGGCTTTTTGGACATCTTTTTTCAGTTGAGGTAGCCTGTTTTTAAAGGTGTTATTTTTCAAAGTATTTTTTTTTGGTTCTCCTTTAGCAAGCTAGTGACTAACTGTTCCAGCTCTTCCATGGCCTGAGTCCATTTCATATTCATTTTGTAGGTACTGGAGGCAGAAGCCTTGACTTCCTCTGACAGTATACATTGTTCTTCCTCATCTGAAAGGATGGAAGGAGATACCTGTTCACCAAGAAAGTAACCTTCTATGGGGGTCAGCTAGGTGGTACAGTGGGTAGAGCACCAGTGCAAGAGTCAGGAGGACCTGAGTTCAAATTACACCTCAGACATTTGGCACTCACTAGCTGTGTGACCTTGGGCAAGTCACTTAACTCCAATTGCCTCATCCTGGGTCATCTCCAGTCATCCTGATGAATATCTGGTTACTGGATTCAGATGGTTCTGGAGAAGTGAGGCTGGTGACCTGTACAACCATTCCTCACTCAAAACAAAGTTAAGTGCAAGTCTTGTCATCATTTCTTTCATGGCATGGTCTTCTTCAGCAACAAAGGACAATCATGTATATAAAACCTTCTGTGGTCTTTTTCCCCCTTTTTTTGGGCATTTTCCCAGTCAATTACTTGACTTCTGAATCCTTTGTCAAGAGAAGCGTCCTTGTGCTTCTCCTCCCCCTAGGAGCATGCTCAGGGATGAGGTTCAGATCAGCTCCTCCATTCCCCCAGAGGCTTTAACCTGAGCTACTCAGACAATGGACCCAGGCTGCTTCCCTGGCCAACATCGTTGTCTGCTGCCTGCTGCTGCTGCTGCTGCTGCCACTGCCTCTGACACCACCTGGGCCAGTGTTGGGGGGATCCCATTCCCCTCTTGCCCAGGTGGAAAACCCTCCTGCACTGACCTTTGAAGCTTTCTTTGTTGTTTTTGGGTTGAGGGATCTGGGACCCTCCCTGCTGGGGATTCTGCCTCCAAGGCCTGTTCTGGTTCTGTTCCTCCCCATGTAGTGTGGGCAGGGCTGGGTTTTGCTCCACTCAGCATCCCATGGGATAAACCTTTCCTGCTGGCCTTCCAGGTTACCTTTGGCTGGAAATCTCTTTCACTCTGTCATTCTGTGGCTTCTGGTGCTCTAGAATTTGTTGAGAATCATTTTTTTACAGGTATTTTGTGGGCTGATGGGGAAGCCCTAGAGCATATGCACCTTTCTACTCAGTCATTTTGGATCCGCCCACAGGACTTCCATTTTCAAGAAGGACATCTGGGCCCTGGAACCATTCTTCTTCAGAATGCACTCTTGGCTCTCAGGACTTTCCCTACCATGCCCCTGAAATTGATACCTTTATCTGTTCTCTTCCCACTCAACTCTGCTACATGAGTGGCCATGAGAGAATTATCTTTCTGGGCTTGCTTCTTCTTCTATAAAATGAGAGGTTTGTGTTAGATGATTCCTTCCAGCTCCAGTTTGTGATCCTATGAATTGTCAGTGGTGAGGGCAGTTCCCATGCTCAGTATTGACCTCTGAGGGATACTGAGCAGACCAATTCATGGACCCACCTCTTTCCAGAAGGATGTGGGATTATGGCTAACTCAATGGAGTCCAAAAGAATTGGCACGTCTAAGGTCATAGAACTGACTGGTAACTGAGAAAGGACTAGAATCTTAATTTTCTTTGTCCCAGAGTATTGTTCTTCCCACCACATGATATTTTCATATGTTAATTAGGAAATATAAATCACTTTTGCAAATATCTTTAGACCATAAACCAATTCATTATATCTACTTAGCACAAAGTATTTTTTAAGGTGAAAGAAGATACAAGGTTACTAATGCCATTACAAGTCCATGCAAAATCCGAAATGTCTTGGCCCTAGAGGTGAAGCTAAATTATTTGAATCACTAGCAATTTGACAGCTACATTTGAACCAAGGCAAACATGTGCACTCTCTCTCACACACACATACACACACAGTATTCACGGAGACTCTGAGGTTTCACCTCCAGGGCAAGTCTGGTGTTAATGTACTTTACATCCTTCTTGCTGTAGCCTAGCTGGGGCCCACTGGCCTGAAGTAAACCACTGCTTTTTAGCCAAAATTGAGAAAACATTCATTCAATTTCATGGTATTTCAACATGTACCTTTCAGAAGTGATGAAGTAAGGGAAACTAACTCCAAGTCAACTACCAAGGCCCCTCAAAGTAGTCTTGTTTGCATATTTTGGCTTTATATGGATAACTTTTCCAAAAGATCTACAGAACAAAAGCAACATGAACTTCTGGGCTGGGAGACATGCATTCAGGGTAACAGCTAAAGCTTTTCTGTACAGAACATTAAGAATTTACATGGTAACTAAAGTGTTGCTGATGGATATGTCAGAGATCAACACTTCTTGGATATTTGAATGGACAAAGACTTTCTGAAGTATTGAAACTAGAACTTTTTCCCCCTGATTTCCAGGCCAAATCAAGTGTTCTAGTTAAAGTAATGAATCATGGGTAGGACTGGGTTCTGGATATTTCATTAATGTCCTTGAGAATTAACCCCCCTCAATGATCCACCTTTCTGGTGTAAGAGTAGGAAACTTTATAAAATAAATGTTGACCATTTATTCACTGTAGGATTTCTGCTTGTGAGGGCTGACCAGGAGCCAAACAACATAAAAGCAGTGGATTTTGGCACCCAAGAGCAGGAAATGAGTCTGTTGAGTGATTGACAGGTCAGAATCTGGGGGAGGGGAATGGTACACAACCCACTATTTTAAAGCAGAACAGAAAATAATGTATTTCTGAATAGTCTAACACATCCTGTGGTTTTTATTTAAGTATGGATCATACTTTAAAAAAAGAAAAGAAATGTTAAAAAGTGTAGGTACAGATCAGAACAATATGAAACCAAGAATGAACAAATCCCAACAGTCTTTGAACTTCATAAAGAACTTTACAGAAATTTGATCCCCACAACAATCTGTTTGTATACATACACACACACACACACACACACACACACACACACACACACACACACACACATATATATATAAAATCCCAGTTTTACAAATGAGAAAACTTATGCTGAGTGGTTAAACAACTTGTACAGTAACACATAACTAGTACATGAGTAAGGAAGGGTTTCAATCCAGATCTTTCCTTTTCAAAGTCCAAAGCTCTGTCCACTCCACAGTATACACTTTGATCTTTAAAATGTGACTGAAGTCTGTGAAGATGAAAATTTTAAAAAGAAAACAAAAGACTATTTTGTGGACATTTTCATTTACCTGAAATCTCCCACTGTCCTTATTCCTGAAATGCTGCTGCTATTTAGGTGTGTTTGAGCATAAGCCCACCTACACTCACCAATCACTGATGGATCAAATGTTAAAGAGGTCTTTATTTTTTGGTGCTAACCAACCTTTGAGAATAAAGTTTATAAAAATCATGTATTTTAGGATATGTAATTTTCATGTTGTGTAAACAAGAATAAGTGGCTTATGTTTATTTATGTTCAGATTAGAAATAATTACACATTTGCTGTATACATTTGGCTCTAAATCCGACTAACAGCTGAAAAACATAGGCTTTCAGAATGACCTTAACATATTAAAAAAAAAAAAGATTTAGTTTTCCCTGGATTCCAAAAACAGGAAAAAATTAAAATGACACTGAGATCTGGAACATGACCAAAAAAAAAGAATGTCCAAGATGATGAAAGTATAGAAGAGTACAAAGTAGAGGATCAGATGGGAGAAGTGTGATGGTTATGTTAGGAGTACAGGTTTGGAAAGCAAAGGATTTACATTGCATTGTGACTTGATTACTAATTTCAAGTTGAAGAGAGATTAGACTTGTTTCTCTGATGATGGGCAAAACTCACAACAGTGGCTACAAGTTGAAGAGAAGCAAATATAGGTATGATTTAGAGAAAAAAACTTTCCCAACAATTAGAACTACTGAACAGTGGAACGTCTAGAGCTCTTAACAGCAGAAACTGGAGAACCACTTGTCAGGGCAATTATGTGAAAGGAGAGATTCTTCTCTAGTCGCAGGTTGAAATAGATGGCCTCTCATATTAAAGATTATATTATTCTCCAGTGATACAGACTACATGTTTCATTACACCAGTCTAAGGAGATCATCACTTCTAGGCATGTACTCCAAGGAAAGCAATAGCAAAAATATAGTTCCCATATATGCCAAGTTATCCATAGACTAGACTGATATTCAGTAACCATTGTAGTAAGTATTCCATTTGACAGTGAAACTCTATCAGAAAAGAACTGGAATTTCTGAGGCATGGATGAATATTCAATTTTTTGCTTTCAGAAGAAACAGAGAATTATCTTCCCTAAAATGAATAAGAAATATTGCTTAAGGGTATAAACATATCACATAACGAAAGAGTTGGCATAACTTCATGTAGTGAGGCTTAAGAGTACCTCCTCCTCCCCCTCCCATTTTTTTTTTAAAGTAAGAGGCTAAAGAATTTAGAATGGCAACCACTGATCATTAGCTATGCAAACATCTGTCTTTGCAGTTCTTTGGAATGTTTAGGCTGGGGGATGGGAGAGCTAGGGATGCATATGGCTCCAGATTCCTGCTACCAGAGAATCCTGCTCTTGTGGAAGGTGTTCAGACCACTGGGCTAAGATTCAAAAGACCTATACTCTTGTGGTTTCTAAAAACTTTATGGAATAAGCACTTAGAATTGCCAAATGTGCAGTTTCCAACAAAGAACCTGAGGAATACGCTGGAAACACTGCCCATGGTTTCAGTGTGTTAGCAGTTAAAAATACAAGGTGAAAGGGTCAGGAAATGAACACAAGGTAATTAAAACTAACTAACTAGTGCGCTCTCTCTCTCTCTCTCTCTCTCTCTCTCTCTCTCTCTCTCTCTCTCTTTCTCATTGAAATTGAAGGTAATACACAGGCAAGATGGTCCTTAAGCTTGGGAAATATATAAAAATAATGTCTAGCTCTATTCAAAAACTATATTATACATCTTTCAGTATCTCTTTCATCACTGATAAATGTCAGTTAGATATTAGAAAGGCATTCATTTCTTTTTCTTACTCATAAGTAAGCCCCTTTCCTCTCCTCATCATTTTAGTGGAGAAAAGGTATGCCGTTATACTCCTTTCTGTCTATTAATATGCATGGCCAAATAATTCCTACAAAATTAATATGTATTGTCAAATTATTACTACAAATTACTACAAAATTAATACAGACTGGTAATAAGCAAGTCCAAGTGAGAAAATATATTGTTTATATATAGTTTCTTTAGATACTTTTGTTTTCCAAATGCAACAAGCTCTGGAACAATATAGGTCTTCCTCAAAAGAGACATACTTAGCAGAAAAAAAAACAAAAAAGAATTAAATAAAATTCAATTTAACAAACATCTATTGTCCAGTTAAAGACAGGCATTAGGACGGGCAGTCTATTGAATTAGACCATTGGTCCATACGTAATGGATAGATGCTGAAGATGGACAATGAGTTAAGCATAAGAGAGTTTATATTCCCAGTGCCTGTCATGGTGTGTGGCACATGGTAAGAACTTCATAAATGCTTATTGATCAACTGGTTGACTAAATAAGGGAAAAGAATGAAGTTGGAAAATGTGTAGCACTTTCAAGAATGCTAGCTTCTCTATTCTCCTGATATAAGATGGCTAATTATGGAACACAACAATCTCAGAAGAATCACAACTGTGAATGACCCAAAGGGCAATAGAGAGATACACAATGAGTATAAGTAGAATAAAACATGTTACCAATGAAAGAATTCACATAATTGATAAAATTGACATAACAGACATTACCAAATACATATAAGATGTGAAAAAGAGATGATCTGGTCAGGCAAAAGGGGACAGTCCCAAATATACCCCATGTTCCCTGAAGTATTAAAAAAAAAAACACCCTGGAAAGTCACCATAATGGATAGTTCCTCCACTGAATGTCAATGACAGCATATGAACTAGAAAAACTGTATGAAAAGGAAGTAATGAGGTGTGATATACCCTGAAGGCAGAAGTACTTATAGTGATGAGATCATAGACTCATAGGGGAAATAATGTAATATAATTAAAGAAACACAGATACATTCAGGCAAACAACTTTCCATTTAGTTTTTCTCTGAAGAGAAGCTCTTAGTGACTTGCATAGACAAAATTCTCTCTAAGTACAGGGAATCTTTCACTTTTTTTTCTGTCCCTCACATCTAACACAATGACTTAAGTAATAATAGTTATTAATTAAGTAAAGATAGTTAGCTTCTCTATAACATTTCAAGGTTTGTAAAGCACTTAGAAATCTATGCAATCCTCACTAAGCACTAAGTCTGTAGCCAGCTAGGTGGTTTAGTGAACAGAACTAAGAACTAGACCGGGAGTCAGGAAGACTCTAGTTCAAATGTGGCCTAGCTAAGTGACTGTGGCCAACTCATTTAACTTCTACTTGCCTTAATCCTTTGGAGAAGGAAATGGCAAACCACTCTAACATCTTTGCCAAAAAATGTCCTTTCCCCACAAAAGGTGTCAAGAAAAGTCAGATGCGACTGAACAGCAAGGCACGAAGACCACTTTTCATTCCCTTTCATTTTCTCTCATGCATCCTGGTTACTAGCACCCCAATGTGTACATTTTCTGGAAGCCTCCAAAATCCTCAAAAAAGTACTAGATGCTCTTTAGGAATTGTTTTGCTTTGAATGCACTCTTACTTGATCTTTTGAACCCATTTGCTGACAATGGCTCTCACTGAAGGTGAGGCTTTTTTGAGGCTTCATAAATACAGGCCTGGATTCTATGTCTGCCTTAGTGTTTGTTGTTTTCCCTTCTAGATGAAGGGATGGGAACCATTGATCTTCTGAGTTTTGAATGATCAAGAAGGTATTCTGTTATCTCTGTGTTTCAGAGTCCAAACTTTGTAGTAAGTGTAGCATCAGTGCTCTGAGGAGAAAGGAGTGATCTTTAGGAGTAACCTTTGGTACCTAGTCCATGGTTGATGAGATAGGAATTCTTCCAGGAGTTATGGTATATCTAGACATGAACTTGGTGGGATCAATGATATGAAAGAATTGTGCTAAGAGTACTCCCACTGTCCATAGAGACAAAGGTGAAATAAGGGAGGTTATGTCCCCAAAGTGTTGAAGAGAAAGCTTGTAGGTTTGTTCTCTCTATAGCCTTGAAATAAATATTCCTTTGTAAAAGCTAAGGAAAAAAATTAAAATCACTTCATATCCCATAGAGGAGTGGTACAAGCTGTCAGATTTTGTCAATGAGGGCTTTATATTCCTTACATACATGTAGATTTACATAACCTTTCTGCTAGGTTATGTGTGCTCATAATGAATAATGTTGACTTCAAATAGAGCATTGAGATTTACAAATCACTTTACATACTTTATTTAATTTAATTCTTACTGTTGTTCTGTGAAGTAGGAGTTATTACTATTCTCATGGGGAAATTGATCCTCAGGGAGATTATGCATCTTGTCCATGATCACACAGCTAATAGAGTTGGAGGTGGGATTTGACCTGGACCTTTTTGATTCTTAATCTAGTATGCTCTTCACTGTGCAACCTTGCTTCTTTATGTTAAGGCTTTAAAAAAAAGAATATGTATTTATATTAAATGGATACTTCTATGGTCTCAATGATTACTGAAACTATCTTTATTCAAATCTCCTTATAATCAGATGGACAAAGGCATTTTCAGAAGCTGACAACAGGGAATCCCTGAGATATGCTTGTCTAGAAGAATGATGGAGAAAATATTGCCTTTCTCGTTTATTTTTACCATTCCAAAATGATAACAAATGGACACATTGAGATTTTTTTCTAAGATATGAATACTTATTCTAGAGCTACCAAGCAAAGAAACCCAGAAGCACCAAGATATAATGGAAAGAGTATTGGATTTACAGGCAAAGAACCTTGGTGTGATTCTTGGCTCAGCTTCCATCCAATGTGTCAGATGTGGCTCTGACACCAGTACTCTCTTAGTTCAGGTTTGAAATTAGGAGAAAATGAAGTACTCACAAGTCACTGAATGTTTAAAAAAGAAAAAAAAAAGGTCTATTTGACTCTAACACAGCAAAGATATGCAAAAAGTATATAGTAACTATTAGCTCCTCTGATACACACCCCACCTCACCTTTTTTTCTATGTCAAAACTCCTCTGGTCATCAGGATACAGTGAAGGGCATAATCACTTGAGTGGTCTTCAGAAACCCACCAATTTACAGGAATCCTAACTGCATGTGAGTAGGATTTTTTATGCTTTAGATGTATCGCCAAGGCAATATTCACAAAATCTAGGGCCACTATGAATATGCCAGCATGGTTCTGAATTGCAAAGTATAACATACTCTCTATGTAGAAGGCAGAAGAAAAACATTTATTCAGGCACCAGAAAGTCAAATCCTAACACCAGAAAGTCAAATCCATCATAGCAACCAAGAAGTCAATACACATTGTCACTGCAGGGCACAAAGCCATTCCCAAGCCTTCCCTCGCCCCCACCTTCCCACAAACAAACACTCACAAGACTAGCTGTGCCTGCCTGTGTCCTCTCTCCTCCTGTCTTAATCACTCTCACTAACTTCCTCCCAGTTGTGCTCCACCCTTCCTGTTCCACCCATTCAGCAAGATTTTAGGACTTGTGACTTAGGCTTCCATGTGATTTAAGCAGGTCACATGGGCCTATTAATGAATGGCAAATATCTTCCCATTTAAATTACCATTTCAATAGGTTACCAAGAAACTGCCAGCAGGGAGTCAGGGGGCTAAAAGCTCCCAGGACCACTTTGTCTCCTTTTAGGAGAAATTAATTTCTGTCACATAAAGGAAAGAGATGGTATGGGCCTAATCCATGGTGTAGGGAAATGCTGGTAGATCTTAGTGCTATCACACTATGTAACCTTGGACATTTCACCTTTCTTAACCTCACCATCATCACTTGTAAAATAAAGGAATTACTATAGATGACCTTCAGCTTAAAATTTATGATCCTAAAGGGAATCCAAATAAAGAAACTCAGAAACACTAAATTCCCTTCCATTCTTTTTTGTCACCACACTAATTCAAGTCCTTATAATTACATACCTAGAGTTATGGTAATAGCCTCCTAACTGGTTTCTTGCCTTAAATCTTCCCCTTATCCAGTCACTGGAAACAAGGGTGTTACCCTAATGTTTAAGATCTAAGAACTGTCATTATTGTGAGTATCTGATTTGTATAAATGAAAACATACCAGTGAGTAGGAGGGCTATATTTCCCTCAACAGAATTACCCCTAGATCCTTGAGAGAATTTGCAATGTAATCACATAGCAGTGTTCCTACTGGTTTTTATTATTTTACTTGTTTTCAGTGTTCTATAATCACTTTTAAATATCTCAGATTTTTTGCCTCCCTCCCCCCTTCCGCACTACCTCCCCAGTCCCTCCCTGAGATGTCATACAGTTTTATATAGGTTCTACACATACATTCCTGTTAAATACATTTTCACCTTAGTCAGGTTGCATAGAAGAATTAAAATGAATGGGAGAAATCATAAAACAAAACAAAACATAATGCAAAAGAAAATGATTTGCTTCATTCTGTGATCGAATTCCATAATTCTTTCTCTGGATGTGGAAGGCATTTTGCCTTAAGAGACCATTGGGAATTATTTAAGTCCTTGAATTGCAAGGAAGTACTAAGTCTACCAGAAAAATTTTCCACACACTGTGGTTGTTGCTGTGTACAAAGTTCTCCTGGTTCTGCTCCTTTCACTCAGCATGAGTTCATATAAGTCTATCCAAGCCTCTCTGAAGTCTTCCTCTTCATCATTTCTTATAGCACAATAGTATTCCATTACATTCATATACCACAATTTATTCAACCATTCCCCAATTGATGGGCATCCCCTTGATTTCCAGTTTTTGGCCACCACAAAGACAGCTGCTATACATATTTTTGCACATGTGGGACCCTTTCACATTTTTATGATCTCTTCAGGATATAGTCCTAGAAGAAATATTGCTGGGTCAAAGGGTATGCACGTTTTGGTAGCCATTTGGGCATAGTTCCAAACTGCTCTTCAGAATGGTTGGATCAGCCCACAGCTCCACCAACAATGAATTAGTCTTCCAACTCTCCCACATCTTCTCCAGCATTTATCATCATCCTGTTTTGTCATGTTAGCCAATCTGATAGTTGTGATTTGGTATCTCAGAGTTGTTTTGATGTGCATCTCTCTAATCAATAGTGATTTAGAGAATTTTCTCATATAACTACAGATACCTTTAATTTCTTCCTCTGAAAACTGCTTGTTCATATCCTTTGACCATTTATGAACTGGAGAATGACTCGTATTCTTGTCCATTTGACCCAGTTCTCTATATATCTTAGAAAGGAGGCCTTTAACACAGACAGTAGTTGCAAAAATTATTTCCCAGTTTTCTGCTTCCGTCCTAATCTTAGTTGCATTAGGTTTGGCTGTGCATAAACTTTTCAGTTTAATGTAATCAAAATTATCCATTTGTACTTCATAATGCTTTCCATCTCTTGTTTAGTCAAAAATTCTTACCTTCTCCATAAATTTGATAAATACACTATTCCTTGCTCCACTAATTTGTTTACAGTATCACTCTTTATACCTTGATCATGTACTCATTTGAACTTTACTCTTGTGTGTGGTGTCAGGTATTGCTCTATGCCTAGTTTCCACCACACTGTTATCCAGTTTTCCCAGCAATTTTTTTGAATGGTGAGCTCTTATCCCAGAAGCTGGGGCCCTTAGGTTTATCAGACTGTAAATTGCTATATTTATTGACTACTGTGTCTTGAGTACCTAACATATTGCTCTGGTCTACCCTTCTGTTTCTTAGTCAGTACCAAGAGGTTTTGATAATCCAACATACTGTTGGATTATGATTTTTAATCCATTCTGCTATCCATCTCCGTTTTATGGGAGAGTTCATCCCATTCATGTTCACAGTTATGATTACTATCTGTATCTTTCCCTCCATCCTCTTTCGCACCATTTGTGCTTTTAGTTCTCCATTCTTCCTTCCCCTCCACAATACTTTTAATTTTTGACCACCACCTCCCACGGTCTTCCCTTCCTTCTTTCAGTCCTCGTCCCTTCTACTCCCCTTTACCCTTACTACTTCTTCCCTCCCTTTTAGTCTACCCTCTCTTTTCTTTCCCCCTTCCTCTCCTACTGCCTATATAGCTAATTAGATTTATATACTTAAGTTTGTTGTTCCCTCCTTGAACCAAATCAGATGACAGTACGTCTCAAACAATGCTCATCTCCCTCCCCTCTTTCCTTCTACTGTAATACAATTTTGTGCCTCTTCTTGTGATGTAATTTATCATTTTCTGCCTCCTCCTTTTCACATCTCCTGTTACAATCCCTTCGCACTTTTAAATCACAATTTTATCATTACATCATTTACCTTATAGCTACTTGTTCTATCTATGTATATCTCCTTTATATTTCATAATAAATTTACAATTCTCAGGATTAACAAGTGTCATCTTCCCTTATAGGGATGTAACCAGTTTGCCCGTATTGAGTAACAAGTTTTTGTTTTTCCCCTGTTTACCTTTTTATGCCTCTCTTGAGTCCTGCATTTGAAGATCAAATTTTCTATTAAGTTTGGCCTTTTTATCAGGAAGGTCTGGAAATCCTTTATTTCATTGAATGTTCATCTTCTTTCCTGAAATATTATGCTCAATTTTGCTGGGTAATTGATCCTTGGTTGTAGGGTCAGCTCTTTTGCCTTATGGAATATCTTATTCCAATTCTTTCAGTCTTTTAACGTAGAAGCTGCAAAGTCCTGTGTGATCCTGACTGTAGCTCTTCGGTATTTGATTGGCATTTTTCTGGCTGCCTATAGTATTTGCTCCTTCCCTTGATAGTTCTGGAATTTGGCAGTGATATTCCTTGGTGTTTTTAGATTGGGATCCCTTTTGGTAGGTGAATGGTGGATTCTTTCAATGACTATTTCACCCTCTGGATCTAGGACTTCTGGGAAGTTTTTTTTGATGATTTCTTGGAAGATATTGTCCAGGCTCTTTTTTTCATCATGGCTTTCTGGTAGGCCAATAATGCTTAGATTTTCTCTACTGGATCTATTTTCCAGGTTAGTTCTTTTTCCAATTAGATATTTTACATTTTATTTTATCTTTTCATTCTTTAGATTTTGTTTGACTGATTCTTAACGTCTCGTAGAGTCATTAACTTCTAGTTGGTCAATTCTAATTTTTATTAAATTGTTTTCTTCAGTTAACTTTTGCTTCACCTTTTCCATCTGTCCAGTTATTCCTTTTAAGGAATTATTTTCTCCAGTTAGTTTTTGTACTTTTACATTTGTCCAGTTTTCCTTTTTGAAGATCTGTTCTGTTCAGTGAATTCTTTTTTTCATACTTTTAAAGTCATTGGTCAGTTTTTCTTTTATTTCTCTAATCTGGCTTTTAAAATTCTTCTTTAGTTCTTCCAAGAGTGCTCTTTGTGCTTGCAGTCAGTTCATAGTCCTTTCTGAAGTTTCAGATGGTAGTACAGTATCAATGCTGACCTCTTTGGTATTTGTGTTTTGGTCCTTGTCTCCATAGAAAGATTCTATGGTCTCTTCTTTCTTGCTTTGCTTCTTACTCATGATGATGAGGATTTGTGTGTTGTGGCCTCTGGTTCTTTCACCTAGAAGCTAAAGCACTGCTGCTACCTGATGCTGAGCTGGCTGGTATGAGAAAGCAGAGACCAGGTGAAGTCTTTTTGTGTTTCCCCAGATATGCCCTGGAGGTAACTTGTTAAGTGTGGGGCAAGGGTGATCTGACCACAGAAGGTTTCCTCAGCTGAGCTAGAGCAAAGGCAAGCTCAGTGGTTGCTGTTGTCTGTTGCCCTAGTGTCTCCCCATTTCCCCTAGGGTACTGAAGCATGCTTGGGGTCCTGGTGTTGGTGGCTACAAGGCTCCACCCTCCCTGGGGCTCTAGATCTCCTCCTGGTTCACTGAGGTGGGACTGTCTGGTACAGCTCCAGTCCTCTCCCACAGCAAAAGGGATCACCCTCAGCGATCTTCCCAGCTCTACATGCTATGAGATTGTTTTCCCCCTCTGTTGATCCTGCTCAGGCACTTTGTGCTCCTCCACCCCTGTGAAACTGAACTCTCTCATCGACCCTCCGGTCTGTCCTGGAGTGTGAATCTTCCACAGTCCGTCTCTCCTTGGACTCTGCCCCTTCAAAATTGGGTCAGATTCTCTCCTTAGAAGTATCTGAAGGAACTTGTGGAAGAGCCCAGGTGAGTAGTTGCTCTCATTCTGCCCTCCAAGCCCTCCCCAACCCCCGCAATGTTCCTTCTTTGGGAACCTAAACCTAAACCTGCCAGAACAAAAGTGAGGTAGCATGAGCACACTGCAAGATAAGTGGGCACATACTCATATGAAACACCAGCACATGGGTGGCCACGTAAAAGTGGAAGACATATGTAAGGAGACAATAACTTGAACCAGTTTTAAAATAGTATATGCATCTTAAAATTTATTTGGACACATATGAAATACACATAGGATGATAAGACTACGGATCTTGATATGAAAGGGACTTTAAAGGTTAAACCATTAAAACACCTCATTTTACATGAGTATTAAAAAGAGATAGAGTGAATTGTCCATGATTGCACAGACAGTAAACAGCTTTCCAAGAATACCATTTTGAAATGATCTATGATATATTATAATCGTTATCTGGGAAAGGTAGGGGTTATGCTTAATCCCTTTTTAATTTTAATGTTTATTTTAGGAACAGTTATAAAGAGAATGATGTTTATATTCAATTATTTTAGCTCAAGAGAGCTTTCTCTTCTTCATTAGAGGAGATGAGATCATGCTGTCTAGTTTATCATTACTAGGGAAATTAGAAGTTTGTAATTAAATCAAGTTCTAGTTTTTTAAATTACCTTTATTAGTTTTGCTGTATTATTAACACAAAGTAACTTATTTCACTTCCAATAATGCAATGAACCAAGATACTGCAACTGGCCTAATTCCTGTTCTATTGATATAATGATTTTTTGGGAATATTCTCTTAGAGGAGAAGAAAGTTATGATTTTTTAAAAATGAAAGTGGCAAGCATTTTATCTTGTGTTTTAATACGTTTTTCTTCTGAAAAAGAAAAAACAATTAAAATTATTTTTTTTTCAAATTAGTATTAAGAAGAGTGAGAGAAACAAAGAATGGGAGAGGCACAAAGAGAGAGAGAGACAGAGACCGAGAATAACATGTGAGTCAAAATGAATGCACTATTGGATCTAGACAAGAATTTGTGTTCAACCTATTTAACATGAAGGGGAGCTAGGTTGAATATAGCACTACGTCTGGAGTCAGGAGAGAGTTCAAATCTGGTCTCAGATATTTACTATCTGAGTGACCCTGTTTAACCCTGTTTTCCACAGTTTTCTCATTCATAAAACGAGCTGGAGAAGGAAATGATGAAACCCTCCAATATCTTTACCAAGATAATTCCAAAAGGGGGTCTTGAAGAGTCAGATATGATTGAAACAACTGAAAAATAACAAATTTAACATGAAATCTTTAGGTTCTCAGCTAGTATCTGTGAATTTAGGTGGTCAACATGGAAGGAACATTTCATTTTGGTTTCTTTCTCTTGTTTTGATGACAAGCAAAAACGTTGGACATAAACCAGTTCCTTAAAAATAAAATTAATACGTTTTCTTTCATTAATCAGACACTTCTAACATTCTGTCCATAGTATTTTTTTTGTTAAAAGAAAAAAGTTAAGCAAAACTGTCTTGTATAGTGATAAAGATTAATTGAATGTTTGAATTTCACAGTTAAGAAAAATTAAACTAATTTTAAATCAATTTTATGTCATTTAAAATCTACATTGCTCAATATTTTGAGGAGTCGTTTTCTTAGTGTTGGTTTAATTTTTATTGTTGTAGCCAATGGTTCTGTTGATTCTATTTTCTTTGTTCTGTGTCACTTCATAAAAATTGTCTCAAGTTCCTTGGAATTCTTCATATTTATTGTTCCTTACAACATAGTAATAGTTCATGTACTCACATACCACAACTTATTCAGCTACTCCATGGTCTTTTGCCACATATTTTATTTCCAGATTTTTTTGCTATTACAAATATTACTGCTACAAATATTTTGGTGAACATATGATTCTTCTGCCTATCATTCACCATGCTGGAGTATGATCTCCACAATGAGATCAACTAGATAAAACAGTTCAATTAATGTTTTTCTAGTAATTTCAAATTGCTTTCTGGGACTGTTGTTTGATTTCACAGTTCCACCAATAGTGAATTAAGGAGTCTAACTTCATGTATCCCTTCTAATATTAAGTGTTTTTCTCAGATTTTTACCATCCTTATCAATTTGATAAGTGAGATGATACTTAGAATATTTTCATTTGCATTTCTCTTATTATTAGTGATTTGGAAAGTATTTTTTATGTGATCACTAGAAGTATTAATTTCTTCTTTTAAAAAATATTCATATCTCTTCATTATTTCTTTTTTAAGGAATCAAATTTATTCTTACAAATGTCAAATTCCTGTACATTTTGGTGGCCATCTTTTTATCAGAGATATTAAATTCAAATAGTTTTTTTCCTAATTCACTTATATTTTATTCTTATTAATTTATTAGACTTGAAAGCTTTTAAAATTTATTTTTATTTTAAAATTTCTTTTGAAAGTCTAGTTATTAATTCTCCCCCTATCCCTAATTATGCAAAGTATAACTTTCTAATCTCTTCTATTTTTCTGTGATTTGACTTTATTACTTTTAAATCATTTATTCATTTCTAATTTGTTAAGATATGGTATAATATGATGATTTAAACTGATTTTACACCAAAATGTTTTCCAGTTTTTCTTTCTGTCCTTATGGAATAGAGACAGACCCTTCCCCATTAGGTTATATTCTTCAGTTAATTAAAAAATATAGGCTGTTGTACCATTTACTTATAGGTCTTTTTCGTTTAATAGATTTCATTGATCTACTTTTTGATTTTTTAAGCCAAAATCATACAGTTTTAATAATAATTTTTACAAATGAGGAATGATATGGTAATAGTATCACTACTTCATTCCTTCTTTTTCATGATTTCTCTTGATATTAACATTCTGTCCACATAAATTGTTATATAATCATGTATAACTTTATAGAACATCATGATGGTAAACTGGCCTAATGCAAAGAAATAAAATTAGTACTACTTGTGTTTTGAATCTTCTGGGTTATGTAGTTATTTGATATCTTAAGGATGTTGGAAGATGTTTCTCTTACTTCTCTTACCTCATGAGTGTCCAAGTCCTACTCTTTCTATCTTTGTAATATCACTTGTCTTGTCATCATTCTGCTTTCTGACACTGTATCCACCCCAGTGTAGGAACTCATAATTTCATGCCTATATTATTACAACAACCTCCTGATTGATCTCCCTGTCTCAAGTCTCTCCCCACTTTTCTTCATCTGAAGTCTATCCTAGATGGTGATCTTTTTATAGTATGTTCCTGACCATGTTACCCCTTTCACCCATTCAGTTAACTACAGTGGTTACATATTATATCCTAGATCAAATATAAATTCCTCTGTTTGGCTTTTAAAACCCTCTATAACATGGTTTCCAGCTATCTTTTTTCATTTTATACTTTACACTTCCCCATATACTCTGAGATCCAGTAACACTTGCCTCCTTATTGTTCCTTAAACCAGACAATTCAGTCCTGGACTGTGGGTATTTTACCTGGCACTACCTAATGTCTACAACTTTCTCCTTCCTCATATATTGCTCTTGACTTCCTTCAAATCTTGGGAAACATCTTACCCTCTGCAAGAAGTCTTTCCCAGTCCTCCACATGAAAACATCTCTGATCTATCCTATATATGTGTGTGTGTATGTGTAGTTTGTACACAATTATTTGTATGCTGTATGTTGTCTGTCTTTCAATTTTGACTGTGACCTCTTTGAGAGTAGGGACTGTCTTTCCTCTGTCTTTGTATTCCTATATGTTTGGCATATAGCAGGGTCTTCATAAATGCTAGTTCACAGACTCTAAATTTATGACCCCATGATGGAAAACACTACTATAGGTCTATCTCAATGGTGATAGCCCACTGGGATATGTAGTGTATTTAGTTACTCTACAATATATATTTGCTTTATGACAAAGAAAAGAGAAAACTATTGATTTGCTTAGGGATTCTATTATAGAATCCACTGTCCCTGCATGTATTTGACATTTGATACATATCAATTAGTATATGAAGGGATTCCTCTAAATTTTTAAGTATATACATTTGAGTCTTAAGATAGCTGAAATATACTACAAGATAATTATTTATATCCAATCCCTGAAAGAAAACTTTACATATATACAGCAATAATATTTTTTTAAAATCTCATCAAAATGATCCATTGGGACAAAATATACAAACAAATCTTTTCCCATCCCTGCATCTTTGTGTATTTTTTATGCTTTGAAATTCTTTTTGAATTCAGAGAACTTCATGTATCAAAGGTAGTTGTGACAAGTGAAAAACTGACTTCTGTCTATATAAAATTATTTCCTTTAGACATGAGGATTTGCTACTATATAATGGCAGAATGAACTGTGTTGGGATGGCAACATTTTTTTTCTTCAGGGGATATGTTATGAGCCTTGGACATAGACATCCTGTCAGAGCTGCCCATTTAAATTCGGGTACATAAGTTCTGTATTTATTTGGTTACTGTTCTCCATGCACAAGTATCTTCTTGTGGGATCAGATGAAGGACATAAATTCACAATTTAGGCATACAGTTCTAAAAACATAAATAAAATACTCATGCACAAATTCATATAATTATTCTATTTAATATGTAAACTGTAAGGATAAGTAAAGGACTCAAATGGGGAATGGGGTGGGGTAGAGAGCTATTTGCAGACAAGTGGAAAACCCACCGCACAGTAGAAACTTGATTTTAGATCATAAAAATTAAAACTTATGTAGAACATTTGGTCAAACTAGTTAAAGACACTTTACTAAGGCAGAAAGCAGTTTATAATTTATAAAATTCTGTCAATTCCAGTCTTCCTTGCTTCCCCGCCCCTCTCTTTATTTTTTGCTTCATTTAAACTCAATTCATTTCAATTTACCAAGCTTTTAAAGTGTCCATGTTGTGTTAGGCACTGTGCTAGTTGTTATATGCATTAAGGAAAAAATAAATAAGCTCCTGCCCTCTAGGACCTTACATTCTACTGGATGAAAGAAACATAATTGCAGATAAGTATACATTAAATATATCCAATGTGGAGATATAGTAATGGTTGGTGGTGGGATAGAAGGGATATGAACCATTGGAAGGATCAGAAGAGTTTTCATGTATGGGACAGAATGTGAGCAGAGCCTTAAAAGCTGTTTGGAATTCCAAGTGGTAGAAATGACCTAGGAAATGGAAACCAGGGATGCTGAGTAGTAGATGTGATGAACTTGGAATCAAGAGAGATCTAGATTTGTATACACACATACAACACATTACACACAAGCATACATATACATAAATGCATACAAGCATAAGTATGTGTATTAGATGGATATATGTGTGTGTACCAAACAAGATTTTATCTCTGTGTGTGTATGTGTGTGTGTATGTGTATAACCACTACAATTATTACCACTAACCTAGCCCTGAACCATTTTATACCAGATTTCCATGATTAGTAGAGGGCATGATATGTAAAAAATATTGCTGGAATATTTTTTGCTCTTGATTAAAAAAAAAAAAACTTTCAGGATATCCAGATACTGTACTAGGTGCTGGGCATACAATTATAGACAATGAAACAATCCTTATTCTAAAGAGCACATATAGTATTGAGAAAATATCTCTCTGTTCTGTCTGCTGGAGGGATGGGGGTGGAGTGGGATAGGAGGCAGAATCACAAGTCCCTAGACTTAACTCTTTTAAATGAGGTGATCCTGTCCTTTTAGTGAGATTAAAGGAGAGGGCTTTCCCTTCACTTGGTTCTTGTTAGGGATCTTTGCTTCCATTCTACTCTTTGGCTCTGCTTGTTTGCCACCTATGCCTTTTGTGTGCACTTGACAGAGACAAGGAACTTCAGAACTGAGGTAGAATGGGTGGAATTTAATGGATTCATTTTTTGTCAATCTATCCATCAACAAATATTTATTAAGTGCTACTATATTGCAGGCACTGTTCTAAGGACTGGGAGTACAAAGAAAGGCAATAAACAATCACTGCACTTAGAGAGCTCACAGTCTTATTGGGGGGAACATTGCAGTGCCAATGTGATATTAACAGCACCTATGGAGGCCATGAATATCCCGGCACAATTCTGAATCTCAAACAGACTCTCCACATGGAAGACAGAACCAAAACATTTATTCAGACACCAGAAAGACAAATCTCAACACCAGAAAGACAAATCCATCACAGCAATAAAAATCTATACAAAATAACAATGCAGATGCAAAGTGACAATGAATCACATTTCAAAGGTAATGAAATGAAGAAATATTGTGTATTCAATGACGTAGAATGAATATATCATATTCCATAGTACTGAAAAAAGATTATTAAGGAAGTTAAATTCTAATCATTCTTATCAATGTTGGAAAGATAATTTGTTCACTGCTTTATGTAATTTGAATAATAAACCATTAGGAGGAAGTACATCTCTAGCCAGAATAATGACCCTAAATTTGCAAATTAGAAAACAACAAGGACTGTGAGGCCAGATGTCCCAGCACAGTATCCAAGGCAGGATATGATTTACATTGTTTAGATGACTTATAGTTGGATAGAAAAAGACATAAGAAAAATCTCTACTGGAATATGTATGAGAATCCCCCAAAATCATTTTGGATAGATATTATTTAAATCAGGATTAGCAGCTTGAGGAATACATGTATTGACTGGAGTAATAGATTCTAATTATCAAGGAGAAATTACTATGACATTCCAAAATTTAGGTGAAATACCCATGCATTTTTATAAAAATGATAGAATAGTTCAAGTGATTATTATTCCTTGTGAAATAATAGCCCTTGTGAAAACTTACCACCTTCCAAAATAACTAGCAGAGGAACTTAACTGTTGGGTACTACTGAAAGAATAAAATTGGGAGCTAAAGCATAGGTAAAACAGAAGCCAGATGATGTTCCAAAGGCTGTGGAAATTACAGTACATGGAAAAGATAATACTGTAACTGTTCTTTATTCAGGAGAAGATGATAATCAAATTATACCCCTAACTCATATTCTGCCATGAATGAGGTTATGATAGTAGGTTCATGGTCTCCAGAAGCATGGCTTATCCTACCTACCCTGCTTCTGATAATTGTCTCCTTGTTTCTTTTTGGCTTTTTGTTTGTTAAACTTGTTTGCTAGATTTGTTTTCTGCAGGCTTAGTGCCCTCTACCTACAGATGCCTGAGTGCTTAAGCCAGATGTCACCTCGTTTCCTGACTGTGATGTATCATACCTGTGACCAAGCTCCAGATGACAGCTAAAGAAGTGACCCCTTGAATGGGTCTTCTTGGGGTCAAGACAGCTCTATGTTGAATCTCAGCAGGAAGTAGCTATGCAAGAAGAAACCTTCACTCTTTAGCCCCAGATTTGAGGCCCCATTCATTTGAGGGGGAAATGATGGGGTGCTTGTGCTCAAGCCCCACTCTGAGATATTGTTTTATGTGCTTATTTTTTGTGATCCCTGCTCTATTGTTGTAAAATTCTGTTGACACCAGTTGTCTAAGACATTGTTTTATATGCTTATTTTCTGTTATCACTGTTAAAGTTCTGTTGATATCAGTTGCCCCACTGACCTATGCAACGAATACAAAATATCTTGGGGTCACATTCAATGGTAATTTAAATGGGAAGGTCTTTTCCATTCATTAATAGGGCTATATGACCTGCCTTGGTCACATGGAAGCCTGAGTTACATGGAGCCTGTTGTGGGAAGAGTTTGCTGAATGCGTGGAACAGGAAGGATGCAACAGAAAGAAGCAGGGCTAAAACAGAGCTGAGAAGAAACTGGTCAGAGTCTAGTCAGAGCTAGAAAGGAGGCACGCAATCAGGCTACTGGCTAGTATGAGTGAAAGAGCTTTTTTGTGATTTTGTTTAAGAGAGTCTGCTTGTGATTTGTTTAACGACCTAACTTGTGAGAAGCCTAGCAAGGGGAAGGCTTGGGGATGGCGTTGTTCTCTGCATTGTTATTGTGTAAATATTTTTTTTTATTATAATGGATTTGGCTTTCTGGTGTCTGAATAAATGTTTTGATTCTGCCTTCCCTGTAGGGAGTCTGTTGTATTTTGAGATTCAAAATTGGACCAGGATATTCATACTTACCATAGGTTCTGTGAATATCACATTGGCACTACAAATATTCAGATAGCCAGGAGTAAAAAAGATATGAACAGGATAAGTTGAAGAAAATCCAAATTTGAGATATCTGCAATAAATCTTTTTCATTTTGAAATATCAAATTGGTAGTGATGATGAAGGATTGGAGTTCAGGGATGATACTAGGATTAGATGTATAGATTTGGGAGTTTTCTGCATAGTGACGATTATAAAGCTCATGGAAGTTGATGAAGTTACCAAATGAGAAAGTGTAGAGAAAGAAGAAAAAAGGGCCCAGGATAACCTTGAGGTGCAAGCTACAGGACCCCATGTTACAGGGCAAGATTTGGACAAAAATCTCCAGTAAAAGCAATTGAGGAGACACTCTATTAATATATTTAAAAAGAAAAAAAGAATGTGTTTATAATTTTTCCTCCATGCAAATTAAGTAGGAATCCAAATCAGTAGAAATTTAATCCTTTGGGATTTGTTTTCTCATATCTCCACTAATTATAGGAATACCACTGAGAAGAAAAAAAGATAACATGATGTAAAGGACACTATGTATACTACTAGTTGTGTAGTTACAAGCTCTAACTCTCCCAATAATGATCTATGTGATACTGGAAAGGTCAATTAATTTTGGGTTCCAGTTTCTTTTGCTTATAATGGGGTTAGAAAGATGTAGTATGTGAATGTAAAGGGACATTATTGTGCTGTAAGAGATGATGAGATGTAGGTTTCAGAAAAACCTGGAAAAACTTATCTGAACTGATGTTGAGTGAAACGAGCAGAACCAGAACACTATGCATAGTAATAGGAACACTGTGCAATCGTCAACTCTGATAGACTTAGCTCTTTTCAGCAATACAATGATCTGAGAAAATTCCAAAAGGCTCATGATGTAAAATTCTTTCCACATCCAGAGAAAGATGGAGTCTGAATATAGATTGAATCATACTATTTTCATTTTCTTTTGTGCGTGTGTTTTCCTTTTGTTCCATTTCTTCTTTCAAAATATGACTAATGTGGAAATACATTTAACATGATTGCACATGTATAACCTATATTAGATTGCTTGCCATCTTGAAGAAGGGGGAAGGGAGGGAGAAAAATTTGGAATGAAAAATCTTATAAAAAGTGAATGTTGAGGGGGCGGAGCCAAGATGGTGGAGTGAGAGCAACGACTCACCTAAGCTCTTGGACAAATTCCTTTGGATACCTCTGAAAGGAGAATCTGACTAAATTTTGGAGGTATGGAATCCAGTGGGAGAGAGACTGTGACAGATTCGGAGCCCAGGTTAGACGGGAAGGTCCAAGGGAAGGATCTGTTCCATGGGGGTGAGCCCCCAGAGCACAATGCAGCACAGTCAACGCAGTAGAGCGGACGGGACCCAAGAAGCCTGAGAGTGGTGGGTGGAACCAGCGGAGCGGGAGACAAGCTGAACCAAGCCTGTGAGAGCCGCTGAGGGCCAGGTATCAGCACAGCAGCTCCTGAGACCTTCAGCCTGAAGATTAAACTTCGGTAAGTCACCTACTTGAACTTCCGGGAGCCAGGATGGTGGAGTGATCAGTAAATGCTCTCTCCTCCCCCCACCCCATGACCATGAAAGAACCATAAAATATTTCCCCAGAAAAATCCTGGATCAGTGGGAACAACAGAAGGGGGCAAATAGTCTCATAACACCTGAGGCTAGGAAAACAGCTAAGGGAGATTCCTCTTACTGTGGTGGAGGCTAACCAGAAGGACAGAGGACTCAGGGCAGAGAATACTCGGACTGAGACCCAGGCAAGCCTCAGCACCAGGAGAGGAGCCAGGAGGGGTGGGAATATGCATTAGCATCTAGGCATGCCTCAGCCCTCCAGGGGAAAAGGGAAGACAATAGCGAAGCTGGGATCACCATCTCTTGAGCTTGTCTTTGCCTCAGTTCAGCTGAGGAGATCTCCCGTGACCACACCACTCCTACCACACACTTAACAAGCTAACCCCAGGGTTGATCCAGGAAACAAAAAACAAAAAACCTGCTTTTAGCTTTTTCACACATCAGCTCAACACAAAGTTCTGTAGCTTCTGACTGAAAGAACCAGAAGCTACAACACTCAGTCAACATCATGAACAGGAAGAAGCAGACGAAAAGTGGAAAAACCATAGAATCTTTCTATGGGGATAAGGACCAAAACACAAACACCAAAGAGGTCAGAGCTGAGACTATACTTCCATCTGAAACTTCACAAGGGACTATGAACTTCTCACAAGCACAAGCAGCTCTCCTGGAACAGCTGAAGAAGGAAATAGAAGAAAAACTGGCCAATGATTGTAAAATTATAAAAAAAGAATTCACTGATGAGAACATCACTTTGAAAAGGAAAATTGAACAAATGGAAAAGGAAGTTCAAAAATTAACTGGAGAAAATAATTCCCTAAAAGGAAGAGTTGATCAAACGGAAAAGGAAACCCAAAACCTAATTGGGAAAACTGGTCAAATGGAAAAGGAAACACAAAACCTAACTGGGAAAATTGGTCGAATGGAAAAGGAAGTACAAAAATTAACTGGAGAAAATAGCTCCTTAAAGGGAAAAATTGGTCAGATGCAAAAGGAGATATAAAAGTTAACTGAAGAAAACAATATAATAAAGATTAGAATTGGGCAAGTAGAAACTAATGACTCAATGAGGCAGCAAGAATCAGTCAAACAAAATCTAAAGAATGAAAAGATAGAAGAAAATGTAAAATATTTAATTGGAAAAACAGCTGACCTGGAAAATAGATTCAGGAGAGAAAATTTAAGAATTATTGGCCTGCCAGAAACCCATGATGAAGAAAAGAGTCTGGACAATATCTTCCAGGAAATCATCAAGGAAAACTGCCCAGAAGTACTAGATTCAGAGGGCAAAATAGTCATCGAAAGAATCCACCGTTTCCCTCTCGAAAGGGATCCCAAACTCAAAACCCCAAGAAATATCGTTGCCAAATTCCAGAGCTATCAAGTGAAGGAGAAAATACTACAAGCAGCCAGAAAGAAACAATTTAAGTATCAAGGACATACAGTCAGGATCACATAGGACCTTGCAGCTTCTACATTAAAACATCAAAAGAATTGGAACCCAATATTCCATAAGGCAAAGGAGTTGGGACTTCAACCAAGGATCAACTACCCAGCAAAGTTCAGCATAACATTTCAGGCAAGGAGAAAGTCATTCAAAGAAATAAGGGATTTCCAGAGCTTCCTGACCAAAACCCCAGAACTCAATAGACAATTCGATCTTCAAATGCAGGTCTCAAGAGAATCATAAAAAGGTAAACGGGGGGAAAAAACAAAAACAAAAACTTGTTACTCAATTAGGGCAAACTGTTTACCTCCCTGTAAGGGAAGATGATACCTGCTAATCTTGAGAACTGTGCAGCTATTATGATAAAAGGGATATACATAGAGGGAACGGGTATAAAGTAAATGATATCAGGTGAAAAATATGATTTAAGTATGAGAAGGGATTGTAATAGGAGGTGTGAAAAGGAGCAAGCAGAAAATGGCAAATTACATCACAGGAAGAAGTACAAAATTATAGCAGAGGGAAGGAGGGGAGGGAGATGAGCATTGTTTGAGAAGTACTCTCATCTGATTTGTTTAAAAGAGGGAACAATAATCTTAAGTAGATAATCCTAACTAGCTCTATAGGTAGTAGGAGGGGAAGGGGGAAGAAAGGGGAGGGAGGCTAAAAGGGAGGGAAGAAGTAATAAGAGTAAAGGGGAGTAAAAGGGAGGGGGCTAAAAGAAGGAGGGGAAGACTGCAGGAGGAGGGGGTGAAAAGTGAATACTATTGAGGAGGGGAAGGGAGATGGGAGAGTTAAAAGCACAAATGGCGGGAAAGAGGATGGAGGGAAATACACAAATTGTAATCATAACTGTGAATGTGAATGGAATGAATTCTCCCATAAAATGGAGATGGATAGCAGAATGGATTAAAAGCCATAATCAAACAATATGCTGCTTACAAGAAACACATTTGAAATGGGGAGATACACATAGTATAAAGGTCAAAGGATGGAGCAGAATATATTGTGCTTCAGCTCATGTAAGAAAGGCAGGAGTACCAATCCTAATCTCAGACAAAGCAAAAGCAGAAATAGATCTAATCAAAAAGATGGAAAGAATAAGGATGGAAACTATATCCTGCTAAAAGGCACCATAGACAATGAAGCAATATCATTACTAAACATGTATGCTCCAAGTGGTATAGCATCCAGATTCTTAGAGGAGAGGTTGGGGGAGTTGAAGGAAGAAATTGACAGCAAAACTACTAGTGGGGGACCTCAACCTCCCCCTCTCTGAACTCGATAAATCTAACCTCAAAATAAAAAAGAAAGAGGTTAAGGAGATAAATAAAACTCTGGATAAGGTAGATATGATAGATCTTTGGAGAAAATTGAATGGGAATACAAAGGAATATACCTTTTTCTCAGCGGCACATGGAACATTCACAAAAATTGACCATGTGCTAGGACATAAAAATCTCACAATCCAGTGCAGAAAGGTAGACATAATCAATGCATCCTTCTCAGATCATAATGCATTAAAAATTACATGTAATAAAAGGCCATGGAAAGATAAACCAAAAATCAACTGGAAACTAAATAATCTAATCCTAAAGAAGGATTGGGTTAAAGAAGAAATCATAGAAACAATCAACAATTTCATTCAAGAGAATGACAATAATGAGACAACATACCAAATCTTATAAGATGCTGCAAAAGCAGTTATTAGGGGAAGTTTTATATCTTTGAATGCTTACATAAATAAAATAGAGAAAGAGGAGATCAGTGACTTGGGCTTGCAGTTGAAAAAGCTAGAAAAAGAACAAACTGAAAATCCCCAAGTAAATACCAAATTAGAAATACTGAAAACCTAAGGAGAGATTAATAAAATTGAAATTAAGAAAACTATTGAATTAATAAATAAAACCAATAGTTGGTTTTATGAAAAAACTAACAAAATTGATAAACCTTTGGCCAATCTGATTAAAAAAAAGAAAGAAGAAAATCAAATTACTAATATTAAAAATGAAAGGGGTGAACTCACCTCCAATGAGGAGGAAATTAAAACAATAATTAGAAACTACTTTGCTCAACTTTACGCCCACAAATTCGATAATCTAAACGAGATGGATGAATATTTTAAAACATACAAATTGCCCAGATTAACAGAAGAGGAAGTTGAATACTTAAACAACACCATCTCAGAAAAAGAAATTGAACAAGCTATCAATGAACTCCCTAGGAAAAAATCTCCAGGGCCAGATGGATTCACAAGTGAATTCTATTAAACATTTAAAGAACAGTTAATTCCAATACTATATAGACTATTTTTGAAAATTGGGGAAGAAGGAGACCTCCCAAATTCTTTCTATGGTACAAATATGGTTTTGATACTCAAAGTAGGAAGAGACAAAACAGAGAAAGAAAATTATAGACCAATTTCCCTAATGAATATAGATGCAAAAATTTTAAATAAGATTTTAGCAAAATGAATACAGCATCTTATCATGAGATTAATACATTATGATCAGGTAGGATTCATACCAGGAATGCAGGGCTGGTTCAATATTAGGAAAACTATTAGCATTATCGATCACATCAACAACAAAGCTAACAAAAACCACATGATTATCTCAATAGATGCAGAAAAAGCTTTTGACAAAATACAACACCCATTCCTACTAAAAACACTGGAGAACGTAGGAATAAAGGGAACTTTCCATAAAATAATAAGCAGTATCTATCTAAAACCTTCAGCAAGCATTATATGCAATGGGGATAAGCTAGATGCATTCCCAATAAGATCAGGGGTGAAACAAAGATGTCCATTATCACCACTATTATCCAATATGGTACTAGAAATGTTAGCTGTAGCAATTAGACAAGATAAAGATATCCAAGGAATTAAAATAGCCAAAGAAGAAACTAAGTTATCACTCTTTGCAGATGATATGATGATTTACTTAGAGAATCCCAGAGATTCAAGTAAAAAACTACTTGAAATAATAAACAACTTTGGCAAAGTTGCAGGTTACAAAATAAACCCACACAAATCTTCTGCATTCCTATATATTAGCAACAAAGTCCAACAGCAAGAGATAGAAAGAGAAATCCCATTTAAAGCTAGGGTAGACACTATAAAATACTTAGGAGTGTACCTGCCAAAACAAACCCAGGGATTATATGAACACAATTACAAGATACTTCTTGCACAAATAAAGTCAGATTTAAGTAAGTGGAAAAACATCAGTTGCTCATGGGTAGGCCATGCTATTATAATAAAAATGACAATTCTACCTAAATTAATCTACTTATTTAGTGCCATACCAATTAAACTATCAGACAATTATTTTCTAGAGCTGGATGAAATAATATCAAAATTCATTTGGAAGAACAAAAGGTCCAGAATATCAAAGGGACTAATGAAAAGAAATGCTTGGGAAGGTGGCCTAGTGCTACCAGACCTCAAATTGTACTATAAAGCAGCAATTATCAAAACCACTTGGTATTGGCTAAGAAACAGAGAGGTAGACAAGTGGAATAGACTTGGCACTCAAGACACAGTGGGCAAGGAATATAGCAACCTCCTGTTTCATAAACCCAAGGTCCCCAGCTTCTGGGATAAGAACTTACTGTTTGACAAAAATTGCTGGGAAAACTGGATAACAGTGTGGCAGAAATTAGGCATAGACCCATGCCTGACACCATACACAAGAATAAAGTCCAAATGGGTACATGATTTAGGTATAAAGATTGATACCATGAATAAACTGGAGAAGCAAGGAATAGTGTATTTATCAGATTTATGGAGAAGGGAAGAATTTTTTACTAAAAAAGAGATAGAAAGCATTATGAAATGCAAAATGGATAATTTTGATTACATTAAACTGAGAAGTTTTTGCACAACCAAACCCAATGCAACCAAAATCCAGAAGGATGTAGTAAATTGGGAAAGAATTTTTATGGCTAAACTTGGGGATAGAGGCCTCATTTCTAGAATATATAGAGAATTGACTCAAATATATAATCATACAAGTCATTCCCCAATTGATAAATGGTCAAAGGATATGAACAGGCAATTTTCAGAAGAAGAAATTAAAGATATCTATAATCATATGAAAAAATGCTCTAAATCTCTTTTGATTAGAGAGATGCAAATCAAAACAACTCTGAGGTACTACATCACACCTATAAGACTGGCAAACATGATACAACAAGAAAATGATAAATGCTGGAGAGGATGTGGGAGAGTTGGAACACTAATTCATTGTTGGTCGAGCTGCGAGCTCATCCAACCATTCTGGAGAGCAATTTGGAACTATGCCCAAAGGGCTACAAAAATGTACATACCCTTTGACCCAGCAATATCACTACTAGGACTGTATCCCCAAGAGATCATAAAAATGGGAAAGGGTCCCACATGTACAAAAATATTTATAGCAGCACTCTTTCTAGTTGCCAAAAACTGGAAGTCAAGGGGATGCCCATCAATTGGGGAATGGCTGAATAAATTATGGCATATGAATATAATGGAGTACTATTGTGCCATAAGAAATGATGAACAAGAAGACTTCAGAGAGGCCTGGAAGGACTTATATGACCTGATGCTGAGTGAAAGGAGCAGAACCAGGAGAACTTTCTGTACAGCAACGACCACAGTGTGCAAGAGTTTTTTCTGGTAAGCTTGGAATTTTGTAATAACGCAAGAACTTATTGAAAAAAAAAATCCAATGGTGGTTTTCTAAGGCAAAATGCCTTCCACACTCAAAGAAAGAAATATGGAAGTCATTTGCAGAATGTAGCAGATCATGTTTGTGTGTGTGTGTGTTTTTGTGTATCATGTTTTGATTTGTTACATGATTTCTTCCATTTATTTTAGTTTGACCACATAGCACGACTAGTGAAAATGTACTCAATAGGAAAGTACATGTAGAACCTATACAGAATTGTATGCGGTCGTGGGGAGGGAAGGGGGTTGTGAGGGACAGGTGTGGGGGGGGATAAAATCTTAATTTTATGGCAGTGATTGTAAAACATTAAAAAATAATAATAATAAAATTTAAAAATAAAAAAAGTGAATGTCGAAAACTATCTTTACATGTAATTGGAAAAAATTGAAACACTATTTATATAAAAATCAGGTTAGAGGAGGAGTTTGCATTAAATGCCCTCTGATTTCACTTCTTAAATTTTAAGTTGATACAATACAATGATAGTAAGTCACATTTTACATGCTCCTTTAAGATTTATAAAGCAGCTTCCTCACAAGAGCTCTGTGGAGTAAGTTAGTACAAATATTATTACTCCAGTTTACAGATGAGGAAACAGAGACTCAAGGAAATTAAATGTAAGGTATAGAGTTAGTCATAATTCAAACCGAAGTTCTTGAAATCCAAGTCTGCTACAATACTATATCCTTTCTTCTCACAAAAACTCAGAAAATTTCACATATGCATATTTAAATGGTAGTTTTATTTCTTTCATTCAACAACCATTATTGAATACCTAGTACATGAAAATTGTACATGGGGCTATACTTATCTCAAGGCAACTTGGAGTCATTGAATGCTAAGAAATCTTAGAGGTCATACCTCCTTATGCATAGGAAGAAAATAAGACTTAAAAGGAGTACCTGAGGACACTGAGCTAGTTAGTGGCAGAGTTTTCACTAAAATTTAGATCTCTTGAATTAATCTAATACATTTTTTTTACCACATTAAAGGGCTCAACTTGTGCTAACCCTCTTTTTTTTTTAATAAGGACTTCCGTAAAGTGAAAAGTAATTCTTTAATTTAACTATGTTAAATATTTGGTCTTTTGTATACTGGGTTTTCTTAAAGTTAAGGTATGCCTTTACTTTGCAGCACTAAGAAATTTTCTAATCCAACATTTCGTGTAAATGCTACCTTGTCTTCTTAAAGCCTGTTATTAATAGTGTATCCACATAACACTCTAAAGAAATAGTTCAGTATTATTATCCCCAATTTCCAGCTGAAGAAACACACTAAGAGAGGCAGCACACAGCGTGAATCAGTTGCAGGGCCAGGATTAGCACCCAGAAGTACCCAATTTCCAGTGATTTGCTTAGTCCACCAGGCCACATTGAATGGGTGTGATTGGTTGCTTGGATAGCCACAGAGAATGGGAGTCTGCCCAGAACTCGTATAACTAGGCCAATAATAAAGGCAGCTTGTGCAGTGGCTGGATTCTGGCCTCTGGTCTTTATTCAAGTCACCCTAAGTTTGAACTAGGTGGGGCCCTAACATCCCTGACCCAGATACTGAATGATACCTTACAGTTGCTCACTTCATATTACTGGAACTATAATAGCAGCCACTTTTTTTCTCATTCATTTAGATGCTTTCACCATAGGAGTGCTGTTAATATTATGTTAATATTGCAAAAATAATTTCTGGCAAGAATTTTAGAACTCCAGTTAAATAATTAAATAATTTTTGAAACCTCAGTTGATCTATATGAAATGTACAACCTGCTTTTATATAAGAGAAACAATATAACTTTGGTTTATAAATCTATAGCATGATCACTGGAGTGAAATGTACTGATTATTTGAAACTAAGAACAAAATAGTGGAGGGTATACATGGCATGTTCAAAAGACGTTAGAGATTACACTCGGCCATGTTTTAAAAGGCAAGGTAAATTACAATTTTCTCTGGAACAAAGCCTTGTCTGACTTTTACTTTTGTATCTATTTATGTTTACATAAAAACATATTATATATATATATTTATATCAGTGTCTCAAGCATGCAGGAATACTCTAATGAATGTCTTGATGTGCATATGCTCTTCAAAGACAGAAAGCAGTACTCATCCATATGGGACTATAATGAACTATTCTTATTCATAAGTTCATATGGAAATTACTCTCAAAATGCAGAAGACCTCTCTTAGTTTCTCTTGTTAGCATGAGGATGCCAGTGGAGTACATAGATCTAGCATTGGTTATCCCTCATTCTTGCCATGTGGCCAATCTGTCTTATTTTTTGTTTGGGGGCATATATTTCTTTGGTGATATCTTTTATACGACTTATCATGCATAATTCCTTCTTAGAAATGTGTTGTGATTCTGTTCTTTACCATTATCTGTTGTGTGACTCTCTATTTCATTTCTTTGGTATCCTAGACTAACATATATATATATCATCCTATAACACATAGCCGTAAACAGCTGTGGGAAAATACTGGCATTAAAAGGATGAGTTTTGTTTCAGGGTTACTCTTAAGTTCATTTAAAAAAAAAAAAACCTGAAATTTCCCAAACACAACCTACTCACCTCATCCTGTCAATTCTGAGTCATATCTATTATTTTATGCCTTTACAGTGGCCATGTAGGACGTAGGTATTCTTTACTCACTTGCTTTTTTCTATGTGGATAATTATATCAAACTCTCTTTACTGGCTATGAATCTTGGTGCAAATCAACACATTACACATCATGAGACATACTAAGATTTTTATGATAAATGTATTCTGCCTTATACATATGTGGTTAATAAATGTTCATTAAATTGAATTAAATTCATCAAAATAGAAATTTTCTAATGAACTTCACCTTTGATCTATTAAGTTTTGAAGTACAGAAACATTTTACCAATTGTTTTTATTTTTAAAATATAAATTCAACTTTATTTCATATTCAGCTCTACATTCTTTTCTACTTTCAATAACTTCCCATCCTGTGCACCAATGAGAAAGGGAAAAAATTATAAATATATTAAGAAAATCAAGAAAAACAAATTCCTACTTTTGTCCTGAAACATATCTATATCTACATATTTACACAATATGTATATGTATGTATGTGTGTATAGGGTCATATGCTTTTTTGACATTAAAAATTTTATTGAAAGATAAAACTTGGAACTCTGAATTCTCAGAGAAAAGCAGCTCTCTTGCTCACAATGTATCTGTGCTAAATAGCCTTATTAAAAGGGGAAATGACATATAATAGGAAAAGTTACAACAATAGCCAAGGATAACAGGGAGGATCCATGGGGGCTGAAGGGAGAATGAGACTAGAAAAAAATCTATGTGTTCAGGATGAACATGCTTTGGGCCCTTATCACTCAAAATTCAATATAGCTAGACTGACTGCTCATGGATTATCAATTGGTATAAATGGAAATTTCTTCTTCGAAGAATAATAATTTTTTTATTAATTTATTTGTTTTCAGTTTTCAACAATCACTTCCATATGTTTTAAATTTTCTGCCCCTCTCTCCTTTCTCCCTCTCCAAGAAGGCATACAATCTTATGTGGGTTATACATACACATTCTTATTAAACACATTTCCACATTGGTCCTGTGGAATAGAAGAATTAAAATGAATGGGAGAAATCAGGAGAAAAACCAAACTGAAACAAAACATAACAAAACAAAAAATAGCCTGTGTCATTCCACATTCTGATTCTCTAGTTCTTTCTCTGGATGTGGATGGCATTTTGCAACAAGAGCCTTTTGGAAATGTTTTAGGTCCTTGCATTGCTGTGAAGGGCTAAGTTTATCAGAAACAGTCCTCACACATCATAGCTGTGGCTGTGTATAATATTCTCCTGGTTTCACTTATTTCACTCAGCATCAGTTCATATAATTCTTTCCAGCTTTTTCTGAAGTCTACCTGTTCATCATTTCTTATAGCACAATGGTATTCTCCTTCTGGGGTATAGGATACTCTGTCTCACATTTCTTGAGGCCTGGTTACTGGCTTTGTGTGTTGTGGCCTCTGGTTCTTTCAGCTAGAAGCTATATAATGCTGCACCATACCTGGTGCTGAGCTGGTTGGTGTGTGCCAAGGTCGAGGGCAGGTGAAGTCTTTCTGAGTTTCCCTGGTGTTACACTGAAGTTCACTTCATGTGGTGTGGGAAAGGGGTGGGCCGGCTGCAGTTTTCTTCCTCCTCTAGGGCTGAGCTAGAGCACAGGCAGGCTCAGCACCTGGTGAACCCCCATTTGCACTGGTGTTTACCCAATTCCTCTGGCTGTGCTAAGGCACTACTGGGGGTCTGGTGTTTGCACGTATGGGCCCTACACCCATGGGGCTCAGGATCTCTTCCTGGTTCTCTGAGGTGAGGCTTGGTAGGACTCCTCCAGGCCTCTATTGGTCCCCTTCAATCACATCAAGAGCTACTGGTCTCATCGATCTCCCTAGACTCCCAAGCTGAGAGTCTGCTGAGAAACAGAGAAAGAGAGAGAGAGAGACAGAGAGAGAGAGAGAGAGAGACAGAGACAGAGAGACAGAGAGGAGAGAGAGACAAAGAGGAGAGGTCCTCTCCAGCTTAGGCCTCCTGAGAGAGAGACAGAGAGACACAGAGAGAGAGACAGACAGACACACAGAGAGACAGAGAGAGGGAGAGACAGAGAGAGAGACAGACACAGAGAGGAGTGGTCCAGCTTAGGCCTGGGGGGGGGGGGGGCGGAAGGGAGGGAGGGATGTGTGCGTGGGTGTATGCATGTCTTTCCTTGATACATGGAATTTAGGGAAATAATCAAGAACTAGACTACCATGCATATTTGCTTTTGTGTATTTTGTTTGCAATCTGTTCCACTGATTGACCACTGGATTTCTTACCCCATGCCAACTTTTTCCCGATGATTACTACTTTACTGGAGACTGACAATTGGTATTTATAGTCCCCCTTTCTTCTCACTTTTTAAATATAAATTCCCTTGATATTTTTGACCTCTTGTTTCTACAGATGAATTTTCTTTTTATTTTTCTCATTCTACATAGTAATCCTTTGATGATTATGTACATAAAAAAAATATGGAGATGTTCACCATGGAGAATGGCTGAACAAGTTATGATATTTGATTGGCAAACAATTGTACTATTTTATGTAAGAAAGGATGAGTGGGATGATTCAGAACAACGTCGGAAGGCTTATACAGAATGATGCAAAGTGAACTAAGCAGATTCAGAACATGATCCATAGTAACAGCAGTAGTAATGACCATCAACTGTAAAAAAGAAAAAAGAAAAAAAAACCTACTCTGATCAAGGCAATTCCAAATGAGCCATGGTTAAAAAATGCTATTCACCTTTAGAGAGAAAACTGATGAATTCTGTGTGCAGAGAGAAGCATATTTTTCCACTTTATGTTTCTTGCTTTTTACTATTATATTTTTGTGCAACTTGGCTAATATGAAAATAAATTTGCATGACTTCACATGTGTAATTAATATCTTACTGGCCATATCAGTGATGAGAGAAAGGTTGGGAGAGAAGGAGAGAATTTAGAACTTATTTTTTAGATGTTAAAAAAAAATACATATAATTTTAAAAATATATCATCCATGATAAATGGTCACTTAGCTCTGCTTATTCAGTTTCTGTGATGAGGAACTATTTGATGAGCCAGTACATTTGCTTTAAAAAATTGTTTCTTGTATTAAGCCAAAATTTACTTCCTTTTGATTTCTGCCCACTGGTTCTAAATTTCCTTTCTATTAAAAAAAAAGGCCAGAATAGGACTGCTTACTCTTTTCTATGGTGTGGGCCTTCAAATGTCTGAAGACAGCTGGCATGCTACCATTTATGTTTGTTTCTCCAGATCAATGATCCCTGGTTCCTAAAAATTTTTCTCATATCATAATGTTTTAGACTATTTGCTCTTTATTTCAAATTATTTCGGAGGGAATTTTTCAACAAGAGCAAGGTCTTGAAAAATCGTATACCTTCTTTTAAAACTTTTGGTTATTCTAAATAATGATACAGTAGTATAAGCAAGAGGGGGAAAAAAGACTTTTTTTTAGTTCTTGTAACTAAGCAAAAGTTGTTACTCTTTGGCATGTTCAGAATATGTGATCCTCTCTGTCTCCCTCTGTCGGTCTCTCTGTCTCTATCTCTATGTCTGTGTGTGTGTCTCTGTCTCTCTGTGTATATGAGAATATACATGTGTATATAAACATACAAATGAGTGTATATACATACGTATGTGTATATGTATGAACATACCCACACATATATTTGTGTTTGTGTGTATATATGTATGTACACATACATACACATATATGTATATATATTTACTGATCTGAACAGATTCATCCTAAATGCCAGTTTAAAATGGCAACAAATACATCTTTTGAATTCATACCTCGAAGGAAAGGATCAAGATGTATCCAGGCGTGATGCTGTGAGGATGACACCATTTTTCCCTAGCTTTAATTGTTCTGTAAATATAATGACTTAAATGAGTAATCAGAAATACAGGCCAATTGTAGAGAACACTGGGTTTTTTCATAATTCCCTGTTCCATTTTGCTTGGTTTCATTTTCCAACTGAAAATGAAGTCCTCTCTGTTTTCTCAAAGCCAGTAACAACGTTTGCTCTACCTACATAAATTACACAGTACATTTCACCTCATGTGCTACTAAATTTAACTTCAGAAACAACAGTATCTACCAGAGTTTTCAAATGAATGTAATCCTACTACATTAAGCATGAGGGCACAGAGTCTTAGATTAGGTTTTTCAAGTATTCATACCTTATTGTGCTACTTTATTTAGGCTCTTAAATATCATTGAATACATTTTCTACTATTAATTCTGCCAGGGAATTAAGGGATTGTTTCTCTTCTTACTACAGGGTTTGTAGAACAAATATCACTGTTTACTTACTCTAGTCATCTGTAATTATCTTTCATAAAAGACTTTGTATTTATAACTTTTTACGGAATCAGTCGACAAGTAGTTAACAAATACCATGTGCCAAGCAGTGTGCTAATATTTGAAGACACAAATACAAACAAGAAAGCATCCCTGCCCTCAAAAAGCATATACTCTAATTTTGAAAATAATATGTACATAATATATGCAAAATGAATACAAGCTAATTCAACTGGTAAATCAAGAAAGGCTTCATGTAGAAAGTGGTACTTAAATGGAGTCTTGGTGGAAATGAAGAATTCCAGAAGGCATAGATGAGGAAATATTTTGTATTCTAGGCATGGGGTACAGCCAGTGCAAAAGTCGGGCAATAGAACATTATGTGAAGAATAGTTAAGTAAACCAGTATGGGCTAGATTGCAGAGTACATGAACGAAGGTAATGTATATGAAGACAGAAAAGATACTATACAGAGGCATCAGGTTGTGAATAGCTTTAAATGACAAAGAAGTTTATTTTTGATCCAAGAATTAATAGCAAGTCACTAGACTTTCTTGAATAGGTGGATAATGTGGTCAGAGGTGCACTTCAGGAAAATTCCAGTTGTGGCTGTGTTGAGGATTGAGATTGGGGAGAGCTCTTACTTAAGGACATGAATTAGGAGACTATTGCAGTAGTCCTTGTGAGAAGTGATCAGGTCCTTCCTAGAATATGTTGTGGGAATGCATAGGGAGAGGCATATGCAAGAGATGTCTTAAAATAGGAGTAACCAGATTTTGAAACTGATCAACTATGTGCAGCGAGAGTGAGGAATCAAGGATGACAATGAATCTACCTGGGTGAATAAAAGAATGGTTGTGGCCTTTAAAACACATACAAAGTTCAGAATAGGAGTTAATTTGAGAGGAAAACTAATGAATTCTGTTTTGAACATGTTGCATTTGAGATATCTATTGGAATTTTCATTAAGTAATTGGTGATGTGGGACTAACATTCAGGAGATTAGGGCTATGTGCATGGATGTATTGTATAATGTATATTTATGCTTATGAATATATATGTCTGTATATGCATATATATGTGTATATATATATATATATATAGAGAGAGAGAGAGAGAGAGAAAGAGAGAGAGAGAGAGAGAGAGAAAGAGAGAGATAGAGAGAGAAGCAGAAGTTCTAGCTAATGAGGTGGGAGTATTGGGAGTATGCATAGAAGACAGTCTTCATTGAGCCATATGGATGCTTGGAGAAACTGTTTCTTGAAGTTCACACTGATGTTGAAAGAAGAAGCCCTGCCCCTGATTTAGAGATTGAGCAGAAGCTCTGAGATAGTTTCTTGTCCACTTACTGAGTTGTGAAAAACCTTTTAATGAGATGCTGAGATGGGCCTGCACACAAAATCACTAGCAAGCAAAAGTGATCTATTTTTCCTGGTTGTAATAGAGATAAGGACTACCATAAGCCTCAAGATAAGGAGAGAGAAGCTGTGCTAATGGCTCCTCACTCTACCTGGGCATATGAAACCATAAATATATGATATGCCTGTTCTGTTTTATATCCATGTTGTGTTTCATTCTATTTGTTTGTAAGTGGAGTATAAGAAACAGAATGAACTAAGCAAAATATTCTGAATTTGAAAAGGTCTGATGAGTTTCCAGAAACCAAAGAATTGGAGCCCCTGGAAGTATTGCTATGACCACCACAGCTGAAGCATCCTTTATGATCCAGCCCAGTCATTCAACCAGCAGCTAATGCATCTTTTCCTAAAAGCAAGGGAGTGACTTCATTCATTGACTTAATTTATTCAAAAGTCAAATTAATGGTACAGACGTTTTGGTGCTTTAAGTGTAAGGTCACCCTGATCAAGGACTGAAATGTACATAAGAAAGTATAACCCCCACTTTAGGGGATCTATTTGTACTTCTTTCCTCACCATATCAATAAATATCCCTTTATAAAATCTAATTGCTTATGGATGATACGAATGAACTAGCAATTGATTAAATTAATAGTTGAATATTAATTACTGGGTCAATCAATGTTATAAGAGATCCTAAGTATTACTTGTGATTAATATGCAGAGGGAATGGTTGCTTAAGTTAATAGCTTTAGAAAGATATATTGGCTTAGAGGAACTTCTGATGACCCAGGTTGCATTAAAATGAAGGTTTAGTAGACTGAGTACTCCAGCATGTATCACATTGCTTTGTGCTAGATATGGTGGGGAAAATAGGCTGCTGGCCGCTGGCCCTCTCTCCCCACTCAGTGGCTTACAATAGCCCTTTCCTCAAATGCTGTAAAGAGAGAAAGACATCAGTTTGGCCCATCAGCCAGTTAAAAGATTTTTTTCTTCTCTATATGATATACAGACAGAAAAGTTATAGAATACCTGTACATTCTCTGATCAGTGGTGGGACCTCACCATTCCCCAGTTTTACACACTTCCAGAAACAGTTTCTCCAAATATCTATGTGACATAGAAGCTGGATAACTACCCTGGACATAATCTCAACACTGACAACTTATTGACCAATTTCCACTGTCACATAAATCTGGGAGTTATATGCATAGTGATCATAAATGAACTCACACAGCCTGATGAAGTCACCAAATGAGATTATAGAGAAACAATGGAAATGGGCCTAAATAGTGACTTGGGGCACACAACATGTACTTGGGATTGGGGAGAGGAGTGTTACATGGATTAGAAACGAGCAAAGGAGATGAAAAAGTGGTCAGGCAGTTAGAAGACCAGAAGAGAATTGTGTCATGAAAACCCAGAGAGGAAAGAGAATGTCTAAGAGTAGAGGTTGGTTAATCATGTCAAATGTTTCACAGAGGCCAAGAAAGATGAGAATTTGAAAGAAACTATTGGATGAGATAGAGTAAGATATAGCCATTCATTCATTTAACAGACATATATTAAGTTACTTCTTTGTTCTAGGCAATAGAAAAATATACAACCATAGGGTATGGAATCCAAGAATCTCTAACTTAAGAAGGAACTTCAAAATTCATCTGATCCAACCCAAAATGTGATCAACTATTCTTTCTGTAGCATTACCTACAAATTGTCATCCATTATCTCATTTTCTCACTATCTAGTAAAAGGGAAGTCATTGCCTCCTAAGACAGCTAATTATACTATGGAAATCTTCTTTTAAAAAATTTAGTATTTTATTTTCCCCCACTTACACATAAAAACAATTTCCACCTTTCTTTTCTTTTTTTTATAATAAAAAAGTTGAATGCACATCAAACTGCAAATCTACTACATAAAACTTACTACTCCTTCCAAATACACAGCAAAAATTATCATGTAAATTTCATTTTTTCCCTCAACCCATCCCCTACCCTAGATTTGCCTTCTTTAGACACAAATAGATGCACACACATATGTAAAATGAGTCTACACATACTTCTATTTAACAGTTCTTTCTTTGGATGCAGATAATGTCTTTCTTCATATATCCTTTATAATTAATTTGGGTATTTACAAGAGTCAAAATAACTTATTTGTTCAAAATTGTTCTTAAAACAATATTGCTATTTCTGTGTGCAATGTTCTCTTAGTTCTGCTCATTTTGCCCTTCATTATTTCGTACATGTCTTTCTATGTTTTTTCTAAAGTAATTGAGTTCATCATTTCTTTCACTAGAATATTTCAAAGCAATATTCTATTACATTCATATACCACAACTTGTTCCACCATTCCCCAATACATAAGCATCCCTCCAATTTCTAGTTCTTTGCCACCACAAAGAGAGATATCATAAATATTTTAGAACATATAGACTCTTTTTCTTTTTTCTAATTATCTTCAGAAATGGTGTTATTTCAGGCTCCAACATTCTTTTTAATTTTTTGGAATTTCAATTCTTTTCCTCTCTCCTTCTCCCTCCCTCCCCACTCATTGAGAAGTCATGCAATTTGATATAGGTTATACATAATACATCACACAAAATATATTTCCATGTTAGTCCTATTGTGAAAGAAAACACAATGGAACTCTTCTAATAGTCTGCCATACAGTTGAAGTTAAATAGGATTGACTCTAGCTATATTAGGAAGTAGGCAAAAACATTTGATGTTGGGATATCTATAAGAAAGTGATCAAAATTATTCTACACTGCATTTGGGATGTCAAATGGCTGTGGTGGGTGGCAAAAACATAGTTGTGTATAGAAATAATGAAATTCTAATAGTTAACATTCTGCAGCAGCAGCAATTCTATATAGAAAAAGGAAAGTGGTGTAAACATGTGCACATGTGTTTGTACATGTGTGTTTGTGTGTGTGTGTTATGGGAAATCTACCACTCTTCAACTTCTACTTGTTGTTCCCAGTTGTATCCTCTAATGCCAAATACAAAAAGAATATTTTCCATAGAAAAATCTTTTAAATACTTCAAGGTAGCTACAACATCCCCCACTCCCACCAAGTTTTCTCTTTTCTGGGCTAATCCACTACACTTCCTTCAAATGATACTAGGATAGAATGACTTGCAGTACTATGAATATAATTCTCTTCTGATCTTTCTCTCTCTATTTTATATCCTACTTAAATGATGGCATCTAGAACTGAAGGTGCTGTAGATATAATCTGATCAAGGAAAAGTAGAGCAAGGTGAACATCTCCACAGGGAAGGACATTATCCCTATTAATGTTGTATAAAATAGATACTTGGGAATCCAAACTACACTATTGATATATTTAATTTGTGATATGCCTCTCCTTTATCTACTGAATAACATATAAACTGCTTATCCTGACATTCAAAGTGCCTACAATATGATTGTGTTCTACTTGTCGTGTCTTATTTCATACCAAACTCTTTTAAATACTGTAGTACTCACTAAACCCCAAGCTTATCCTTTCCATTCTAGGTCTTTTCTACACCTTTGTTAACACATAGAAAGCACCTTTTTCCTCTTATCTCTTTCTGTCTTTGAAAGGTCCCTTCTAAGATACAATACATATTCAAAGTTCTCTATAAAACCCCTTCTGATCTTTTCCAAAAAAATGATTTCTGCTTCCTGAAATATAGCAAAGGATATTGCCTGCAATTGTTTAATTTTATACTATATGAGCATTATTGGTGCCTACTGCATCATATTCATATATTATCCTTTCCCACCACAATCATATTGTAAGGTCCCTGAAAACAAGGCTTATGTCTTATTTCCTATTTGTACACCTATTTGGTACCTTTTACAAAATAGGTACTTAAATATTTGTTGAATCTTTCAGTGCCTTATACATATTAGGGGTTGAACAAATATCTATTGAATTTAATTGAAACAACAATAATAATAATAGCTAACATTTCTATAGTGCTGATTGTGTGCCAATTATGGTTATTGTTCATTCAATCATGTCCTACTCTTCATGACCCAATGGAACATAGCACATCAATACTGCCCATGAGGTTTTCTTGACAAAGCTGCTGAAGTGGTGTGTCATTTCCTTCTGCAGTGGACTGAGGCAAACAGAGGTTAAGTGACTTGCTCAGGGTCACACAACTAGGGAGTGTCTGAGGCTGGATTTGAATTCAGATCTTCCTGACTCCAGGTACAGCATTCTACATTGAGCCAATTAATTGCCTCTCATTGTGTGCCAGGCTCTATGCTAAAGACTCTACAATTATCTCATTTGAACCTCAGAATACCCCTGTGAAGTAGGTGGTATTATTATCCTCATTTTACAGTTGAGGAAACTGAAGCAAAAAGAGGTTAATTGACTTTCCCATGGTTACACACACATAGGAAGTGTCTGAGGTCAGATATGAACTCAAGTCTTCTTGATTACAGGTCAAGCACTCTATCTACTATGCCACTTAGTTGTCCCTGAGCAATTGAGTGCTTATTTTTCAAAATCAAATTTTCTTTCTAGAAACACCAGGCAAGTTCCAGATATGCTATACTTAAGTCTTTCTTATCTTCTTTAACTAGGATCAGTTTAACATTTTCTGAGACAAATAATATTTAGAAATTTATTCTAATATATGAAATTTAAGTAAGAAAAAAATTCAAAATTGAAATAGCACTTGTTCCCATATCAATTGTGATATGTAAAAAATTCAAGAGACATAATTTTTGGAAAATTAATAATTTTTAATCATGCTAGCAGATAATAGAAGGGGTCAGTGGCATACTTGAATGTCAAAGACCTCTCTTGGAACCAATTGAATGCTTGGAAGAGTGAGTGTTCCTGAAGGTGATTAACAATTAACAAGAGGAATGAATATTATAATGAGAGGTGGCCCCATTTTAATGAGGAGCTGGGGGAGATGACTTTCATCACTCTCCCTCCCAGACCACCCCTAGCCTGGAGCAATCTAGACAAAACATCTACCCCCATCCAAGACTGATTAGAACACAATGGGATGGAATTCACCTTAGATTAAATTATTTGTAAGTATTTCTGGTTGGGTAGGATCTCCCACACAGGACACAAAAGCAAGTATTGTAAAGATTTTGGCAATCCATCAACAATATCTGTTGGGGGTGGAAACTCAATTCCATGTGGACAGTCTTGGGCGGGTAAAGGTGGGAACTTCTAAATCTTAGAGTTCTCATGAGGCCCCCCATAATACACCAGGGAATCGAGGAGTGAGACCGAGCAATCCCGTGTATTTCCACCTCTTCCCGTGAGAAACGTGATGGGAGGAGCATCCCCCTCGAGACTGTCCCGGATCTGGGCACACCTATTGTTATCTAACAGGCACGGTATTCAGGTGCAAACTATGCGGCCGGAGAGCTTAATTAGGATCAGGAAAGCCTGAAGGTGTCGTTACAGGACAGAAGGCTCCGTTTTTCCTCTCTTCGCTCTCCCCTCCCCCTCTCTCCCCACTTACACTTCTTCTTCCAATCTCTTATTATAAGATCTTTGCCTCCTTGGGAGATTCCTCGCTCCCTCCTAAGGAAGAATTCCCCCTGCACTTGTAACCAGGACCCTGAATAAAAGCTTAACCCTTGTTCGACTCCGGAAAGTCTCTTCTCTCCTACGTTTATCCGGTTTGGCCAACAGAAGACCTGCGATAGAGGTAAGGTAAGATTCGGGTAGCCCTCAGGCCTCTAGGTCTGGCAAATATCCTTCAGAGACTGAACAGCCTACAGGTTTCTGAAAAAAATATTGGTCCTAATTCAATAGTTGATTATTAATATGACACAAATCATTTTCCCTCCACAATTGTCCTCCTGAGAGTACTCCTTTCTTTGATAATAACTATTTGACCATGTTCAGATCATCTAAAAGCTTAATTTTATTTACCTGCCAATATAAATCTTTCCAAGTACTGGAGAGTGATACTTGAAAAGGAGATCTTGCAGTAGTTGTAAATTTTATTCAATACTTCAAAAAAATCTGTGACTACATCTGTATAGCACCAGACATCACAAATTGCAGCCAGTCCATGCCTTTCTGGTTGGCTCTATGAGTTGAAGAGTTAAAAAAATCATCTTGTGGGCAGCCTGGAAAATATGACATTTTCTGAATTCAGCTAGGGTACTCCTTGGCTGATAGAAATCACAAAATTTTTACCCAAAACCTGTCCAGCTTGGTAAGTTTTTTAAGAACTTATGCTCAACTGGCATGATCCTTGAGAATCCAGGGATACCAACCTGCCAAAATGACACATTGGAAGACAGTTGTGGTGGAATATATGAAAAAATATCCTAATATTTTATTGCAGAGATATACTCTTAGACCCTCTTGTTTAATCAATTCTAATTTTACTTTTATCTTTCTAACCTACTAAAGAAGAAAAAGCATAAAACTTTCAAACAAGGTACAAAGGAATATTATTTACCAAAAAAAGTGGAGGGAGATGGCACCTTGCATGAAGTTCCTTAAGTAATCCTCCACTTCCTTTTTGTAATTTTCCTCAGAATAAGTGTGGAAGTGAATGATCCATTGTAGCCTTAGGATTCTTTTCAATTAGATGAGGTAACATGAACCAGTGACCTGTTAGTCCCTTGGGGATCTCTTGAGCCAAGTGATTTTCAAAATTTCTGCAAAAGATTCCATAGTTTGTAATTCTTACTTCATATATCACTCTTGGTTGTTGATTTTGAATCCCTTTACTTCAACAATCTTAAGTTTCATTTAACTTAGGTAATGATGTTTGGGCTGTGTCAGGCACTGTGGAATTCTGAGTTTTTGTTCCTGGTATGTCACTAGGGAAACAGCTGAGCTTTTTCTTGAAACTACGGAGGAGGGAAGAGGCAATGAAAGTATAGAAATAAAATAACCCTTATAACATATTCAGAATAATTTATCTGTATGGATATGATGATCATATAAGTATTTTAAATGTTATTTGAAAGAATTGCTTCCTAAACCTAAGCTCTGTTGTCTCATGAGCCTGAAGACCTAGAGAATATCTTTGAATAGAAAAAAGAAGGGTCTTTCATTCCAAGAAAATTACATATACTGACACAAAATTATATATACTGACATTTTAACCCTAGATTCCATCTTATCTTTTAATTATTTTTGTATCCTTTATAATCCAAGAAGCTCTCATTCACTAAAGATTTACCCAATATGGAGGAACAGGTATATCACCAAGGCAATATTCACAGCACTGATGGTGACTATGAATATGTCAGTGTAGTTCTCAATTGCAAAGTACAAAAATCTCTCCATATAGAAGGCAGAAGAAAAACATTTATTTAGATTCCAGAAATTCAGATTTCAGAATCAGAAAGCTAAATCTGTCATGATGGCTAAGAAGTTAATAAACATGATCACTGCAGCTGGCAAAGTCATTCCCAAGCCTTTCCCACTTCTACCAGGGTCTCCTCACAAGCAAACACTCATGAGCTTGGGCTAGCCAAGCCTGCCTGCCCACCTGTCCACCTGGGTCCTTTGTCTTCCATCCTGACCATGCTCACTCATGTCCTCCTGGTTAAGCTCCACCCTTCCTGTTCAGCTATATCTTTCCACCATGTATGTCTTAGACTTTCAGGTGATTTAAGCAAGTCACATGGGCCTATTAATAAATGAGAAAGATCTTTCCACTTAAATTGCTATTATAAAGGGTCATACAATTTTAAAAAATACCATTAATTAAGAACAGTGGGCCTAGAGAGGACCACTCACTTGATAGTGAAAATTTTCAGTTAGAAAATATTTGTTTAAAAGTGGAGAAAAAGATACAAGAGCTTACCATAGAACCAGAAAGAACTGAAATAATGTTCTGCCTCTGACAGCACACTATGTGGCATTATTCAACATTTAAATGCCCCAGGCAACTCTCTAAAACTGCAAGTTTTTCAGAAAGCGTCAACTCATATTGGGGGATGGAATTTCCTCACCTGGAATTTAGTTGCCTGGACAAATGGATTTATTGATCCAATACCTATCCATTACTTACCAAAAAAGTCATTACTTCTTTTTCTTTTTAAATTAATTTTTAAAAAAGTCATTACTTTCAAGGAAAGCATGTTTTTAAAAGGTGTATGCACATATAAATTATCTTTAAAAAGTAAAATTTGATTAGTAAATAAAAATCTTATTAAGCTTATATAGGTGATGAATATAAAACACTTTGACTATGCACACATAGAAAGAGAGTTTTTAAAACCAGAAATTATGGCAAATACTGTAGTATATGATTGTGAAGGAATACTATTGTGCTATGAGGAATGGAAAGCAGGATGGTTTCAGAAAAATCTGGTATGATCAATGTAAGATGATATAAAGTGAAGTGACTGGAACCAGGAAAACATGGTACACAGTATTATCAATATTGTAGTGATGATCAACTATGAAAAACGTAGCTACTCTGTTCAAGATAATGATCCAAGACAATTCCAAATAACCTAGGATGAAAAATCCTATTCACCTCCAGAGAGAAAACTGATGAACTCTGAGTGCACATTGAAATATGCTTTTAAAATTTTCCATTATTTTTCCTGTTTTATTTGGTGTGTTTTCTTTTGGCATGGCCAATATGGAAATGTTTTGCATAACATTACTTGCATAATTGATATTATAAGACTTGTCTTCTCAAGGGATAGTGGAGGGAAGGGGGAGAGAGAATTTGGAACTCAAATTTTTAAAAGTGAATATTAAAATGTTTTATATGTAATTGGGGGAAATGTTACAAAATTAATAAAAATCTATTTAAAAAGAAATTAAGGCAAATGATTTCTTCCCTGTATTTATCACAGTATTTTAACTCCATTTTTGCTTTTGTCACATTTTGCATTGTCATTTCCTAAGTCCTTGACTTTTTGATGGCAAGCTCTATATTTTATTTCATATGAAATAGCAGTAGAATACCAAACAAAATTAAAATCATGAGCAATGTTACTCCTGAAAAAAATGTTTTTAAGAGATCAGAAAAAGATTGATAATTTTCTCCTCTAGAAATTTAAACCACTAGATCCTACTAATCATTTTCATCTCAAGAATTTGAATTCTTTTCTTGACAAATCTGGGGCATATATTCAGTTATGACTGACCTTTCTTTGTTTCAGATTCTAAGATGACAAAACACTTCCCCAAAATTTCCCATCTTTTCCACTATAATAGATTTTTCTTCCCTTTGGGATCAGTATGAGAATTGCAAGTCCCCTTGTTGGTTCCTACATCTTTCGATGGATGAAACAACATTAAGATCTGTCAAAAAAAATTATAGGATGATCTGATTTGGTCAGCGAGAATTACAGCTGATATCAAGATATAGAAAGTCCCAGAACACTACTTCATCATGCCTCCAAGTCATACTTGTTATCTGTTTGTTTCATAAACTCCTAAGTTGATCTGCATCATATTATAATGAGAATATTTCATATATTTTTGTATCCATTTATCTTTAACTAAATGTTCTCTGCAAGGCTTCTCCTCATTAAAATTATAGGATCATAGATTTATAGCTGGGAGGCATCTCATCCCTTTCATCCAGCCCTCTCATTTTACAGAAGAGGAAACTGAAGCCAGATACTTTAAGCCAAAGTTCACTCAGGTAATAAGTAGTTCCTAGATTTTTTCACATGAATATATCTTCTTATTATCCTGTGCTTATCCAACCATCAACTCCCTTCTCCTCTCCTGTTCCCGCTGAACATGGCAGTCTTTTGGAGCCATTGCCCAACCCATAGGTTTTATCCCATTAAATCTTATTAATACCTATGAAGTCACATTTACCTCCTTGCATGAGGATTTCTAGGCCACTTTGGTTGTTACTCATATTTGTGAGAGAAAAAATATTTATTTAAAGGCTTCCCTCCAAGAAGTTGTTTCCTATGCATATTAAAATTATACAATATTTATTCGAAAACACCACAGAGAGAACCTCTGGTTAGTGTCCTTTGGTTATTAATATCAAGCAAAGCATAACACAGGGAAATGTAGGCTTGTCAAAGGATGAGCCCATTACAAAGTCCAGATGAAAGAGAGATTTCCCAAAGATTATCGTGGCTTCCAGATATTGCTATTTGGAGATGGCACCAGGATGATACCACTCAAACTCAGTATTGTGTAGTCTACTCAGTGAAATGCATAATCACTCAAGAATTCAGTCTATTTGTCTATGCAGGAGAAAAAAACAAATAAAAAAATGCTTATGATTCAGACTATGATTATGTATGTGTATGTGCGTAAATACTATGTGTGTATATATGTACACATATTTGTATATATATAATATACATGTGTGTATATATGTATATGTGCACACATATTGTAGTCATGGAAAATGAGCCATGAAATGAGACCCGAATTGAATAGAAGAAAATTACCTGAGTGGCCTTTAGGAATTTCAATGACTCCAGCTTCTCTGAAAGAAAAATTCAAGTTTAATCACTAAAATTGTTCCAGTGATGTTATATGCTATACTATGCTTATGAATCTTAGAATGCCACTATCTCTAGAAAAGCTAAATTGTGAGTAATCCAAATAGTCAGAAATACTTCTATAGTAGGTGGAAGCAGCATGTAGCAATGTGACTGATAAATCTATAAAAGTAAAAGTATAATATATGTGTATAAATACATACACATACACACATATATGCATCTATGTGTGAATATATATGTGTATGAATGTATATGAGTTTCATGGTTGTAATAGGTGAGGCAGTGATATAGTTACAGCAAAAATAAATGGATGGATTTTATATATACTGCTCTGGTACCTACATAATTTTAAGAAAGTTACAAGACTGCTAGTAGATGTCATTGTTCTTTGATGGCAGCAAGACATTAACATTTACAAAGAAATGGTAAAAATGATAAGTGGCCATATTAATTCCATATTAAGAAAAACTCCAGTGGTTGACTATCACCTCCAGGATCTAATATAAAATCCTCTCTTTGGTGTTCAAAACCCTTCATAATCTAGTTCCCTTACCTTTCCAGTCTTCTTCCACCCGACACCCACCCTCAACCCCTGGTACTCTAAGATCCAGTGACACTCACCTCCTTGTTGTTCTTTGAATAAGGCACCCCATCTCTCAGCTCTTGGCATTTTCATTTGCAGTACCTGATGCATGGAATTCTCACCTTCCTTATATCCACCTCCTGATTTCCCCAGCTTCCTTCAAATGTCAGCTAGAAGTCTACCTTCTACAGGAAACTTTATCAGTCCCTCTTAACTTTAATGCCTTTTCTCTGTTGATTATTTCCTGATTGTCCTGTATTTATCATGTTTGTACACAGTTGTATGAATGTTGTCTCTCTCATTAGAGTGTGAGGTCCTTGGGGCAGGGATTATCTTTTACTTCTTTTTGTATTTTGTATTCCTATTGCTTAGAACAGTGTCTAGGACTTAATAAATGGTTTTTGACTAAATTTTTTAATAAGTGAGTTAAAACATGTTTGAAGCACTTACTTTTTGGTAAGTGATAGAGATACAAATTAAAAAAAAAAAAACAGATTTTCTAACTGGAGAAGACAGCACATATAGGAAAGAGCCCAGGCATAGGGGGAGTTTGAAAAGTTCAGAGATCCTAAAAGTACAGCTAAAAGGTAGATATCAAATACTGAGAATGGTTAAGATGTAACAGATGTTTACCCATTGTGAAGGGTAAGGTGTGTCTAAAGATTGGAATGAAGTAGGGATTTTGTCCAGCAGAAGTGGAAAATGGAAAAGAGACATTAACAAAAAGAATGTAGATAGCTTATGAAGAGAGGAAAGAGTGTGATGATTCCCTACAGGCACCCTAGTGAGGTTTGAGAAAGAAGTGCAATCTGTACTTTTTACGGGGAATGCCAATGTCAATGAGCTCTGATAACTATTGACATATTAAAGTATATTTCCAGTGTCTTGCAAAAATATTTTTAAGTAATTGGCATTTAAAGAATATTAATTAAATTATTAGAACATTCTTCAAGCATTTGATTGGAAAGAGCTATTATTTTTAGATTATTTCTTGTGAAAACTCCAAGAGGAAGACACAATTTTAAATACTTTTCTCAATACAGATCATATAGATGGTAAGTGATTAGTAAAGTTTTGGTAGAATTTCCTGGCAGTCATTTTCAGGACATCAATACACTGGATTAAACTTACTTTTATGGGAAACACAAAAATAATTGGGGTTATATTTTTTCCAAAATTAGAATTTTTCTTTTTTAATTTTGAAGCAACAAAAATAGATACACTAAGGAGAAAGAAAAGTACAAAAACTGTGTGATGCCAGGCCTAGAGGCCTGTGGGCTACCCGAGTCTTTCTTACCTCACCTCCCGAGGTCTTCGGCTGGCCACTCCAGGTGCGCATATGAGAGAAAGGACGTTCCAGAGTCGAACAAGGGTTGAGCTTTATTTCAGGGTCTCGGTTACAAGTGCAGGGGATTCTTCCTTAGGAGGGAGAGAGAGAAGGATCTCCCAAGGAGGCAAAGATCTTACAATAAGAGATTGGAAGTAGAAGTATAAGTGAGGAGAGAGGGGGAGGGGAGAGAAGAGAGAGGAAAATGGGGAGCTTAGTAAGCTCACACGTGGCCTTCCGCCCAAGAGGCTTTTTCGGGCTTTCCTGGACCTACTTAAGCCCTCTGTCACGTAGTTTACATATCAATATCGAGCCTGTTAGGAGACAACAGGTGTGTCCAATCCGGGACAGCCTCAAGAGCAGGGAGGCTCCACCCATCACGTATCTCCCGGGAAGAGGCGGAAATACCCGAGCTAGCCGAGCTAGCTCGGTCTGACCTTCTGGATTCCCTGCTGTTTTCCTGGGGGGCCTCGTAAGAACTCTAAGATTTAGAAGCTCCCACCTTTACCCGCCCGAGACCGTCCACACGGAATTGAACTTCCAACCTTCACAGTGTGAGGCCATAGAAATGGAAGAAAATTACTTGGGGGTATCCTATCATGTTATTATCATAAAGGAAACCATCATGGACAAGGAAGTTGTGAGAGAAAAGCTGACAGGCCATTAACACCTGCAATTGCCTTGCAAAATATAGTCTTTTCAATCCCATGCTGATTCTCTTGGCTTTAGACTATAGCTTTGAATTCCATTTCTTATCTTATCTCTGCATCCCTCATTGTGTTTTGTATCCCAATGAACTCCAACTTAATCAATTTTGTTCTCTGATTTGCTCTTTCTGATTGAATCTTAGTCTATGACCTCTCTTAAAAGGTTTTTTCTTGAGTTTTTTTTTTAAATTACATTTTGTATTAAGGTAAAAATTATTAAAGTCTATTCAATCAGATTTGAGAAGTCCATAAAAGTCCATGGAAGAAATGGAGTGACACTGGATAGCAGAGGTATTTGGATTCACTGAAGAAATCTTGTAAGACTTGATGGGTTTTTCATAAAGAAGCATGCTAATTAAGATTACAGAATTACAGTCTGGCCAGCAAGTGGTACAAGAAAACCAAGCCAAGCTTGTGAGAAGAAATCTCTTGAGGTTAGAAGGTGGTGAGAAAAGAGCCATCCTGTCTGTTCCCTTCTCCTTGACCATAGCAAGACCTTATAAACTTCAAAGGATTGGAAGATTCAGAATTTTCATTGGTATGGGATAAGTAAAGACACCGCTACCACCAAGGACATCAATGACAGATGGCAATATCTGTATTAGGAGCCAAGGACAACAAGATACCCCAAAGAAAGGCAGCTTTACAACCAATTATATGTAAGTTTCTTGAGAGCAGGAAATGTTTTTATTTTATTTTGTTTTTGCTCTTTTTTTTAATTCCCCAAACCTAGTAGAATATCAGACATTTAGAATGTAGTTAACAAATTTTAGTTGACTGACTGACTGATGGACTCCACATGAAAGCATAAATCTAGACTGTTATTAAAGGGACAGTTTGTAGATTCTAGCAAAATGACTTCCAGGGGCTGTGCTCCAAGCTGGAGCCTGCTTTACTTTGGAATTTGTGTGTACTTATAGGTGAACGTACCTATGTAAATAGTTTACATATTTATGTAAACTATGTTTCTAGCTAAGCCTGGGCATTTTGTATAAGATTATTTTTTGAAAGATTGCTGACCCAGTTCTGCGGAGTGAAAGGTCAAGTTGGTTCTAGAGCAGGAATGGGGAACTTACAGCCTTGAGGTCACATGTAGCCTTCTAGATCCTTAAGTGTGGCCTTTTGATCGAATCCAAATTTTACAGAACATGTGACTTCAAGGCTGCAGATTTTGGAGAGATTTGGTACCAAGTGTTCTCATTATATTATCTTAGTAAAATAGACCTTCATAAGAATAGAACATTCAATTTTTTAAATTTTGAGTTCCAAATTCTCTCCATTTCATGACCCTCCCTTAGACAGCAAGTACAGTCATGCAAAGCATATTTTTATGTTAGTCATGTTGAGAAAGAAAACACAGGCAAAAAAAAATACTCCATAAAAATTGAAGTAAAAATAGTGTGCTTTGATCTTCACTCAAACTCCCAAAGTTCTTTCTCTGGAGGTGGATAGCATTTTTCATAATGAGTCCTTCAGAATTGTCCTGGTTCTTTTTATTGATGATAATAGCTAAGTCATTGATAGTTGATCATTATAAAATATTGCCATTATGATGTACAATATTCTTCAGGTTTTACTCACTTCACTTTGCATCAATATATTTAAATATTTCCATGTTTTTTATGAAAGCATCCTACTCACCAATTCTCATAGCACAATAGCATTACAATCTGATCATATACCACAATTTGTTTGTCCATCCCCCAATTGACAGGCATCCCCTCAATTTCCAATTCTTTTTGACCTCAAAAAGACTGCTATGATCATTTTTGAAAATATAATTCCATTTCCTTTTTTAAGTCTCTGAAATACAGACATGGCAGTGGTATTGCTGGGCCACAGCTTTATAGCCTTTGGGGCATAGTTTGAAGTTGTTCTCCAGAATGGTTGGATCCATATTGACAACTACTTCAATAATGCATCAGTGAACCAATTTTCCACATCCCCTCTAATATTTGTCCTTTTCGTTTTCTGTCATATTAGTCAATCTGGTATGTGAGAGGTACTACCTAAGAGTTGTTGTGATTTGCATTTATCTAATAAACAGTGCTTTATAAAATTTTTTCATATGATTACAGCTTTGGTTTCTTCACCTGAAAACTGTCTGTTTATATCATTTGACTATTTTTTAATTGGGAAATAATTCACATTTTTATAAATTTGGCTCCCTATATATTTGAGAAATGAATCTTTTATCAGAAAAATAAACATGTAAAATGTTTCCCAGTTTTTTGCTTCCCTTTTATTCTTGGCTGCATTGAGTCTTTTTGTGCAAAATATCTTTTAATGTAACCAAAATCATATATTTTACATCCTGTAATGCTCACTCTCTTTTGATTGATTATAATTCTTCCCTCAGTCATAATTCTTGCAGGTAAACCATTTTTCAGGTTCCCATATATTGTTGATGGCATCACTATGTCCAAATCATGTACCCTTTTGACTTACCTCGGTATATGGTGTGAAATGTTGATCTACACATAGTTTCTGCCAAACTGTTTTCTAGTTTTCCCAGCAGGTTTTGTCCCAAAGTTCGTGTCCCAAAAGCTGAGGTCTTTGGCTCATCAAGCACATCATTCTTTCTCTTAATCATTACCAGATTAGGTTAATGAGTAATACTTAATAATACAGTTTGAGATCTGGTAGGGTCAGGCCAACTTCCTTTCCTTTTCTCTCATTACTTCTCTTGATATCCTTCACTTTTTGTTCTTCCAAGTGAATTTTATCATTTTTATAGCTCTATGAAAATTTTTTTGATAGTTTGATTGGTATCCACTGAATAAGCAAATTAATTTTAGTATAACTATCATTTTTAGTATATTGGCTTAGGACACTCATGAGCAACTGATATTTTTCCAGTTATTCAGATCTAACTTTACTAGTACGAAAAATGTTGTGTAATTGGTTTATATAGTTCCTGTGTTTCTCTTGGCAGATAGACTCTCAAGTTTTCTATATTTTCTACAGTTATTTTAAGTGGAATTTTTCTTTTTATCTCTTGCTGCTGGGCTTTTTGTCAACATATAGAAATGCTGATGATTTTTGTAGGTTTGTTTTATATCCTGCAACTTTGCTAAAGTTGTTAATTATTTCAAGTGTTTTTTAATAGATTTCTTAGGATTCTCCAAGTATACCATCACATCACCTACAAAGAGTGATAATTTTGTTTCCTCCTTGCTATTCTAATTCTTTTTTCTTCTTATTGCAATAGCTAGCATTTCTAGTACCTTACTGCATGGTGTTGATAATAGGCATCCTTACTTCATTCCTGATTTCACTGGAAAAGCTTCTAGCTTATCTCCATTACAGATAATGCTTTTTGATTATCTTAGATAAATACTACTTATCATTTTAAGGAAAACTCCACTTAGTCTTAGGATTTCTAGTGCTTTTATAGCAAAGAGTGTTGTATTTTGACAAGACCTTTCTCTGTATCTATGAAGATAATCATATGGTTTTTATTAATGTTATTACTGATACGGTCAATTATGCTGATAGTTTTCCTAATATTGAATCAGCTCTGCATTCCTGGAATAAATCTCATCTTCTCATAGTATATAATCGGTGTTATATGTTGCTATAATCTCCTTACTGATATTTTATTTAAATTTTTTTCATAATTATTCATAGGAGAAATTGTCCCATACTTTTCTTTCTCTATTTGTTTTTATACTCCAGGTTTAGGTATCACACCATATTTGTGTAATAAAAGGAAGTTAAGTTGATAGGATTCCCTCTTCACCTATTTTTCCAAGTAGTTTATATAGTACTGGAATTAATTCTTTTTAAATGTTTGGTGTCATTCATTTGTGAATCCATTTGGTCCTAAAGATCCTTTCTTAAGAAGCTCATAGATGGTTTATTCAATGTCTTTTTTTAAGATGGTTGGATGGTTTTCTCTTTTGTTAATCTGGGTATTGTATATTTTTGTATATATTAATCCATTTCACTTAGATTGTGAGGTTCATTTGGCATATAACTGGGACAAAATAACTTCTAATAAGTGATGCAATTTCATTTTCATCACCCTTTTCATTTTTGATACCTATAATTTGGTTTTTTTTCATTGTTTTTTTTTAAAAATCAAACTAACCAATGCTTTATCTGCTTTGGGGTTTTGTTTTGTTTTGTTTTTTTGGGTTTTTTTGCATAAAACCAGTTCCTAGTTTTATGTATTACTTCAATCATTTTCTTGCTCTCAGATAATCCTAATTTCTTCTTTGATTTTCAGATTTGTTTTAATTTGGTGTTTAATTGGGTATTTTTAATTTGTTCTTTTTCTGGTTTTTTTTTTTATCAATGTTAACTTGTTGATTTGTTCTTTATTTTAATACTGTAAGCATTTAGAGATATGAAGTTTATCTGGGTATTGCTTTGGCAGCATCCCATAAATTTTATTATGTTGTTTTATTGCTGTCATCATTAATGAAATTATTGATTGTTTATATGATTTATTCTTTGACCTATTCAATCTTTATGATTACGTTATTTAGCTTTCAATTAATTTGCAAACTTCCTACAATTTTTATTGAATGTAATATTACTGCATTATTATCTGAAATGGATTTATTTAATATTTCTGTTTTTCTGAATTTAGTTTTGAGGTTTTTATGCCCAAATACATGGCCAACTTTTGGGTAGGTGCTGTGTATCATTGAGAAAAATACATATTCCTTTCTATTACCATTCAGTTTCCTCCAGATATCTGTCATATCTAACTTTTCTAAAATTCTATTCATTTCCCTAATCTATTTTTGTTCTTATTTTAGTTAGACTTTTCTAGTTCTGAGAAGATAAAGTTGACGTTCCCCACTAGTAAAGTTTTAGTGATTCCTCCTGCAACTCACTTAGCTTTTCTTTTAAGAATTTGGGTGCTATATCATTTGGTGCATATATCTTTAGTACTGATTTTACTTCGTTATCTATTTTGCCTTTTAGCAAGCTGTAGTTTCTTTGCTTATCTCTTTTAATGTCTATTTTTGCTTTTACTTTGTCTGAGATCATGATTGCTATACTTGATTTTTTTTAGTTTCAGCTGAAGCATAATGGATTCTGCTCTAGCTCCTTATCTTTACTTTGTGTATCTCTCTGTTTCAAGTGTGTTTGTTGTAAAAAGTATACTGTAGGATTCTGTTTTTTAATCCACTCTGCTATCCATTTGCATTTTATGGGTAAGTTTATCCCATTAAGATTCACAGTTATGATCCTTGTGTATTTCCCTTTGCCCTCCTTTATACTCATTTACCCTTCTCTCTCTCTCTCTCTCTCTCTCTCTCTCTCTCTCTCTCTCTCTCTCTCTCTCTCTCTCTCTCTCTCTCTCTCTCTCTCTCTCTCTCTCTCTCTCCTCCCCTCTCATCCTATGACTCCTTAAAAAATGTTTTACTTTTGACCACTGCTTCCCCAAATCTGCCCTACTTTTTATCAGTTCCCACACCTTCTACGGTCCTTCTTCTCTCCTACTTCCCTGAAGGCTAAAATAGATTTCTATACCCAACTGAGTGTATATAGTATTCTCTCTTTCAGTCAATTCTAATGTGAGTAAGGTTCAAGCATTTCTCATCCTTCCCCATAATTTCCTCCACTGTAAAAGCTTTGTGCACTCCTTTTATGGGAGATAACATACCCCATTCTATCCCTCCCCCCTTATTCCTCTTTCTCAAGCATTAATTTAGAGCTTTTTGGACATCATCTCATCATAATCAACTCAATCCATGTCTTCTGTGTGCATTCCTTCTAACTGCCTTAATAATGATAAAGGTCTTAGGAGTTATAAGTATCATCTCCCCGATAGTAATGTAAGTAGTTCAACCTTATTGAATCAATTATGATTTCTTTTTCTTGTCTACCATTTTTTGCTTCTCTTAAGTCTCATATTTGAAAATCAAATTTTCTGTTCTGGTCTTTTAATGAAGCATACTTGAAAGTCCTCTATTTCATTAAATAACTATTTTTCTCCTGAAGAATTATGCTCAGTTTCACTGGGTATGTGAGTAGAAGTTGGAATTCTAGGTCCTTTGCCCTCCAGAATATAATTTTCCAAGACTTCTACTTCTTTAATGTAGAACTTGCTAAATCCTGTGATATCCTAACTTTAGTTCCCTGATATTTGAACTGTTTCTTTATGGATGCTTGAAGTATTTTCTGCTTGACTTGTGAGCTCTGGAATTTGGCTATACTATTCCAGGGAGTTTTCATTTTGGGATCTCTTTCAGGAGGTGATTGATGGGTTCTTTTAATTTATATTTTACCCTATTTTTTGTTAGAGTATTAGATCTGTTTTACTTGATAATTTATTGAAATATGACACCTAGGGTTTTTTTTTTTTAATAATGGATTCAGGTAGTCCAATAATTCTTAGATTATCTCTCCTTAATATTTTTTTAGGTCAGTGTATTTTTCCTAATGACATAGTTTGCATTTTCTTCTTTCTTTTAAGTTTGTTTTCTTGTTTCTTGAGGTCTTGTGGAATCATTATCTTCCCCATATTATCCAATTTTAATTTTTAAGGAATTACTTTCTTCAGAGCATTTTTGTGGTTCATTTTCCACTTGGCTAATTCTACTTTTTAAGGATTTGTTTTCATCACTAAATTTTTGTACATATTTCTTTTCATTTTTTTCTATTTCTTTTACCAAGTTGCTGACTCTTTCTTTTGCATGACTGCTATTACTTTCCCATTTTTCCTCTACCTGTTATATTTGATTTTTAAAATTATTTTGGAACTTTTTCAGGAATTTTTTTGAGCCTGACACTAATTCATATTATTCTTTGAGGTTTTGCATGTGTCCATTTTGACATTTCTGTCCTTATCTCAGTTTGTATTTTGATCTTCCCTGTCATAGTAACTTTCTGTGGTCCTATTATTTTTGCTGTTTGCTCATTTTCCAACCAATTTATTGACTTTTTATTTTATGCTAAGTCTGATGGAGGTACTGTCCCAAGTTTCAGGCTTTTTATGTTGCTGTTTTCAAAGCTAATTCAATAGACTAGTAAGTTTTCAGTTCTTCTAAGCTTGTATGACCTAAGGAGAGTTGTGGTTATTGCTCTCTTGGCTGGTGCTCTGGTATGAGAGGGATTACAGGAAGTCTTTTCTGCCCTGGACCTGTGACCAGGGTCCCTTATCACCTGGGTCTGTGACTTTAGTGTGCTTGTCCTCACCCTGGGATTGAGATCCAGACCTTAGTTCTAGATCCATATATGGAAAAGGCTCTGAGTCCTGTTCCTAAGGCCAACAAAGTTTCCACGTTAATCTCCTTCTGACCAATTGTCCAGCTTACTTATCGTCTGTGGGCTGAAAGCTCCAGAAGTCACTGCCACCAATTCACTCACCCCCAAAGCCTGAAATGGTGTACTGGGACCCAGCTTACTGGTTCTTGTAATGGGCTGCACTCTACTCTCACCCCAGTGATATAGACCTTTCCTATCAACCTTCTAAGTTGTCCTAGGCTGGAAAATTATTTCATTCCATTCTTTTGTTGGTTCTGCCATTCATAAATTCATTTTGAGGTGTTATTTTAAAGTTGTTTGGAAGATTGTATGAGTTCAAGTGAGTCACTGCTTTTATTCTGCCATCTTGTCCCTGCCTTACTTACTTTTAAAAAAACTTATTTTATTCTGAACTTAAGAAATAACACAGGCAACTCCATAACATAGTAAAATAGAAAAAAGAGGATTATTCATGAAGTTGAAAATATATTATGTATAACCTGCTATTCCTTCTAAATATATAATAATATGTAATATAATATATATAACAATATATAATATCATGAAATTTGCTTTTTGACCCCCTTTTCTTTCCCCCCACTTAATGTAATTGTCAATTGAAGCATTTATCACATGCCATGGATTGTGCTTGGGGCTACAGAGAAAAGTAAAAAAAACAGTTCTATCAGGTAACTTACAGTCTAACGGGGGAGACAACATGCAAGCTATGTACAACCAAGATATAGATGGGATAAATTAGAAATAGAATAATAATAAAAATTTTAATTCTAATATGTCATTATGGGATTCTCATCAAGATATTCACAAGATATACTCAATGTAAACAAACTGTTTAAAGAAGTTAACGGTAAGTCTGTTCAGTAATGGAACAATTCAGTATAGGCCAAATATGCACATCAAGGATATATCTCTTAATTATTAAAGTAGGAAAAGTGAATTTAGGCAGGAGCACATTTGTGTATTTGAATGCTCAAAAATACCAGCCCAGTTCAGTATGCATTTGCAGTCTTTGGCAAACTGTCAACACTAGGCCAACATAACTGTTTCAAAAGTAAAGATCCCAAAATGAATGACACCAAATAACCAATGTGACTATATTTCTCCACAATGAAATGATTGATTGACTTGGCATTATGCCATCATGTAGCCTAACGATGGCAAGAAACCTTTGCTCAAACTTGGAAGACGGCAAAAAAGAGATGAAAATAGCATGCAAGACTTTGTTTTAGAACTGCAAACCAGGTGGAGAAAATGGGACCTTAATTTTTGAGGTGACAAGAAACATACTTCAGACCTATCCTTTACTGAATTTAAATTTTGTATCAAATAATTATTATTAGCCTTTATTAAATTTAAAAGCACCTTTGCTATAAGATTTCATCATCATCAATAAAATATCATCATCATCATCATCATCATTGTTTATCATTATTATTATTACTGGTGTTATTATCATTGCTGCTCTTGCCAATCTGTTATTCCATCTGTATAGGGATGAGGAATAACTCCACATTGGTATAGACAAGTGGCTATTCTCATAGTCTTAGACAAATGGGATTCAAGGGCATGGAAATATATGTACATCTAAAGGTGATTCTCATCAACAGAACAAAGAAGATATTAAAATTAGAAGTCCTGTCATTCCAAATTCAGTTTGTTTTTACTTCAATAGTAGTTTAATCTTCTCATTTTATAGGTGCAGAAAATGAGACTCAGAAAGGGTTAGTGAATTATCCCAGTTCATACTGCAAGCAAATGGTAGAGTCAGAATACTTATTTTCCAATGTACTAAGACCTTCCAGTACTCATACTCTACTGGTACAGTAGATTCCCCCACTCCATTTAGAGATATCAAAATAGTTTTCAGTGGAGGCTTTTGCCACAATATTGCTATAATTGCAAGCAATTTTAGGGAAGTAGAATCTTAGAGGAAAGAAGGAGACAAAGGGGAAAAACGTGTTTTTAAAAGAAAAAGAAAATTTCTAAAGATTATGAAAATAGCTAGAAATCCTTAGAGCAAAGGGAAAGAAAGTTTGCCACTTAAGGTGCTCAACTTTTATTCAAGGGATGTCATTTAATCATTCAGTTTTTAACAGCAGAGGCTGAACAGAAAGATTTATTTTTAAAAGATGTCTAGAAATGAATCACTTTTTTATTATTCACTTATGAATTTTATTCAGGTTAGCAGCTGATTTAAACTGTTGTGCTAATTACAAGTATCAAAGAAAGACATTTCACAGATCTTACAGATGAGAAATTTGTACTGTTATAACCTCCCTTTATTAAATTTAAAAATTTTACTTTCCAATCCATTTTTTCAATATCAATTTTCTCATCTCTAAATGGGAACAATGATTTCCAAGGAACATGCCAAGGAAGTTTAATAGGGGCATGGCTGATCACCCGGACAGCTGAGGGATTTCCTCAGGATTTGCTTGAATTTTTATATATGATCTAAAATGCACTGTGGTTATTTTGTGAACATTTCAGGCTGTGACTTTTTCATTTTAAAAATCTGAAGTTACAGGGATTTAGGCCTAAAATAAGGTTCTGGAATATAGTTTTGGAAACTGGATTTGGCTTCTGGGAAAAAGAAAAAAAGAATGTCAAAAGATGCCAATCAAAATAGGAACAGTTCTTGCAACTTGTGTTCAAGACTTTCCTAATTAAACCATCTCATCTATTCCAGAGAAAAACACCAGTTTTTGAAAGGGTTAACAAAGGGAAATTTGCATTTGTTATTGCAGTCAAGCTTTGTTCCTGGAGATAAATTGCCAGGGTAATTTTATTCAAGCACCAAGTATTCCAAAGAAAACATTTTTACTTCAGCAATTCTTTAGCTGTTTTGCAAAAATGTCCAGGCTTCTATTTGAGACATATTTCTTGAAGTCTTTAGATATATGAATAAGCATTTTTATTTCTACATTTTTTAACAATTTAAATACCGGAAAATGTATGACTTTCCACAATGTCAACAGTTACCTCCTCAAGACTACATAAAAACTATTAATTAATAAATGACCAGATTCAGTCCCGATATATTTTGCTGCAAGTCTCTACTAGTGGAAAGCATGCCAATTTTTGATTCAGAAGACTTGTATTCAAATATTGACTCTGATGTTTATGACCTGTGTGATCTTAGGTAAATCACTTACAGTCTCTGGTCTCAGTTTCCTAATCTGTAAAATGAATAGCTTAGACTATATAGGTTTTGAAGTCTCTTCCACCTCCTGATTTCTGATTCTATATGTTATTCCTTTACCATACTTAGTATTAAATATGATGGACATTTTACTTTTCTAGTAAGATAACACTATAAAATTTGATACTTTAGGAATTCAGTCACATGACAGTAATATTTTCTTTACTCTTTTCAGGAGCAGCTATCTTTAGCCTGGTCTCAGAAATCGGGCAGACTCTGCACTGTAGGTCACAGTAGTCCCAAAACTGAAGAATTTTATATCTGGAATCTCTTCCTTTTATTTCCTTTCATTTGCTCAAGGTCACACAGCATTTACAGGTTAGGCCATGTTTCCAGAGTCCCAGATTAGCCGTTTTGCCAGAGGTAGCCGAGTGGAAAAAACTATAGCCCAAGGAAAGGGATCCCAAAGTGCCTTTACCTGTTTTTCACCCTCTTCATCTTCTTCACACCATTTGGTGTCATGATAACTAGCTATATTATATACAGAATATTCAATTTCTCCAGGATTATTCCACAGCGGATGTAATTCTTCTCTATTGCATTGAATTTCCCTAGCTCATCCAGATTTTTAAGAAAGCAAGAAAACTTTCTATCTTTAATTTTTTATCACAATCAACTATAAAGAAATGTACAAAATAAAATTAATTTTAGTTAATCTTAAATTGTTAATAAATAGAGTTCATTCAGCTCTTTTAGGAGAAGGCAAGAAGTTCTGAGCAATGATTGCAAAAGCAAATAAATAAGGAGCTAAGATACCAAAACTTCTGGAAATCACAACAGTAGAGAATACAACAAAATGCCATTTTATGAAATGGCTTCAGACCAAAGTCATTCTGTTAAAAAGATTTTCCATGAAAAACGGAAATTGGCAATTTACCCTAAGAAAATACTGAAAGAACTCAAAAGAAATGCAAGGATACTTATTTAAATGAAACAAACTCTGACCACCAGGGAAGGGGGAAAAACACCTGTCCCGGCAAGGGAAGAAAATGTCAGGCAGAAGTAAGAAACTCTGAACTGAAGAAATGTTAGTAAGGGTCCTAGCAATCTGAGAAGAAAGCTGTCTTTTTGTCATTCAATATTTATTCATTCAACAAATAATTTTTTGGCCCATTATAAAAACTTCTTAGCAATGAAGACTTTCTCAAAATGGAATGAATTCTATCATCAAGTAGAAATTTCCCCATCTTTGAAGTTTTAATCAGAGGTTAAATGAACATTTCTCAAGGATGTAGTTGATAGGATTTCTGTGATAAAGTAAGATTTTGAATTAAATAATTCTCATGTCGCATTCAATGCTAAAATGCCATAATTCAATTTATTGAGCATTTTATTATAGTCTTAATATTGTGGTGGGAGATCTAGGGGAATTAAACAAACTAACATATAGTTCTAGTCTTTTAGGATCTTTCAATATATATGGGGAAGCAAGACCTATAGGCATGATACAAGTAATGAAGAAAGTGATAAATAACATGAGAAGTACAAAATCAATACTGAATGTGTCAAACTTGGCGGTCTCTATGATGGAAGGCAAGGTAGTGTCTACTACTATAAATGGTTTTTCCAAAGTCTGTGATGATTCAAAACTTTTCTTCTTTTGTAGAGAAGACCTTTTGTAAGATGGTGTCTCTCAGAATTTCAGGCATAACTTCGCACTTCTACCCTTGTGCTCCTAGATCACTTATTCTGACCTGGAAAAGACCCATGCTGAAGCTGATCTCATGATTAAGGAAGATTTTAAAAGGGCACAACAAAACACTCTACATATATTATGTTACTATCTTCTTCTTCTCTCCAAGAACTACCACCACCAAGATGAAAATTTATGATTAATCTCATTGGCTAATCACCATACCTATGTACTGCTGGCACTATAGTAGAACAGTTCCCTCACAGCTACTTATATCACACTGGGACTCCTTAGCAGCCCCTAGTTTCCATAATCTTTTATTTTTACATTCTTCAGAAGGCATCATATCTTACAAGAGACATAGAACCAGAAGAAGAAAACTTAGCAGACTTCTTAGTTGTCTATCACACAGAAAAATGGAGTCAGAAGAAGCATCAGAAGTTATTGAGTCCAATCTTTATCCAAGTCATGAATCCTGTCTACAAAAGTTTTGGCAAGCAGTCATCAAGCCTCCACTTAAATATGTGTAGTATTGGAGAAATCCTTGTCCTGATGCAGCTTATTGCATTTTGGACAGTTCTAATTATTAGGAAGCTTTTCCTTATCTTGAGCCAAAATATGCCTCTCTGTAACTTTCATTTATTAGTCTGAGTTCTGCCCTACAGGGCCAAGCAGAACAAGGCAAATCCATGTTCCACAGGATTCCTTCAAATATTTGAAGACATATCAAATGCTTCCTATGTCTTTTTTTCTCCAGTCTAAACATCCCCAGCTCCTTCACCAATACTGTTATGGCAAGACTTTGAGTTTCCTCTCCATCTCCTGTCACATAAAGAGAAGACAAGAAGTCAATATTAAATTGGTGAGATGATTAAACAGGAAACTTGACTTGTACCCAATGGAAAGCTTATGTAGTTAAAACATGTTTTAACTGGCTGAATGTAACAGGCACCAATAGTTGTTGCCACTTCGGGGGCATCAAGTCAATTTGAAACTACAGGTTGTCACAAACAATTTCATTGAGTAAAAACTGAGTAAAATTTATATAAAAATGGTATGCCTTTATTTAAAGAAAAGAAGAGATTTCAGTGTACTTCATCTCAACTAATGTTCATTTCAGCAGTTCAGCAATGTTGGACACTCAGGAGTCCTACAGGTCAAAAGATGAAGGTATACATTTGAGCTTCTAACTTGAAACTAGCACCTTCTCATAATATTTCATTTATTTCAGAGGTCGATGATTGCTATGGAAAAAGGTTAGCCTTGATGATTAGAATGTAACAACTGTTACAGTTTTTTCAATTGTAAACTTCATGTTTTCTTTTTTTTAAATTTTATTTATTTTCAGTTTTCAATATTCATTTCCACAATATTTTGAGTTCCAAATTTTCTCCCCATCTCTCTTCTTTTTTTAAAAAAATTATTTATTTAACTTTTAGCATTCATTTTCACAAAATTTGGGGTTCCAAATTTTCCCTCCCCCACCCCAAAACACCAGGCATTCTAATTGCCCCTATCACCAATCTGGCCTCTCTTCTATCATCCCTCCTTTCCCTTGTCCCTAGCTTCTCTTTTGTCCTGTAGGGCCAGATAACTTTCTATACCCCATTACCTGTATTTCTTATTTCCTAGTAGCAAGAACAGTACTCGACACTTGTTCTGAAAACTTTGAGTTCCAACTTCTCTTCATCCCTCCCTCCCCACCCATTCCCTTTGGGAAAGCAAGCAATTCAATATAGGCCATATCTGTGTAGTTTTGCAAATGACTTCCATAATAGTCATGTTGTGTAAGACTAACTATATTGCCCTCCATCCTATCCTGCCCCCCATTGCTTCTATTCTCTCTTTTGATCCTGTCCCTCCCCAAGAGTGTTGACTTCAAATTGCTCTCTCCTCCCCATGCCCCCCCTTCCCTCATCCTCCCCAACCTGCTTGTCCCCTTCTCCCACACTTTCCTGTATTTTAAGATAGGTTTTCATACCAAAACGAGTGTGCATTTTATTCCTTCCTTTAGTCGAATGTGATGAGAGTAAACTTCATGTTTTCCTCTCACCTCCCCTTTTTTTCCCTCCACTAAAAAGTCTTTTGCTTGCCTCTTTTATGAGAGATAAATTGCCCCATTCCATTTCTCCCTTTCTCCTCCCAATATATTTCTCTCTCACCTCTTAATTTCATTTTTTTAAGATATGATCCCATCCTATACAACTCACTCTGTGCTGTGTGTGTGTGTGTGTGTGTGTGTGTGTGTAATCCCACCAACCACCCAGACACTGAAAAGTTTCAAGAGTTATAAATATTGTCTTTCCATGTAGGAATGCAAACAGTTCAACTTCAGTAAGTCCCTTAGGACTTCTCTTTGCTGTTTACTTTTCATGCTTCTCTTCATTCTTGTATTTGAAAGTCAAATTTTCTTTTCAACTCTGGTCTTTTCATCAAGAATGCTTGAAAGCATTCCCCTGAAGTATTATACTCAGTTTTGCTGGGCAGGTGATTCTTGGTTTTAGTCCTAGTTCCTTTGACTTGTGGAAGACCATATTCCATGCCCTTCCATCCCTTAATGTAGAAGCTTATAGATCTTGTGTTATCCTGATTGTATTTCCACAATACCTGAATTGTTTCTTTCTAGCTGCTTTCAATACTTTCTCCTTGACCAGGGCACTCTGAAATTTGGCCATAATGTTCCTAGGAGTTTCTCTTTTTGGATCTCTTTCAGGTGGTGATCAGTGGATTCCTTGAATACTTATTTTGCCCTCTGGTTCTAGAATCTCAGGGCAGTTTTCCTTGATAATTTCATGAAAGATGATGTCTAGGCTCTTTTTTTGATCATGGCTTTCAGGTAGTCTCATAATTTTTAAATTGTCTCTCCTGGATCTGTTTTCCAGGTCAGTTGTTTTTCCAATGAAATATTTCACATTATCTTCCATTTTTTCATTCTTTTGGTTTTGTTTTGTGATTTCTTGGTTTTTCATAAAGTCATTAGCCTCCATCTGTTCCATTCTAATTTTTAAGGAACTATTTTCTTCAATGAGCTTTTGAACCTCCTTTTCCAATTGGCTAATTCTGCTTTTGAAAGCATTCTTCTCCTCATTGGCTTTTTGAACCTCTTTTGCCAATTGAGTTAGCCTATTTTTCAAGGTCTTACTTTCTTCAGCATTTTTTGGGGTCTCCTTTAGCAAGGTGTTGACCTGCTTTTCATGCTTTTCTTGCATCTCTCTCATTTCTCTTCCCAGTTTTTCCTCCACCTCCCTAACATGATTTTCAAAATCCTTTTTGTGCTCTTCCATGGCCTGAGCCCATCGAATATTTGTTTTGGATGTTTGGGGTACAGAAGCCTTGACTTCTGTGTCTTTCCCTGGTGGTAAGCATTGTTCTTCCTCATCTGAAAGGATGGGAGGAGATATCTGTTCACCAAGAAAGTAACCTTCTATGGTCTTAGTTTCCTCTCCACACCCATCTTGCCTCCAGATCTGCCCAGCTAGTGCACGGGGGCTGAGATTCAAATGCTGCTTCCCAGCCTCAGGGCTTTCAGTGGGGGCGGGGCTGCTTTTCAGTGTGAGATTAAGTTTAGGTGCTCAGGTGGGGGTAGGGCGGTCTCATGGGGCTTACTTCCCTCAGGGGGTTTACACAGAGACCTTCAACAATGGATCTCAGCTCCTCCCTGCTTTGGGATCCCCTGTCCACTGCTGCCTCCACTGCTGCCTCCCGAGGGGACCTGGGTTATGGAGACACCCTGCTCCCCTCTCAGCAAGCTGAAAAGACCCTTTCACTGACCTTTGGTGCCTGTGGGTGAAGGGACCTGCACAGTTGCTGGAGATTCTGTCCCTGCAGCCTGCTTGGAGCTGATCCCCTCGGTGCCGGTGCCGTGCAGCCAAGGCAGGGCTGGGCTCTGCTCTGGGTCTGGTGGGCGAGGGACCTTTCGTGTTGGTTTTTCAGGTCTCTATGGAACAGAAATCTCCTCCACTCTGTTGTTCTGTGGGTTCTGCTGCTCTAGAATTTGTTGGGACTTATTCTTTAGAAGTATTTTATGGGCTGTGGGTTAGGAGCTAGCATATGTGTATCTTTCTACCCTGCCATCTTGGCTCCTCCCCATCTTTCTTTTCTAACCACCTCAAGATAGTGTGCATTCTGATTACCCCTTCCCCCAATTTGGCCTCCCTTCTATCACATCCCTCCCTTCCTTTATCCCATCTCCTCTCTTTTCTTGTAGGGAAAGATAGATTTCTATACCCCATTACTTGTATACCTTATTTCCCAGTTGCATGTAGAAACAATTTTTAACATTTGTTTGGAAAACTTTGAGTTCCAACTTCCCTCTTTTCCTCCCTCCTCATCCATTCCCACTGAGAAGGCAAGCAATTAAATGTATGTTATGCATGTGTAGTTACGCAAAAGACTTTCATAAAAGTCATATTCTAAAAGACTAACTATATTTCTCTCCATCATCTCCTGTCCTCTATTTATTCTATTCTCTCTTGACCCTATCCATCCTCAGAAGTATTTATTTCTTATTACCCTCTCCTCCCATTTGCCCTTCATTTTGTCATCCCCCTACACCTCACTTATCCCCTTCTCTTCTACTATCCTGTAGTGTAAAATAGATTTTTATAGCAAATTGAGTGTTCATGTTATTCCTTTCTTAAGACAAATCCAATGAGAATTCACTTTTTCCCTCTCACCTCCCCACTTTTCCCTTCCATTGAAAAATCTTTTTCTTGACTCTTTTATGTGAGAGCTAATTTGCCTTATTCTGCTTCTCCCTTTCTCCTCCCAATATATTCCTCTCTCATTCCTTAATTTTATTTTTTTTAGATATCATCCCTATCTATTCAATTCATCCTGTGCCCTCTGTCTATATGTATATAATGCCTCAAATACTGAGAAAAGTCTCAGTTACAAATATTATATTTCCACATAGGGATGTAAGCAGTTCAACTTTATTAAGTCCCTAAAGACTTCTCTTTCCTGTTTAGCTTTTCATGCTTCCCTTGATTCTTGTGTTAGAAAATCAAATTTTCCATTCATTTCTGTTCTTTTCATCAAGAATGTTTGAAAGTCCTCTATTTCATTGAATGACCATTTTTTCCCCTGAAGTATTATACTCAGTTTTGCTGGGTAGGTGATTCTTGGTTTTAATCCTAGCTCTTTGACCTCTGGGATATCATATTTCAAGCTCTCTGATCCCTTAATGTAGAAGCTTCTAGCTCTTGTGTTATCCTGATTGTATTTCCACAGTACTTGAATTGTTTCTTTCTGGCTGCTTGCAATATTTTCTCCTTGACTTAGGAGCTCTGGAATTTGGCTACAATATTCCTAGGAGTTTTCCTTTTGGGAAGTCTTTTAGGAGGTGATTGGTGGATTCTTTCAACATTTATTTTACCCTCTAGTTCTAGAACATCAAGGCAGTTTTCCTTGAGAATTTCTTGAAAGATGATGTCTAGGCTCTTCTTTTGATCATGACTTTCAGGTAGTCCCATAATTTTAAAATTATCTCTCTTGGATCTATTTTCCAGGTCAGTTGTTTTCCCAATGAAATATTTCACATTGTCTGCTATTTTTTCAATCTTTGGTTTTATTTTATGATTTCTTAATTTTTCATAAAATCATTACCTTTCATCGACTCCATTCTAATCTTTAAGGAATTATTTTCCTCAATGAGTTTTTGAACCTCCTTTCCCCTCTGCACAATTCTGCTTTTTAGGGCATTCTTCTTCTAATTGGCTTTTTGGATTTCTTTTGTCATTTGGGCTAGTCTATTATTGAAAATGTTATTTCTTCAACATTTTGGTATCTCCTTTAGCAAGCAGTTGACTCACTTTTCATGATTTTCTTGCATCACTCTCCTATCTTTTCCCCATTTTTCCTCTACTTCTTTTAGTTGATTTCCAAAATCCTTTTTGAGCTTTTCTATGGCCTGATACCAATTCATATTTTTCCTGGAGGCTTTAGATGGAGGAGTTTTGACTTTATTTTCCTTTGTTTGCATGTTTTTGTCTTCCTTGTCACCAAAGTAAGATTCTATAGTCTTATTCTTTTTCTGGTTTTTTATCATTTCCCCAGCTATTTACTTGATTTTTGAGCTCTTTGTCAAGGTAGTTCTCTGCTTCCAGTGAGGGCTGGGGAGGTGTACTGTCAGCTGCTCGATCCCCCCACAATCTGTGGGCTGAGAGTTCCAGAAACAATGGCTGCCACTGTCCTTGGTGCTGCTGTGGCTGCTGTGGGTTCCTCTGCCCCTTCCCCCACTCTGCCACCCTGGGGCTGGGACTAGACCACTCTACTCTCTCCCACAGGTCCCACAGGTTTTTTTTCTACTGACCTTTCTGTTTGTCCTCAGCTTTTTGGGGTCATGAAGTCTGGAAACCACCACAGGTGTGAGAGATTCAGTCCCCCAACGTCTGCTTGTGTGGCCCACACTGGATTGCACTCTGCTCTCAGTGCAGCATGATACACACTTCCCAGTGACCTTGCTTCTCTCCATCATTCTAGGGGTTCTGCATCTCCAGAATTTGTTTAGAATTATATTTTTGCAGACATTTGGCTGGGTTCATGGAGAGAGTGCTAGGAACTCTCTGTTGTTATTCTGCCATCTTGGTTCTACCCTTTCCCATATTTTCTTTTTCAATGTACTTTAACTATGAGTCACTGACAATTTTGCAAATCAAAAGTGACTATATAACTTCCATGTTAATATCTAACCCTGCACATCTAGAAAACTGTAATAATGGCTTTGTGTTAATACAACATTTTTCTAAAGACCAATGAGAATATGTTAATAATGTTTAGTTAATTAAGACAAATTGAATATGAATTGTGGAAAAGATAGTTAAGTGATTTTCCCAGTCAAACACCCTATATGTGACATACGTGGGGACTAGATTCAGGACTTTCTGAAAGCCACATAAGTTTTCTTTAACCTATGTCATACCACCATTTAGAAGATCCTCCTACCTACATTACATTAATTAAATTACATTTATCTTACATTAAAAAAAAAGCAAAAGATGCTTAATAGAAGGCAATTATGTACTATTAACCCTCTGAATTATGGGTTCATTATGCTTCTGCCGGGCTAGTCAGGTATATGTATACATATTTGGACATATACACATACATGTACATACACACATACCATCACTGGCATACAGAACTTCTCTTGACAACTTAGAATCATTTTCATTTCAAACAGGCTCTAGTTTTATTCCAAAGCAATTTAGGTGTTAATAAGTGACATACATGTGCAAGCCACATTTTGGGAGTCAAATAATAATGGGCTGTTAGAAAAAGGCAGAATGTAATCATGTAAAAATGAAATTTACCCTTGTAAAGTCTAGTGATATTTGCAGTTCTTCTATTTTATGAAACACAGTAATGGTAAGAAAAGATTCTCAACACAGCCTACTATAGAAATTGTCATCACAGATCAAACTAATCTATTTCTCCTCTATTCCTCTTATGGAAATAAAACTCTTCAAAAAGCTTCAGGGCTGAGGAGAGGAATTACCTGTGAGTAAACATCAATTTGCACTGAGGACCTTTAGAATAAAATTTTCATTTGTGTACCCAAAGAGGGGAGGTATATATTCAAGTAAACAGAATCTCAGAGTACCACAAAGTATCATCCTCCCCCACAAAGACACACATAGGCACATAGATGTCAACTCCCTCTTTTTAAAATTTTCTTCCCCCAAAGTTTTTCATTTTGCCCTGACTTACTATTTATTTTCTGAGGGATTTGTGGTAGTTGTTAAAGGCAGATGCAGTCATGCACATTAAAAGCTCATCAGGCTCACCACATTCCCCTTAAGGGGAACAGAACAAGATCCCCAGATTCAAGAAATATGTTCTAAGTGAGTTTCTGCAAATAGAAAGGCTGTTCTTTTTCAATTATTCATCTAATTTTTATTCATTTCAGGACTGGGCTGCTCCAGATAGCAGTCAGTTTTACTTAGTGATCTATGGGGTCTCCTGAAAATTATGAGACACCCCTCTGGAAAATGTCACCTAGTTATCTGACCTGAAAATTTAACCAGATTTCTTGGTGGCATTGGTCCAAACTTAATTTATACCAACATGATTTTCAACAAAGCATAAGATTTCTTCTTAAACTTTTACAGCAAGAAACAGAAAAGCTTGATTTTACTCTGCAGAGTAAAAGGGATATTATTCCAAAGTGACTGGTCAGTTGTGGATATTGTAAAATCTTTCAAAGCAATTGTTTGGCAATTATGTTCTGTAAGTTCCCATAACAAGATACATGTGGCAGGTTATGAAATGAAAAGAGATAACCTTCCGCTTGGAACCTGCTAATGTAAATTAAAAAAATCAAAAAGCATGAGCACTCATGGCCAAAATCTTCTCTGCAGAGAAACAACAAAAATTGTTCTGTTCCTGTAATGACACAAATGTCAGAATTATGGGTTGATAGACAAATAAGCAACAGCCACAGAAAACCATCCCATCCTTTAAGAGGCTGGTTGATATAACACAGATGTCATGGCACCTTTTTAAATCCAAATGTTGCATAAGTGCTTGGCAATAATTGTTTCATTTGTTCATTACAATAGGCCTGAGATCTAGGTATCATTATTTCCATTTTACAGATGAAGAAACTAAAGCTCAGAGAAGGGAAATACATTGGCCACCATCATACAGACTAAGTATCAGAGGCAGGATCTGAACCCAAGTCTTCTTTACTCTAAGTCAGGCCCTCAATCCACTAATTCAAATTGCCTTTTTTTACCTTGCCGCTGCTGTTGCTGCCATTATGTTTTAACAAGATCTGCAGAACCCCTGCCCAAGAAGGGTCAACTATACTGTATCAGTTCCTACCCTGGAACCATGACTCTTCACTGTATAAATCTCCCCTGACCCCTTCACTCCATGTACTAGGGATAGGAAGATTAAAGAAACAATGCTTAAAATGACCCCTGTCTTAAGAAATTTTAAAGGGGCTATGGTATATGTGGAAATGAATATAATGCATGGTATATTGAGAAGGGAGAGAACACTACTAACTTGGAGGATCAAGGAAGGCTTTAGAAAAGTGAAGAAGTGAATCTTCTTACTAAGGATGACTTTAACCTTGATCCCATTCCATCCTGGATTCTCCTGGAAATATGCCCCCCCTAAAATTCCCCCTCTTTTATTGAACTGCAATTTCTCCCTACATATTAACTGTTTCTCTGCTGCCTACAGATATGTCTATTTCTTCCCCATTCCTTAAAAGAAAATCTTCACTTGATTTAACCATCCCTACTATGCCTGTCCTCCTATTTGTGTCTATGTTCCTTGATAAAGCCATCTCTTATTGGTACCTCTATATAATCCGCTCTATCTCCCAAACCTTCTGTAGACTGGCTTCTGACTTCACTATTTAAATTAAACTGCTCTCTACCAAGTTGTCATGGTCTCTTACTAACCAAATCCAACGATCTTTTCTCAATACCTATTTGTTTTTACCTTTCTGTAGTCTTTGTCACTGTGGATCAATTTCTCTTTTATACTCTCTTCTCTCTAGACTTTCATGACACCTCTCTACTGTTTCTCCTACTATCTTTCTGATTTTTCCTTCTACATATCCTTTGATGAATTTTCATCCAGGCTATGCCTACAAACTGTGAGTATCCCCCACAACTCAGAAATCTGCCTTCTCTTATCTCTATATATTTTAGTCAATACAACAAGCATATATTAAATGCCTACCATGTTCCAGGTACTGTGCTAAGCTCTGGAAATACAAAAAGAGACAAAGATTAGTCCCTTTTCTCAAGGAGAGTACAACCTAATGGGAGACACAACCCCAAAACGGATATATACATACAAGTTATATATATAGGATAAATTGTAAATAATTGAGAAGGAAGGCACTAAAATTAGGAGGGGTTAGGCAAGGCTTCTTGGAAAAGTTGGGATTTTATTTGAGACTAAAAGCAGACCTGAGGAGCAAGAACGTTCTACGGCAGAAGATAGCTGGTAAAAAATGCCTAGAAAAGGGAGATGTGGTGTCTTGTTCGTGGAGCAGCCAGGGGGCCATTGTCATTGGATCAAAGAGGCCATTGCTAAAAGTAAGGTGTATGAAGATTGGAAAGGTAGGAAGAGGTTAAATAATGAAGGGCTTTCAATGCTAGAGGAGCTTGTCTTTGATCCTATAAGAGACAGGGAGCCCCTGGAGTTCGCATACTTGGATTATTGCAATAGCTTTCGCCTCAAATCTCTCCTCCCTCCAGCCTATCCTCCACTGAAAACTACCACTGAACTTCCTGAAACCCAGGTCTGATCATGTCAGTTCTCCCTTTATAATAAACTCCTGTGGTTCCCTATTACCACAAGTATGACAATGTCTTTTAAAGCCCTTCATAAGCTGACTCCTTCCTAACTTTTCAGTCATCTTAAATTTGGTTTCCCTTCACATACTCTATGATCCAGTGATACTGACCTCCTTGCTTTATCTACCTAAGACTCCCTCTTTCAGCTCACTATGTTTTTGCTGAACATGCAGCATGTCAGAAACACTCTCATTCCTTATCTCCACTTCCTGTTTTCTTCAAGATTCAGCTCAAATCACACTTTCTTTCAGAGGCCTTTTTTCATTTCCTATACAACCATCTACCACTCATAGTGCCTTCCTTCTGAGAGTATCCTTAGTCTGACTAGCATATAGGTCATAGTTGTTTGCATGTTGTCTCCTCCCTTATAATGTGACCTCCTTGTGGGCAGGTACTGTTTTATCTTCCTTTGTAGCCCTAGCACACAGTGCCTTGTGCATAGCTAGTACTTAATGTATACTTCTTGACTGACTTACAAATAAAAACGAATGGAAGTGGAATTGGTTGCTTTTTTGTATGGGAAGACATTGCAGAATGTCAAAGATATATCTAGTGTTCATATGAAAAACATTGCATAGAGAAAGAGGGTAGAGCAATGAAAGTTGGGAGATCTGTTAGGAAGTTACAGCAAACTCTCATAACAGTGGAAATGAGGTCCTATACTAAAGTAGTAACAGTGGGAGGAGAGAAGGGATATATGGAAAAAAGAGTAATTTAGGAAGGCCTCCCTTAAAACTGTTTTCTTAGTTCACCATGTGGGTAAGTCTATGGGTCTTTTCTTGGTAAAAAATTGCATTCTCACCATTACCAGAATTGTTTCCTTATTATCACTTACCTTTTGTGGGATTTTAAGACCCTCCTTCTGAGTTAGAAACTTAGGCATAAACATAGGGGTCTCCATCTTATTTCTGTTTTCCCAGGAAAATGGGGATCCTTAATTTGGATGGATACTAATCTTTGTCTATTTTTTTGATGACAAAAAAGAATAACCAATCTAGTTTCAATCAGTCAGTTTACTAGGGTGGTGCAATAGCCTGCTGGTGGGTCTGCCCGCCTCCAGTCTCTTCCTACTTCAATTCAGTCTTCATTCAGTCACTAAGGTGATGTTCCTAAAGTACAGGTCCAACCATCTTACTTTCCTATTCAGTAAATTCCAGTGGCTCTTTAATCCCTATAGGATCAAATACAAATCCTCCATTTGGCATTCAGAGTCCTCCATAATTAGTCCCCTCTTACCTTCCCAGTTTTCTTACACCTTACTCCCAACCACAGTATTCTTTAGTCCAATGAAATGGCCTCCTGGTTGTTCCATGAACAATACACTTCATGCCTTGGCTCTGGGCGTTTTCACTGGCTGTCTTTCACCCCTGAATGCTCTTTTTCCTTATATCTCTCTTCCCTCTTGTACTGGCTTCCCTAGTTTCCTTTAAAGTTCAACTAAAACCTCATCTCCATGAAGCCTTTGCCAATCCCACTTACTTTTAGTGCCTTTCATCTTTTCCTGTGTTTAGCCTTCTTGCTTGTTGCCTCACCCATTAGATTGTGAGCTTCCTGGGGGCAGGGAATGACTTTTGCCTCTGTGCCTTGGCCCATAGTAAGCACTTAATAAAGACTACTGGTGCAGATTGATGAGAACCTATAACAGATAATTACAGTAAGTAATGTGCCAGCATGGTTTTGAATTTTAAAAATTAAACCAAAAAATTAAAAAATTAATCAAGAAAACCTGCATCTTCCTCGAGAGGCAGATAGAAAAGGTCTGGACAGACATGGTGTTATGCTCTGGGAGGAAAAAAAAAAAAACAATTAAAGACCTACTGATCTTTCCAACTTCCCAAAACATCATGTGTCTGTGAATTGGAACAGCCATGGACATTCTGGTTACCTCTTCAATATTTTGCTCAGCTTCAATGTGAGCCGTACTTTAGCTTAAATGGAAAGAAAGCTTTACCTCAGAGGAAGTCTAAGTGTATGGGGGTGTTCAAGAAGAACTAGAACCTTTGGTAGGAGGGCTTACTAGCTCTTTTTCAGGGCTGTTCATCTACCTTTTATGTTCACCTTTCACCTGACTCTCTCTCACCTGTGACTCCAAGAAGCTATAGCATATGCATTGACCACATCCATAAACCATCTCAGCAGATGGGCTAAACTAGGTTAAGGGTAACCAAAACCAATGGGTGAGTTATGAGGATGTCTACCCCCAAGCATGTGAAAATTTTCCCTGTCAGAAGGGGTGGATGAGAGCAATTTGCTCCAACAAGGTGGCTAAAGCAGGCACTGTAGAAGCCTTAAGGCTTGGTCAGATGTTGAAGGTGCCATGGTCATTCAGTGCATCTGGACTTTGGCCTTGTCACTGGACTTTGAAGGCTCTGGAAGAGAGAGTGAGACATAATTTTGCACAGCTCTACCTCACTAAAATCCAGTTCATGTGTATACAACTCACAGCATCGCCCTGTGATGTTATGGGTCCCATTTAAAAATGAGGAGTGAACAACACCAGTATTAAATTATAATAGTTACACTGAATTGGACACTTATAGAAAATGAATGACTGACAAGATGATCCATTAGAAGATTTCTGCGGGGAACTGCTATCAGAAGGGTAAGTGGGGGTGGGGAATGAGGGTGGGCTTATATATGAAAGTGGAGCTCCCCACAATGAGTTACACACCAAGAAACACTGAGAGCTGTCAGACCAACCAGACATTTAGTGATCATAGTGAAGAGACAGAACTACCAATGGCAACATCCTACACAAACAGAGTGTCTACGTGCTGACAACCTGTGATTTCATTTGTACAAGAACTACTTACGCTGAATGGTCAGAACTATATTACTTGGTCTTAAAGAGTTTACTGAAGCTTTTACTTGTGCATGATTACATGGCAAATAATCACATAGCAAATAAGAAAGCAAGGGAATGCATTTTTAAGTTCATGTTTGGTACTTCACTATACCGTGTCACCTTTCATAAAACTGAATTTGTCAAAAAAAAGCAAAGAAATCATGTTTTATACATTCCAAAAAAAACTATTTCCATACAGTAATTCCCAGTCATGTATACATATGCACAACAATGCTATCAGAAAAATACTTGGAGAGAAAAAACATTATACAACTAAATAGATGAAAATAATGCTTTCTATTTTTAACTGCAGTCATCTTAGCTGTCCACACCCTGGACTGAATTACTTGGATTCTAAACTATTTTCAGAACATTCCTCCTAAAATTCTTGCTTTCAACAAGAATGGGCTTGTTTTGACAAGAAATTTCCTTTTCAGATCTATTTTTTCACTTCTCATTCAGCATGCTTGACTTTTTCCCCCCAAGTGTAGTAACAGGTTAGATGCTTACAGACTAGGAAGTCAGCAGAATAAGTTCAATCCCCTCCCTCTTCCCTTACTTCACCACATCAACTCTGATAAAGTCATCTCTCTGCAATGGTTTCTTTTTCCTAATTTCTTAAAGGGAATCAAGAACAATTTTTGGAACTCTGCTTTGATCCAAGTTGACCAATCCTAAGTCACTCGTGTGCCCTAGAGCTGATAGATGGGGAAATCATTTTGGCCCTCTGATTGAAAGGACTATCTATAGGTACACCAACCTATAGCTATATTAGGTATACAATATGTTATCCCTAATTTATTCTATTCCAAGCAATTCAAAAGCCATTTTATTAAATACTTGTTGTCTCAGGCACTATGTTAGGTGGCAGAGATACAAACAAAATAAAATAATACCTATGCTGGAAGGATTTACTAGAGGGAAGCAACATAAAGTTAGATTTACTGTTGTAGAGTCATTTCAATCATGTCTGACTCCTCATGACCCCATTTATTGCTTCTTGGCAAAGACACTGAACTGGTTTGCCACTTTCTTCTCTGGATCATTTTACCACTGAAGAAACTGAGGCAAATAGGGCTAAGTGAATTGCCTGGGGTCACATAGCTAGTAAAGTGTCTGAGGATGGATTTAATCTCAGGGAGATAAGATTTCCTAACTTCAGGCCCAGCATTCTTAGAAGCATGCCACCTAATTCCCCTCTAAAGCTAGACAAGTCCACATAAAAAGTGTGACAAGCAAATGAAGTCATTTTGGGGGGTGGAATATAGAGGTGCTAACAGAAGAAAGGATCAGGACAGGTCTGATGTCCAGAGTAGCACTTGAGCTGATCATTAGAATCACAATTAATCAACAAGAATTTATTAAACACCTAGTATGTGGCAGCTACAGTTAATTCAAAACTGAAAAGGCCCTTGTGCACAAGGCAGTGATGAGGAAGCAGAACTGTTCAGCTATGGGATGAAAATTGTGCAAAGGACACAGAGAAAGGAGATGAAATGTCACATACTAAGTAAAGCATAGAGGCTGTTTTGGTTGAGACTAAAACACAGAATGTAATGACAGTCATGACAACTACCATTTATACCAATAGGTCAACATGATAATGAGGCTAATCTCAAGTATACAGAAAATTTTCAACAATTTTTGTCGGAATTTGAAATAGGGTTCCCTTAGGCATGACGGAGTTTCCCAGAAGACAAAATTTATGCAAAGGGTTTATTTTAGGGGTGGAGTTTGAACCAAACAACCACTGAGGGATTTTCCAATTCTTCTATAATTCCTTGTAATTCTATTATTACAATGCTTGCCCTATCTATATAAAAATGTTAATGGGAGGTTCAGAAGAGTTAATGAGAAATAAGTAGTGGAGAATTACACAAATATATTTTCAGGGGCAGCTGGGGTGGTACAATGGGTAGAGTGTCAGGAAGACTCATCTTCCTGAGTTCAAATCTGGCTTCAGACACTTGGTAGCTGTGTGACTCTGAACAAGTCACTTAACCCTGTTTGCCTCAGTTTCTCATCTGTAAAATGAGCTGGAGATGTGTAAGCCCAAGCAAAGTGGGATTTTTTGTTGTTTTCTCTTTTGAGTTCAGTTTTCCAGGCTCAGGCTAATTGAAAACATCTGGAGGGTAATTCACAGCTGTACTAAATGATGTGAGTCGTGATGCCTTCTGGCTCTGAGCCTATTGGTTGAAAATTATATATATATTGGGAGGTTGGTGTTTTGCTTTGGGGGTTTCACTTATGAGAAGGACCTTTTGATTCCCTGGATGGGACTCTCAGTAGCTGTTTGTTAAGAGTCCCCTGCTGAGTAACTGTTTCTTAAGAGCCCACTGACTTCTCAGATCTTGCTGGTGTTCCCCCATCCAATGGTGTATTACTTTGTCAGACAGTTAGAACCCTATCTGTTGATCTTTGTGCTATTGTTTCTGCTGTATTTTCTCCACGTTCAGGGTGTTAACCTTTCCTCTGAACCAGTGAATGACATATATGTTTAATAAAAGATGGATTGTTAATCCCTTTGAAGCTGTCTTTCCTTTATAAAGCAGATCAAAGAACCTGTGCTAGAAGACCATCCTGGGAGTGCTAGGGTGCTTGCTAATGTAAGATGGAAATGGCAAAGTATGTTAGTATTTTTGCAAGAAAATCCCAAATGGGGTTAAGAAGTATCAGATATAACTGAAAATGATTGAACTAAAACAACAATATATTGAAGAGATCTTTAGTGAATATCTAGAAAAAGAAGTAATAACACAGAGCCCATGTAGTTTCCACAAGAATAGGTCATGGCGATTAGGACATTTTCTTTGAAGACAATATTGCTACAGAGATTAATTAGAGAAATAGTATAGTTAGCATATCTGTGTACTGTAATATTCAGATTTCATGAAATTATATGGTAAGATATCCTATCCTCTTATTTTGGAAAATATAGAGACATGGGCTAGATGAAAAAAAAAACATTCAAAAAACACTTGGATCAAACCTAGGAAGCAGTTGAATCTAAAGTCACAGAATCTAAATTTCAATTCTGTTTCCACTGCCTACTTCCTGTGTGACCTTGGGCAAGTCTGGACCTAAATTTCCACACCTAGGAAATGAGGAAATACAACTCAATGAATTCTACATTACGTTCTAGCTCTAAATTTTTGATGCTATGTTTATAAAAAATAAAGAAACTGGCTGAATAATTAAACCTAAAGACTAGCCATTAAAAGGCTGATGTCAGTTTGGAAGAAGGCCATGGCCAAAAGAATTTGCATTTGGCCTTGTACTGCTGAGCATAAACAACATTTTGATATGCAGATGACATGAAGTTGAAAGGGATAGCTAAGATATTCAGTGACAGACTCAAGATTCCAAATGACTTTGATAGGCTGAAATATGGAACCAAATCCAATCAAAAAAAATAGGGATGAATGGAGATTAACACTTGGGTCTAAGAAATCATGTTCAGAAATCTGAGATGATGGAGGAATCATAGATAGCAGCTCATCTAAAAAATATCAAAGGGGGTGAGGAAGATGACAGGTACTGGGATCTTAGTATGCACTTAAAGGTATAGTGTTCTGAATGAGGGAAGGGATGGTATCATAGTATTCCTGATTAGATCATATGCAGATTATTGTGTTCAGAGTTCCATATTTTAGGAAAGACATTGATAAACTAGACAATTCTAAGAGGAAGATGAAACTGCTGGTGGACTATATCAACATCTTGCCATATAAGAATTAATTGAAGGAATAGGGGGTGTTTAACTTGAAGAAGAAAAGACTTAAAGTCGGAGAACTTGATACCTGTATTCATATTTTAGAAGATTAAAAAAATGTTCCACTCATTTTAGATGGCAGAATAATAGCAATGGGTCTAAGTTGTAGAGAGATATTTAAGATCAAAACAAGGAAAAACTGCATAGGATCAGAGCTTCCCTAAAGTAGAATGGGCAGCTGTATAGCACATCCTTCTTACCTGAAGTCTTTAAGCAAAAGCTGGATGTGCTTTAATTGGTGATGGTATAGAGGAGGGTTTTGATTACACACAGGTGGTTAGACTAGAATTCTGAGATTCCTTTCAACTCTAATATTCTGGGATTCTGTTTTATTATTAAAATTCAAAGAAAGAAAAGGCTACTGAAGTACTCAGAAGCATTTAAGCTGCCTATCCTCCCCCCCCCACTACCTCAAGTTCTCCTCCCCACTCAAAGAATATCAACAAAAAATGTTTCACCCATTCTAACTTTAGGGTTTGAACTTAAACACTTAGTTGAAGACTGGTGGTTCATTTGGCTCAGGGCAATTTCTTTTAAAACACAGCTGCTCAGTATACCTTTAGAAAGAAAGATACTGTTTATACACTTGTTTCTCAAGCAGCTCTATAAATTGAAGTGTATAATGCCAAGATGGCTTGTTCTAGCATCATCAGAGATGGACTGTGGTCTGGTGGTTATGGCAGCTGACTAGGAATCAGGAGGCCTGTGTGCTATTCCTGGCTCAGCTTCCAACTCTCTGTATGACCTTGGGCAATTTTCTTAACTTCTCCATTTGCCTGTGTTTCCTGTACTATAAAAGGTGGCTAAAAAGTACTTGGTTTTAGGCTCACGGGGGATCCTAATTTGAAAGGTAGTACAGAGATATTATTATCTTCATCTTTGTAAGAACACAGATTTAGGATACCAAGGAAAAGAAAGCAATTTGGCCAAGATCCTGAAACCAAGCACCAAAGGGAATAAAAAAATTAAGGAAACTGGTGAATAGTAAAGCTGGTACAGTTTTCAAAAGCTAGTATGAATGTGTGGCCTGCAACCAGTGTAGATTAGGTCCTAAAAAAAGAAGGCTTTATTTCCCAGCATGTGAAAAGCCATCCAACACGTGCAGCCTCCCAAGGAACTAACAAAGCACTTTATTTTTGTATAATAGCAGGTATCCTACATTTATTATTTATTCATTATAGTTCATTGTTAATTTATTATTATTCAACCATTTACAATAAATATGCTCATAAAATATTTTTTTCCAAAAAAAAACTATTTGGTATAGATTAAGAAACTTTTAAAAATCCAGCTTCTGATTTAAATAGGTTAACTATATAGCATTGCCAATATTTAATAGCAGCTCCAATAAAAGATTGGTAAAAAATCAGGTGACAGTGAAATTGATGTTGGAGATCTAGGGAATTTCATGAAACTCATTGCTCTAATAGGGATGGAATATTACAAGAAATCCTAGGAAATTCTTATGTAATATTCCATGTAAATAATTTCTTAGATGAAAAGGATGCAGTTTTACAATGAAACCGGTTTTTAAATTTCATCTTTGTTTTGAAGAAGAAAACATTAGAATTTGGAGGTAACATAGATTGTCAGAAAGTACTTGTGGGGGATTGAAAAGTCAAACAACGAGTTCTGAATTATGTAAGCTAATTATCTCCAAAACTCTAGAGCAGGGGTGGGGAACCTGGAGCTTTTAAGGATCCTTAAATGTGGCTTTTTGACTGAATCCTGATCTTTGTGTGTGGCCATATGCGGCCTGAATGCTATAGGTTCCCCACCCCTGCTTTAGAGCCTGGGGACATCTGAGTAGCTTGGACCATTGGGCAAGCGATTTTTTGATATGTGATTTCCCGGGGCGGGGGGGGGGGGGGGGGGCGGGGGAGTATTCCTGATATGGAAATTTCCATCACTGATGTAGATTGGCAATTTATCTGTAATTTAAAGTCTTATCATTTTCCCTGGGGGCAGCTAGGTGGCACAGTCAGTAGGAGTCAGGAAGACTCTTCTTCAGTTCAAATCTGGCTTCAGACACTTACTAGCTGTGTGGCCTTGGGCAAGTCACTTAACCCTGTCTGTCTTAGTTCCTTGTCTGTAAAATGAGCTGGAGAAGGAAATGACAAAACATTCCAGCATCTTTGTCAAGAAAATCCAAACAGGATCATGAAAGGATGTGCGTGACTGAAAACAGCTAAGCAACAAGGGTTAGCTAAAGAACTAGGAGGTTAAGTGAGCTACTCATAATCACAGAACTGAGTCAGAGGCAGAACTTGGACCTGCATATTGCTGACTTCGAGGCTGGCCTTCTGTCAACTCTACCATGCTGTCTTTTTGATACAAGAACTATATTTAATTTTAAATAACTTAGCAGCTCATAGGCAACTGGTTAGTTTCAGATTACTAACAGTTAAAATATAGCATTTTATTATGAAAATTAAAAAATAAACACCTCAAATAGCAATAACTTCTACAATGAACACAGTGCTGGTTGTAATAGACATGATTTTTTTTTAAGGAAAGAAATGAATAAATTAAATATCCTCCAGGCAGAATAAATAAGACTTCAGTGTTCGTGGAGTTAGCTGAGGTGAGCTATGTAGTATGAACTGCTACTATAGCTTTCCTCCTCAGTTCATCCTAATATTCTAATATGAATCAAATAGTTTCTCTCTTTTACTGGATTGCTCATCTCACCTAGTCTGGAAGTGCTGTGGTCACCCACCTGCCTGATTCCCGGCTGCCTGGCATGAGAGCTTTTACCTACTCCATTTCTCTTACATGGCCCAGTATGCCCCTCTTTAGGCAGTGTGGTACTCTCCCCCCGGTGGCTTGCTCACCACATTGCCAGGCTTAGTGCACAGAGTTATTTAGCTTTAGCCCTGCTACAACTCAGAACTCTCAAACTCAAGACATTCAGCAGTCTCAGCACCCCCTAGTAGGTGGGATTACAGATGTGTAGCCACTAAGGCAACACCAAATATTGTGTAAACTTTTCAGTATTCATAGTCTTTATGAACATCTCACAAATGTTTTCTACCCCTGAATACTAACATTTGAGTTCAATAAGTATTAATATCAATAATATAAATGATGAACTTTAGTGAATTTTTTATGACTAAGGAAATTTAAAAATAAGAGATCCATTCTCAATGCACTATGACTTTTTATATCATATAGGCAAAAAGATAATGGAATAAGAAAGAAGCATGTTTCAACTTTGCCCTCAGATGTTGCCCTTGTGCTCAAATGTTGACTTGGATAACATTCAAACATACACAAACCAGAGACAGAGAAAATCAGACACTCAGTAGTTGACAGGGATGTTAGTAACAGGTTACGGTTAAATTATATTTTTAATAAGATAGATTATACCTTAATATACTTTCATACAGATTATACTTTTATACAGCAGGGACACTAAAAAAGCCCAACCATATGCTTCCAACCATAAAAAAATTGGTCAGTCACCAACCATAAACTGATTCAGATCAAATAAATGCCAGAGGTGAGAAAAGGAACATGAATCAGAATCCCATACTTTAAACTTAGGGAATTTATAAGCCAGTAGAACTTTGTATTCATTTCATTTGATCATCACAACTGTCTTTTGTGGCAATTAAAAAAAAATCCCTATCTGATAGATGAGGGGACCATGGGCTAAGAAAAGTTAAATGACAACCAAAGTTACACAGCAAGTCAAACTCAAGTCTTCTTGTCTGTGATCTAACACTTTAGTCAACAATCTAGCTAGCTACCAATAAACCAGAGGAGAATATACAATTTATGTAATTGCATATATGTATATATAGTTGTATAACATACAAATTATATAATTGTATATAAATACCGGTCACTGAGTTCAGTCCTTATGAACATGATTAGTGTCAATTATTCAGTTGCCCATGTGGAAGAAGTTGGGGGTCCTAATTCCAGGAGAATCATGATGACATGTAATGGAGGTACTTGGGAGATATGTAGAACATGTGTAGACATTCTGTAACTGATTCAGCTCTGCTACCCACATGGTGAATAACATTCGTTTCGATTGGCTACAGTATCAGAGACAGAAATTGATGTGCATTCAAAAAGTACCAGTTAACATACTTCTTTCTCTTGCTTTTATTGCTTTAGGTGTGACTTCTTGGAGAGGCCTCAGTCCCTCTCTTTTCTTGGTCAATATGTGGCCTAAAAATAAGGAAATTACTTCAAATAAGTAAGAGTTTCAAAATGTCATGAGTGCAAGTCACCAAAGAGACCTTGGAGTTCATTATAGGTTTTTCAGCTGGCTGACTTTTCAGACTTCAAGGAGTGAGGAGCATCTTTTGGGACCTAACACAGTGTTGGCTAAGGCAAGGACCCATTCAGAAACAATGTTCCACTGGGATGTGAACTTGTCACGAATTGGGACCAATGCTTTGTAAAAACTGTGTGTCTGAACCCACTCACCCCAGAAACAGGTGGTATGTGGGAAGTTGTGCCCCTAAATATTAGAGAGAAATATTTGTCCTAATGTTCTTACATGCTAATTTTCAATAAATATCATCTTGTGAAACATAATTGATGTTAATAGGCTAAATGGAACTAGGTTATTGGTCCCTGGTGGCAAACATTGGAGGAGCAAAATGAGAAATAGAGGATGCTAGAACAAGGGCTTGAATTGATGACAAAAGAGAAGAGATGCTTAACCCCCTAGAATTCTGAAGCAGAGATACAACCAGGCTTGATTCGTAAGAGCGGGTTACATAGTGTTTTAGGACTTCAGAGAAAAGGAAGACCGAAAAGTTATGAAAATAATATACTCTATGGTTGTTTCCATGGTAAATTAATGTTGTATTATTGTTTGATGGTTGAGCAACATAATCCAGGGAAGCAATCATTCAATTAATCAATGAGCATTTTTGTTTAGTATGCATCAGGGTTATGCTAAATGCTAAGGATAGAAAGAAATGCAAATAATCAAACAAGCAAACAAACAAATAAATGGAAATTTTTAAAGGGCACTCTTTTCAAAGACCTCACGTTATAATGGGGAGACAACATGTAAAAAGTACACATATAAAGTTGGTATGGTCTAAATGGAAGGTAAGCTCAGAGAAAAAGTGGACTAAATGATTCCAATAGCATTATGAAGATGTGGATAGAGTCTCTCATTCAAGTTATTATTCTTTAGTGTCCCTGCACACGGGAATAAAATAAATGTCCGCAGGAGAAACAGTGCAAATAGTAGTATGTAAATAAGACCAAAACAAAGGCTCTTGAACTGAGCCATTTCCTTTTGGTATACGTGAACGATACGCTTTAAGGCGAATCTTTCTTCCCTTGATTACTGAGCACAAGCGGAAAAGGCAATTGTTGCTCAAGATAGAAATACTATCGTTGAGTACTTAGATCTCTTCTTTAATTAGTAAGATATTTCTTGGCTATTAGCTGTTGCCAGTTGCTAAAGCAAATACCAAGTGACATTCCAGTTTTGTAAGGATTGTAAAAGTATGGAAAGGGAGAAGAAAAATTTTCACTCTGAATGAGGTGAAATAGCATAGATAAGCAGCAAGAAAAGTGAGGAGGGTTTACAAAGAATATATGAATGATTCCGCTCTTCTTGTCTTTAAGGAATTACTGTGGAAGAGGGAGAGGTTGGTGAAATATGCACTGAAGCACTTAATCATAGCATCTTGAGACTGAAGGAAGGCATATCTGCTACTTTTGGCTGGATGTATCAAGTAGATAGAACTTGTATGGAAAATGTAGCATGTAGCTGGACCTTGAAGGAAGACATTAATAGCAACAGCTACAGATATAAAGTCAATTCAAGTAACTAGCATAGAAGAAAGTTTTGAGTAAATAGATTAAGACTAAATTTATGTTATAGTGTCCATGAAGTAAAAGTGGGAGAATATTCAACCTAGGAATTGAAGTTTTCAAAAGTTGCATATTAATATAGATTTACACAAATAATGCTAATAGGGTTATATAAGTATAGAGTTATAAAGTTGACAAAGAGCTTTCTTCTGTGAACACAGTATGTATCACTATAAGAACAGAGTTGTCTGGCTATTACTTTCGGATGATGAGTGGATTTTTTTCTATTTCTACTTTCCCCTCTTATTTTACAACTTTTGGAAAATTTTCTTTGATTATTTCTTGTATTGTTGTATCCAGATTCTTTTTTTATCATAAATTTCAGGTAGTCCAATTGTTTTTATGTTTTCTCTTCTTGATCTGTTGGTCAGATCAACTGTTTTTCTTACAAAGTGTTTCACAGTCTTTTCTATTTTTTTCATTCTTTACGTTATTTCTTGATCACTTATAATTTCACTGGTTTCCCTTTGCTTAATTCTGATTTTCTTCCTTAAGGAGATGTTTTCTTCCTTAAGATTCTGGATCTCCTTTTCTAATTGGTTGACTTTCTTTTCATAGTCTTCTTGCATTTCTTGGATTTTTCTTTTTTTTAGTTTTTCTCAGTCTCATTTGATTTTTAAAGTCTTTTTAAAGTTCTTATATGAATTCTTTTGGAGCAGGTGAACATTTGACATTACTCTTTGGGATAGAAGAGGGTTTTGTTTTTGGTTTTTTGGTTTTTTTTTTGATTCACTGTCCTCTTCTGAAGATGAAACCTTGTCTCCTGCATTTCCATAGTGACTTTCTATGACTGGATTCTTTCTCCTTTGCCTCTGCATTTTAAAAAATAGTTTAATTTTTGTCACAACCTCTAGTTCTGGTCTCTGGTCTCAGATCCTCTTTCAGTTCTTCTCTCTGAACTTGAACCTAAAACAAGACTTCCAGTCTCCTATAAGTGCTCACAGTTAGCATGTATGTTGGATCCTTCTCACTCCCTCCATGACTCTGTAGCACAGCTGGGGCTGGCATTCCTTGTCATTAGAGGTCCTCGATCTTCCCTGGCTCAGATGCCCAACACCCCTCACTGTTCTGGAGGTAAAAGTTCTTGTAACTGGGGCCAAGGCAGTCTCCCAACCAAGGTGTTTACTCTTCACATGGTCCAAACCTTATCCCAGGATTCTTCTTCAGATCTTCTCTGATTGTCCAAGGAGAACTCCTCTTCTGTCTCTTCTCTTGCTGATTTTTACTGCTCTATGTTTGCCCTGAGATTCTGCTTTATCTCTTTTGTGGAGGAAAACCTTGAGAGCTTGGGATTTCCTGATCTATTCTGACATCTTCCCAGAATTCTCTCCACACAGTTTTAGAAAATGCACCAAACTTTTCTTCAGGGTGAAATTCAAGAAAAATCTCATTGAGTCATTTTTTCCAGCCCAGGTTGATATAGGAACACAAACAAGAGGTCTTGAGATACTTGGGACAAGGTCAAGCAAAAAAGAGACACGTAAGTATTCTAGAATGGGCTGAAAGAGGAATGAGTGTGTCCTCTGGGGAAAGAAGAGGTCCCAGACTCACCAAGAGGGGACTGACTTCGCTGGTTAAAGGAATAGGTGTTTACTGCTAGCTCTTTCACTCACTACCCAATAGCAGATCACAGATTCAGGGTAGTATTCCATCATAAAGAGCTATTATGGTAACAGGGGCACTCAAGGCAGAAACTTGGGGGAAGAATAACTCAAAAATATCAACAAGTAAAGCCTCAAAGAAAAGCATGACATAGCCTGGGTATAAGTTCAATTTGAATTCCTTGAAGAGATAAAGCAAGATTTTAATAAGAGTCTAGGATGTGTGTGTGTTTGTGTGTGTAGTCTTTTTTGTTTTTTGATTTTTAGGACTTCTGTCTCATGGAGTCATTAACTCATATTTGATCCATTTTAATATATACATTCATGCTTTATTTATACTTATACATAGTTATATATGTAGTTTTATAAATGTAAATATACACAGTAACATGTATATGTTTTATGTATAGTTATGTTAGTGATTCTATGAGATAAAGAAGTACTAAAATAAGGTGAAAAGACAAAAAAAAGTAGACAAGTATGTAAAGCATCTTATGGCAAAAAAAAAAAAAAAATTGACCTAGAAAAACCAGCAAGGAGAGCAAGGAACAAAACAAGGGGAGTAGTTGACACTTGAACCTCACCCTCATCTGAACTTGTTGTAGAAAGGAAGAATAAACATAGAATTGTATTTAAAAATACAATTCACTCAATGAGGAAACTGGAGGTGGAGGGAGCCAAAAGGGATGATAGATTAAGGAAGGGCTTAATCCTAAACATAGCCAACTCTAACTAAGGAGGGTTCACTGGATATTTAGCTTAATTGAAAAGAAAGATAGCAAAGGAGTGGAGGAAGATCACATAAAACATAGACTTGAGTGTTGAGCATTCTTTTTTCTTCCATACCTTTTTTCTTTATATAGAGGGGACAGCAAATACAGTTCGTGAAACATATAAAGGAAGAGAAGAGAAATTTATGGAGAGAAATTTACAATTAAGAGTCATAACTGTGAATGTGAATGAAATTAATTCACCCACAAAATAGAAGATAGCAAAATGCATTAAAAAGCAGAATCGAACAATATGTTGTTTACAAAAAACATATTTAAAACATAAAGATCCATAAAGAAATAAAATAAGGGCCTGGAGAAAAATTTACTCTATTTCAACTAAAGTAAAAACTTTAAAAATTTTAATCAGTCCCATAATTGACCACTACTCTCTCAATTTCAGAAGTCTGTCAATGAAACATACTACTCACCTCCTAATAGAGGGCTGATAGACTCAGGGCACAGAATGAGACATCATTTTTGGACATCGAAATTGTGAGAATTTGTTTTGCTTTATTATATATGGGTTCTATAAGAGTTTTGTTCTGTTGTTTTGTTTTTTTTTTTCCTAATGGGGGTGTAGGAAGAAGGAAAAATGAATGCTTATTCTTTAAAAAAATAAAGTTACATTTTTTAAAGGAATAAAGGGATAGGGATAACCAACCACTTAAACTTAGGATACTTTTCAGCTTTTACTTTTCTTAAATTGACACTGAGATATGCATATAACCTGAGGCCACAGAATTGATCTTTTTCTTTAGTCAGATAACTTTCATAACTGGAGTTTAGACTTCCTTAAACATAAAGGGTTCTTTATAAAAATAAAATTTTTATTTTATATCTGTATTATTTGCATATTTGTGAGTTTTTAACTTTCAGTTTGTTGTGTAAGTTCAAAACTGACTGAGCGGAAGGGGGGTCTCAAGAAAACCAAGAATCTTTCTCTGAGAAATGTTGCCTTCAAGCTAAATCAAGAAGTTCTATAACAGAGTTTCTAATGTAACAAGAACATTTATATAAACTTTTGGATAGAATTCACTGCTCAGTGGAAACCTACTGTACTCACCTTTTGCTTTATTTCAATACCAATAACTTCAAATTACCCCAGGAGAGCACAAAAATTTATTGTACGATGAATACTATAGATTCAATTCCTCTGGAACTATGCCTCACGATTGGAGTTAATGCATTATTGACACTAACAATTATTTATCAAAGGCCAAGTTGGCAGCAAAACAGCAAATAATCCATCATTCAATATTTAATGATGTAAACAGCTAAAGTTACACCAGCCTCTGTAGACTCATTTGCCTGTCTACTACCTGAGCCAATCATAATAAGCAAAACTGATCTCATGCCAGAATGTCAGGGCATAAAGCTAAAGTTATTACAAGGTTTCCATTCTACAATTCCATATTAGATCTTTCTACCCTTTCCCCCATATAAACAAACTAATTTTTTCACATATGAGGAACATTAAGTACAGCAATTGAATTGGTTAAGCACTCTTTGAGTTGGTAGTGTAATCATTTAGGTTCTGTGTATTATTGGCATGTTAAAGCCAAGAATGCTCTTTGAAACACATATGCCTGGGGTTTGTCCTTTAAGGATGGTTTAACCAAAAATAATTTAGATTGGCAAATGAATTCTTAAACCAATGTTTGTTTTTCACAAGGCCACAAAGAAAACTATTCTAAATCAAAAGTGATAGTATAGATATACTTAGAATATCACACCTACTTTTTTCCTAGCCTGACACTCCCAAAATGTTTTTTTTTTAATCTTCACAAAAATATAACAATTGAAAAACTTGAACATATAACCCAGAGACAAAATAGATACATAAGCTCTTTTAAGATGAGCTCTAAACCTCAAACAAGAGAGTTAGCTGATGTTAAGGAAAAACGTCAATTCAGTGACTGTATCTATCTGAAAATCAATTTAGGCTTTCAATGTATATTCATATTTTTCAAGCAATTAAATACCAAAATAGCATAGAAAAGGGACTAAGTATTTACAAATTACCTACTATGTATAATGTGCTATGTTCAGTATTTTACAGATATCTTATTTGATCTCACAACAACTGTATGAGGTAGGTGTTATTATTATATTTATTTTACAGTTGAGGAAACTGAGGCAGATAAAGATTAAGTGACTTGTTTGGATTCACATAGCTAAATCTTTCTAGGTAGGTGGAGCAATGGACAGAATACTGGGCCTAGAGACAGAAAAATGGCTGAACCTACTGCACTGGTTAGCTGCCAAAAACTGTGATTCTACAATTGAACTAAAATCCCCACTAACATTTTCATTTTAATATATAGAAAAGATCACAGATTTTTCACTCTGAGCTAGTTACCATGTATGACATATTAGACTACCTAGTCAAATACATTTCCATGCCTTGAACAATGGAACTTCATGTCTAGAATGTTTTCCTACTGCACCTCTTCAATTCAGTCTTGAGTTTCATCCAAAGAATAGCTCAAGTGTTGCGTCTTAAAGGATGCCTTTCTGATTCTCCAAGTTATTACTGTATTTTTGTTCTTGAAATTACTTTCTATTATTTTGCTCTATTCTTATTTACTTAACTTTATTCATGTTGTATATCCCTAGTCCAATGGAAGATATTTGGGAGGTGAAATGGCTTATTTTTTATCTTTGTATACTCAGTATTTTTAACACAGTGTCTTGCACATTACAGGTACATAAGAAATTTTTTAATTGAGTCTGATGATCTTCAATTAATTAACAGATGAAATAAATTCAAAGTAAAAATAATGGAATAATTCAAATTAACTACTTAGAGGTTAAAGCCACATTTTTATTTTCCCTAAAATGGTATGTTCCCTCCATGACAAATGGAATGTTACCCAAGCATTCCAATAAAATAGTTTTTATTTTGTTAATTTTTAATATATTAAAACACCAAAGCATTCTGCAGTAGAATCAATAACTTTGTATTTTATTAAAATAGTTATTCATTTATTCATCTATATCAGAATTAAAAAATAAAAATGAGAAAATGAAATTAGATAATGCTTATGTAATTGTAGTAGTATACTCTCCCTGGAATTGGGATATTAAATTTCATTTCGGTAGAGTAAATAATTAAATAGAAATATTGAGCAATTACTTTTTAAATTTGAATGGCAGTTTTCTTCCTGAGTGATTAAACTCTTCAATAATTAACTTTGAATGATAATAGCAACTCATGCTTGTATACTGCCTCCTTCAAAATAATTTCATGATATAGAAAGTGCAAGTATTATCCCCATTTTACAAATGAGGGAACTGAGACTTTGAGAGTCAGCAGCCTACAGTAAATAAACGTCTGAAATGTAACTTGAACATGTTTCCTGAGTATTCTACCCTATGCCAGGATGACTTTTATGGGAACAAATAGCATTGGTTCATACAGCCAGCAAACACAATATATATTGGGCTATTTTGCCATGCCCTGTAACTTTCACTATGTTGCAAATTGATGATTTAAAAGGACAGTATAAGTGCATAGGAGATCTGGTTTGGATCAAAATGGTTCCATCATGCAAAAGAAGTGCAGCATTGTATCAAACTGATTGTCCATCCATTTTAGTAATCTATCAACATGTAAAGGCATATATGCCTTGGAGAGCTGTGCTTGTCTCTTAAAATCATCCTCAAAGACTATGGATGGCCTAAAAGTGAAACATGAAGTTTTTTCTATTATCATTTACTCATTTGTGAACTTAATAGAAGTTAGATTGATGAATTAGGGACAAACTGGATTATTAACATACCTAAGTATAATTTGAGATAGAGAAGAAGCATCAAAGTTAAGATCAGACAAAGAGCTAAAGGAAAGTTTATAATGGAAGAGAGAAAGAAAGGGCATTTCATAGAGGAAGTGACCTCTGAAATGAGCCTAGAAAGAAGATAAAGATTCTAAGTGGTGAAGAGATGATGATAGAGTAGGTTCCAGTCAGAGTCAATGCATGGAAGTAGAAATGGAATATTGAATTCAATGGTCCAGTTGAATGTCAAAATAATATGTGTTACAGAGTTTAGAAATCTTGGGACCTAAAAATAACTGGTGCTTCACATATTTCTCATTCATATCCTTTTTGTAACAAACAGTTTGATGTGAGTTTTGGTAGTGAGTACGGCAGGCTTAATTTCTATACATCAGGAGTATTAGCTGCACCAATACAGACTGGATTTTGTACTAGAAACAATAGGGAACTACTGATGAGTTTTGTACAGAATATTGATATGGCTAGGTTTCTGTCTTGTTGGTGGGAAGAAATAGGTGGGAAGAAATTGGTAGGAAGAAATTTAAATATGATCTACTATATACCAAGAATTGTGCTAAGTGTTTCATAAATATTATCTATTTTGATCCACACAACAACCTTTTGAGGTAAGTACTGTTAATTATCCCATTTTATAGGTGAGCAAAGTGGGACAGACAGAAGTTAAGTGACTTTTCAAGGCACACATGACTAGTAAGTATCTGATGTCAGACAAATTATTCAGATTTTCTTGACTCCAGGTCTAGCACTCTCTCCACTGCACCACCCAGTTGCTTCTTGGAAGGATTATTTTATCATGTATCTGAAGTATAAACTGAGGAGTGGAGAGAGAGGAGAGAAACAGGTTGAGGTGGCTTCAATATTTTAGGGGATAGGTGAAAAGGGGGTTAGTCATGTAAGGAGGTTCAAAGGGGATAAATATGAAATGTCATAGAGGAAGAATTAATAGGACTTGGCAGATGAGGGTGAATAGTCAAGGATGACTCTGAGCATTTAAACTTGGGTGCTAAGGAAAGAGATGCTCTCAACAAAAATAGGGGAGTTTAGAGGGGAGAATTTTGGGGAGGGATGATGAGGATAGATTCAGATATTTTGAATTTGTCATGCCAACATGATATCCACATATAGATGTCTAAGAGATAGTTACTATAGATATGAGAAGACAGAGAAGAGCAAACAGGGTTGGTTATGTGGCTTTAGAAATCATCTACGTTGAGATAACAATTCAGCGTACAAAAGCCAGTAAAGAACTCAAGACTGGAAAGATGTAGAAAGTGAAAAAAATGTATACAAGATAGTACCTTGAGTGCAACATGTAGAAGAATATATTCTAAAGGAGCCTGATAAGCCAAAGGAGAATGCAAGTTATAGGAAAGGGGGGAGTAGCTGACAGTTACAAAAGAGGACAAAAATGGAAGAATTTCAATTCAATAAAATGTAAAGCACCTAATATGTAACATATACTGTGCTACATTTGGGGTAAACAATGACAAAAAAATCTCTCCCTATAAGTAACTTGAAAAACCATATGATTTTGCCATTAAAAGATCACTGGTTATCCTTGAGAGCATTTTCTGTAGGATGATGGAGTCAGAAATCTCATTGTAAGAGTTGAGAATTGAGTGGTGAAGTGGAGACATTGACTAAGAAGTTGTTGCAGAGAACTAACAATACAAAGTTTTCCAAGTGCCCACTGGGGGTGAAGGAGAAGTGAATTCCAGTGCTCAATTCCTGGTTAAACTTGGCTACATTGGTGTACATGACCTACCAGCAGGTCATGGGACTCTGAGCTGCTAAGTAAGAGATCCCGCATGTCAGCAGCTGTTCATGACTTGGAATGAATCAGGTTGGTAAAATTGTTGGGAAAATTGGAAAGTAGCATGGCAGAAACTGGGCATGAATCAATATCTTATGCTATTTGCCAAGATAAGTTCAAAATGGATATATGACCTAGATATAAAGAGAGATTTCACAAGAAAATTAGAATATGGAACATATTACTTATCAGACTTATGGACAGGTGAATTATATAGGAATAAACAAGAGACAGAATAAAGTTAGATGTAAAATGGATAATTAAATGGATAGTTTCAATTACATTAAATTAATATTTTTTACAAATAAAACAAATGTAGCCAGATAAGAAGGAAAGCAGAAAATTGGGAGGGAGGGGAAATTGTAAACAGTTTCTCAGATAAAGTGTCATTTCTAAAATATGTAATGAACTTTGTCACATCTATGAGAATATGAGTCATTCCTCAACTGATGAATGGTCAAAAGATATGAAGAGGCAGTTTTCCAATGAAGAAACTAAAACAATTTATAGTCATATGAAAAGATGTTCTAAATCATTATTGATTAGAGAAATGCAGATTTAACCAAATTTAAGATACTACTTTATACCTACTCAATTGATTAAAATGATAGAAAGGGAAAGTGAAAAATGTTGGAGAGGGTGCAGAAAAATTGGGACACTAATTCATTGTTGGTGGCATTGTGAACTCACTGAACCATTTTGGAGAGCAAGCTGGAATTATGCCCAAAGAGTTATTAAACGACCTATACCCTTTGACCAAGCAATACCACTGGTTGGGCTAGTTCAAAAGATAATTAGAGAAAAAGGAAAAGAACCTATATGTTCTAAAATGTTTACAGCAGCTCTTTGTGTGGTGACAAAGAACTGGAAATTGCAGGGATGCCCATCAATTGAAGAATGGCTGTACATAATGAACATAATCAAGAGAACATTGTATACAGTAACAGCGATACTGTTTTAAGAATGACTGAAGTAATTTCTACCTTTCTAAAAAAGATTTTTAAAAATTCCATGACTTTTAAATGGTATCTGAAATAAAATTATGGAAATTACTTATCTAGAGTCTTGAATTACGTTGAATTCTTGAGATTTCTTTCATGTCTAAGATCATAAAATATATATTTTATAGATAATCAGCTAATAACCATTTATTAAGTGTCTGCAATGTGTCAAGGGAAGCAAAGTGGCAGAGTGGATAGAGCACTGGGCCAGGATTTAGGAAAACTTCTCTTCATGTGTTAAAATTCAGTCTCAAACACTTACTAACTACGTGACGCTGGGCAAGTCACTGAGCCCTATTTGTCTTATTTCCTTAATCTGTAAAATGAACTGGAGAAGGAAATGGGAAACCACTCCAGTATCTTTGACAAGAAAATCCCAAATAGGGTCACGAAGAGTTAGGCTTGACTGAACTGACTCAGCAACAACAAAACTAAGTGTCAAGTACTGTGTGGTAAGCACTGGGGATACAAAAGGAGGCCAAAGACTGTTCCTGCTCTCAAATAATTCATGAACTTGTGTTCATCCTTCATTGCCAAAGAAGACCATGCCATCAGGAAATGATGACATGACTTGCACTTGACTTTGTTTTGAGAGAGGGAGGGCTGTGCAGATCACCAGCCTCACTTCTCCTCCAGAGCCATCTGAATCCAGTGACCCAATATTCCTCGGGATGAGTGGATATGGCCCAGGATACACTGGGAGACCTTGGGCCCTTTAGGCCAAGGTCTTTGCAGGTAAGAGTGAGGCAACACCCATTCATTGAATAGGCCTGTTTAAGAAGTAGCCAGGGTATGGCCCCTTTAATGAGGTCAAGAAAAAGAAAGACCTCAGGCTGAGTGGGAAACAGCAACAGTTACTATTGATAATCACTCTTAAACAAGGAGTGTCCAGAGAAGGCCTTAGGCAGGGGCCCATTGGAGTCCCAGTTTCAGAATGCAGCAAGTTTAAGGTTTTGGGAGATGACGGGACAGGGGAAAGGAAAGGGGAAGGAAAGGGAAAGGAGAGGAGAGGAGAGAAAAGGAAGAGGAGAGGAGAGGAGAGCGGAGGGGAGGGGAGGGGAGGGGAGGAGAGGAAAAGAGCCAGTAAGTCACCTGAACATCTTTTGCCCATCCAAATTTACCTTCCTCTGGAGAGGAGGAAGGGGAAGGGGAGGCAGAGAGGAGAGGAGGAGTTGAGTTACCCAGCTAGCTGTGTCCCCATCTAGTCAGCTGTGTCAATCTCTGACTAATACAAAAATGATCAGGCTTCAATCTGTTTTAGGACAATCCAAGGGTTTCTGTGTCCCTCAGATTTATGGGATCCATGCATATTTAATGATTCCATGAGAAAGGAATTTCCTTAATTGAATAGGTTATACATACAATAAGATAACAGAGTTGACAGTTTCAGTTGAAATTATGACTCAAGACATCTGTATTTCCTTTACCATTAACATGCCATAACATAGTACATGTCCACAAAATATTAAAATATGGAAAAAATCCCATTATTCAAGACAGTGTGTTGGGTTAAGGGTCTCATAAGGTATGCTAAGTCAGCCCCATCTGGTCTTGCTGACAAAAGAAGAGGTATTCTCTGAGTTTACTTCAGAGAACAAAGAGATTGTTAGGAGCAAGCTCTTCTTTTGATTGATTAATTCAAGCTCTGGCCCTTATTAAATTCCAAAAATGATATTAAATGTTATCACCTTCTCTCTCCCTCTTTCTCCATTCATCTCTGCTCTTCTCCCCTTCCCCTCTTTCTCTTCTCTCCTTTCCATATCTTCTCTCCCCATCCCCAACTCCCCTTCTCTCCCGCTCTCCCCACCTCTCTCTGCTTTCTTCTTCTTTTCTCATCCTACTGTCTCCTGTCTTACACCTTTGTCTCCCTCTTTACCGTACTAGGAGGGAGGAGAAGTGAGGCTGGTGACCTGCACAACCTTCCCTCTCTCAAAACAAAGTCAAGTGCAAGTCATGTCATCATTTCTCTGATGGCATGATCTTCTTTGGCAACAAAGGATGAACACAATTCATGATATAATCAAAGGATGAAAGGTAAAGGGTGAAAACAATTGTGGATAAATAGTGGATACATGTCCCATAGGTGTAAATCATACCTGAGACTTTTATAAGCGGAGTTTGTCAGTCAGCACTGGAAAAGTTGTAAGAAGATAGTACATTTTTAGTAGAGCTCTACTTTGAACCACCCATTCTGAAAAGCAATCTGAAATTATGCAGGACAAATCACTATCACCTGGAAGGATAAAGTACCAGACACTGAGGTCCTTGCTCGAACTAAACTGCCAAGCATTCAAACTATGCTTCAGAGAGAGCAACTCTGATGGGTTGACCACGTTGTTTGAATGCAAAATGTATGCTTGCCAAAAAGACTTTTATGGAGAACTTGCATGAGGTAGGTCTTCTGACATGGTGGTCAGAAGAAGCTGTACAAGGACACTCTCAAGGTCTCCCACAAGAACTTTGGATTTGATTGTGTGACATGGGGGACACTGGCACAGTACTGCTCAGCATGGTGCTCCCCATATCAGAAAGGGTGCTGTGCTCTATGAGCAAAGCAGAATTAAAACAGAGCAAAGGAAATAGGATGTGCAAATTCAGAATATCCACCTCAAATGTTCACATGGACAATCTGTGCCCAATCTGGGGTAGAGCATTCCGAGCTTGTATTGGTCTGATCAGCCATAGTTGTACATACTGAAACTTCAGTTTGTCATGGTGATGTCATTTTGGTCCTCTTTGAGAATGAAGGACAACAACCACTAGGGTTGCTGCCTTTTAAATAATGAATCTAAGGTTGTCCTTGCTGATACCATAGTAATAGGGAAAGGAACAAAGCTATGGTAATTGTCAGTTAACAGAAAACAGAGAAATAATGACCTGAAATCAAAGTGAGTGATAAATGAACCATGTGTATTTCAAGGTCAAGCTATCATGAAACAGAAAAAAAAATGAGAAAAAGCCTAATAATCCTCTCATACTCTGACAAAAGGAAATGGGTGATATTTTCATGGTCATAAGCAACTAAAAAAAGTTAATAATATTATGATGAGTGTTAAGAACTTCCTAGTTAACTAGCAAGACTTAGGAAAACAAAAGTATAGTTGATTAGAAATTAAAGAAATTGCAATATAAATATAAGTATATACCATATAATTTTTTTTCTAATTACAGTGTTTTCTGTGGTTACAACGATTCTAAAAGCCTGGGTAGGGATGGAGGAGTGAAGCTTGGTCTGATGTTCACTCTCCTCTTTCTGAAGGGGAAATAAGGCAAGAGTTATAAATATCATCATTCCATATATTTACAGCCAAGGTTGTTATGAGGATCAAATGAAATTATATTTGTAAAGTGCTTAGCATGGTACTGGTTCAGAGTACAAAATTATGTGAATGTTAGTTGTTACTGTTTGCATTTTTTTTTGTTTGGTGTGACCTCTGGGAGTGACAGGACTTATCTTTGAAAGGAAGGGATTCAACCAGCGACAACAAAAGAGGAAATGTTCTTTTAGGGGAATTCTTAAAAAGGGTTAAGTAAATGATCCTACCAAGACTGCAATTAGGAAGAGGTTCAGCCAGATAGAAGCAGCAGCTTAACTTGTGTACATACACACGTGTGTCTATAGCCCTATCTCTATGCCATCTACCTCTACCTCTATTTGTCTCCATCTATATCAGTAGCTACATCTATATCTACATCTAATCTATATTTAATCCATATCTATAGTTAATCTATATCTCTATATAATCTATGTCAATATCTATCTATGCCTATAGATATATGCACAAATGTGCAATTTCATCTGACTAGGAACTCCCAGTGTGTGAATGCCTACCAAGAAGTTACAAACCTTCTAGGATTTAGTAAATCACTTACACAGATGCCTGAGGTCCTTAGCAAGAGTCAAGGGTATATCTGTAGCTATAGTTAGGAGAGGCCACTTGACAAATAGAGAGTTTGTCTTAGAGACAGCAAGATCTGAGTTCATGTCCTACCTCTCAAATACTAACTGACCTTGGGTGAGCCCACTAATCTGTTAGTACTCTAGGCATCTCTCTAAGACTGTAAGTTGCAGAGAAGGTGGGAACCTGCATCAATAGAGTTTATTCATCTGATTATATATGAACTGAATCACAGTTCTAGACTTAATCTATCATTATCTATCTATCTATCTAATCTATCTATCTATGATCTACCCATCCTTTCATCCATCCTATACAAAAAGGGAGGGTAAAAACTGTTTCCTAACATAATATAGCTTGTGTGGCACCTTTGTTACACAAAATGACTTACAGCTGAGATGAAGTTTTTTGGAGATGTGTATGTAACTAACAGCCAATCAGTGAAAGAGAATACACCACAAGAAAAGTTATACTTAATTAAGTGTTCAAGGCAAATCAAGACACCCACCCACCCAAGAGTGTATTCTCTGGCAATGGTGGTGTTTTTGCTGGCAGTTCATTCCTGCATGATGTTATTTTCTGAAGTTAATATATTTTTCTGACCAAAATTTTGACCAAAGCAGTTGGCAGTAGGTCTGGTTTTATTCTTCAATCAGAGGGGTTTTGGGAGGAGACAAGAGAAACACAATAGTTTTGGAAGTATTGTACCCTCCCCCCCAAAATAAACTTTGAGTCCTTAAAATGAACACAAAAGGACCAGCAGAACTGTATTTCATGATTTCAGGATGAAAGGGTGTATAAATTCAGAAAAGCACACACACACGTGCACACACACACACACACACAACCAAAAAAAAAATCAAGCTAGGTGTCATAGTGAATAGAATGGAATCCATAGAACAGATTGCTGGAGACAGGAAGACCTGAGTTCAAATCTCACCTCAGATACTTACCAGCTGTGTAAGCCTGGGCAAGTCACTTAACCTTAGCCTGCCAGAGTTTTCTCAAGTGTAAAACTGAGGTCATAATAGCACCTATGCCCCAGTGTTGTTGTTAGGATCAAATGAAATAATATTTGTACAGTCCCTAGTTCATAGTATATGCTTAACCTTCTTATAAAAGATATGAAACTAACAAGATGATTCAATATATTTTTTCCAATGAAACAAAAACAATGCATGGTTTGGTTATGGGGCAATACAACATTTCCTCCTTCAGCTTATTAGAATGTCAAAGAAATAGTTAATAACAAACATGTTTTAATTTTTAATATTCTACTAGATACAGGGGTAGAGAACCTGTAGCCTCAAGGCCACAAGTAGCCCTCTAGGTCTTCAAGTGCAGCCTTTTGACTGAATCCAAGTTTGGACCTAGAGGACTACTTGTGGCCTTGAGGTTGCAGGTTCCCCACCCCTGCAGAACATGGGTTCTTAACTCGGTGTAAACAAATTTCCAATATATTCATAGGTAGATTTCATGAGTCTACGAACTTGGATGAAAAAAAATAACATGTCTATTTCAATATAATTGATTTCCTTTGTAAATCTATGTAATTTATTTGTGCATTTTAAAAAATGTTATTCTAGGAATCCATAGGATTTACTATGCTAGCGAAAGGACATATGAAATAAAAAGGTTCAGAAGCTCTGAATTGAGGAGTCTGTGTTATTTCCTGAACCTACATGGTAATTTTTCTATTAACCTTCCTCTTTAGCTCTTTACAAGAAGTTATTGTATCTATAACCAAATTTATTTGGATGAGTTTTATAAGTAAAATGGCACATGAAACTCCATAAAACATACAAGTTCAATACATGTTAGGCCATCAGTGTGTGGGCTGATTAATAAAACATAATTACTTTTGAAATTCAACAAGTTAGCACATTCTGAATTCCAAGGTCATATTTTGTTTAGGTCAAATAAATATTCTCATTTTATTTTTCTTTAATATAACTGTGACTGAATCATTCTGTTGTCTCTGTAGCAATTGAAATAATGAATAAATACATATTTTATTCCATTGTTTGCCCAGCATTCACATTTCATTGATTGAATAAAGATTTCCAAATATTCTCTCTCTTTCATTCTGGGGAAAAAAGAAAATTGTATATTTACTTCATCAAACTTTAATAATTGCAATTATATTTGAACTTTCACAAAGAACTAGATTTAGAATTAAATGCACATTGTTATAAGATCATTTTTAAGGCAGAAACTGTTTCATTTGTAATATACAGAGTAATTTCTGCTAAAATCACCAAAATCACGGTTTTAGAATGGAATTATATGTGCTTGAGAGGGGATATAGTGCCGAAGAAAAAGTAATGAATTTGTAGTCTGAAGGGATCTGATTTAATCCTGATTCTGCCCTCCTTCCCTCTTGTAGTCATTGAACTTCCATGGGCCTTATCTATAGACTCTGTTCCTTCATGTCAAATGAAGGAGTTAGACTAGATTTCTGGGATACTTCCCAGATCTAAATCATAGGATCCTATGATCCTTAATCACTTCTCATGGACCTTCAGGAGGGACACCAGAAATTTTTGTTTCAACCAATAAATTTTGTGTCAATCCTCATATTCTTTTATATTCTTTCAATTTTAACCTCTTCTTTTTTTCTTTTAAGGAAGAGTTCTAGCATATAAAGGTGTGGTGTTATTTGCCCTTAGAAGGTATCAAGTTACTGTAACAGTACGAAGTCAAAAAATGATGGACTATTCAAAAGGAAAGGGAACTTAGTGGGTCCCCTAGTCCTACCTCACTTATACTAGCATAACATGGAACTCAGAGGTCAGTGTAGGTCCTAAGCTTGTTGAAACATGCTTTCTCAAACTAGGATTTTCTATGGATTTTTTCCTCAGTTTTCCTAGAATTCTAAAATTTAAGGCTACATCTATCCTTTGTTCAACATTAGCCAGCATACATATTTTCTTTCAACCATCAAGAAACATGTCTTCATAAAATGGTCCTCAGACTCACTTGCCTCTCACTCTCCCCTCAAAGAATATTCGACTGCTCTGGCTAATTTAAGATACGTCAGTTTTAGGCTTTTTGTTAGGAAGGCTGATCTTTTCTTTTCTTACCCCTTCACATAATTCTGCCGACTTAGTAAATATCATGCCTAGCATTAAAAATATTCTTGACAATTTTTCATCCAAAATGCAGTTCATTCTTTTTCTTTCAACTCTGGGCTAAAGATGCAAACTTTTATTTAGTCCCTTAGTTCTTTCCATTTCTAGTGTAATTTGGGGTTTTTTGTTTGTTTGTTTGTTTGTTTTCCCTGTCATCTGGTCTTTGGTACCTTATTAAGCCATATTACACAAAATATCTGCTGTTCCACAGCTAACATGACCTACCCTCAAGAGAAGGGAATTTCAGAGATGACGTGATTTGTGTGCCAGGGTGGCAGGGGAGGGCAAGGGAAGAATGTATGTATATGTACAAGGAATCTGGACATCTTTCAAGGTGAAATACTTTGTATAAATTCAAGATCACACACTGTATGATTGTTAATAAGAGGGAAAGCCTGGTAAAACTGGAACTCCAAGAGCATGAAAGACTTTTTGTTTTAAATATGGAAACAGAAAAGAAGCCATAGCTGAAAATAAAATAGGGTTCCTGGATAGTCAGTCTACTGTGTATGGAGGATGGTGACAGTCAATGGAATCCTTTCACGGTAGGCTACAGCTGGCCACAGAAGTAGCTGACATTGGAGTCTTAGAAGAGAACCCATGTTTGGGGTAGTTTATTGACTTCTTACCAAACAGAAGAAATAAACAGAAAACTAGGCTTTAATTTTTTTTTTTTTATTTTAGGATATTTTTATACTCCATTAAATTAGAGGATGCAAATGACGTCTATCCAGAGGCACTCCTTCTCTTACTTCTTTTTTTAAGTAGGTTGACAAAAGGTGACTCAGTTTTTAAGGTTCTGCACATGATGTTATCATTCCTTTAATCACTAATAGCAGTAAGAGGGCTTAGGAAGTAAATTAAGAATGGAGCCAACCAGTTCTCTGGCTCACATTGTCACCATTTTGGTCCTGTCACTCTGTACCTCAATGCTCTCTGTCTTTTAAATTCATTATTGCTCAGAAGCCCTTGCTTCATGTCAGAAGCAAGTAGTACCAGGCAAGGAAAGCACTTGTTCAGCACCTACTATGTGCCAGAACCTGTTATAGGTTCCAAGGATACAAAGTCAATGAAATAATTACTGTCCTCAAAGAGGCAACTCTTGCATGGTTTCAACAACAATATCACTCAGTGTGGAACTCATGTAAGTAATATAAATGAATGACTAAGTAAAATGGTCCTGATTAAATGCTTACCTACTATGGGTCACTTAGGTTGCAAAAAGTCAACTTTATGAAAAGTTCCATTTTATGTCCCTCATTTGGTTAGCATTCAGTCAGGAAACATTTAATAAGCATTTACTGTGTGACAGGCACAGAGCTAATGATACGAAGAATTTGTAAGAAATGATCTCTGTTTTGTGGAGCTTTTGAGCAACTGAGCAAAATGAGAGTCACTACGTGGTCATCTTTGTAGTTGTACGGTTGATGTGGGTTTAGGGAAATTTTACCATAAGAGTTCTTGAGATTTTCTAGTTTAAAATAGTCATAATCTCATGCAGCATACATGCTAAAGTGAACGAAAAACCACTAACCTTGTCTTTTTGTTTTTCCAAGAGATGTCAACTTGTTCAGTGACGATGATGCTCACCGAATTGAAAACAAGAGGTTTTCAGTTAGTTCTTTTGTCTCTACTATTGCTTGTTTCTTTTGCATTAAAAGTTAAGTTACTTGGACTTTGAGTATCAATGAATGATAAGTGGGCATTCATTGGAAGCTTAGGAAGTCACACAAAGGTATCACATTAAAATAAATGTCCAATATGTATTCTGCTTAAAAGAATTCACCGTAAGAGTTTTCAGGGAAAAATTTGCTAAAAATGAAGAGAATTCTATCTACAAAATAAAATATAATCTGGGAAGGGAGACAATAGCAACTGGTGAATCTATAAAGTCTTCATATAGAAGGTTGCACTTGAGTTGAATATTGAAGTAAAGAAGGGATTCTAAGAGGCAGACATGCAGTTTCCAAAAGATAAGAGACCCAAGGTCTGCTTAGATGTATAATATGCTATCTTATGGTAACATGTGAAATACTTTTTCAATCTTAAATTGAGCCATAAATTAAAAGGGGAAAAATCTAGCTCACTTTCCAAGAAGGAAAATAAGTCTAAGTTGAACAATTTTATTTTCAAAGGATTAACTGTAGTGTAAAATGGAAATGATTAATATTGTTCACTGATCTTGGCTAACTTTATGATGAACAATTCCCATGATGTGTTAGAGAAAAGCCTGAATAGCTGCCTTTTTATTGATATCCCTTTTATTAAAATTTATCCAAAGTATTCAAATATATTTTTGATCTCATCAGTGTTGATATTTCTTCCAGTGACATGGATCACAGCCCATCTATGCCTACCCATCCTATGTAATTCTAATCCTACCCTACCATAAGTTCATCACAGGATGCTCCACCAACAGGCAGGAAGCCATCTTCTTTTTTCCTCAATATTTTGTGGTTACCAGTGCAGAACACATTATAAACCACAAGCGATCTTTTACTCTTGATATGCACCCAGCTCAATTTAATTATTTTTAGAAAGCACCTAATTCTTTCAGAATTTGTATAGATAAATATTTCTTCAAGACTAATCTTGAGGGTCAAATATTAAGATATTGTTATATCATAACAAGATTTGTCATTTTTGTAAAATAGAACTTGATGGATGTACTTCTAAACCAATTCCACAAGCTTATATCACACACTTACTATACAGTCTCTATGATGGGTGCTGGTGATACAAAGAGGAAATCAGGCATAGTCCTTTCCTTCAAAGAACTTACAGTCTCCTAGTGATGAGAAAGGGAGTTCATGTAGACCAGCCAATTATGAAACAATATCAAGAAAGATCAAGAGAAAGAGAATAATTACTTATATAACAACAACTGTGTGCCAAGCACTGTGCTAAGTTCTTTACAAATATGATCTCATTTGATACTCACAAGAACCCTATGAGGTAGATGTTATTATAATGCCCATTTGATATCTAAGGAAATTGAGGCAAACAGGTTAAATAATTTGCCTAGGGTTACAGAGAGTGAGATCAAATTTGAATTCAGGTCTTCCTGACTTCAGATTTAGCAATCTGTCTATTGTATCACCTAACTGCTATGAGAAATTTAAGGAGAAAGAAATCATATTCAACCAGGAAGGATTAACGAAGCCTTACTATAGGAGATTGCGACTGATTTGGGACGGCAGGGAAAGAAGAGATTTCAAGAGGCAGTAATTGGGAATAAGGGAATGTATTCCATGCATAGGGAAATACTATAATCATGGTCAAGGAGATGGTAGAACACCGTTTGAGATGGGATGGAAAGTGACTTCCAGCTTAACTAGGACATGAAGTACTTTAATATGATAGTAAATCACATGGTTTCTCCTCAAAAAAACATAAAAAGAGATATCTAATAGCATCCTCTGTGGAAAAAGACTAAATAGGCCTACATGTTTTCATGTCATGTGTTGAACTTCTCATCTTTTCAAAAGAGATTAAGCCTTTTGGGTGCCTATGAACATTTAAAGTATATTACAAAATTACTTTAAATCTATAACTAGGTGACAAAAAGGAAACATATAGTACAAAGAATTCAAAGAATGCTTCCTAAGTCAAATCAGGTTATGAACTGAGTTCTATGAAAAATTCATAAAAATTCATCCAGCCTTCTAGAACTTCTTAAATTAAAAAAAAATCAACCTAATATGAATTGGTTTATATGCACATCCACACATATGTATTTTAATATGTATTCTAAAATTCAAATATGTATTTAAGGATATATAATTCAAATAAAAAAGTTCGTATATGTGTGTATCAAGATGTACTTTATAAAGTTCTGTCCTTGGATCCTGGAACGTCTGGGTTTAAGTTCCACCTGTGATTCCCGGCAAGTCACTTAAGCTGTCAGCTATTTTTGCAGCTCCCCAAGATTATAAATTGCAGAAAAAGTGCCAATCTGCATCTATAAAGGAAATTACCTCATTGAGGAGTTCCGACAACCAATTAAATCACAAGGACAATCACTGTCCTCATTTCTATGTATTCTCAATGGTATCTAACTCAATTAAAATTATAAAGTTAAGCCAGTAGTTAAGAGAGGAAGATGGCTGATTGTTGGTGAGCATCCCTGGAAGCGTAAAACCACAGGATCACAGATATAGAGTTGGAAGGCATCTTAGGAGTCACCTATACAAATCAAATAATTTTATAAATGAGGAAAGTGAGGCCCAAAGAAGCTAAACAATTAGTCCATGTTAAAAATGATTATTATGTAGCAGAACTGGGTTTCAAACTCAGACTCTAGAATGCTTTCCACTGGATGATGATTCAAGTTCTGTGAGGTTAGCTTCATTTCTCTCAGAGGAGATTCTAGGGGAAAATCAAACCAACAAGAATAAATGAGTTAATATGGGAGACAGAGAACATGATAAATAGATCTTTATTCTAACCAGTGTGTTTTAAGCTGTTCAAATGTTAATTGATTTACTGCTGTTAAGGGTCTGTAACTATGAAAAACAGTGGAGAGGAGGTAGTCAAATTCAGGGCACAATTCAGGAAGGAACCAAAGTAAAGATAATAGAAGTAGATTGAGTAGCAATTGTTTGTCTAAACTTTTCACCAAATTCACCCTCTCATCCTCTGACATATGTAGTCCTAATCCAGAGCACAGAACTATCCTGGCATGTCCCTGAATCTGTGCTCTCTCATTGAGTAGTACTTATTCTCTAAGACTTTTATCTGCTTCTTTCTTACTTCATTTAGCCCTTCTGAGATTGCTGCAGAGCTGGTGGTTCTCTACATGTAGCAGATTGACTGTCCAGGAAACCTATTTCATGGGTAGGTCCTTTTTGGCTTCCTCATTTGATAACAAAAGTATTGGGGAAGATGGACCAATAGGTCAGAAAACTCCAGGCTTTCCAAATTCCTTCACAAACAGACAGAACATTGTCACAAAATGAATCTAGAGCAGCAAAAAGAAAGGGGTAAAGTGGTTGTCCTCTGAACACAACTTGAGAGGACCTTAGGAGAGACCTGACTTTCAGAGGCTGAGGTTTGGCCTGAGGGAAGTGTAAACACCTCCAGACCAACTCTGCTGAATCAACAAACAGCAGGCCCCAGGAAAGCTCTGGAGGAAAGTAGAACTTTCACCTCACAAACTTTCATCTAAAGAACAGTTTGGGAATCGGGAAGGGGGGGGACAGATAGAAGGTATAATGAAGAGCTAAATCAGCAGAACCAAGAGAACATTGTGTACAGAAACAACAATATTGTTTTAAGAATAACTTGGAAAAACTAAGTCATTTTGACTATGATAAATACCCAAATTAACTACAAAGGACTTATGAAGGAAGATACTATCTGCATCCAGAGAAAGAACTGATAAATAGAAGCATGAATAGCATGGTTTTACATATGAGTGTATACATATTTGTGTCTAATGGTAGCCATTTCTAGGGTGGGGGAGGAGAGAAAAATTATATGATAACTTTATTATATATTTAAAAGGAATATCACATTGTGCATAATAGATTTGCAGTTTCATGTACAATAATCCTTTTCTTCCCCATTCTACTATGTTATAGAAATTTGTTTTGCTTCTTAAGTTCAGAATAAAATAAAAAAATTAAAAAATCACAAAATTATTTCATGCCTCAAGAGCAAAGTCATAATACAATGGATTTGACCTATGGCTCTGACTTCAAGAAAGGAACAATTTCTCCCCAAGACTGATACTTCTCTACTTAATTTTCCATCATCCTTTACTACTACATGGTGTTGCTACCATATCCAGGGTCCCATCACTATAGCTGCCTTTTCTTGCGCCTTCTTTCATCCTTGATACTTACAATTACCTCATTTCTGAAATGAACCTACTTTAAAGTTTACTTTTGTACAGCATATCACATTATTTAATGGAGTACCCTTGGACCCCACCAATCATTTTAGGCCTCTCTCTGTAACTTCTTCCTCAGTGCCTGGAATATTGTAGGTACCAAGGAGATGGTAGAAGACAGACATGGGATGGTGACTTATTTTTTATAAATTTTAATACAATCTAATTTTATAAGAAACCATAAAAAGAATAATCTTTATACAATCCACAGAAAAAGAATACTTCTTGGAAAAACTATACAATGGAATTTGTATATAATATTTTCCCCTTTTACTTCATTTTCTTAGAAAGTATATATTTTTTCTGTTTAACACATTTTCTTCATCCAACATGAAGGGAGTATAGTGCTCTAGTGTTTGTTTAGGCAAAGGTACAACACTGTATGTAAGTGCCTTGCAAACAATCTAATTCAACAAACCACTGGGTATCAAGGTGTGTAAAAGTGCCAAAGAATGTAGAAATGCAATCAATTAAAATGAGTTATGTATATTGAACTCTCCCCAGAAGGATAAAATCAGAATATCCCATTGGGAAATATATAAGAAGAAGGACCATTCATGAAATAGATGGGTAACAAACAGAGCATGTAAATGATTGGCAGTCTTATGGTCATTGAATATATGAGACAGCGTCATTCAAGACTTTCTGCCTCAGACTTTGGAGTCACTGCCAGAATGAGGTTAAAAAGAAGAAGAGGAAGATGAGGGGTGGAGGAAACCCTGCTGTCCAGAAAAAATGGAAACTAGGATTCAACTCAAAAAAGACAAAACCACAGAACGATGCTTTGGTATTTTCTTTTGACCTGAGAAAACCAAAGAAGTTGCTAATACCAAAAGTTTTCCAGGAAACAACCATGTTGTATTGGGGCTGCTCATTCAGCTTTCCTCTTATTTGAAAGGGAAACCAACAGTTTAATCCACCTTATGTAAAGTCAATATAATTGACTAGTGGCTTTTTCTCAGGGTTGTAAAATTTAAGACTTAGAAGGAACTTCAGTGGCCATGTAGTCATATCTACACAATGGAATACCAAATCTTCCCTCTCTGACAAGTGACCATCCCCTATGAATGAAGACTTCCAAAGAAGAAAAATCTACTATGTCTGGAGGCAGTCCATTCTCCTTTTGTGTGGTATTATTAAGAGGATTTTCCTGACATCAAGTCTGAACTTGCCTCTTTGAAACTTCCATCCTTGGATCTGGTTCTCTGGGAGCAAGCAGAACAAGTCTAATTTTTCCTCCACTTGACAATTTTTCAAATACTTGAATCTAATTCTCATTTCCCCTCTATTCTTTTCTCCAAGCTAAAATTGTCCACTTCCTTTAGCCCATTCTCATACACTATCAAGATAAGGCTATTCCCCATCATGTTTGTCTTCTAAACAGTTTCCAGCTTATCAAAATCTTTCTGAAACTGTAGTGACCAGAACTGAACATCATAATTCAAAAGATGTCAGTCATTCAGTCAACTAGCAATTATTAAGGGTCTACTATGTGCCAGGCACTGTGGTGATAACTAGGGGTGAATAAAACGAGAAGCAAAAGATAGTCCCTGCTCTCAAGAAGATTACAATCTAATGGGGGAGAGAAGATTCAAACAACTATGTACAAGCAAGAAACAAACAGGATAAATTGGAAAGAATCAAAGGAAGGAAGATAATAGAATTCGAGAGGATTGAGAAAATCTTCTTTCTGGTAATGAGAGTTTACCTGAGATGTGAAAAAAAGACCAGGGAAGCTAGGAGGCAGAGATTAGGAGGAAATAATTGTCAAGCTTGGGGAATAGTCAGGAAAAAGCAAAATAAAACAAACAAACAAAAAAAACAACTTGGACAATGAGATGTCTAATACAAATAATAGTAAGGAAGTTAGTGTCACTGAACTGCAGAGTATATAGGGGTATACACAGTAAGAAAAGTAGGAACAAGCCAGGTTAGGGAGGGTCTTAAAAGTCAAGAGAATTTTAAAATTAATCCTGGAGGTTATAGTGAGTCACTGCAGTTGATCAAGGTGTGACCAGGGTAGGATAGTGAATGACTATCATCTCCCTCTTCTTGGATGGTTTGTTTCTGTCAATTCAGGCCAAGGTTCCATTTATTTCCTTAGCTACTCTGTCATACCATTTTCTCATTTGCAAGTCACTAAAACTAAGTTTGCCTGTTAAACAAACTGTTATCTAATTAACTTCTTGGGCAAGATGATAGTCTAATTTTAACATAAGGTAGAATGAGATCTTACCTCTTTCCCTTTTCTTTATCAAAGAGAATCTCTTCAAAATATAAAAAATAAAAAACATATAAAAGAGGTAAATGAACATTACAAAGCAAGCAGATAATTGCAGCAGTGAGAGTACTGGAAGAAAGGTGAAAAGACTTTGATTTTAATTCCTCTATTTGTTATTAATGTCAAGACTTTAAAATGTAATAACTATGATAAAAATCAGAATAAGGTTAGTATATAGTCAATAGAATTCCAGTGTAAGCAGTAACATGTATTAGTTAAACTGCTATGTCCAGAGAAGGGATATGAGTGTTGTGTTCATTCTCAGCAACACATTTTAAAAGATTCCCTGCAGTTTGCTCAATGAAATTTGCCTAGAATAAAGATTTGAAAACCATGCAAAATGAGAATCAATTCAAATAAGTAGGAATGTTTTTAGCCTAAAAAAGAGACTGGAGAGTATGGCAAGGTAACAAGAGAGTTTCGTTCAAATGTAAAGGATTATCATCTAAAAGATGACTCCTAAATCACTGCTTAAAGAAGGGAAATGCCAAAGAAAATTTAAAAATTGCTGAACAATTGCGCTTGTTTCACAGACCAGCAAGGTTATGCTTAAGATTTCACATGCTAGGGGGTGAAGCCAAGACGGCGGAGTAGAAAGACACACATACACATAGCTCCGAACCCAAAGCCCATAGAACATCTGTAAAAAGAAACTCACGGCGAATTCTGGAGCAGCAGAGGCCACAGAACAGTGGAGCGAAGGAGATTTCTGTTCCACAGGGACCTGCAAACCTCTTGCAAAAGGTCCTTCATGCCACGGACTGGGTGCCATGGACTGGGAGCCGAGCACAGCCCTGCCGCAGCTGAGGCACCGAAAGGAACAGATCTGAGCAGTCTTCAGGGACGGGATCTCCAGCAGCCACGCGGGTCCCTCCACCCACAGATGACGGGGGTCTGTGAGAGGGTATCTTTGGTGGGTTGAGAGGGGAGTGGGGTGCCCCCATAACTCAGGCCCCCTCGGGAGGCAACAGCAGAGGTGGGAGCAGACCAGGGCTCCCCAAGCAGGCAGGAGCCCTGATCCATTGTTGAAGGTCTGTGCATAAACCCCCTGAGGGAACTGAGCCCCGTGAGGTGGCCCTGCCCCCACCTGAGCACCTGAACTTAATCTCACACTGAAGAGCAGCCCTGCCCCTGTCAAAAGCCCTGAGGCTGGAAAGCAGCATTTGAATCTCAGACCCCAAGCGCTGGCTGGGAGGAGCAGGAGGCAAAGTATGTGTGAAGAGAATATTCAGAAGTCAAGTCACTGGCTGGGAAAATGCCCAGAAAGGGGAAAAGAAATAAAACTATAGAAGGTTACTTTCTTGGTGAACAGGCATTTCCTCCCTTCCTTTCTGATGAGGAAGAACAATGCTTACCATCAGGCAAAGACACAGAAGTCAAGGCTTCTGTATCCCAGCCCACTCAATGGGCTCAGGCCATAGAAGAGCTCAAAAAGAATTTTGAAAATCAAGTTAGAGAGGTAGAGGAAAAGCTGGGAAGAGCAATGAGAGACATGCAGTCAAAGCATGAACAGCAGGTCAGCATCCTGCTAAAGGAGACCCAAAAAAATGCTGAAGAAAATAACACCTTGAAAAATAGGCTAATTCAATTGGCAAAAGAGGTTCAAAAAGACAATGAGGACAAGAATGCTTTCAAAAGCAGAATTAGTCAAATGGAAAAGGAGATTCAAAAGCTCACTGAAGAAAATAGTTCTTTCAAAATTAGAATGGAACAGATGGAGGCTAATGACTTTATGAGAAACCAAGAAATCACAAAACAAAACCAAAAGAATGAAGAAAATGGAAGATAATGTGAAATATTTCATTGGAAAAACAACTGACCTGGAGAATAGATCCAGGAGAGACAATTTAAAAATTATGGGACTACCTGAAAGCCATGATCAAAAAAAGAGCCTAGACATCATCTTTCATGAAATTATCAAGGAAAATTGCCCTGAGATTCTAGAACCAGAGGGCAAAATAAATATTCAAGGAATCCACAGAACACCGCATGAAAGAGATCCAAAAAGAGAAACTCCTAGGAACATTGTGGCCAAATTCCAGAGTTCCCAGGTCAAGGAGAAAATATTGCAAGCAGCTAGAAAGAAACAATTCAAGTATTGTGGAAATACAATCAGGATAGCACAAGATCTGGCACCCTCTACATTGAGGGATAGAAGGGAATGGAATAGGATATTCCAGAACTCAAAGGAACTAGGACTAAAACCAAGAATCACCTACCCAGCAAAAATGAGTATAATACTTCAGGGGAAAAATTGGTCTTTCAATGAAATAGAGGACTTTCAAGCATTCTTGATGAAAAGACCAGAGCTGAAAAGAAAATTTGACTTGCAAACACAAGAATGAAGAGAAGCATGAAAAGGTGAACAGCAAAGAGAAGTCATAAGGGACTTACTAAAGTTGAACTATTTACATTCCTACATGGAAAGACAATATTTGTAACTCCTGAAACTTTTCAGTATCTGGGTACTGGGTGGGATTACACACACACACATGCACACACACACATACACACACACACACATAGAGACAGAGTGCACAGAGTGAATTGAAGAGAATGGGATCATATCTTAAAAAAATGAAATCAAGCAGTGACAGAGAAATATATTGGGAGGAGAAAGGGAGAAATGGAGTGGGGCAAATTATCTCTCATAAAAGAGGCAAGCAAAAGACGTATTAGTGGAGGGGTAAAGAGGGGAGGTGAGAGAAAAACATGAAGTTTACTCTCATCACATTCCACTAAAGGAAGGAATAAAATGCACACTCATTTTGGTATGAAAACCTATCTTACAATACAGGAAAGTGGGGGATAAGGGGATAAGCAGGGTGGGGGGATAATGGAAGGGAGGGCATGGGGAGGAGGGAGCAATTTGAGGTCAACACTAATGGGGAGGGACAGGATCAAAAGAGAATAGAAGTAATGGGGGACAGGATAGGATGGAGGGAAATATAGTTAGTCTTATACAACACAATTATTATGGAAGTCATTTGCAAAACTACGCAGATTTGGCCTATATTGAATTGCTTGCCTTCCAAAGGGAAGGAGTGGTGAGGGAGGGAGGTAAAGAAGTTAGAACTCAAAGTGTTAGGAACAACTGTGGAGTAATGTTCTTGCCACTAGGAAATAAGAGATACAGGTAAAGGGGTATAGAAAGTTATCTGGCCCTACAGGACAAAAGAGAAGATGGAGACAAGGGCAGAGAGGGATGATAGAAGAGAGAGCAGATTGGTCATAGGGGCAATTAGAATGCTTGGCGTTTGGGGGGGGGGGGAGGGGACAAAAGGGGAGAAAATTTGGAACCCAAAATTTTGTTAAAATGAATGTTAAAAGTTAAATAAATAAATTAATTAATTAATTGACTTTTTAGAAAAAGTAAATTAGAGAATTCTTCCCAAAAAAAAAAAAAGATTTCACGTGCTAAGCTTCAGTAATATGTGAACTGAGAATTACCAGAACAACAATCTGAATTTCAAAGAGGCAGAGGAGCTAGAAGCCAAATTGCCAACATTTGCTGAATTATGGAGAAAATGTGAGAGTTCCAGAAAAAAAATATATCTCTATTGCTGCTTCATTGACTACGCTAAATCCTTTGTGTGGATCACAAGAATGTGGCAAGTCCTCAAAGAGATGGGAGAACCATATCATCTTATTTGTTTCCTGAGCGATCTGTATGAGAGTCAAGAAGCAACAGTTAGAACCAAACATGGAATGACTGATTGGTTTAAGTTTAGAAAAGGAGTATGACAAGGCTTTATATTTCACCTTTTCTTATTTAATTTATATTCCTGAGCATCGCATGTGAGCTGTCAAGCTGGATGAATCAAAAGCCAGAATTAAGGTTGCTAGGAGAAATATCAATAATCTCAGATATGCAGATGATACCATTCTGAAGACAGAAAGTGAACTGGAATTAAGAAACCTTCTGATGAGATTAAAAGAGGAGAGAGAAATGGCTCAAAGTTTAATATTAAAAAAGAAAAGAAAAGAAACCTAAGATCTTAGCTAGTCTATAGCTCCTTGGCAAATAGAAGTTGAAGGTGTGGAAGCAGTATCAAATTTTATATTCTTGATCTCAAAGTTTGATGCAGAGAGTTTCTGCAGCATGGAAATGAAAAGATACGTAAGGCTCATTGGAAGGAAAACCATAGCAAATCTGGAGAGCATACCTAAAAGCAGAGACATCATCTTGTCAGTAAAGGAATATGTAGTCAAAGCTAAGGCTTCTTCTAGTTGTAATATGACTGCGAGAGATGGACTATAAAGAAAGTTGAGAGTCACAGAACTAACACTTTTGAATTATGGTGCTAGAGAAGAATTTTGAGAGTACCTTGAACAGAAAGAAAATCAAATAATTCAATACTTAAATAAATTAACTCAACTATTCACTGGAAAGTCAAATATTGAAGCTGAAGCTTAAATACTTTGACCATAAAATGAGGATATAGGATTCATTGGAAAAGACCATGGTGTTTGGAAAGATTGAAGGCAAAAGTAAAAGGGAATGGCAGAGGAAGAGATGAATAGATTGTGTCATTGAAACAATGAATAGGGATTAGGAGAGACTTCTGGAGATAGTGTAGGATTGAAAGGCTTGGTGTGCTATGGTCCTTGGGGTCACAAAGAGTCAGACATGACTGAAAGACTGAACACCAGCAATGGCATCTGGAAGGACTGAACAGAAATTGTCTTTTTTTCTGCAGAACTATGAACCATGGGTTGAAGTTACAATAACTGTAGAACTGGAAGAGAGTTCAGCGATCTAGTTCAACCTTATCATGTTAACAAATTGTAGGATAAACTTTCAATTAAGTTCCATCCTAAAAGTATTTATTGAGTGCCAAATATTCAATTTGATGATATCATATGCTTACTATGCACAAGGCACAATGATAGAAACTCAGAGCAAAAGTGTGAAGTTATATAATCTCTACCACTTTAGGATCTTGTGATCTTAAGGGAAAGATGAGACTTCATAATCATTTATCATTATGATCATCACCATTATCAATAGACAGCATTTATGCTGTGTTTTAGAATTGGCAAAATGCTTAGTAAATGTTTCATTTTATCCTTGAGAGCTGGGTGCTATTATTATGCCTATTTTATGAATGAGGAATAAAGAGGCAGAGGTTAAGTGACTTGTTTAGGGTCACACAGTTAAACTGTATCTGAAGCCTGATTTTGAATTCGTATCTTTCTGACTTCAGTCCCAGTGCTCAACAGAACATTGTAGCACCTGACTATCTCTACACATTTACATAAAAGATTATTAAAAATGACTGCAGCCCTTGGTGATAATCCCAAACCAACCTCACTTAGTGGGTCCCTACAAAATCACTACCTTACATTGCTCTAGGAGAGAAAACTTTGGATCCACTCTCCCCAGAACCATAGCCAACAAATTCATTGGTAGGTTTACTTTTTTATCATTATGAGCAAAAACAAATTTAGCAAATAATATATACTAGTGACAAGAGTGGTGACACCCTTTCTGTGAATGGCATTTTAAAGGATAAGCATGACATCCTCAAGGTTCTCAATCTTTATTCCAGAACATGCCAAGCTTCTCAGAGTATACTGCACACAAGGGGCAGATGCATTAAAGGTTTAAAAGGCAGTGATCTCCAAGTCTTTATACTTCTGTGGAAAGACTAAGGCAGTTATTCTAGCACCATATAGTGATTTCTCATCCATATCATCCTTTCCTTCATCCTTCATGGTTTTGTTGCTAGAGACCTAATGGATAAAATCTAATGGACAAAGCACAGATATAACAGACACCAAACATATTCTCTACCTCCACAATCTGATGCCCAAGGTAGATAACCTATTCTTTATTTTCCTTCTCTTTTCAAGTTGACATTTCTTACTACTTGGATTACCAGCAGCAAAAATGCAAAACAGAAAGTTTTGCTTTTATCCTTAATATCTAGTGAAAGGACACATATGTTTAGAAACAAAACAATTTAAGAAATGGAATAGTAACCATTGATAAATAACAAAAACATTTTAACCCCCCCTCAAATCTGGGGCACACTCTTTCACAGTTATAAACAACATAAGTAGGAAAAACAGATATATCTAGGGGACATAGATAAAGAGAAGCACACCAGAATAAACAAATAAAACCATGAACTAACCCAAGAAATGTTGCTCAGGCACAGGAATGGCTACTCGGGCACACACCAGGGCTACTAATTTTTTTCTAGTGGTGTTATGCATCATCCTGTTTATATCTCCTCCCCTCCTCTCCTCTCCTTCCATTTCCTTTCCTTTTCTCTCTTCTCCTCTCCTCTCCTCTATTCTACTCTCTACCCTACCAGTGTCTCAATAATCTTTACCAAATCCTGATTGGTTGATGTTACTTAGCTTTGGTTATGGAGCATCTCTCTCTGATTCCAGTTTCTGACTCAGTTAAGTCTTTGGCTATTTCTTCTCCAAGAGAATAATAAGCACCTTCATGATCATTTAGTTTAAATCCTACAGGCTTTTTCTTGCTACCGCCCTTTTAGAAAATCGCAAACCTTTGTCTCTGATCAACAAAAAGCATTCCTGTCTTGTTCTCTTTAGAGTCATGGGAAGCCTTTCATCTCCCAAAGAAGGTTCTTCCCCTGGATGACAACCTCTTTAGAAAGGTTTCTTCTCATATGCCCCAATCATTTCTTTTGATATCTTTTCCAGTACATGTGCTTGAGCCCCTTTGTTAGAGACTTCACCCTAGTTTATGATGAACGTTGCATACACTTCACAATTTTGATCTCTGAAGGTTATGCCATAATGCCAAGTAATGATTATTTGACTAATATTTACTCGGTAGTTTAGAATATTAAGTTTTCTAGCCCTAAGCCTTTTAGTTGTCCCATGTACACGAATGGGCAGGGGAAAAGTCATAAAGATAAAGTTGATCCTCTGGGGGCCCAGGGAGGGAGGAGAGAAGAAAGATTATTTTCTCTTCTACATTCCTAGCCATAGTCTTGGCTTTTTCATATGCATATATAGCCAGCCAAAGTCCAAGAGGGACTTTGACACATTACTTTACATTAGAATCTTATAAATATATAGGATCACCAAAGTGCTATGAGATAAGTGAGGATGAGGAGCGATCACTTTCATGTGAGGGAATCATAGAGTATTTCATAGAAGATGAGGTAATAACATTGGGCTTTAAAGGAAACAAAAGGATAAGAGCTGTTCAATAGTGGAATGGCTCCCTTTCCAAGCAATGGAATGTGCATTACTTGAAGTGTTTAAATATAGACTGGAAGACCATCTGTCAGGAACTTTGCCCGGAGAGTAGACCAGCCTCAGATTCAGGAAGACCAAGGTTCAGATCCTGCCTCTGAGACATAGCTGACAACATGACCTGAGGCAAATCATTTAATCTCCTATTTCTTCAAAGATTGTAATTTGCCTAATAGGTGGCAATTGGTAGAGGAATGTCCTTGCTGATTATTTCCTGTACCATTTAATCCATGGCTCCCTCCCCCAAATCATCTTTAAGGTCACTTACAGAGCTAATTTTACAAAGATTTTTGATTTGCCAATTCATTTAGCACCAATAAAATTTATCCAACATTTCCCACCTATAGTTTCCATAATTGAAGGGAAATTCTTGGCTCTCTACAACACATAGAGGTATTTAGAAGGTTGGGTTTCCCTCACAATGGCAAGTCTGCTTGTGTATCACACTTGTAGGTTTCCAGGAAGATTGTTGAGTTTGTCTAGGCAAGGGAAGGAAATCTGACTGCACTAATCCTGGAACTATTCCATACTTAAACCATAAATTTGTGAAATATCATGAATGTCGACATCAAGATTTCTTTCTATCTTTCCTTTTGAAGTTGATAGCAACACACAAATCTTTGAAATCCAAATGCATTTTCTTTCTACTGCATTTATTTGACAAACCACCCATTTCTATTCCTCTTTTATCCTAATAGGGAAGCTTGTAAGTACATCATCTCATTTGACTTTATCCTGTTTCAGGTGATTGAATATAAGGTTGATTTATTTGAACGTGCAAAAATGTAATCCAAATAAATTAGTCTTCACAAAATATTTATCATTGGGAGTATCCTAGCTAATGTCACTGAACTGACACTTTACATTACACATTGAAACATAGGCATAATCTTTGCTATATAGCACATCCAAGAAAAGTTTATTCATCTGATGCCATCGAGAGGAATGAATTTTGGCAACCATCAAGCAGGTTCATTTTCTCAGAGAAGCTCACAGAAATTCAAAGATCGTTTATGGTAAGAACAGACATATCAGAGCCTATTTCCTTATCCCCAGGGAAATGGAGTGAAGTACATTTATTCAGGGACCCTTTCCAAACAAGATGACTTTAATATGAGAGAAGGGTTTTAATGACCCATAAACGCATGAAAGTATAACTTTAAAAATATAAAAAAGCATGTGAAAGACTATTATGAAACAGATTCAGTTTTGAGAAAAGCAGAGTGGGGAAAATGTAATTAGAAAGCAATTTGAGTGATACAAATATAAAATGGCATCTCTTGGATTTTGAAAGAGATATTGAATAGAGAAAGTACAAAGAAGATAGGTTTCAGGAATGCAGACTTAGGCAAGATCAAAGCACTGATGGAAAAGACAACAAGTTAAAGGATGAAGGAGGAATGGAAATCTGGCACTTGATGAGACACTATTGAAGGACTTCCAATAACAAACTATACCAACCAAAAGGAAGAAGGAAAACCAAATGCCAACTTGGCAAAAGCATGGGCTTCTCTAAATCCAAAAATGGAAAGAAATAAAAGAGGAAGGATGCATAAAAAGATAAAATTACCAAGAAAGAGCGTGAGTGCCAGGGTGGCAAGCGACAAAGATAGTAAATGGAAATGTGTGACTTTTTAGATGTATAATCACTTCTTGATGCTTTAATAGCTAAATATTCAACCATGACTTCTCCAAACATCTTGTCTCTCTTTCCTGACCTTTGGAAAACTTCTCCTTTATACTCACAACACACACAAATAAGAATAGGAAAAGGGAAGGGACAAAAAGTTTACATTATCAGACTATTTTGGTTAGAAAAAAAATTAATCCAATAAGATGTAAATCTGGAGATAAAGTGAGAATTAGAGACTGTGAAATTTACTTATTTATTCATTGATATATTCTAGTTGTGTGAACACTAGAAAATTCACTGGAAACAATCAATATATGACAAAAATGTATAGGTTTAGTAAATAATTGAGAGGAAAATGAAAGATCTTTAGGAACTGGGACATCTAAGGATTTAAATACTAATTTTTCCACTTTTATCCCCCAAATGCATTCATAATCAGGGGCTGCTGAGGCAAATCTTTCTAATGTAGGTCTCACTCTAAAATATTAGCCAGGACAAAAATGATGGAATTTATTGATAGGTTTGATGGGTTTAGGTTGTTTATGCATGACAAAATTTCATTTATTATTTTGTTTGTGCCATAAATTGCTCATTCAAAAACTAAATTATTTATCTTTGAGAGTTTTAGAGTACTAGATAAGGTCACTGATGAGTGGAAAACTAAAACTGAAATACTATATCAGCTGTGAAAGGAAAAACAAGGAGCTGCCTAAGAATTACAAACTAGAAAAGCTTCAATAAATGAATTTAATATGATTGAATTTGGAAAGTATAAGAGTGGATCAGAAAGAGAGAAGGCAAAAAATAAAAATATAAGTTTAAAGGGAGAAATATATCAACATTTACTAGATTAGAAAGTAGATTTTCTTTTATAATAAAGTCCTGGGGGAAAGGACTTTATCTTTTCATCTCCCTATATCCTTTCTAGAGCCAAATTCAGTCTTATAGGCAGAGGAGACAATGTTTGCTGGCTATGATCTTGGAATGATGACTCCACCTCGTGAAGGTAATAGGTTAACCTTGTCATCCATTATACCTATGAAAATGTACAGTTTTCATACAGAATTTCCTTCTCCTTATATATACCCTAAAACTACAACCCCCCTTAAAAACAATTAATTTCCATTAATTCAAACAACAGTTCCATAAAAAGAGAGGTCAGGAGTATGAAAGTGAGGGGAAAAAATATCAAAATATTTTTACATACCTGTCATTTAAAAAGAATAAAGGGAAGGTGTACAAATGAAAACAAATGCAAATGCAAATGAAACAGTTTCTTAATACTATAATCTCTTAATATTTTTGTGACAATCTACACAAATTTCTATGATTACTGCTTTCATTAACTCTGTAGCATGCTCATGAAACACAGCAAATTAAACTTTGTTCTTGATCTTGTCCAGGACACTCCTGATTTTGTGATTAGTCAGTCAACCTGTAAAAAGGAGAATTTCCAGAAATCCATTATTCTCAAACATGTTCATTTTACTATAGAAACCTGAAAAAAGTTAAATATTTATTTTGAGATCTGGCTTATGTTCACCCCTTACACACACACACACACACACACACACACACACACACACACACACACACACACAGAATTATTCCCCAACATTTCTCCAATGTTGCTTTAAAGGAACTCTTGTTTCTGACCTATGCCAGTTGTATTAAGTGAAACCATATGATTGAGCAGGAACTTCTATAAACGCTGAGTAAATAACTTTAAAGACAAATCTTCTCTGGGTCACATTTGTAGAACAAACATCCCAACACAAACTTGTGTAACTGGTGGTCCATGGAGTTTTATCAGGCTTTAAGGAATTTCCCTGTAGACTTTCAGCCCAGCATTCTATCCCCCAGGGGAGGCCAAGTAATAAGTAAACTTACCCTGGCTAGACATGGGAAGTGTGGAATGGGAAAGAAGACAAAAGAAGCAAAAAGGGCTAAGAGCTAGATGTAGGGAGGGGAGGGGACAGGAAGAGAGGAGAAGGAGGAAAAGGCTGCCTGAGTTTTTTCCTGTACTGATACCAGAAAATGCTATATTAAATCTCAAAAATGAACTGAAATGGAGTTTAACTTTTCATAAAAGCTATTGAGATGCATGAAAATAAAGCTCAATGTCATAAAAAAAATTAAAATAACTCCTGAACCCCAACTTTCCCCAAAGATTAATTTTTGAAATCTAGCTCAAAACTACATGTTGTTAAATACAAATAAATAAATAAAATTCTGCAGTTTCCAAGTGTTTTTCCCACTCTCACTTCCTTGTTAATTTCCTATAATGTTTTGCTCTTGATTTTCATGGAAGAGCCTGGAAATCAGACCATACTAATTACAAAAATATAAAGTCAGTACATGTAAAATCAAGAAGTAAAATAACTGAACTTTAGAACATTAGGACTTGCATCATTTTTTAACATATATTAGCTCTTCTGAAGTTCATGGCAATGCTAGAAGTTAGGAACTACAACATTTATTTTTAGAAAATTCACAGATGTAGAAACTGAGGCCCAGAGACATCAAACGGCTTCTTTCTCTGGCCCCACAGCTAGTAATTTTCCAAGATGGGATTCCAAAGGAGGTCTTCCTCAATTTAAATTTAGCGCTATATTCATGAAATCACACTCAATAATGGAGATGAGTAAGGAGAATGAATCAAGAAAAGTAAATGCATAAATTTCAAAGGTATTCAAAGGTAAATTTCTGAGGAGAAGGTTGCTCTTTATTAACCTCAGATACTATAGTTTAAATCATATGGACGAGCAGTTAAACATCGCTCTTATCTTCTCTGCAAAATTAAGGAGTTAAAGAGCACAGCTCATGCCTACTCCTATATTCTGGTCTATTCTTCAACTAAGTTTTTTTGTCTCTCACTAAAGATAGTGCCGGGAGAAATATTTAGAGAATTCAGCTAGGGCATAGAGTCATGACTTGTATGACCTCTGGACAGTGAGAAAGAACTCCAGGTCTATAATCACTGGTATATTCTAATTGTGTGCACACTAGAAAGTTGACTGGAAACAATCAAGATATGACAAAAATGTGTGTTTACTAAATAGCTGAGAGGAAAAAGAAAGATCTTTGAGAACTGAGACACCTAAAGATTTAAACACTATTTTTTCCACTTTTAAGTCCCAAATGCATTCATAATCAGAAATATGCTTTAGAAAATCAAGAACAAAATATTATAGGAAATTAACAAGGAAGTGAGAGTGGGAAAACACTTGGAAATTGCAGAATTTTATTTATTTATTTGTATTTAACAACATGTAGTTTTCAACCAGATGTAATAAATTAATATTTGGGGAAAGTTGGAGCTTCAGGAGTGACTGATTTTTTTTTATTACATTGAGATTTATTTCCATGCATCTCAATAGCTTTTATTAAAAGTTAAACTTCTTTTCAGTTCTTTTTTGATATTTAATATGCTATCTTCTGATATCAGCACAGAAAGAATCAGGCAGCCTTTTCCTCCTTCTCCTCCCTTCCTGTCCCCACCCCCCCTACATCTAACTAGTAGCCTTTAGGGGCTCACCAGAAAATCTGGGATTTTGTAGGTTATGAATATGACCAGTTCATCTTAGTACTTTGAAAAATTGCTTCAACATTGTACAATGTTCCATTTGTTAACCTAAAACTAAACAAGGCTCATGTTATAATACCACATGCTTAGAACTCGTTTTGCAAGGAAACAGTAGAAAGTATCAAATGAAATTCACATACCAGGATCATTGCTGATGATGGCACAGAGTGGGGAGAAGGACATAAATAACAGAATCTCCAAATACAATAAGGAATGGGGCACACTGTAGGTCCCATCAGCAAGATGTCACTTTACAACATCTGTCCTAAAAGTCTGGCAAAGACAGCTGAGGATAAATGGGAGGAGGCAAAATTCTTACCTTCACTTCTAGTGGACAGCATGTCCAAAACTGTGGTTTGAACAAACCTGAGCTATTTTGCTAGTTCTGTTCCTTTAAAGAATGGTGGTGGATAGAAAACCAGCCTCAAGCCAGGAAGGTCTTACTCTGATGAATAACGGCTATGTGATCCTGGACAAGTGATTGAACCTCTCAGTGTACTAGGCAACTCTCTAAGAATGTAGACTGCAGAGGAGCCACCAATGTTCAATGGCAATGGGAGTTCCCTCACCCGGGAGTTCCTTATGCCAATGCAATCTCAGGTTCTGTCCCTGTTCACATGTTCTTTAGTGCTGGTTTTCCTCCTTTAAAGTACATTTCTTTTTCAGCTAAGCTCTAAGGAAATATTGTCCAAGGAACAAGTAAAACTGGAAGAAGACGTGAATAATAATAATCCTCTAATAGCTTCCATTTATATAGCACTTTTAAAGTTTGCAAAGTCCTTAACATGTATTATCTGATTTGATCTTCATGATAACCTTGAGAGGTAGGCGTATTTTCATGTCCACTTCATTAGCTGTGGAAATTGGGCTTTAGGACCAAAAAAGTCTCCCAAAGTCACACAACTAGAAAGTATCTTAGGTAGGAAAAGAGCCCAAGTTTATTATCTTGTACAGAGATTGGCACATATATTAAGCATTTAATAAATATTTGTTGACTCAATTTAGCAACTATCCACTATGTCATACTACCCTTCAACCACAATGTTGTAATTATTTGACATTTTTTAACCTTCTCTTCCTTACATAGCTCTGATTAAAACTTTCTCACTTCATTCTGCGATGATCATACAATTTTTATCCTCAATTACTTTTTCTGAGCTATTAAAAACATTATGCATAAGAGGAAAAGAAACTAATACTGATCCGTAACAGTTTCCTTTCCGTATTTCTTAAATGCAGACCAGGCCCCTTTTGTCCACAAAGAAAGGAGAGACAACTGAACTGATGATTAATATCCATTAATGAAATCTTTAACTGTAAAATTGTATTAATTCTTGCATTTAGTCTTATCGACCATTGGCTCCTTTGTTTACTTCAGCACAGAACCCCAGGTCTTTTTGTTTACTTCAACATATAACTGTACTATTTTATTATGATATGGCGTAACTATCATTATTTGGATACAATTGATCTTCTGAGGGGTACTTATACACACAACCTCATTTCTCTAGGACAGATCAAGATAGAATTCTATGGGTTACAGTGAGTTGAACCAAAGATTGGCACATCTTAGATCCTTGTATGAGAGAGTATGTTCATATGATTTTTGTTATTAAAAATCTCTAGACAAAATTAGTCTCAGTCTTTGTCTTCACTCCTTGAAATCTTGAACTTGGATCACACAGTAGAATAGATGTTTTAATGCTGTATTTTAGAACCTTTCTTTTCATGAACTGGACAAATATACCTGCAACAATTTTTAAACAGGGATCCCATTGACTCAGGTCACCAATTGTGTTCCTCCAGTTTGAGGGGCCTCCCAGCACTCCAGCTCATCTTGTCAGATTTGCTTTTATATAGGAACATTCATTTCAAAAGTATAGCAAGAATAAATATATAAACATCACTCCTGAATTGCTAAGGACTTAATCAGCCTTTGCCTTGTGTTATTATTAATAAAATCCCCTTGTTCTCTGTGGAGGGAACAAGGATCGGGCTCACAGATTAATTAAATTTCTATATAGTATTTGTCCCACCAAATTCTATGTTGAAAGTTCAGTTCAGCCCCCCCCCCCCCCCACCACCTCTCTCTTTTATCTTGCACCCTGGCTTCTCAGGACTTCTTTGATGGTGTGGACAGCAAGATCTGTCCTAGAATCATGACTCCAAAGTTGATATAGCTTAAGCTCCTAGATCCATTATACTGCTCCCCTGAACCGAGAATTGAAGATAGATCAAATCAAGACCAAAATCTCAAACTCATTTCTCAGGACCTTGGAGCCTAAGGAGAAAAAGAAGGTGACCTTTTCCCCGGTCTAGCTTAAAACAGAGTGCCCTTGCTGTGGGTGAACTGGACTTGCAGAGAGTAATCATGTTACAGCCAGATAAATTTAAGGTATAACCAATTCCAGTTATGCAGCTAATGGAAAGAGGCTACTTCTACCTAAGAAGAAATATCTTCTCCCAAAAGCAAATTCCTAGAATCTCTCATGAGTGCCTCCTTCTCAGGTGATTACTATGAAATAGGGTTATATATAACACTTGTTCTCTCCTACCTGACCCCTAACTACATATACCTGCATAGATACTTGAAAATAGTTTATATCCTGTGTGATATAATATTAATAGTTCTAGGAACAGGGACTTGAAAGAGACTGCCAGGTCCCCTCATGTTAGTTTCTTCCTAGGTCTATTTCCTTAAGCAACCTGACGTGGGGATCTTCTCTTTTGAAGCTGACTGCAGCACTGGAATCCCAAAGACTTGGGTGATGAGAAGACAGATCCAAGAAGACTTCTGCTCTTACCACCTCTGCCTAGCCCCTAACACAGGCATGGGGCATAGGTGTCTACCCACCAATAAGGAAAGAGTCCCATACCAATGAACTTTAGGACTGGGGTTACATTTGGCCATTTCACAGGCTCATGGTTTTCTAGGATTTAAAGTTGGAAGAGGCATAAAAGTCATCTAGTCTAATCCTCATGTTATGTAGAAGTGGAAATTGAGGATTAGAGAGTTGAAAATGCTTGCTTAAGGTCATACAGGTCGTAAGCAGCAGAGTCAGATCTAGTGTTCTTTTCACATATACCATGTAGTCATGAGAGAAGTGTTTGGTAAATGTTAATACATAATATAGATTTACTTGAACAGTTATTATTCCTGGTACCCTATTCAAAAGTCACACATATACAGGTGCATTGTATCTTCAAAGGTTAGAACTGAAAATAAAGTGAAAAACCACACGTCTCAAAAAATTCAAAAATTACTTTTTTTTTTTTTTTTACTTAATGGAGAGTCTTTCCAAGTTAAAAATGGCTCTGGATTTTGTTTTCATTTTTCCACTTAAGGATTAACATTTTTTCCAAGGGGTGGGGAAAACATCACTTAAATCAATGTGTAAACCTAATTTAACTTCATTGGTTAATTCTAGAAATGGAAGAGATCTTAGATTCCATCTACTTTAAATTCCTTCATTATATAAATGAAGTAACTAAGGCTTCAAATAGGTGAAGTGACCTACCTGGTGTCACACAGGCAGCAAAGTTGGAATTAAAACTACGGTCCCCTGATTGCTCTCAATGCTTTTCTCTTTGCACCACCTTTCCTTCACTGTTTGTGAAAATATGGACACTTAGACCACTGAATATTAAAATCCACCAAACATTAGAGGGCAGTGTGAGAATTCAGCCAAATTAAGTGCTCTTCCCTAAGAGGAAAGATACTTGGGTCAAATTACTGTTTTTGATTTATTTGTTGTAACCTCTGTGTGGGCTCAATCAGGTTCTGAATTTTGTTGGAGTGAGTCTGTTCTCACTGATTCAATCTGTTAGCTATCTACCATATTCTGTTCACTTTATAAACTCTTCTTCTGTCTCACTAAATTTCCTTTACCAAGTTAATTATTTCAAAATTTATTATTTTATTTTAAATGTTTCAAAACTTAAAAAAATTATTTTTTGTGCCATAGACCCCTTTGGGAAGTTGATGAAGCATATTTAAATGCAGAAATTAAAATACAGAGAATTACAAATGAAATTACTTATAATACGAACAGAGATAACTCTTTTTTCTCATCCAAGTTCACAAAAGCCTTAAGATCTATCCATGGACCCCTTAGGAGTATATAGATCCTAGATAAATAACCTTTGCTTTAGAAAGTATTTATTCAAATTCGTAGGTCAAAACATGTATTTATAACTACTAAGAGCTTCTATTGTACATACCTCAACTGTGATCCTCATTCAATTCCTACTGGAAATCTCCCAGGAATAGGGAAAGCAAATCCCTAGAAATTCAGTTCTCCATTGTTCCAAAAGTAGAATTGAATAACGGGGTAATGTCAAGTCACAGAGATTGTAAGGTCCCCCAGCCACTGTTAACAGTCACACCTTCCCTTAGATTTATATCTCTCCTGTTGGAAATCAAGTGTGCACATTCATCTATACCTCTGTTCCTTGTGTTTTGAAACAAAATATGTTAGCTTTTTTTAAGGTAGATATCCCCTTATTATCAAAGTCCCTCCAAAGGCTAGAGACAGACAAATTCATTCTTGACTGCCATTTCTTTTCCTTCTCTCTCCAAGCTCTGTCTCTAGTTGCATCCTCCACAGTGTTCAGTGCTCATATACTCTGAACACAGATGGGTATGCTTGCAATCAACTACTTAGTCACATATCTGCTATAAATAGGCACAGTGAGATTGTTCCAATGATTTTCCTTCATAAAATATTCTGTGAAGGAATGTGGTTAGTATATTACAACACTGAAACATGCACCAAGGGAGATCTCAACCTCAAGTGGCACAGTGGATTAAAATCAGGATAGAGCTGCCTCTGCCTTACTGGTTGGATGACCCCAGACAAGTCACTTAAATTTCTCAATCACAGTTTTCTTCTTTATAAAATGAGAAGATTGGATTTCTCCCAGTTCTAAATCTATGATTCCTTCTATAATTTTTCTCATTTACAAATGTGGGAACATGATGAAACGCTTGAATAGAGATGTTATTCTCATCTTAATGTGGGATGGAACCAAGAACAGGGAGACGCAGAGAAGGGTCAAAGGTTTCTGAAGATTTTTCTGGCCCAAGACTATAAGTCAAGCTGTTTCAGTACATTCTCAATAGGTGTTAAGTCACAACTTACCAGGCACCTCTCCTGGTTCTGACAATGTGTCTAACTCCCCCCTAAAAGCTATACAGGAAGATTAAATGGGCTATACCTTCAATTTTCTTCATTGGCACTGAAAGTAGTGCTATCTCAGTTGCAGAAGAGAATATTCATCCTCGCTCTTATGGGGTTAATAAAATTGCTTTCCAAATAAGCAATAAGACAAGATGCTTGGGAAAATGGTGTACAATATCTAAAAAATGTTCTCAAATGTGGAACTTTATGTAAAGGGCATATAGCAGTCATTTCTTCTAAACTAATTCTTTAGCATGGTCATTACTGAATTTTGTTCACTAATTAAGTTCTCACTAAGCATTATGTTACTTTGTGATATGAAAGAGATTTTTGTTGTTGAGTTGTTTCAGTTATGTCTGACTCTCTGTGACCCCATCTGAGCTTTCCATGACAAAAATACTGGAGAAGTTTTCCATTTCCTTCTTCAGATCATTTTACAGACTAGGAAACGTAGGCAAACCAGGTTAAGTGACTTGTCCTTAAGTAAAAGGCCTGAGGTCAAATTTGAACTCAGGCCCTCCTGACTCCCAAGGCACTCTATCCACAGCCCCACCTACCTACCCATGAAAGATCAATTCCAGGCAAAACTGTGAATTAGGAAAAATTGATTCTCAAGACCTTCTCAATTTCCTGGCTTCCTTTCCTTTTCTGCAGATATCTTTACATACACACTCTGGCACTGTCACTGGGCTAATTTTCTCTAATGAGTGCCCAAGGTTCTAACTTTGTCCTTCATCTTTTTGTACATCAGTACTTCAATAAATTCACAATCTCCTAGATGTGAGTAATCTTTTCATTGGTATAGATCAAAACCTATCCACATCTTAATATCCTCTGTGGTCTCTCTTTTTCTTTGTGTGACCTGGGGTTGAAGAGAAGTCTTTAATCTTAGACCACACCTAGAAAAAGAGAGATATGGGAAATGAAATTGGAAAAAGGAGGGGTGGGGTACCTCTCTCTCATCCTCTCTCCTTTTAGACCGCCACCACGCTCCTTGTGTCTTGGGGTATTGTGTCTTGTTCTGTTTTCTTTTGTCCTCTGTTTCAGGTACCAGCATCTATCTCCAGCTTACTTAAGACTAGAGTTTGAGACCCTTGTAGCCAGGATTACAGGGGAGATGTTGCAGTCAGCCACTTGGACAGGGGAAGCACAGAGAAGCTAGGCTTCTCTAAGACTTGAGATCTGGTCATGTTCCAAACTGGGAACTGTGACTAGGCCCATCATAGGGCCTGTTTGTCCATTTGATTTGTACTTTGGAAGTCAAGATTTCTTGGTGAAAAGCTAATCCTACTCTCAGTGCTTAAATGAAATTGGGGTATAGGGGAGTCCTCTCCCTCCACTTAAGGGGATCTATATAGAAGCATTTCTATACTGATGAGTTCTGTGTTACTGAATCCTCTGTAATTGTTGGGTGGAAGTTTAATGTGAGAAACCTTGCATCTCTTGATTGCTAGTGTTCAGCAAAATTTTTCATATTATCTTTTGGCCTTCAAAGAACTTGAATGCCTAACCTTTTGTGAAAGCAAAATGCCCTGAAACTTGTTAGGGTGAGATGCCTGGGCCTCAAATCCCCAAGTAACTGAGGTTCTTGGCCACTTGACTAGCTGCACCTATTGGTCTTACCTGATGGGTGAGTTTGTGATTCATTTGATTTATCCTTGCAGTAGCATAGATCCATGGAAGCATTTCTATTGTCTTTTGGAATTGGCTGACTTCTACAGGGGAATTTGCTATGGTAGAGAGGGATACCTAGAGTTTCTGAGTGTGTCCTGTACACTTTCTGACCAGACCCCATTTGGATGATCTTGTGCACTGAGGAATCAGAGAATAGTTTCCACCTAGGACAATATTCACATCTGAGAAAGGGGTGAAGTTGTAGTGGTCTCTAGATCCCAAATTCATGTGGGAGATCTCCAAGAAATCTGAAAAGTTCCTTATGGACCAAGTTTCCTTGGGAGATGGGAAGTCCATTTCCTTTGACTGCTTTTGCTCTTTCGTTCATTTGTGGGTTGAAAAAGGCCCTGCCAGGCTAAGCCTAGGGGAAGATAAATACTTGAACTTTTTAAAATGTGGCTTGTTTTGTGAGTCTGCATAACTTCGTATTTGGTGATAATTGTAATTTTTGTTTGCATGTGTAGGAAGGATTGGAGGGTTTTGTGTACAAAGATGTGTTAATGTGTGTGTGTACATACATATATATATGTACATACATATAAACACATGATTGTACAACATTGACTCTTTGCGAACTTGAGTGTATGGGGGAAAAATAGATGAATGGAAATTGTTTCTGCATCCCTAGAGCCAAGAAGACTTTTCTGAAACTGGAACAAAAGACGATTAACTAAAAACTACTCATGTAGTTTCAGTAGCAAATTGCTACCCGAAATGCTCTGAGGATCAAGTGAGATGGTATTGGTAAGGCATTTATGTATGTATGTAATAAAGCCTTTGGAGTTCATACATTCAAGTGGCCTGATATTAAGGTGTTCTTCCTCCCTGAGTCCCTGTCATGTGCCTTTCTTTACTCAGGTGGCTGACTCAGGTGTTGGAGCCATTATGACCTCAGAGTCAGGATTCCAGGGAAAATGCTGCAGTCAACGTGTCTGAGAATAGAGTCTGGGGGAGGATTTTGGACATGGAACACTAACTGTTCTATGGGAAGGAAGACAAGCTATTTGTATATTTGTTTTATACTTTATTTTGCACTGCTTAAGTCAGTTCCATTGGTGTAATTTTGCAAACTTCATTTCTTGCTTGATACATTCTGTGAAGGAATAGTAATGTGTATGGATGACATTTTGTATTACTTAGTCCTCTATGTATCATTGGAGACAGCTAGCCTGTTGGGGAAGTCCTGAGAAATCAGAGTGAAACTATACCCAAAGGGAGGTTTTAGGTTTGGAACTGTGACTGAGATTTATCTGAAAAAATTGAGCTAAGCTTTTTATATATTTGTTATACCTTATTTTGCACTGTCAAGTCAGTGCCACCAGTATAATTTTGCAAACTTCATTGTTTGATTACTTGATTACTTATTATTTGTGGGAAATTGTGATTTTCATTTCTAAGTTTTAGATGGTGTATATGATCATCCAACAATCACTTTTTGGAGACTTGTATATATCACCCCAGGGGAAAAAGTGAATGGAAATTGCTCCCTCTTCAGGGAACACAAGATGTTCTCTTACTGAAAGTAAGTTTACTCTAAGAAATTGAACCTCACTAGATTACTGTCTCATAGAAATGTTCATGTTGTTTGACAGTCAAACCAATTTGAGGTGATTACTTTTAGGAACTGGACTAAGATGTTTATATATTTCTTTTATACTTTGGAAGTAAATAGTTCTTTAAAAGACTTTTTAAAAAATCCTCTTCAATTCTTATCTACTTTCCTCTATGGATACTCTGGAAAGGATGGATTCACCATGCTGGAGACATGCAGACTGGGCTAGCTTAAGACCTTAACATCTGCAGGTTAGGGAAGTTATTTTTCTTGAGAAATATTGAAACTTTCCTTGAGCCTTGACTGGATCAAAGGACTAACACACGCTATTAAAGTTGTTTCCTAAGCACCTTTACCCTAAGGTTGTGAAGATCAAATAAGATGATATATGGAAAATGTGTGGCATAATTCCTGGTATGTAGTAGGCACTTAATAAATGCTTGTTCTCTTCCTCCTTGATGCCTCATGACCAGATTACCACATGACAGAATCCCTTGAGATCAGAAGGTTGGCCAACACATTATGAGTTTGTGTATGCTTTCCAGCTATAGTGAACCAAGAAGGAGATTAAAAATAAAAAGCATCACAGAGACAGATAGACAAACAGAGATATTCTCAGTATAAATTATACTAAAAGAAAGAAAAGAAGAAAACTTTAGATAAAGAAAGGACAATTTGAAAAGTTTCTTCAGAATTAAGGGAGAGCTAAGCTGATTTTATCATGAACAAGTAGGATTATTTAATCACACACTGATGATCTTATTATGCAATGGTCACAATAATTATATGCAAGCAGACCATGTAAATAACCACAATCTAGATGCCACCATTTCATGCAGTAGTTGAAGTAGATTCTTTGAAGAACAAATATGTTGGAAAATATGGTTCAGAATCAAGATATGAAATAATCTGAGAGTTTATAGACTGCTAAGAAGCTCCACGATAATACCACTGTGAACACTTTCCTTCAGCAGAAGGGATGGTTGTTGTCCTTTTCAACAGAACATCAAAATGACACCACTATGTTCACAGGAGTCAAGGTATAATGTTGTCTGACTATGGCCAATCAAGTCAACATGAGCTCAGAAGGCTCTACCACATATGACGCACAAATAGTCCATATGAACACTTGGAATAGAGGTGTCTCTAAAATTGCACATCACACATTTCCTTTGAGCTGCTGCAATTCTGCTTTGCTCACGTAGAGCACAGCACCTTCTCTGATGTGGGCACACCATGCTGTGCTGTCTTGTGCCAGTGTCTCCCATCCCTTGTAATCAATTCTAAAGTTTTTCAGAGAAACCTTGAAAGTGTATTTGTAACTCTTCATCTGACCTTCATGTGAATGCTTCCATTATGTGAATTCTCCATAAAATAGTCTTTTAGGAAATCATGCACTTGATATTTCAACAAGTGGCCAGTGTTTCAGAGTTGTCCTCTCTGTGATAGAAATTGAATACATGGCAGGTCAGCTCAAGAAAGAACCTCAGTTTCCAGAACCTTATCTTACCAGGTGATCTTCAAAATTTTCTCAAGAAAACTCAAATGAAAGTGATTCAATTTTCTGGCATGGTGCTGGTATATGCTGTCCTGGTTTCAAAGGTAGAATAAGGAGGCATTGAACAATATCATAAAAATGAATTAACCACTTCCTAACAGACAGAAAACATTACAAACATGGATGTTATTTAAGGACCAGCTAGCTGATGATCAGATAGTTGGAAGAAAGGTGAAAATCCATACCACATTAGAAGAAATTTAAGAAATGAGAAAAATCTCTAACTTGCCATATTTAAATAAGCTATCTCTTAAACAACAGTTGAAAATAGACAAAAATAAAACATTGAAAATGATTATCACCATTTCTTACATAGACACAACAAGGAGTCAAAATGAGTCCAGAAACCATTTTAGACTGCAAAATTATTTTTCTCCTTGTGAAACCCAGAGACAAGATAATGCAGGACATCATTGACTTATAATATGAGCTCATTTGCAAAACACTGTGAAGGATGACAGAAATTTTTGAACTGCATCCCCTCAAAAAATAATAAAAATTTATTGAAGGCAAAACAAAGTTTCTGAGAACTTAGCGTGAGATACAGCTGAGAGGTTGGAAGAATGACCAACAGATGCTAGAATATATTGTATTTTGTCTGAGATGACTATGTGGGTGAATTGAGAATAAAACTTTCCCAAACTTTAAAAAATGCCTGGGGGCAGAGCCAAGATGGTGGAGTGAAAAAGATGCACATACTCTAGCTCTTCCCCCACAGCCCATAAAATACCTATAAAGTATGACTCTCAACAAATTCCAGAGCAGCAGAAGCCATAGAATGATGGAGTTGAGGAGATTTCCAGGCCAGGGTGACTTGGAAGGCCAATGGGAAAGGTCTGTCGCAATGGACATGGAGTGGCGCACAGTCCAGCTTTGGCCGAGTAGCACCAGGAGGAGCAGGACCAGAGCATGCCTCAGGGACAGAATACTCAGAAGCAGCAGCAAGTCTCAGATCCCTGAACCCACAAATGCCAAGGGTAGCTTCAAAAGTCAACGAAAAAGCTTTTTCACCTTGGTGACAAGGGAGCAGGGTCCTCCCCTAGTCCTGACTCCAGGGGTGGCAGTGGGCATGGCAGTGGCTGTGGCTGGGCAGGCAGCAGCCTGTGTCCATTGTTAGAGCCCTTAGCTTAAAGTCCCTGGGAGAATTGAGCAGCTGATCTGCACCTCAGCCCTGAGTGGCAGCCCTGCCCTCCCCCTAAAACCCCTGGAGAAAATGAGCAGCTAATCTTAATCTCACACTGAGTGGCTATCTGACCCTGGGAAATCTGCCTAAAACCCCTGGGGGAATTGAGCAGCAGATCTGATGCTCAGCCACATACCTGGCCAGGGAGTAAACTCCTCTCTCTTGATTGTGCCACCTTGGAGGAACTGAAATCTTACAGGTCCCCAGAATATACCCTACTCTTGACAAAGGACCCAAAAATCAAGTAACTGGGTGGGAAAATGCCAAAAAAAGGGGAAAAATAAGACTATAAAAGGTTACTTTCTTGGTGAACAGGTATTTTCTCCCATCCTTTTGTGTGAGGAAGAACAATGTTTACCATCAGGGGACGACATAAAAGTCAAGGCTTCTGCATCCCAAACCATTGCAAATATGCAATGGTCTCAGGCCATGGAAGAGTTCAAAAAGGATTTTGAAAATCAAGAAAGAAAGGTTGAGGAAAATTGGGAAGAGAAATGAGAGAGATGCAAGAAAATCATGAAAAGAGAGTCAATAGCTTGCTAAAGGAGACCCCAAAAAATGCTGAAGAAAATAACACCTTTAAAAATAGGCTAACTCAATTGGCAAAAGAGGTCCAAAAAGCAAATGAGGAGAATAATGCTTTAAAAAGCAGAATCAGCCAAATGGAAATAAGTATAAGATGTAAAAATCAAATGACAAAACTCTAGATTAGATAGGAATAAAAGAATAACAACAAAGAGAAAGAGGAGAAGAAATCTTTTTAGAAAGTTTTTTTTTTTAGAAAGAAGAAAATGAATAAAAAGAAACTTCATAAACCAAGTAGAAAAGGAAAGAAATAGGGATTTTGCTGGACTACTTAACTGAAAGAAAAAATAGGGGAAGATTTAGGTAACTATATTTGCAAAAGAAAGAAAAAAATTGATAAATTAAGCAAAACTCCATAACTAGGGAAAAGAGGTAACAAAAATGTGGAGGGTAGTTTCAGAGTGAAGGAAAGTGATGGAAAGGAATAGGACTATCTTAAAGTAGATTAAACTAAAAAATGCCAAAGAGCTGTCTTTATAGAGGGGGGAAAAGGGTGAATCCCAATTCAGAAAAAAAAATAACAACATTAGAGACAAATGAAGGAAAATATGAACCTAACATAACTTTTAATCTTTATGTATTAAATATAATAATATGAAAAAGGTGGTAGATTGGATAAGAAAATAAACCTCCACAAGTTACTGCTTACAAGAAATATGCCTTAAAATACATGCATAGTATAAAAATGAGAGGCTGGAAATAAATTTACTATGCATCTAGTAAATTAAAAAAGCAGGTGTTATATATAATAATAATATTAAACAAAGTAAAAGAAATTACAGAATAAAAGTTGATAAACAAAGGAGCTATATTAAATTGAAATGAACCATAGTTGATAAACCAGTATCAATATTACACATGCTCCAAATGCATTAACACCTAAATTCACAAAGGATAAATTAACTGAATTACATGAAGATATAAGCAGTAATAATTTAATAACATGAAGACTTTAAATTCACTTACTTAATTTTGGGCAAATATATTAGAAAGATAAGAAACTAGAACAAAAAAAACTTTTGACACCTTCCAAATGGGACTTCTAAGAAATTTACCTATTTCACAACATCACATGGAACTTTTACATTAGCTATGCTTTAGGACACAGAGATAATGCAAAGTTAAAAGACAGAAATTGTAAGCACATCCTTTATAGAACAGAATATAAAAATAGTAAAAAAATCAGGGAGCACAGAAAATAAATACAGGCAAAAATGGAGACTTAGCAATGAAGTCCTAAATAATAAGTAGGCCACATAAAAAGTCAGAAAAATAATTAATAATTATGTGAAAGAAAATGAAAATGATGAAACTATATACAAACGTACCTTAAATGAAGCTAAAGTAGTACTGAAGGGGAAAATTATATACCTATAAACATGCATTAACAAAATAGAGGAAGAGAGGATTAATGAACTTAATATGGATTTTTTTAAAATTAGAAAGCCAAGAAATACACAAACATAAATTAAATATAAAAGAGATGTTATTAAAAATTGAAGGAGAAATAGTCAAACTGAAAACAAAAAACCCTATAGAAATGATAAATAAAACAAAAGACTGATTCTTTGAAAAAAAAACTAGCAAAATGGATCAACCTTTAGTCAATCTGATTAAAAATGATATTGCTTCTAATATGGTTTTATTCTGTGTGTAATTAGTTATATCCACTAAATCGTAAGTTTTTTGAGAGCAGGGACTATCTTTTGCCTCTTCCTGTATCCCCAAGAACTTAGCAGAGTGCCTAGCACGTAGGAGGTACTTAATAAATTATTATTGATTGAATATTGCTTGATTTATCTTACACTGTTTTTCCTACAACATCCTATTCAGTGCTATTGTCACAGCCTAGTATTTTATGTTTCATACTCAAATGGTAGAGGCACCCAAAAGCTACTGATTCAGTATCCCCCAAGATCTACTGTGTGCCTGCTAAGACAGGGCCTTGATGGGCTGATCCACTTTCACGCCAATGAGACAGAACTTTCTTGTCAAACTCTTAAGTTGTTTTGGGCTAGAAAATTGTTTGACCTCGTCCTTTTGTTGGTTCTGCCACACAAGAATTTGTTTTGATGCATTATTTTAATGTTTGGAGGGATATTTGGGAGAGCTCATGTGAGTCCCTGCTTTTAGTCTTCCATCTTAGCTCTGCCTCCATCAAGGATATGCTTAGTAAAAACACAAGAAGGACACAGGCACACCTTTCCCTAGCAAAGTTGTCCTAAATTTAGGGTTACCTCATCCATGATGGTGAATTAGATCTATACCTGTGGATAAAGATGGATTTGTAAGGAAAAACAAAGCAGCTAAAGAAACAATACATATTATCTGGATTGTAACTTGAAGTTTAACAAGTGGCCTTTTGCCATGAATGATGAATTAAGCCTTAAATTGAATTAGACAAAAATATTGAACAGTATCACATGGAAGAAATTGAGTAGCACTTTTAATTATCAACAGCTGCTTTCTGACACAAAGTCCACCTATTTAACACCACTATTCTCCTACAGGAGAAAATTGGGAGGAAATATGGTATATTTGATTAAGAACTAGCCTTGAAACCAGAAAGATGTGGGTTCAAGTCTCTCCTTTGACATATTTTTTTTTATGCATTAAGAGGCAAGTTGATTAAATTCTCAGGGCTTTAGGCAAATATCTTAAATCATAAATTGCAGAAAAGTTTTCATCCTGTGTTGATAGAGTGAGTTTCATTACTCAGGAGTTCTCTAATAATTCATATTATCCTGAATATCCTATTATGCTGAATTCCTATTATCCTGAAAAGGCAATGTGTTAGAGAGAGTGTTGAACTTGGAATTACAAAGGTATAGGTTCAAATTCTGTCCCAAAAATGTACTGTTCATGTGACCATAAGTCAGTTGCTCAATAATGTTGAACCTTAGGAAACTACCTAGGTCTTAGCCACTAAATATAAATGTAATATTAATTGATATTCACACAAAAATTGTTTATGCTTCATATATTCTCCATAATGATGTTCCATGGACATAAATTGTAGAATACAATCTCAAGGGGAAAAATCACAGTCCAGGTGACTCAAAGAGCAATGGGGGGAAAAATACTTCATGGTCAAATGGCCAAAAAATGGTCAAAAAATACTTCATTGGCTAGCCCTGGTTTCAGAAACATTTTAGAGGGATATTTGGGAGAGCTCAGAGGAATCAATTGCAAGGAGCTGGCTATTAACCCTTCATCTCATGCTCTCCCCTTTTCCACTCTTACTTTGTAACATCAAGTGTTGATATCTCATTTCTAATCTCTGCAGAGGGGAAGGGAGGGATGCACAACATTGTATCTGTTCATACAATCTCCACAGGAAAAAAAATCCATCTTATGTTTCTTCTTTCTCTTGTCAAAATGACAGTTCCTTTTTGCAAAAGAAATGCACGAGATTCCTTCCATTCTTCTTATTGCATATGGTCAGACTCCCAGCACTGTAACAATCAGATATATTTTTCCATTCAAATTTTTCTGATGAATAGGTCTTAGAAATCATTTTAATGAAGTAAAAGATAGCAAACATTTAAAGAGCAACTTATCTGAAATAATCATCTTTTAAAAATAATCATAATTCAACATTTATCATTATTGGGGTTATCTTCAATTACTGTTTGGTCAGTTCTTTAAGAAGGAAAAAAAAAAGTCTTGCAAAGGAGGGGAACTTCTCTTCTCCTAGTCTGAATCTTTCTAGTTTCCCTTCCTTCCCCTTTTATATGTCTATTCCCACCTTCCAGGTAGTCTCCAACCCCCTGGATGAAGTTTGCAGTAAGCAAAGATTTACTCAATGTGTGAGGATGTGCAGAAATGTTTGGTGGGTACATCTTTGGCTTGGCTTCCCGTGGCAGTCCTACAGTGCGAGCTGCAGCAAAACAGCTCCCCATATTGACCAAAAGAGCTAGGGGATAGCTGTTAATGCCAAAGGAAATTATATGTGGGGAGGTAGAATTTTTTTTTTTAATTCAATGAAAAGGAATATTCCTTCTTTCCTTTCAGGATTATTTTAATGTCTCAAGTTGAAAGAAGGAAAAACACATAAATCATTTAAAGCATTATACCAGTACTAGAGAAGAAAACCAATTCAAGATATACAATATTATTTGTATTGAACGATGCCATTGCCCTGTTAGTAAGGAATACATCAAAAATTTCACAGTAGACACAGGACCACGGGTGGGTGTGGGGGATAGAGGACTGCGAGCAGCAACACTGAGCACTCATCTCAGTCCAGAAGTGGGCAGCAAGCAAACCTGGCTGAGCTCTATACCCTCTGGCTGCTGCTCCTACCCTGTTCCTGCCCTCCCCAGAGTCTAATAGCAGTTCTTCCTCTCATAAAACAACTTTCAGGGAAGCTCAAAAAGCAGCTGGGGAGAGGTAGATTTATCCTTTTTAATATAAATTCAATTCCAGTTCCCTAATCAGTCCTTTAAACTCTTAAGCCTATTGAAATTCTTCACTAAAGAGCACCAGCCACTTTATCATTCATAGCAGTAAGAAAGGTCACCAACCTTCATATATTTGATTGGCAGTAGACAAGGAATATTGCACATACTCTAAGGACTTGGTCATCAATGGCTAGTCCCCCATGAGAAATAGGAAATGACACATGTGAAGAATTCATATTACAGGGGAAAATATGTGTGAACTGGTACAGAGCAAAGAGAAACAGAAGAACAGTAAACATGATGAATATAATAATGTAATTTTTAAAAATGATTACAGTAAAAGACAGTCTATTTTAGATTAATTGAATAGACTAATCTTTGTCTTGGGGAATCAAGTGACAAAAAAAATTTCCATCTTCTCAAGTAATAGATGAGAGACTATAGGAATTTTGTGAATACTGTCATACTTGTTGTTTTATCAGTTGGTTTTCCTTAAGCATTTTTCTTTATTTTAAGGAAGGAATAAGTAGAGGATAGGAATGGGGATGGAGGCAATCCAAAGGGAAATGACTGTGGCATTAAAAAGACATCAAAGAAATTAAATAGTAACCATATATTCTAGAATTTTGACAGGAATCAAGGTCATGTTCATTTATCTATAGTTTTATATTACATTTTCTTCCTTTTTTTGGAAGAGTGGGGCATTTCCTCTTTATTCCTCTGGTGTCTCTTGTGTGCTCCATGTTGTTTCAAAGATCACTGACATGCCTCATGTCTTCTATCTTCTGCTTGTTTTAATGTCCCAGGATATAGTTCATTTGGGTGAACTCTTACCTATCCTTGCTCATCTTGGTGATCAGTTCTTTTTTTTTTTGGTATTATTGTTTGTCTTTTTCAATCTAAAGATAATTTCCTTGGCCATGAAAAAATATAAAAATGAAAGTTGAGTCACTTTGCCCTGTGAGTACTCTACGTGGGTGCATAATATAATCTGTATTAGACCCTTTGAGGGCAGTGACCTATTTTAGGAAACCCTGTCCCTATTCAGACATCTAGAACCTTGCACTACACAAGTTGTTGATTAAATGTCTACTTGATTTCAAATATTCTCATCTAGATACACTCATAATGCATTTGTAAATTTCAAGTCATGCTTTTCATTCTTTAGTATTAGAAATATAGTGTGTATACTCTGGCCAACTTGCACTGTCAGGCTGCTACATTGGCCTCTCAGGGTTCTAGGGTATCCTAAAGGTTTTTTGGGGTGTTTCTCTATTATTAGCTTAAGCCCCTGTATACCCCTATTATTAGGGGCTAGTGACTAGTACCCAGTTTCATTTCACCACTTAATATAAATTAGTTTTTACACAGGAAAATGTATTGCAAAGCTATAACAAGAACATATCTACAAATATTTACCCCAGTGTATCAGAGGCATAGTCAGCCCTATACTAACCCCATTTCTGTGAGGATTAGGGCCATAATTTAGCTCAGTTCCTGCATAGCACTGGTCCTAATACTTTCATGTCCAAATGTGATATGACTGCCCAGTGAGTCCTTTTGTCAACTTCGACAAGTCTGAGGTCCCAAAGGTCACTCCCAAAAGTCATTTCTTGTTTTTTAGGGCATCTTAGAAGGAGGGTAGTTCAGTGGCAGAGAGGGTAGAGTGCCAGAGGAAGAAAATCTAAATTCAAATCCTGCTAGCTGTATGATGCTAGGCAAGTCACACAATTGTTTGCCTCAGTTTCCTCTTCTGTAAGATGGGGATAATAATAATATATCTATCTTGCAGAGATGCTCTGCAGACCAAATGAAATAATAACTGAAAAGTGCACCTAGTAAGCATTATATAAATGTTAATGCTTCACTAACTCTGGAACCCAGACTTTGGAATGCTAGGATACTGAGGTATGCTCCAGAACTTTCAGTCTCACAAGGTGGAAGGCTCCACTCTCTATGCCTAACATGGAAAAGAATTACCACAGAGACCTATAATCAAGGGTTGTTTCTCAGGGCCACATAGCCTCAGAAGGGAGGAGACCCCAAAGCATTCCCTTTATAGCACGATCTCTCACCACACAACATCAGTGAAAGAAGTCTCCCAATGAAGTAAGGAGAACCAGCCAGTGTAGTTGACTCAAGACTTCTAGAAGAAGCTTCTAGTTTCAGTTATACTGCCAAATAAAAGTAAATCAATGAAAATAAAATAGCATAACATTCAAGACCCTGTAACTTCTGTAAATGCATCTTCCAATAATGCAGATTACAATCTGTCAATATCTATTAATATTTAATGCGTTGTTATGACCCACAAGATCATTACCAAATGACAAACTTTTTTACATAAGGCTCTAGAATGCAGACCCCAGAACACATATCTTGTTAGTTCATCCACCACTAGATGAATACCAAGGCCTTTCCAAATGGGTTATGCCAGATCCTTTGCTTTATCAATATAGCCTTCCAGAATTCAATGTAGCAAGAATAGGGCCCATGTATGGAAAGATCTAGGTGTAACCAAGGCCACTGTTCTGTTATGTCTCAAAGGGAGGCAGAATAAACATTTCTGGCCTCTACTCCACCAGCCCCTCCCCCCCACCCTCCTCTAGGGAAGACATGCATTCCTAACAGAAGGGGAAGTAGGAGGTTGGTGTAGAAGGCTGTTCTGCTCTCCTCAGAAAGAGAACAGGTTATCAGACTAGAATTATATTTTTCTGCTCCCTTAAATATTATTAGTCTAGGGGAATTTTTGGATTCAGTCTAATTTCTGATTACTTTGTCATTATTGTTGGGCCAAGGGGATGACCACACTCCATATTCAAGGTTTGACCCCTTTTTCTACCTAATACCAGTTCTGCAATGAACACATATAGTGAAGAGCTCTCCCATTGCGAGAAAGTGGAGAAAGGGAGAGGGAGAGGGAATTCCGGATCTCACCCAGGGGGAAACTCACCAAAATCTTTACTGTTGCTAGCTGGCAATAGGGACATAATGGAGTCTGTTAGCTCCTCTATACTTTGCCAGAGTGTTTTCTCTCAGCAGCCTGAAATGGGATTGACCTCTTTCATCTTCTCTGAAAGTTGTAGCTAGAAACATTGAAAGTGATTCGCTACTTGAAGAGTCCTAAGGAAGACTTGAAGCTCGAAGAATCCTGAAATCTGCTGAAGAAGGATGGATCTCTTCCACTCCTATGGCAACTCTGTCCCACCCCTCACACAGGGCAGGACATTCATCTCCGTCAGAATAAAAGACTCCAACACCAAGTGGCTTTGGGACAGGCGTTACAAGTGTATAAAAGCAAGCACCCTGACGCATCCAGGATGACCGACTATCACAGTTTTTTTGATCTGCTTTTCTAAAAGGAAAAAGCAGCTTTTGAGGGGTCAACAGTCATTAAGTACCTGTATCATTCACTTAGTTCAGAGGAAAAAGTCAGAGAAGATACAGAGAAATCAAAATCAAGAGACAGGACTTCCAGCTTCCTGAGGGATCGAACAGACAGATAACTGTCTGACCATACATACATAGTTACCAGAGAGAGAAACACCCAGGGGCTCCTTGGCAGGTGCCCAGAGTCTCTGCTGGCCAAACAAACGTTTCCAACGAGTAAACCCCAAAGTAAAACCTCACCTCGGCGTATTTACACATTTTTCAGAGCCGGAGGGCATCACCACCCTAGAGAACCAGTGCCTCATTAGAAAATTAACAAAAGGTGTGGGCTTCCCCTAATCAAGCTTTCCTTAATGCGCAGGCCCATTAATGTGTGGGGAAGATCTTGAAACTGTCATAGTTACATTGTGTCACCTCTGTGTACCATGGGACCTCAGAAAAATAGGTCCTGCATATAAAAAAATCTTAAAAAGGATTGTGAGCACAAAGGTGGTTTTCTTCAATAACTATTTACAATAATTTGACTTTCAGTGAAGTAATAAACAAGGAAATATATATTCATCAAAGAAGTTTATTAGAATGGTAGCAAAATTTCCACTTAAAGTCCAACAAACCCATTAATATGAGTATTGTGAACAAGTGCAGAAGACAGGCAATGGACAAAATCTGGCTGCATTATATTTGGAGAATTGTGTCTCACTTTTAATGATGTTACTACCTGTTTGCTTCTGGAAAAGCCATCTCCTCAACATCAATATTTCTGGTAATCCTTTATTGGTCATAAATCATGAAACAGCATGATGTTAGAAAAATTAAAACTACAATAACTAAAAAGTTTCTGGAGATGCACATGATGGACATAAGCAGACTGTTACATGTGTTGGCTGCTTCTATAGAAGTGAACCATAAGATTATCAAGGACAGACATGGCTAGAAAATTTGCCTTCCCCTTACTCTGTATGTATCTTAAGTGCTCTGGTTCATTTATTATCTTTCCCATTCAAATATAAGCTACAAGACGGCAGGGAGTATTTTTGCTCTTTCTTTAAATCTCTAATCCTTAGCACAGTTGCACTGACCTAGTAAGAGCTATCTAATCTCTATCTTGATTTTCTAGATTCTATACTAGGGGAATTTATTCTGTAAAGTTTGCCGTCAGTCAAAGGGTTACACTTGAGGACCTAGAGGGCCACATGTGGCTTTGAAGTCTCAGTTTCCCTATCCCTGTTCTAGACCCTTTAGTTTTTAGCTCAGAGTTGAGCCCAAGTTGGAACTGGGACTTTAAGATCCTGTTTTTCAAGGTCAAGATAAAGACCTTTGTTTAGTCTTCTTACGATTGCAGGTCTGCTTGACTTAACATGGGCACATAGCGGTAGAAGTCTGATAAATGTTTACTGACCTACTATTGACTTTCCTCCACTCCAAAATGATTCCAAACAAATGAAAAGAGAGGGATTATGTAAACAGGTGAAGGCATTTAACAACACCAGACACTGATAAAAAGGATCTTTGAGCTGAGCCAAAGATCAAAGAGATGCTCCTGTTGGTTTAGGCAGAGCCTTGCAACCTCCCTGCTCCCCAGGCAGAAATAGTTACAAACTCCTCTAGGGCCTTTACCTTTCTCAGAATTTTCTCTGAACTGTTGTTGATTTAAACTCTTCTTCATAAAATGTCCCTAAGGGTTTCTTTTACTCTGGGCTATGTAAGAAATGTAAAATATAATCAACATGAAAGAGAGCACTGGATAAAATACTAAATTATGTAAACTCTGATAGTCTTTGAGTCAAGGATAGAAGACTTCTAAGAATAGAATTCATTTTGAAAATTAGGGATTCGAAGTTTCTTCAAAAAATTACTTTGAAGTTAAGGTAAAATGATAGAGGGCAGAGAGATTAAGTTTTCTCTCTCATAAGAAGGTTAGATCAATATGGAAAAAAATGTGAAGTACTTATCTATGTCATTATAATTTCCTGAGAGATGACTCTGTAATAAGGTTGAAATTGAGAATTTCTCTTTGGTTAAGATTATATGTGACTATTTTCATGACCTTTAGATTTCAAATTTAAAATGTTCACAGAAGCTATGGAGATTGTTAAGAGCTGTGCAAGTATTTTTTAACAAGCAATATTTTGGGCTTTTTTATTTTGATAGAATTTTAATGAGAATCCTCTATAAAAATAAATATCTACCTTACCTTTCAAGTCTTCCTATATTCATTCATTTTAAAAGAAGTTCTTGTATACAAAATTATCTTTAAAATTGTTTCTATTTTATTTTATATTTAAAAACTGATTTGTGCCTTAATGTGATTTAATAGCCTTTATTTCATTTAGAGACTGTAATTTGTGGCTATAACTTGGAACAGATGCTTGTGGACAACTAAAATAACAGGAAATGCAATCCTTAAAATCTGGGATATACAAATGTAAAACAATATTATAAGCCTATTGCTTTTCTGTATCTTGAATTCCTCCAGATTGTGAGTTCAATTCGTCCAGTCATATCTAGTCAGGGCTAAATAAGGGCCGTGGTTCTTTTTCATTTTTTAAGAATAGCAATAAAAGGAAATATGGTTTTCACATGTTATATTTCAATAAATTCATGGTACTTGTAATACAAAATTCACTACTGTTGATTTTTTTAAATTTTGACAAGAGGAGATTCCAATATCAATATCCTAAGAAAATTTAAAAAAACATATATTTGGTTATAGGCTCCAAGATATAAAAGCTGCATACTGAACTTATTGCCTGAAATATGTTGATATGTGAATGCACTGTTATTGAAGTATTTCAATTTTTTTAACTGCTTAAGAAATGATTGCCTGTGTTAATGCATATGTTATGTATTGTTTACTCTGAGCAGTGTAGCAGGATTCTCCAAATGCTTGTTGATTTGGGGTGCCTTTGTGGTTCTAGCCACTCAGATAAGAATTTTCAGTTGGTCTATGAAGAGTAAATACTGACATTCTGCTTTCAAAGTAAGAAATTATTCTTTGTATATCTTGCTAAAATATCAAATATTTCAAAAGGTTTGACAAATAGGACAGTCACCAGTTAATTTCACTCAGGGAAAAGGTTTTGAGAACAATGCCATCTAGAATTAAGATGAAAGTACTTTCTTCCTTTGAGGAAACTAGGTGTTGGACTCAGGAAGACTGGAGTTGAAATATTCCATCAGTTTCTTGCTTACTTTCCAAAACTCTTTCAGCCTCTGTTTCCTCATCTATAAAATGAATCCCAATTTTATTTTATATGATAATAGCTAGCTCACAGTGTTGTTGAGAGGACTACATGAGATCACATACATAAAGGACTCTGCAAACCTAAAAGTGCTGTGTTTCTGTTAACAATTATTATTTCTTTAGACCAATGATCTGCACAGACCAAACCTTTATGGCAGACTTTCCACCCCATACTGACTAACCTAGAGTAGGCATTGAATAAATGCTTTTCATTTTCCTTTTGTCTGACTTTACATTTGGTTAACTATTTGAAAATTCATGAACAAGTCCCTTGGCAGGAAAAGATTCATCCTCAAGGCTCAGTGAGCTCTGGAGACACAAGATGAACATTTTGCCTCAGTTTTCCCAGTATTTGTTTATGTTAGAATTATCCATGCTATCTGTATGTTGATCTAAGTTTGTCACTGTACATCTCTGCAAAGGGAACACAAATTGGTATAGCTATTTCTTTATCAAACTAAATATAATGCAGATAGTGAAATTATATAAATATACACACATAGAGGTAAGCTACAATCCTTACCTCTTCTTTTCTCATGGATCTCCTCCACCTTCTGTCCTTTGACCTCTCCCCTGGAAATAGATCTCCTTCATCACTCTCTGTCATTAAAAATGCTGACCCAAAATCTAAATATATCTTCAGTGTTTCCAGATCTATACTCCACACTTCTCTGAAAGAGGTCATTGCAACAGGCTAACAAATTATTAGATCCTTTGGTGATTCCAAATACTTCCATTTATGTTTTTTCTACTTCTTTATATTTAAGCTTCCCTTCTAGCTCAGTTTGCATGGAGAAATTGAAATAAAAATAGCTTTTGTCCTGACTTTTTCTGTCAGTCTATATCATGATTTATTTTTTTTTACTTCCTGTCATTTTTTAAAAATAATATATTTATTTTCAGTTTTAATAATCACTTCCATAAGTTTTACATTTTCTCCCCACTCCCCCCTCTCTCCTCAAAACAAGATGCAATCGTATGTGGGTTCTACACATACATTTTTATTAAATACATTTTCACATCACTCATGATGCATAGAAAAATTACAACAAATGGAAGAAACCATGAGAAAAGCCAAAACAAAACAAAACATAACACAAGAGAAAATCATCTTCTCCATTCTACATTCTGATTACATAGTTCTTTCTCTGGATGTGGAAGGCATTTTGCCTCAAAAGTCCATTGGGAATGTTTTAGGTCCTTACATTGCTGTGAAAGGTTAAGTCTACCAGAAAAATTCCTCACACACTGTGATTGTTACTGTGTACAATGTTCTCCGGGTTCTGCTCCTTTCACTCAGCATTAGTTCATATAAGTCCTTCTAGGTTTTTCTGAAGTTCTGCTGTTCATCGTTTCTTATAGCAAAATAGTATTCCATTACATTCACAAACTACAACTTATTCAGCCATTCCCCAACTGATTGGCATTCCTTCAATTTCCATTTATTGGCCACTATAAAAAAGAGCTGCCATAAATATTGTTGTACATGTGGGATCTTTTCTTGTTTTTATGATCTCTTTCGGATATAGCCCTAGAAACAGTATTACTGAGTCAAAGGGTACGCATATTTTTACATCCCTTTGGACATAGTTTCAAATTGCTCCCCAAAATGGTTGGATCAGCTCACGGTTCCACCAACATTGAATTAGTGTTCCAACTCTCCCACATCTTCTCCAACATTTATCATCTTCCCATTTTATTAAGGTAGCCAAACTGAAATATGTGATGTGGTACCTCAGAGTTGTTTTGATTTGCATCTCTGTAACCAATACTTATTTAGAGCATTTTTTCATATGACTATAGATAGCTTTAATTTCTTCATCTGAAAACTGCCTGTTCATATCCTTTGATCATTTATCAGTTTTGGAGTGACTTATATTCTTGTTTGATTCAGTTTTCTACATGTTTTACAAATTAGACCTTCATCACAGGCACTAGTTGTAAAAATCCTTTCCCAGTTTTCTGTTTCCTTCCTAATTTTGGTTGCATTGGCTTTGTTTGTGCAAAAACTTTTCAGTTTACTGTAAACGAAATTATGCATTTTGCATTTCATAATGTTCTCTATCTCTTATTTTGTCATAAATTTCTCTATTCTTCATAAATCTGAAGTTTGAACTATCCCTTGCTCTCATAATTTGTTTATAGTTTCAGCCTTTATACCTAGATTGTGTGCCCATTTGGACTTTATCCTTATGTATAGTGCCAGGAATTGATCTATACCCAGTTTCTGTTAACTCGTTTTCCCAGCAGTTTTTGTCAAACAGTAAGTTCCTATCCCAGAAACTGGGGTCCCTGGCTTTATCAAACAGTAGACTGCTATAATCATTGACTACTGTGTCTTGTATACTTAACCTATTCCAATGATCTATCCCTCTTTTTCTTAGCCAGTATCAAGTGGTTTTGATGATTGTTGCTTTGTTACACCATTTGAGATCTGGTATGGCTAGACCACCTTCTCTAGCATTCCTTTTCATTAATTCCCCTGATATTCTGGACCTTTCATTTTTCCAGATGAATTTTGACATTTTTTTTCTAGCTCTAGAAAATAATTTTCTGGTAGTTTGATTGGTATGGCAATGAATAAGTAAATTAATTTAGGTAGAATTGTCATTTTTATTATATTAGCTCAGCCATGAGAAACTGATGTTTTGCCATCTGACTTTATTTGTGCAAAGTGTCTTGTAATTGTGTTCATATAATCCCTAGGTTTGTTTTGGCAGGTAGACCCCCAGATATTTTATAGTGGCTACTGTAACTTTAAATGTAATTTCTCTTTCTAACTCTTGCTCTTGGGCTTTGTTTGTAATATATACAAATGCAGATGATTTATGTGAGCTTATTCTGTATCCTGCGACTTTGCCAAAATTATTTATTATTTCAAATAGTTATTTAGTTGTTTATCTAGGATTCTCTAAGTATATCATCATATTGTCTGCAAAGAGTAATAACTTCATTTCTTCTTTGCCTGTTCTAATTCCTCAATTTCTTTTTCTTCTCATTGCTAAAGCTAACATTTCTAGTACAATAGTGAATTGGTGATTATGGACATCCTTGTTTCTCCCCAGATCTTATTGGAAATGTGTCTAGCTTGTCCCCATTACATATAATACTTGCTGATGGTTTTTGGTAGATACTACTTATTATTTTAAGGAAGGTTCCATTTATTCCTACGTTCTCCACTGTTTTCAGTAGGAATGAGTGTTGTATTTTGTCAAAAGCTTTTTCTGCATCTATTGAGATAATCATATGGCTTCTGCTAGTTTTGTGGTTGATATGGTCAATAATGCTGATAGTTTTCCTAATATTGAACTAACCCTGTATTCCTGGTATAAAACCTACCTGATCATAAAGTATTATTCTCTTGAAAAGTTGCTGTATTCTTTTTGCTAATATCTTATTTACAATTTTTGCATCTAAATTCATTATAAAAATTGGTCAATAATTTTCTTCCTCTGTTTTGGCCCTTCTTGGTTTAGGTATCAGAACCATATTTGTATCTTAAAAAGAATTTGGTAGGACTCCTTGTTTGCCAATTTTCCCTAATATTCTATATAGTATTAGGATTAACTGTTCTTTAAATGTTTGATACAATTCTCTTGTAAATCCATCTGGCCTGGAGATTTTTTCCTAAGGAGTTCATTGATGGCTTGTTCAATTTCTGTTTTTGAGATGAGGCTATTTAAGTATTTTACTTCTTCTTCTGTTAATCTGGGCAATATATATATATATATATATATATATATATATATATATATATATATATGTATATATGTATGTATGTATGTATGTATGTATGTATGTATGTATTCATCCATTTCACTTAGATCATCAAATTTATGAGCATACAGTTGGGCAAAGTAATTTTTAATTATGTTTCAGTTTCCTCTTCATTGGAGGTGAGTTCACCCTTTTCATTTTTTATATTGGTGATTTGGTTTTCTTCTTTCCTTTTGTTAATCAAATTGACCAAAAGGTTTATCAATTTTATTGCTTTTTTCATAAAAGCAACTCTTAGTTTTATTTATAAGTTCAATAATTTTTTTAATTTCATTTTTATTAATCTCTCTTTATTCTTTCAGTATTTCTAATGGGGTATTTACTTGGAGATTTCCAATTTTTTCTTTTTCTAGCTTTTTCAATTGCATGCCTCATTCATTGATCTCTTCTTTCTCTGTTTTATTCATGTATGTAGTCAATGATATAAAACTTCTCCTAAGAACTTTTGCAGTGTCCCATAAGTTTTGGTAGGTTGTTTCATTATTGCCATTCCCTTGAATGAAGTTATTTATTCTTTCTATGATTTGTTGTTTAACCCACTCATTCTTTAGGATTGGATTATTTAGTTTCCAATTAATTTTTGGTCTACCTTTCCATAACCCCTTTTTACATAAAATTTTTATTGTATTATGATCTGAGAAGGACGCATTGACTATCTCTGCTTTTCTGCACTGAGTTGTGAGGTTTTTATACACTACTACATGGTCAGTTTTTCTGTATGTGCCATGTACCACTGAGAAAAAGGTGTATTCCTTTCTATTCCCATTCAATTTTCTCTAGACATCTATCATATCTACCATATCCAGAATTCTATTCACCTCCTTAACTTCTTTCTTGTTTATTTTGAGGTTAGATTTATCAAGTTCAGAGAGGCGGACATTGAGATCCCCCACTAGTGTAGTTTTGCTATCTATTTCTTCCTGTAATTCCCTTAACTTTTCCTCTAAGAATTGAGATTCTATACCGCTTGGTGCATATATGTTTAGAATAATATTACTTCATTTTCTATGGTGTATTGTAGCAGAATATAGTTTCCTTCCTTATCTCTTTTGATTAGATCTATTTCTGCTTTTGCTTTGTCTGACATTAGGTTTGATACCTCTCATTTTTTTTACATGACCTGAAGCATAATATATTCTGCTCTAACCTTTTACCTTTACCCTGTGTGAATTCTCTTGTTTCAAATGTGTTTCTTGTAAACAAAAATTTTGCAGGATCATGGTTTTTAATCCATTCCACTATCTGCCTCTGTTTTATGGGAGAGTTCATCCCATTCACATTCACAGTTATGATTACTATCTGAGTCTTTCTCTCCATCCTAATCTGCCACCCCTCCCCATTTATGCTCTTGTTTCTCCCTTCCCCTCCTCAATAGAGATTTACTTTTGACCACTGTCTCCCTCGTTTCCTTTTCTTCTATCAGTCCCCCTCCCTTTTTATTTCTGTTTTCCCTTACTGCTTCTTCAATTCCTTTATATTTGTTTATTTTTTTTAAAAAATCCTATGTAACACCTCCAGACTCTCCATTATACTAAATAATGAGCAGGGTTTCAAGTTAAAAACTTTTCAGATTACTGAACTTTATCACAACTCACAAAGCAATTTAACAGTGGAAAAGTAATAAAGAACTGACATCAGCTTGAAAGGAGTTCTTTATGAAGTACCCTGAAAATCTGTCCTAAATCCTGTGCTGATTACCATTTTTATCATAGATGGCATGCTCATCAAATTTGCCGATCATATAAAGCTGGAAGTGATAAATATTGGATTATGGAGTCAGGATCCCCCAAACTTCAAGTGACTGGAACATTTGGGACAAATACAAAAGTTGAAATTTAAGAGATGATTGCATAGTTAGGGATGAAAAAATAAAATACATAAATATCAGTAGGGTCATGAATGTCTAGAAACCAGCTAATCTGGGGAAAAATATAATATGATTTTAGATGACTTTAAGAAAGGCAACATGCACAAGACTAGGCCAGTCCTGCTGTACTGTCTTATTGCACTACATCTAGAAATATATGTTTGAACTTGAGCACCATATTTTTGAAAGAACATTGTCCAAAGGACTGTGACCAAGGTGGTGAGAGGCCTTAAGGTCATACTATATGAGCAAGGACTGAAGAAACATAGAATGTCTAGCCTAAGGAAGAGAAGATGGGGGTTTAGTGGTGGTGTGGTGTGGATGAAGGAAGAAAATTGATAGCTGTCTTCAAACATTTTCCCAGCTATCATGTAGAAGAAGGATTATATTTGTTTTAGTAAGCCCCAGAAGACAGAACTAATAACACCTGGAGGAAGTTGTAGGGAGGAAGATTTAATGTAAGAAAAAATATGCTAAGAATTGGAACACTCCAAAAATTAAGTGGGCTACCTTGGTGATAGTGGGCTCTGACTCACTAAATATCATCCAATGATCACTGAATATATTGGGTATGTTTAGTAGATACTTATAAGGTCTGAGTTTGGACCAGATGGCCCCTGTGCTTCTTTCCAATTTTGAGATTTTGTGATTCTACGAATCATGTTTTTCAATTAAGTCGAAAATAGCCAATTCAATTATGAGAGGCTTGGAAAGTAAACATCTTGGTTAGACTGGAGAAGTTCATTACAGTGTTGGCATCTACTAATAATATAAGTATAGTGGTAACTCATGTATTAATAAATCCTCTGAGAAAAAAAGCTCATTTTAAGGTCAGCCTGGCACCAAATAAGGCAGGGTTGAAAGTAAATCCATGTTATAGAAAACTCCTCTGTGCATTCCATATTATTCCTACCATTCAAACACAATGTGCCATGGAAGACAATACTTTTTCTAACATAAGTCTTACTGCGTAATGAAAGTTGCCAGTATTCTACCTATAGCTTTGCTCAAGGAAGAGGCATATCTAATTCAGCTTTCATTGAACAAACATTTATTATGTGTCTAAGTGCGAAGCATTGTATTATGCACTTAGGAAGATTGAAAATTTAATAAGTAGCTCTTGTACACATGGAGTTCATGATTTGTACAAGTGATAAGCCATACATAACCTATACTCCAATACTTAATAATTCATTTATTTTATTGGTGTGATCTTTCCTTACCTCATTAATTGTGAGTTTCCAAGGTCAAGACAATGTCAGTTTGTGGTAAAATTTCTGGTTTGACTTTTGTAAAACATGTCTTGATGAGTCCTCACAATCAATTACTCACCCACCTATCCTAGAAGACTTTCCAGAAGCTTGACACAATCTTCCAGAATATGTATGTACATCAGTGGTACACTTTCAAGAAGGCATGCCTTTACGTTGCTATGAACTATGAGAGCCCAAATTAAAGGAGCAGATATATGCATTTAGAATCAAAATACTGTAATGTAATTGGGTCATAAGGAGAAAATGCCATTAAAATTCTTAAGAAAACATTACTTCTAGATGGAATAACGAAGCCTTCAAGAATGTGTAGCAGTTGGGCTTGACTTTGAAAGATTGGTGAAATTACAATAGTTTCAATAGTAGACAAGTGAATGGCAGGTTTAGGAAACAAACTGAGAAGAGTTATAGAAAAAGGAGAGTGTGGAACATGTTGAGGGGATGGAACATAATCCATTTTGACTGAATGTATAGAACTCCATTTTAGTCTTAGTTTTTCCATCTGTAAAATTAGAGTAATTATACTTGTCATGCTTAATTGGAGAAACTCATGAAACCATGCTGACTGAACTCACTAAAAGCTGATGTTTACATAATTTCAACTAAGCCTTCAATGTGTCAAGGAGATCTTTTCTATGCCTCTCTAATTGATTCACTATCCCACTCACAACAACTCTTTTTTGCAAAACATATCATACCTCCTTAAATATCCTGTGGCATTCCTTCCTCCACTCTCTCAGCTGAGGACCTTGACTTTGAAAACAAGTGAAGTCATTTGCCAAGTGCTTACTTGTCTCCCCTTCTCATCTCATGTCACTAAAGTGGTCTTTGTCACTATCATCACCTTCATTCTTATTGCTTCTAAAGAGATGTCCCTTTTTTCTTGCCAAAGAAAATCTTTCTATACTCACAAGAGATCCCATCCTATTTTATCTTGTCTTCTCCAGTGGACTGTTCCCTTTTTCGTTCCTACTCTCTCCCTGAACTTAGTCTCTTCCTGTCTACTAGCTGCTTCTCTATAATCTACAATCCCCACATCAGTAAGTCAGTCAGTCAGTGAGAAAAAAAGAATTTATTAAGCACCTACTTTCTGGCAGGCACTGTACTAAGCACTGGGAATAGAAAACAAAACAAAAAAGGTCCTTGATCTCAAGATGCTATTGGGGAAACAAGTTAGAAACAGCTATGGCAAAACAAAATCTAAATATACAGGATAAGCTGGTCTCAAGCAGAAAGCACTAAGATTAAGGAAGACTTGGAAAGGCTTTTTGCAAAAGATGAGACTTCATCTCTCCTCCATCCTTAAAAAACATCCCCCATCTCTTTCACGGCTAAACTATTTGAGAAAACTGCAGATAATAAGTGGCTCCATTCTCTCCCTCTCCCTCTCCCTCTCCCTCTCTCCCTCTCCCTCTCCCTCTCCCTCTCCCTCTCCCTCTCCCTCTCCCTCTCCCTCTCCCTCTCCCTCTCCCTCTCCCTCTCCCTCTCCCTCTCCCTCTCCCTCTCCCTCTCCCTCTCCCTCTCCCTCTCCCTCTCCCTCTCCCTCTCTCTCTCTCTCTCTCTCTCTCTCTCTCTCTCTCTCTCTCTCTCTCTCTCTCTCTCCCTCTCCCTCTCCCTCTCCTTGTCTCTTTCTCTCTCCCCTCTTAACTCTATAGAATCTGGTTTCTGACCTCATCATTCAACTACAAATATTCTTTGCAAGGTTACATAGCCTTTTCTCAAGCCTTCTTAACATCTCAACTTTCTTTGACACTGCCAATCATTCCCTTTCCCCTGATAATCTCTTCTATCTAGGTTTTTGTGACCCTACTCTTCTGGTTCTCTTCCTACCCATCTGACCACTCCTCATTCTCCTTTACTGGCTTTTCTCAGCATCTTCTATATTATTTCACTAAGTGATCTCATCAGCTCCCATGAATTAATTCATCATTTCTGTAGAGAATATTTTCAGATCTACTTATCTGGTCCCAAAGTTCTTTCTTACATATCCAACTGCCTATTGGAATCTCAAACTAGACATTTGATAGACATCTTGAACTCAATATGTCAAAATTTAAATTAATTATCTTTCTCCCCAAACCCTGAATGCATTGCCATTGTCCCTATCATCCAGGTTCAAAACACATATCATCATAGACTTCTTATTCTCTCTTACTTTTCTCCTCCCCCATAGACAGTCATGATATATGTCTCCTTTTCTCCTCTGACACTGCCACCAATATTGTGCAGACCCTCATCACCTCATGCTCACTATCACAATGCCTTCTACTTAGATTCCTCTCCTCAAATTGCTCTCTCCTTCAGTCCATCCTCCACTTAAATTTCAAATTAATCTTCCAAAAGCACCGGTCTGCCCATGTTACTTCTCTGTTCAATAATTTCCAGTGGTTCTCTATCACTGTTAGGATCATGTTTTCTGGGAATGAAATCTTTTGTTTGGCTTTTAAAGCTTTTCACAATCTTGCTCCTTCCTACCTTTTTAGTGTTCTTATGCCTTACTCACATGTGCTCTCTGATCCAGTATCACTGTCTTCCTCTCTGTTGCTTACACAAGACCCTACATCTCCTGAGCATTTTCATTGTCTTTCTCCATGTCAGGAATCCTCTTTTCACCTCTCCCTTCACTGTTTCTTGGCTTCCTTGAACTCCTAGAAAAAATTTTACATTCTACAAGAGCCTTTACTAATCTCCCCTTAATAGCACTGCCTTCTTTTTATTTGGAGGTTTCTGTGAAGCTAAAAAAAGATTGCATTTATGTGTATATATACACATGCACACCTAAAACATCTTGTATGTACACACACATGCACACATATATATACACACACACATATATATATATAATTTTACATAATATTTTCAGTTTCACATTACTTGTTTAGATGTAAAAGACTTTTTCAAACTTTGAAGTGTCTATATACGGGTTAATTCTCTTTATCATCATCATTATTGATATAATGAAAGAGAATACTTGTATACAGCAAAGTTTTCTAAAATAGCAAATTTATAATAGGTCTTGGATTCTGCGCTAAGGACTTTAAAATTTATTCTGTAGATAGTTGGAAATTATTGTAATTGAATGATGTGAGCAGACCAGTACAGTGGAAGGATTAATGTTAGGAAAAACTGGAGGAAAGATAGACTAGAAATGAGAATTTTGCAGGTTATTGCAACAGTGCAATGAAATGACATATTTAGAGCTGGAAAAAACTTTGGAGACTATCTAGTCTGACCTAGTCTTCCTTTTACAGATGAGGAAACTGAGGCCAAGAGCTACTAAATAGCTTAACTAAGATCATGAAAGTAATAAGCGCCAGAGGCACTTGAAATGCTCTGACTCTAAATCCAGTGATGCTTTCAGTGAACCATGTTGCCTCTTAAGACCTAAACTAAAGTAGTAGCAGTGGCGATGATAAGGAAGTCACAAGAAAGCATTAAAAATAGTAACAGAAAATACGTTAAGAAATCATAATGGGAAAGAATTACTTTTTATTCACTAAAGGGGATGGGAAAGAAACATAAAATTAGCTCATTCCAACAGGTCAATGATTATTTCAGGTCCGTGATTTGAAGAAAAAGAAGGATACATACTTCACCATTTCAGCACTATTGAATTGAATGAAAGAGGTAAGGGCACATCATTAATGACATCAAAATTCCTACCACCATCCTTTTGAATCTCCCCATTAGTCAATTTGCCTCCATAATCTGGTTTTCTCTCTGGATTTTCAGAGACCACAATTGAACTAACTGGTTGATTCTCTGAGTTAGGGATAAAGAATCTTTATTTTAAAAACCTCCATTCCAAATAATGTCAAGCCAGGTTTTCAAATCCCTTTCTGTTTGGGATTCAGTGAACAGCAAAGTCATAATGTGAGGCTCCATAGCATAGTAAGTACAATACAAAACTTGGAATCAGAAAGACCTGGGTTCAAATCCCATCTTAGACACTTAGTAACTGAGTGACCCTGGTCTGTGTGGGTTGGTCTTCATTGCTTCTAAGGCCCTTTCTAGATCTAAAGTATGATTCTATGACATAATCCAACTTCCCTAATTGAGTTTACTCTTTCTGACACCTTTCTTTCAATTAACTGAAGGAAAAGTAAAACTTTAGGGGAGGTCATAAAGTAGACATTGCTTTTATTTTTATTTAATTAATTTATCTTTAGTTTTTATCATTCTCTTCCACAAGATTTTGAGTTGCAAATTTTCTCCTCATATCTCTGCTTTGCCCACCCTAAGACATCATGCATTCTGATCACCCCTTCCTTCAATCTGTCTTCCCTTCTATCACACCTCTCCCTTCCTTCATCCCCTTCCCCTCAATTTTTTTGTAGGACAAGGTAGATTTCCTTACCCCATAACTGGTATGTCTTATTTCTCAGTTCTATGTAGAAACAATTCTTAACATTCATTTTTAAAACTTTGAGTTCCAACTTCTCTTGCTTCTTCCCTCCCCACCCATCCCCACTGAGAAGGTAAGCAATTCAACATAGGCTATACATGTGTAGTCATGCAAAATACTTCCATAACTGTCATGATGTGAAAGATTGACTAGATTTCCCTCCATCCTAAACTGCCCATTTATTCTATTCTCTCTTTTGACCCTGTCCATCCTCAAAATTGTTTACTTGTAAATTACTCCCTCCACCCATTTGTCCCCCCCTCTATCATCCCACAGCTTATTCCCTTCTCACCTATTTTCCTGTAGTGTAAGATAGATTTTCATACCAAAATGAGTGTGCATGTTGTTGCCTCCTTAAGACAAATCTGATGAGAGTAAGGTTCACTCTTTCCCTCTCACCTCTCCATTTTTCCCCTTCATTGAAATAGTTTTTTCTTGCCTCTTTTATAGGAAAGATAATTTACCCCACTCTATTTCTCCCTTTCTCCTCCCAATATCTTTCTCTCTCACCCCTTAATTTTATTTTTTAATATATCATCCCTTCTTATTCAGCTCATCCTGTTCCCTCTGGCTATATCTATATAATCTCTCCAACTACCCTAATACTGAGAAAAATCTCAAGAGTTACAAGAGTTATCTTTCTGTGTAGGAATGTAAACAGTGCAACTTTAGTAAATCCCTTGTGATTTCTCTTTCCTGTTTACCCTTTCATGCTTCTCTTGATTCTTCTGTTTGAAAGTCAAATTTTCTATTGAGTTCTAGTCTTTTCATCAAGAATGCTTGAAAGTTCTCTATTTTATTGAATGATCACTTTTTCCTTGAAGTATTACACTCAGTTTTGCTGAGCAGGTGATTCTTGGTTTTAATCCTAGCTTCTTTGACCTCTGGAATACATATTCTAAGCCCTGATACCTTAAGGTAGAAGTTGCTAGATCTTGTGTTATCTTGATTGTGTTTCTACTGTACTCAAATTATTTCTTTCTGGATGCTTGCAATATTTTCTCCTTGACCTGGGAGCTCTGGAATTTGGCTACAATATTCCTAGAAGTTGTCCTTTTGAGATTTCTTTTAGGAAGTGATTGGTGAATTCTTTCAATATTTATTTTACCCTCTGATTTCCAGAATGTCAGGGCAGTTTTTCTTGATAATTTCTTATAAGATGATGTCTGGGCTCCTTTTATTTATCCTGGCTTTCAGCCTGTCCAATAATTTTTAAATCGTCTCTCCTGGATCCATATTCTAGGTCAGTGGTTTTTCCAATGAGATTTTTTGCATTATGTGCTATTTTTTCATTCCTTTGGCTTTGTGTTATAATTTCTTGATTTTTCATAAAGTCATTAGCTTCCATATGTTCCATTCTAATGTTTAAGGAATTACTTTCTTCAGTAAGCTTTTGGACATCCTTTTCCATCTGGTCAGTTCTGCTTTTTTAGGCATTCTTCTCCTCGTTGACTTTTTTGGATCCATTTTGCCATTTGGGTTAGTCTATTTTTTAGGTGTTATATTCTTCAGCAATTTTTGGATCCCCTTTAGCAAGCAGTTGACTCTTTTCATGATTGTCTCACTCATTTCTCTGTCATTTTTCTTCCAAATATTTCGTCTACTTCTCTTGCTTGATTTTCAAAATCCTTTTTGAAATCGTCATGGCCTGAGATCAATTTATATGTTTTTTGGAGGCTTTGGATGTAGGAGCTTTGACTTTGTTGTTTTCTTCTGTTTGTATATTTTGGTCATTTTTGTCACCAAAATAAGATTCTATTGTCTGATTCTTTTTCCACTTTTTACTCATTTCTCCAGCCATTTATTTGACTTTTGAACTCTTTGTCAAAGTAGTTCTCTGCTTCCAGTGGGAGTGGGGGGTATACTGTCAGCTGCTTGATCCCCCCACCATCTATAGGCCTAGTGTTCCAGAAACAGCTGCTGCCTCTGTACCTGCTACAGCTACCATGGGCTTCTCCACCCCCTCCACCATCCTGGGACTAGGGCCAGATCACTCTACTCTTTCACATAGGTCTGACAGGATTTTTCCACTGCTCCTCCAGTTTGTTCTCATCATTTTGGAGTTGTGCAGTCTGGAAACTGTCACAAGTGCCAGAGATTCAGTCCTGCTGAGTCCTGCTCAGGTCCCATCTCTGCTGGCATGGGCCCATGCTGGACTGTGCTCTGTTCCCAGAACAGAGTGATAGACATTTCCCATCGATCTTCTAGGCTGTCCTAGAATGGAGATTTGCTTCACTCCATCATTCTGTAGGTTCTGCAGTTACAGAATTTGTTTAGAGTCATTTTTTACAGATATTTGGCTGAGCTTGGGAGGAGAGCTCTAGCAAGTTCCTGCTTGTACTCTGCCATCTTAACTTCCCCCTGTCCTCTCCTAGATATTGATTTTAAGATGACTACTAAATTCTCTATTAGGTTCCTTCTTCCTGAAATGATTATTTATTTGAAAAACTTTCTCCTTTCTATTCAATTAAAAAAAATTAAGTATCTACTACTTGCCAAGTACTGTGCTGGATGCTGGGGATGCAAAATCCAAAACACAACAAGCCTTTAATTCAAAGAGATTACGTTTTATTATGGCAGACAGCATATGCACTGATAAAATAAAGAAAAAAAGAAAGAAAGAAAGAAAAAAGAAAGAAAGAAAGAAAGAAAGAAAGAAAGAAAGAAAGAAAGAAAGAAAGAAAGGAGGGAAGTAAGGAAGGAAGAAAAAGAAAGGAAGGAAGGAAGAGAAAGAAAGAGAGAGAGAGAGAGAGAGAAAGAAAGAAAGAAAGAAAGAAAGAAAGAAAGAAAGAAAGAAAGAAAGAAAGAAAGGAAGGAAGGAAGGAAGGAAGGAAGGAAGGAAGGAAGGAAGGAAGGAAGGAAGGAAGGAAGGAAGGAAGGAAGGAAGGAAGGAAGGTGGATGAATACTGGGAAATCAGTAAAGCCCTCCTATCAAAGGTAGTGCCCTTTAAGGCAGCTAAGGATTACAAGAGAAGGAAACAAAAAAGAAAGATTTCCAGGCATGGGTAATACGTAAAAAGGTATGAAGGCAGGGGATAACACTACATACACATAAAACTACAAGTGGAAATGTTTGGCAGGAAGATAGAGCACAAGAAGGGAAGTAATTTGAAATCTGTTTAGAAAGATAGTTTGAAGCCACATTGTTAAGAGTTTTAAGGGACAGATTTTCTATTTCATCCTATATGCCATAGGGAGTTACTAAAGCTTCTTAAGGAGGAGAAGGGCATGATCAAGTCTGTACTTTCCAGTGATTCCATGTAAACATTCACCATAATCAGATTTTAAGGTAATGACAACATATGAGCTCCTAGGGAAAATTTTCACATCCAAAGCCAATTAATTCCTCTACTCCCTCCCCTTTCCTTGCCTTTCCTCTTATCCTTTTTCTTCTCCTTTCTTTTCCTCCCTCAAACACAGTCATCAAATTCAAGTAAGATCAAGTGTGCATGTGCAAGTTTAGCACTTAGCACATTGCCTCAAATTTGTACCCAATAAATATTTGTTGCATTGCAATGAATCAAGGATACACACTGGTATTTGACCTTCTGGCATAGCCAAAGCACTGGAATTAGAGTCAAAATCTAGAATTTACATCTCAACTCTACTGCTTCCTACCTGTCATACATTCTTAAGTTACTGCTCTATGAACTCAATTTCATATTCAGCCAATTAAAGATCTGGGACCAAATGACCTCCAAGGTTCCCACAAGTTGTGAACTCCTGATGCTATTTCCTAGGGAGCTCCCTAACTCACAATTTCAAAGTCTTAAAAGCTAACATTTTTTTCATCTAGTTATTCAGCCTCTGATTATTCAACCTTTGGTGTTTGAATTTATTTATTTTATTTTTATTTAATTTATTTTAATTTTGGTGGCTTAGAATAGACTAGGTGAATTGAGACTGATGTCCAAGATTATTTAACAGTATCCACTAAGCACTTCCCTCCTTTCAATCTCCCCAATAATACTGTAGGGGCCAATAAAAAAAGAATCTCAATCACAGCCCATAAATGTACTTCACCAATTATATTTGTATGTGATTTCGTTTATCTATGACTAAATCAATAAGACAGAACATATGCAATTTTTTCATAAATTTAGGTTTATAAAATTAACACATGTAAAGCTACTGCTTTCTTTCTATATTCTATGCCTACAATGTGAGAAGATGGAATTGGTCCTGTATCATCTTCTTATTGATCCCATTTACAGTTAATCGACTTTATTTTCTAACTGCTTAAGTCACATAGTTCTTTGTCTCTGAACTTAGTTCAAAGATTCCACTGTTCTGCCAGATCTCCTGATAACCACTGATCTATTCTTGCTTCAAGAAATTTAACTCATCTTGGGAGTTGCATGTGAACACAAGGGAGTTGAATCTAATATCTTTATACCACCAAGCTATTCTTCAAGAATGTCTGGTTTGGGGGGTGGAGCCAAGATGGAGGAGTAGAAAGACACATATGCCCTAGCACTTCCCCCACAGTCCACAAAATACCTGTAAAAAATGTCTCTCAACAAATTCTAGAGCAGCAGAAGCCATAGAACAACAGAGTGAAAGAGATTTCCAACCAAAGGTAACCTAGAAGGCTGACAGGAAAGGTCAATTTCATGGGATGCTGAGCAGAGCAGAGCTCAGCCCTGGCCATGCTGCGCTGGGAGGAACAGGATCTGAACAGGCCTCTGGGGCAGAATTTCCAGCAGGAAGGGTCCCAGATCCCTCAACCCACAAAGGACAAAGAAATCTCCAAAGGTCAGTGTGGGAGGGCTTTCCCAGTTGGGAGAGAGGGGAATGGGGTTCCCCCAATACTAGCCCCAGGCAGGGACTATGCACAGACAGCCTGGGTCCATTGTCCTGGCAGCTAAGCTTAAAGCCTCTGGCAGCATTGAGCAACTGATCTGAACCTCAGCCCTCAGTGGTGGCCCTGCCTTCACCCAAAGCCCCTAGGGGAGTTGAGCAGCTGATCTGAATCTCAGTCTTGAATACGGTAATAGGGAGAGGAGAAACACTAGGACCCTCCTCTTGACAAAGGATTCAGAAGTTAAGTAACTAGCTGGAAAAATGCCCCAAAAAGGGAAAAGAATTAGATCATAGAAGGTTACTTTCTTGGTGAACAGGTGTCTCCTTCCATCCTTTTGAATAAGGAAGAACAAGACATACTGTCAGAGGAAGTCAGTGCCTCTGCCTCCAGTGCCTCCAAAATGAATATGAAATAGGCTCAGGCCATAGAAGAGCTTGAAAAGCAAATAGCTGCTTACTAAAGAAAACCTAAAGAAAATACTGAGGAAAAAAGCACCTTTAAAAATAGGCTACCTTGGTTGGAAAAGGAGGTCCAAAAAGCCAATGAGAAGAAGGAGGCTTTATAAAGCAGAATTAGCCAAATGGAAAAGAAAGTTCAAAACCTCATTGAACAAAATAATTCTTTAAGAGAGAGAATAGAGTTCAGGGAAGCTAATGAGTATGAGATAAACCAAGGAGTTAGAAAATAAAACCAAAAGTTTGAAAAAATAGAAGATATTGTGAAATATCTCATTAGAAAAACAAGTGACCTGGAAAATAGATTCAGGAGAGACAATTGAAAAATTATGGGACTACATGAAAGCCATGAACAAAAAAAGAGCCTAGACATTATCTTCCATGAAATTATCAAGGAAAACTTCCCTGATATTCTAGAACCAGAGGGCAAAATAAATATTGAAAGAATCCATCTATCACCTCTTGAAAGAGACCCAAAAAGAAAAACTCCTAGGAATAGTGTGACCAAATTTCAGAGTTCCCAAGTCAGGGAGAAAATATTGCAAGCAACTAGAAAGAAACAATTCAAGTATTGTGGAAATACAATCAGGAGAACACAGGGTCTGGCAGCTTCTACATTAAGGGATCAAAGGGCTTGGAATAGGATATTCCAGAAGGCAAAGGAACTGGGATTAAAACCAAGAATCACCTACCCAGCACAACTGAGTATAACACTTGAAGGGAATAAATGGTCATTCAATGATATAGAGGACTTTCAACATTCATGATGAAAAGAGCAGAACTGTTTAGAAAATTTGACTTTGAAACACAAGAATCAAGAGAAGCATGAAAAGGTAAACAAGAAAGAGAAATCATAAAAGACTTTCTAAAGCTGAACTGTTTACATTCCTACATGTAGAGATAATATGTGTAACTCTTGAGACTTTTCTCAGTATTTGGGTAGGTGGAGGGATTATACATACACACACACACACACACACACACACACATACACATACACATACACACACACAGAGTACAGGTTGAGTTGAATCAGAAGAGAGGATATCCATAAAATAAAACAAAATAAAATAAAAATTAATGGGTGCAGGAGGAAAATACTGGAAGGAGAAAGGGAGAAATGGAATGGGGCAGGCTATAACTCATAAAAGAGAGAAGAAAAATCTTGTTCAATGGAGGAGAAATAGGAGAAGGTGAGAGGGTAAAAGTGTAGCTTACCCTCTTCACATATGGCTTAAGAAGGAAATAACACACTCACTAAATTTGGTATGAAAATCTATCTTACACTACAGGAAAGCTGGGGAGGAGGGGACAAGTGGGGTGAGGGAGATGATAGAAGGGAGAAATAGGAGAAGGGAGTAACTAGAAATAAACATTTTTAGGAAGAGACAAGGTCAAATGAGAGAATAAAAAAAGGGGGCACAGGGTAGGATAGAGTGCAATACAGTTAGTATTACACATGATTATTATGGAAATATTTTGCAAAATGACACATATATAGCCTATATTAAATTGCTTGCCTTCTCAGTGGGGATGGGGAGGGAGAGAGGGAGGGAAAGACATTGAAATTCAAAGTAATAGAAATGAATGTTGAGAATTATTATTGCATATAACTGAGAAATAAGAAACACAGGTAATGGGGAATAGAAATTTATCTTGCCCTACAAGAAAGGAGAGTAGATGGGGATAAGGGAAGGGTGGGATGTGATAGAAGCGAGGCCACTTTGAGGGAAAGGGTAATCAGAATGCAAGGTGTTATAGAGTGGGGGGAGGGGAGAGATGGGGAGAAAAACTGGAACTCAAAATTTTGTGGAAATGAATGTCGAAATCTAAAAACAAATAAATAAATACAATAAAAAAAAAGATTAAAAAATGATAAGAAAAAAAGAATGCCTGGTTTGCTGTCCAAAAGTCTGGCTTGGATCTTGGACCTGAATTCTCAGGAGAGAAGGAGGGAGTCATTGTTATCCCCCATTACCAAACTTTGAACCAATTATATTGTTCCCTGTGTCTCAGCCCTGCATCATGTTGTCCTCAATTCCATGATGTCATCTATCCCATTCTAGTCTTTGTTTTGTACTCCCCAAAACCTATAAAAGGGAAGCTATCCTTTTGCTTGGAGTCTTTGAGGCAATCTGTTAACCTGTTTATTGACAGGAAGCATTCCCCTTTAATAAATATTTTCTTGCTCAAAGAAACGTGCCTCAGTTTACCTTTTTGTTGAATTTCATCCACAACAAATTCAAACCACTGTTTTTGACAGTACTGGTCAAACTATTATGTGTGTTCAGATAGATATCTTGGTTGTCAGTGCCAGGACACAAGTAGCTTTGGACCAATGGGCCAGAGTAGTCTAGGAGTTTAGCATGATGTAGTTGAGAGAGTACAAAAGTAAAGTCAAGGGACTTCTATTCTACCTACAGCTCTAGCCACAAATAGTTATATAACCTGTTACAACTCATTTCATTTTTCTATGTCTCAGTTTGTATATCAAGGTAATTTCTAAGTTTCCAATCCTACGATCCCTGTGATTTCTTTCCAGCTCTTAGATATTATTGTACTTTATCATATTATTTTGCATCCTATCCTATCATAGCATGCTGCGATATATATGGCTAGGCAGCATGGTACAGTGATTAAAATACTGCACTTGAAATCATAAAGACTGTAGTTCAGTGACTGTTTCTGAGACTTCTTAGCTGTTTGAACATGGGAGAAGTATTTAACCTCTTGGAATCTCACCTATAAAAGAGACAGGGATAATTCCTGAAGTGCAGCTCACATCAGGTAACATATAAAAAGTGTTTTGTAAATTGCATACTACTACATAAGCATCAGGAGTTGTTATTAATGCAGTATCCCAAATGTCTTAGCCAAGTTTTAAACTTTAAACACTTACACACACACACACACACACACACACACACACACACATATGTGCGTGTATGCATCTCTCTATCTAAAATTTTGTGGCTGCTATACTTAGGTCTATCATTCTTATTATCCTAGTCCTTTGTGTTTTAAGGGACAAAGAAGTGAACCACACTAGTATACAGCACAACTCAAGTGGCACACAAGTTAGAATTAATACCTGTCAGGTAGAGGGAATAGGTCAGGTTGGGGATGATTAAATCAAATGAGAGAGCAGAACAAGACATACTTGTAGGGGTTGTACAGGCAATTGTTGGAAAGCCTAACATCTGATTTTTGAAGTAGTTCCAATCAGATGGGCAAATGGTGTCAGAAAGGACTAGGAGTAGTCAATAAGGTGAACCCCTAGAAGATAGGTAATCAATGTAATGGATGTGTCACAGATAGTAGGGATCCACCCATGGCAACTTGGCTTCAGAAGAAGTTTCTAGTCCCTGGGTGACTAGGACACATGTTCAGAGGTCTCTCCAGGGAGGTAATAGAAAGTCAGTCCTTCAGTCAACATGTATTTGTGCTATGCAATCAAAGAATGACAAACATATTACTAACCTGAAGGAGTTCACATTCTAAGGGGGCAAGACAAGTGCAAACACCCATGTACATACATGATATGGAAGAGAAACTCAGAAGTAAGGCACTAATAAAATATGCTGGTTGGAGAAAGAAAAGACATTTTACAAAAGAGTTTCTGTGGTGGAAAAAATCCATTACTTTACTGTCCAGCTTTTGATGAAGAATGTCCCTAAATTTCCTAATATGGTTCTCAGATAAAGACCCACAGTTTGCTTCCAGGCCCATTCTCAAAGGCTTTATTTGGCATTTTCATGGCATAGCATTAGATGACAATCCCCCTCATGTAGCACTCTAGGACACTGAGTCCTAAAAAGCTAGTACTAAGGCCTAAACCACACAACTAGAAAGTAAAAGCCTGAGACTAGTTCTTTAATGTTTATTGTTTCCCAATGAAACTTAACTAAAAAATATCACTTCATAGGCACATTTATATTTGTCCAATTTATATTTTTGAATTGGCAAATGATTTAACTTATACCCCAATATATTGCCTTCTCTTCCTTCTATTATTCAAGACTCTTGTCATGAACACAAGATGATTTTTCAGTTTACGTTTAAAAGACAAAATATAAATTAAATTAAACTGTTCACATGTGATCTTTGGCAAGTTACTTAGCCTCTTTGGGGTTTAGTTTCCGCATCTGTAATGAAAGTTGTAATAGGATCAGCAGTTTCCTGATGTAGTTTCCTGGACTTCTCTGAGACAGATTTTACCCTCAACAAACTGATTGGTCCCAGCTTCCTTTGATGAAGTTTCCTGAACTAAATGCATAAAAGTTCCCAGCCTCATGGGCTTAGGGCCTCTTGGACTTGACGGATACTTGAGATCACATGAGTTGCCATACCATGATCACATCCTAAGCAGATGCACTTACCAGATGGAGAGGAGGGAGACTGAATATAGACAAGCTAAATGCCACTGAACCCTTGTTGTATATCCTTGCTATTTCAAAGCAAAATAAACCTCCTCCTTTGTTAACTGGTCAGTGCCTTACAGGTGCCTCAGTTTGTCTTAATGTCACCTTTCAAAATACACCTAAGATAAAGGGGTTGGACCAGATGATCTCTGAGGTGTCTTCCTGCTTTAGATTTAAGGTCTTCCATTTAAATAGAAGCAAACAGCACCAAAGGAGTGAGAAATAATTGTTTCCCTTTGAAAATCAGCTTAGAAAGTATCACAAGTATATTTTAAGACTTTAATGTACCCTCTAGGGAAAAAGGGCATACACTCTACCTCCTATTCTGAAATATCTTCCATATTTCTTTTTTTTAAGTTCTGCCTTTTAAAAATATAAGTGATAGAATCTTTAAATGTTATAGGGATAGTTACTTGAAAAAAGATGTCTTCAAAATGGTAAAGTTTTCCAACAATAGGTTTCATTGATGATCCTGAGATTTTCTGCTTTGTACTTGCTACAGGTAGCTCACTGTATAGAGTGCTGGGCCTAGAGTCAGGAAGACCTGAGTTCAAATCCAGCCTCAAACACTTACTAGCTGTGTGATGCTGGGCAAGTTACTTAACCTCTGTCCGCTTTAATTCACTGAAAAAGGAAATGGCAAACCACTCCAGTATCTTTGTCAATAAATCCCCATGGACAATATTGGTGTGCTATGGTCCACAAGGTCCCAGAGTCAAATGTTGGACAGTAATAGCAACAGTTAGCCCATGAGACTGCCAAGGTGGATTATCATATTTCCCTTCAAAGTGGCAGTTCCCTACAGCACCACCAGAGGACCTCACCCAGAAATATCACTGGGCCAACAGGCAGATAGGTACAAATTCCAAGAGGATATGCCCTGTCCTTGAACAGTAGCCAAACTTCAACTTCTATGCAGTGAATGTTGATTCTGCATCATATGAAAAGAGAGTCTCATAGGCTCCTAGTGAAGTTTAGTAAAGGGGAAATGAAACAAAGAGGCACTTCATGGGGAAGTACTGTACCTGTGCCCATTTAATTTAGTTTTTAAAAGCTCTCCTGCTGAGTTTTATGGATGGGAAAAATGGTAGATGTTCTGTATTAAGAACAGGCAGTCAGGGCACTGCTCTTAATGTGTCTTGGCCAAGGAAGGCCTTCAATTCTAGGCCTCTTAAAGAAGTGAAAAGTAAGTGCAACTCCTCTACTGAAATAATCATGAGAAGAATTATGGAAAATGTGAGGGTATGTTTATATGTCTCCAATGACTAAACTGTAGCGGAACATAAGTATGTATTTATATCTCTTAAGGTCATTTAAGGTCAATTCCAATTATAATATGAGTCCTCAGATTTTGTCCCTATCTTTAAAAGATGTGTCCAGTATCACTTTACTTTGCTAGCCTGCAGGGACATAGTCATTCCACAGTCAGTCAACAAGCATTTATTAAGTGACTATTGCGTGCCTAGTTAGTTAGTAGAGTGGTTAGATTGTTGGGCCTAGAGTCAGGAAGACACATTTTCCTGAGGTCCAATCAGGTGTCTGATAATTACTAGTTGTGCGATTTGGGCAAGTCACTTAACCTGTTAGCCTTAATTTCCTCATCTATAAAATGAGCTGGAAAGGAAATGGTAAACTAGTCCCTTTGCCAGGATGGAGTCACAAAAGAGTCAGACTGAAAAGTGTGCTAAGCTCCGGAGATATAAAGAAAGGCAAAAATAGTCTCTGTTCTCAGGGAGCTCAATCTAATGAAGAAGACAACCTCGAAAAAGCTACTTACATACAAGATATATGCAGGATATATTAAGTGCAATATCAAAGGGAAGGTTTTTCTCATAGTAAATTCTTAATAAGTGCTTCATTCATTCACACATTCAAGATTAAAGAAGTCGGGAGCTAGGTGGTACAGTGGATAAAGCAACCAGCCCTGGGGTCAAGAAGACCTGAGTTCAAATACAGCCTCAAACATTTACTAGTTGTGTGACACTGGGCAAGTCACTTAATCTGAATTGCCTCAAACAAACAAACAAAAAAAGATTAAGGAGGTCTGATAAAGGCTTCTTGAAGAATAAAGGAGTTTAGCTGAGATTTTAAGGAAGTTCGGGAAGCCAGGAGGCAGATAGGAAAAGAGTTCAAGGCATAGAAAATAGTCACTGAAAAACACTTAAGAATTAGTGTTTAGTAAGAAAAGCACTTAAGAAACACTAAGAATTAGGACACATAATGGAACACGCAAGGAAAAATAAAGAAGTCAGGGTCAGTGGATTTTAAAATATAAGGGGGTGTAGAACAGAGGCGGATCATGAAGGATTTTAAAAGCCAGGCAACGGGTTTTATGTTTACAACAGCAGGTAATAAGATCAAGAAGTAAAAGAGGCCATAGATCTTCTGGATAAAGCTTCATCGGAATGGTTGACCTATAGACCTCTTCTGCCTTATTACCATGCAGACACAGACATACCAACCAGGGAAATTTACCTTTTGGTATTTTCTCTACTCCTCATTAGTCAGAGCATTTCACTTTCCCTTGAGAAGGAACTCAATATACATTCACCATCCTTCCCCAGGGCTGCCTGAACTCTTTCATTCTTCCTGCTATAGTTTGAGGGGCAGAGGCCAGAGAAAAGATTGAATTTCCTGAGAGTAAGGATGCCTACAATTACAACAATGATATTGGCCATGCTAGTTGAAGAGAGTACATGTATGTGTGTATACATGCATGCATATGTAGGTGTGTGTATGAATGTATACACATATGTGCACATACATGTGTATGTATATATTATATATTCCTGCCTCATATTGGGTATACATATACACACATACATATGCACATATATACACATGTATATAACACACATATAGTTGAGTACACATATACATATGTGTACGCATGCAGATACATGTGCACACAATACATATGTGCATCCAAATACATGCAAGTATACATATATGCATATATACATATGTATATGTGCATGCACATGCACATATATATGCACAGACACACAAGGCTATCGACCTTAAGAAAATCCAAGATTCAGAATACTCAGACAAATTTGAGGAAATACAGATTACAGACTGTAAAGGCAGGTTAATACAAGCTAGCGATGCTTGCCAGTGCAGCAGACACCAAGATCTGACAACCAGTATCCAGGAAGATCCACAGTATCATGACCACTGGCATGGCAGCATTACAAATAGCATTTGCGTTCGGTTTGTGATTCTGAAACTCCAGTCCCAGACCCAGTACCTTCCCTCTTCTACTGACCCAATGGACCTTGCCTATAAAAATCTGAGTCCTGAGGTCTTTTGTGTTGCCTTTTTCACTAATGATGCCACCTACTGAAAAAGCAGCATTAAAGTGTAAACGGCCCTTGTTGGCATCAGTCTTTCTTCCTTTTGCTTTGTTATTTAATTCTTCTTTTCTTTACTCTCCTTCCCCCAGCTTCCCCCTCTTAAAGTGTTTAGTTAAAATCCTTCATCCTCTACTTCCCTCTGACTAGTTATTAATTTTTTTCTTATTATTATTAAATTTTTTAATTAAAAGGACTTTTTTGTCTTGTTCTTTTTTTCTAACTTTCATTAATAAGTTCATGATCTGTATACTTATTTATTCTCTCTGTAACTTCTGTTCCATTTTTATTTAATTTTCCTCTTCATTCTTCCCACCACTCCCCCCACATCCCATGATGGAAATTTTCATTTGTCACAAATCATGATTCTCTTTTGTATTTGCCATGCAGTTTCCTCTCTGGTTCATTGTATTCCCACCTTTCTGGATATTGGTTGCCCCAAGGAAGTCAGGTTTCCAGTTTCTTGAGACAGGATATTGTCCGGGGAAGCACAACTTTCTTAAAGGAAACCAAAGTGTGTGCCAAATTCTCACCAATCAGATCCATTTTAAGGCCATGTTCTCCCATTACAGAGAACCAACCATATTAGAGTTCCTTAGTGGGACTCTTTACTCCATTGGATCCTATCTTCCCCTCTATTTGACAATTTCTATTCCTCTTCTTTCCACCTCTTCCGTTCTCCTTTGTCCCCTCCTTGCTAAAAGACTACAACAGTTATCCTCCCTTCATTGTGCACTTATTGACTTAATTAGGACAGATCATATGCGCCTCGATTTAATTTTTTATTTTTAATGTGATCCCACAAAATTGATTCACCTGCAGAGATGGTTACAGAATTTAGTGTGAGATGCTTCAGGTCCGTCTGATTCTCCACTGCTCACTCCCCTTATTTCTCTAACTTCTTCTATTGTTATTGCTGCTGCCGCCACTGCTGTTGTTAATGAAATAAATGTCATTCACTATTTAGGATTTTTTCCCTAACAATCACTTTTCTTAAATCCTCCTCTTTGATGGTTAACCCCTACTCCTAACCTCCGGTTATAATAGTTGTTGTCCCTCATCTTCGAAGAGGACCAAAATGACATCACCATGATAAAGTGAAATTTCAGCGTGTCCGACTGTGGCTGATCAGACCAATATGAGCTTGGAATGTTCTACCGCAGGTTGGGCACAGATAGCTCATGTGAACATTTGGGGTGGAGAACCCAAATGTTCACATACTACATTTACTTTGTGCTATCTCAGTTCTGCTTTGCTCAAAGAATGCAGCACCCTTTCTGATGTGGGCATGCCATGCTGAGCAGTCCTGTGCCAGTGTCTCCCATGCTGTACAGTCAAATCCAAAGTTCCTGAGAGAGATCTTGAAAGTGTCCTTGTATCACTTCTTCTGACCACCATGTGATTGCCTGCCCCATGTGAGTTCTCCATAAAATAGTCTTTTTGGCAAGCATACATTTTGCATTTGAGCAATGTGGCCAGCCCATCAGAGTTACACTCTTTGAAACATAGTTTGAATTCTTGGCAGTTCAGTTCAGGCAAGGATTTCAGTGTCTGGTACCTTATCCTGCTAGGTGATTCTCAGAATCTTCCTAAGACAGTTCAAAAGGAAGTGCTTCAGTTTCCTGGTATGGTGCTGGTAGACTGTCCATGTTTCACAAGCATATAACAATTAGATCAGCACAATGACTCTGTAGACCTTCAGTTTGGTAGTCAGTCTAATGCCTCTTCTCTCCCAAACTTTTCTTCTGAGCCTCCCAAACACTGAGCTAGCTCTGGCAATGTGTGTGTCAACCTCATTGTCAATGTGTACATCCCTGGAAAGTACACTACCAAGGTAAGTGAACTTATCTACAGCATTCAGAACTTCTCCATTTGTTGTAACCGATGGTTCCACGTATGGATGGTGTGGTGGTGGCTGGTGGAGCACCTGTCTTTTCTTGGTGTTAATTATTAGGTCAAAATTAGCACAGGCAGCAGAGATTTGATCCGCACTTTGTTGCATCTCAGCTTCAGAGGCTGCATTGAGTGCACAATCATCTGTAAACAGAAAATCACCGCACCAACACTCCCTCCACTTTGGTCTTGACTTATAGCCTTTTCAAATTGAAGAACTTACCATCAGCACGGTAGCTGAACTTGATGCCATGTTCATCCTCATTGAAAGCATTTGACAACATGACTGAAAACATCATGCTAAAAAGCATGGGAGCAAGCACACAACCCTGTTTCATTCCATTGGTGACTGGGAAGGCACGAGAGCTTTGTCCATTATCTAGAACCCAAGCAAACATGCCATCACGAAATTGATGTACAATATTGATGAACTTCTCCAGGCAACCAAATTTTGACATAATTTTTCATAAGACCTCATGACTAACAGTGTCAAAGGCCTTGGTCTGTTCTATAAACATTGTGTATAGACCTTTCTTCTGCTTCTGGACTTTCTCCTGCAGTTGTCAGGAGCAGACATCATATCAGCTGTTTCTCAGCCCTTTCTGAAGCCACACTGGCTCTTAAGTAGATGACCATCTTCCAGGGGAAGGATTAGCCTATTAAGGAGGACTCTAGCAAGAATTTTGTCAGCAATGACTAAAAGAGAGACCTCCCTGTGACTGTCTCAGGACAATCTATTTCCTTTACCTTTATAGAGATGGATAATGGAGGCATCCTTGAACTCCTCTTGCCATATAACCTGGAAAATCCAGATGGCACTTCAAGGCTATCTCAGTATTTTTCCAAAATTATAATTTTACTTCTCATAAGCTGTAGTGCCTGCCCCATGTAGATAAGGGGACAGAACTGGCCCCAGTTGGATTCCAGTTCCTTTTTATGCAGGCCTCATGCTGACAGACACATTGGTTGCTACCCCAGCTTCCTCTCATCTTTGCTTTTTTGACTGCTGAATTGGCATATGTCGATTTTCATGGGATTGTGGAGAGAATCATTTGAGGGCAGAGGGCAGAGTTCCTACTAACTTGAAGTCCCCTAAGCAGGGGGTCACTTCAAGAATCAGGAAACTATTATCTCTACCTCAGGTACGCTGGTAGAGTTGAGGCTAACAACTCTTAACAGTACAATGGGAAAAGGGCAAGGTAGGATGTGTGGGCAAATATTGCAACATCAGGGATACCCCTGAGTGATTCTCAAGGCATCTGACCATAGATATCCTTCTGAGCCTCCTTCTGAGCATGGAAACTGGTGGGAGAAAAGGGCTCAGTGAGTGTCTTAAGGTATGAAATTCTTGAATGTTAATTCCTAATACTATTACTTTGTCACATGTTTTGTTTTCTCATGCAGCTATTATTGCTTTAACTTTGGTGCACAATTCATCTTTGGGGAAATTTTTAAGAGTTAGTAGATACTGGAGAAAATCTCTAGTCATAATCTTTTTGGTCATGGGGATTAGATTTATGATTTTACCAAAATAGGGAATTCCTAGATGAGGAAACTTACAGTTTTACAGAATTACCTGAACATCTGGGAGGATAAGTGAGTTTCCCAAGGTCTTATGACCAGTATGTATCTGAGATAGGACCTATACCCAGATTTTCTTAGTTCCAGGCCAGCTCTCTATCCACAAAGCTATGGATGCCTCTCAGACTTATGAAAAAAAAAAGTTACTTGTTGTCATTTAATTTTATCTAAGATATTAATAGAAGTCAGTGTTCCAGTAAATATCTCATGTGCTTTCCTTACAAATCAAACCTTGGATGAAACCTTGAAAGAGAACTTGAAAATGAAGAACTGAATATGAATGTCATCCATGGAACATTTGAATATTAGATAAGAAACCAATCTAAAACAAAGCCAAACTAAGTGACATTTTTCTTGCAAAGGGATCATAAACACAGGAGTGATGTCATTAGAGAGTAATCCATGAACATGTAAGTACTATGGCGACCAGTTAGCTTAATATATTTGGCATGAGAGTAGAACTCGTAATCTTTGGTTTCAACAAACATTGAGCTCAACCACTCCAGTTTCTTGGCTGTTCTTACCTTGATGTGGTCACTCATTTCAAGTGCCTAGTGCCATATCCTGAGTTTTGTCCAACATGATTCACAATGACAGCATAGAATTAGGAATGATTCTAAGACAGGGAAGACAGACTGCCAAAATAACTGTTCCATTCCACTAGGAATTCAGTTAGATCATTTCTCTAACATTGTAGAATAGGTTTACCTGCTGGGATTTCTCTTCTTCACAATTTAGTTGTTTTTTTTTTTCATTGAGCAAGACCATTTTGGCCATACAGCCAATGAGTTTAATGGGATACATTGATTTTTAATTCGCCCTTTCTCTTTTTCCTCTCTCCCATCTTTCTCTTTCTGTCAGTTTTTTAATGGAAACTTTTTGTTCTCTTACAGATAGATAAAAGAAAAGATTCAGATACATCTTTAGGTTGAAAGTCACCTTCTTTCTCTAAGAAGTGAGCTCACTCATTTTGGCCTACAGTATAAGTTTATACATTGAGATACTAAATCTTGGTTTTGATGACAAATGAAAAACATGGAAAAATGCACTAAACTGGTGAATGTGATATCCTTTTTTTTTTAATTAAAATACCATGTTCATAGTAAGTGCTTCATATGTGTTGAACTTATATTGAAGAATTTTTTTTTTTACTTCAATGGCCTTGTTGTTCCATTGTTTCAATCATATCCAACTCTTTGTGACCCCATTTAGAGTTTTGGTAAAGAGTGGTTTGCCACTTCCTTCTTCAGCTCATTGTACAGATGAGGAAACTGAGGCAAACAGGGTACAGTCACTTGTTCAGGGTCATATAACTAAGAAATATCTAAGACTGCATTTAAACTTCCTGACTCTAGGACCATTGCTTGGTCCGCTGCTCCACCTAACTGCTATTATGACCTAATGGCAGTTAATTAACAGCAATAATGCATTTCTATGCTGCTTTAAAGTTTGCAAAGCATTTTTTTCATATAAAAGTTATTGCCCCCATTTTATAGATGTGGAAACAGACAGAGACATTAGGTGGCTTGTCTATAGTCACACTACTAGATTGTATTCAAACTTAGGTTTTCTAACTACAGCTTCCACAGGATTTTCATTTTAAGGTCATCTTTGTTTTAATATATGTTCAGTTATATTTAAAATATATACATTTAGACTTTTGGAGTTAGAGCCTTGATGGAACTGTAGAGAAAAAAATTCACCTAAACTCTTCCAACAGCCCCCTCCAAGCAACTTTAAGAGAATTCCTCAAATTGAAATCTGGAATGGTAGAGCTAATGGAAAGTAAGAGTAAGACATTCTTCAAGCTCAAGACACTTAAGAGGTCAGAAAGAGAGATGATCTGTGATATAGGCTGAGCCAGAGTCCAAGTGAATGAAACACCAGTGGTGAGCCAAGGTGAAGTAACAAAAGCAAAAGTAGCTTTGGGATCTCTCAACCCAATGATGATAAAGGAACCTGGCAACTGATTAGAAAGAGATTATAGCTAACCCCCATGCTAGGACTGGACACAGGACCAGACACTGTGTGGCAACTACATTGCCTATACCCACTTCTGGGTCATAGTTTAAAAGGTGGAATGGAACACTTTTGGTCAAGAGTGAAGAAGGGCAGTATCTCTTTCTACTCCAACTAATCTGGGACCCTCCGGAACAGTGCTGTTTCCAGTTCCAATTAAAAGAAACTGATAGAGAAAGGGGGGAGAGAGGAAAAAGAGGGAGGTAGAATTAAAAATTAGTGTGTCCCATCAAAATCATTGGCAATATGGCCAAAATGGCCTTGCTCAATGAAAAAAATCAATGGAAGTTCAACGTTTATCAAGGACTTACTACAATTATGGGATTATTGATTCATCTTATTTCAACTTAGAAAAAGAATGTCACATTTATAAGTTTAGGACCCTGAAGAGCGGTGTCAATTGCAATCCCAAGGGAATAGGGGACCTTCTTGAGCAAAAACCTAAGTTAAAACAAGTAGAGCAGGGACCATACCTCACTCCAGATCACACCACTATGGGAGCACTAGAAATTTTGGAACACCCCAGAAATAGCTCTGAAAACAGCAATGCGAAAAATCCTGAAGCTTGAGACAGTGCCACACCCTAACCCCTAGCTAGGAACAGTGCCCAACTTTAACATAAAGTTCAATAAATAAATAGCACAGGAAAATTAACAAACAACAAGAAAACAACAATATAACCAGATTATAAAAATCTACTAGGGTGACCAGGAAGATAAAGACGCAAACTCAGAAAAAGACAACAATGTCAAAAGAGGTGCAAGCAAACCCTCAAAGAAAGATTTGAATTGAACACAAGCCTAACAAGAAATTCTGGAAAACATTTAAAAATTATATAAAAAATAAAATAAGAGTGGTAGAATAAAAATAGGGGAAAGAATGATAATGAATCAAGAAAATTATGAAAAAACAATAGCCTGGTGAAAGGAATACAAAAGTTACTGAAGAAAGTAACAGTTTAAAAAGCAGAATTAGACAAATGGTGAAAAGAGTACAAAACTTCACTAATGAAAATAACATCTTAAAAAGGAGAATTGGACAAATGGAAAAAGAGGTACAAAAGTTTACTGAAGAAAATAATTGCTTAAAAATTTGAATTGGGTAGCCATAACAAACCTGAGTAGGAAGGCCTGGGTGGCCTGAAGAAGGAGCAGCACTTCAGATTCTCAAATATATCAACCCAGGAAGGGAATTCAGTGGAACTGAGAGAGAGAGAGAAGCACAACACCCCAGGTAACAGTAGCAGCTCTCCTGAGACTATCAGTCACAGATTAAATGTCTGTAAGTCACCAACTTGAACTTCTAGTAGTGAAGATGGTGGAGTGATCTGTAAATGCTCCACTCCTCCCCTTGTTGACCTTGAAAAACTCAGAGAACATTTCCTCAGGAAAAATCCTGGAACAGTGGGATCACCTGAAGGGGTAAACAGTTTCTTAGCCAAAGTAGCTAGGAAAATCTCACAGGGGGTTCCCTGTTGCTATGGCTGAAGGAGACCAGTGCTGGAATGGAGCTGTTCCAGACAGCCACACTTCAGCAAACCAGGAGGATATCCTGAGTCCCAGGGGGGGTGGGGGGGGTGGAGCCCATAAGCACAAACACCAGGACCCCAGGTGTGCCTTAACACAGCTAGGGGAATCAGGAAGACACTAGCGAAGACTGGGTTTATCAAATATTGAGAATTTTTGTGCTCTAGCTTGGGACAGGAAACCTCCTGTAGCCAGACCCCTTTCCCCCACACCTTGTGCAGTGAGCTCCAAAGTAAATCTGGAAAAACTCAGAAAGACTTCACCTGGCACCAGCCAGCTCAACACCAGTTAAGCTACAGTAGTCTAGCTTCTACCTGAAAGAAACAGAGGCAACAATACACAAAGCCTCAAGTTCTAAGCACAAGAACTGTGGGAATGAGCCCCCTGTGCCACAGAAGCAGACATGCACTCTAAAAGTCAGGAAAAGTGTGATTATCATGAGCAAGAAGCAAACCAGAAAAGAAAAGACCATGGAAGCTTACTATGGGGCAAAGACCAAAACACAAATGCCGAAGAGATCACCATTGAGACTGTACTCCCATCTGAAACCTCAAAAGGGAATATGAATTGGTCTCAAGCACAAAGAACATTCTTGGAAGAGATAAACAAGGATTTTAAAACCCAAATTAGAGAGGTTGAAGAAAAATTGGCTAATGATTTTAAAAATATGAAAAAAGAATTCATGGAAGAATTTTAAAAGAAAATTGGACAAAGGGATAAAGGCATACAAAACCTAACTGGAACAATTGGACAAATGGAAAATGAGATGCAAAAGTTAATTGAAGGAAACAATCTATTAAAAATTAGAATTGGGCATGTAGACTCTAATAACCCTTTGAGACATCAAGAATCAGCCAAACAGAATTGAAAGAATTAAAAAATAGAAGAAAATGTAAGATATCTCATTGGAAAAGCAACTAACCTGGAAAATAGATCCAGGAGAGAAAAATCTAAGAATTATTTGTCTACTGGAAAGTCACAAAGAAAAAAAGAGCCTGGAAAATATCATCCAAGAAATAACCAAGGACAACTGCCCTAAGGTCCTAGATCCAGAGGGTAAAATAGTCATTGAAAGAATCCACTGATCACTTCCTGAAAGAGATCCCAAAGTGAAAATACCAAGGAATATTGTTGCTAAATTCCAAAACTATCAAGTAAAGGAGAAAATACCACAAGCAAGCAGAAATAAATAATTCAAATATCGAGGAGCTACAGTCAGGATCACATAGGACCTTGCAGCCTCTACATTAAAAGATCAGAGTGACTGGAATTTGGTAGGGCAAAGGAGTTTGGACAACAACCAAGGATCAATTACACAGCAAAATTGAGAATAATAATTCAGGCAAGGAGATGGACATTCAATAAAACAGGGGATTTCCAGACCTTCCTGATGAAAATGCCAGAGCTCAATAGAAAATTTGATCTTCAAATACAAGTCTCAAGAGAGGCATAAAAAGGTAAACAGGGAAAAAAAAAAACTTGTTATTCAATATGGGCAAATTGTTTATATCCCTATGAGGGAAGATGATACTTGTTAATCTAAAAAAATTGTATAATAATTATGATATTTAAAAGGGATATACACAGATAGAGTGAGTGAGTATAAATTAAATGATGTCATGATAAAAATGCGATTTAAGGGTGTGAAGGGATTGTAATGGGAAATGTGAAAAGGAGGACACAGTAAAAGATAAATTACAACACAGGAAGAGGCATAAAAACATATTACAGTAGAGGGAAAGAGGGGAGGGAGATGAGTGCTGTTTGAGATTTACTCTCATCTGATTTGGTTCAAGAAGGGAACAATAAAATCAGTTAAGTATAGAAATCTAATTAGCCCAATAAGCAGTAGGAGTGGAAAGGGGAAAGAAAAGGGAGGAGAGGCTAAAAGGGAAGGAGGAAGTAAAAAGGGAAAAGGGGAGTAAAAGGGAGGGGGGCTGAAAGAAGGGAAGGAAGACTAAGAGAGGTGGTGGTCAAAAACTAAAATTTTATTGTGGAGAGAAAGGGAGAAGGAAGAATTAAAAGCATAAACAGGGGAAATAGGATAGAGGGAAAGACATAGTAATCATAACAGTGAATGAGAATGGGATGAACTTTCCCATAAAATGGAAGCAGATAGCACAATGGATTAAAAATCATAATCCAACAATAGATTGTTTGCAAGAAACACATTTGAAACAGGGGGATACACACAGGGTAAAGGTAAAAGGTTGGAGCAGAATATACTGTGCTTTAGCTAATGCAAAATAAAGCATGGGGAGCAATCCTAATCTTAGACAAAGCAAAAGCAGAAATAGATCTCATCAAAAGAGATAAGGAAGGAAAATATATCCTGTTAAATGGCACCATAGACAATGAAGCAATATCATTACTAAGTAAATACACCAAGTGGTATAGCATCCAAATCCTTAGAGGAGAACTTAAGGGATTTACAAGAAGCAATAGACAGCAAAACTATACTAGTGGGTGACCTCAAATGTCCTCCTCTCTGAACTTGATAAATCTAACCTCAAAATAAACAAGACAGAAGTTAAGGAGGTGAATAGAACTCTGGATATGATAGATATGATAGATCTCTAGAGAAAATTGAGTGGGAATAGAAAGCAATATACCATTTTCTCAGTGGTAGATGACACAAATACAAAAATTGACCATGTGTTAGGGCATAAAAACCTCACAATTCAGTGCAGAAAGGCAGAGATAGTCAATGCATCCTTCTCAGATCATAATGCAATAAAAATTATGTGTAGTAAAAGGTTATGGAAAGATAGACCAAAAATTAATTGGAAACTAAATAATCTAATCCTAAAGAATGGGTGGATTAAACAACAAATCATAGAAACAATCAAGAAACTCATTCAAGAGAATGACAATAGTGAGAAAACCTACTAAAACTTATGGGAATTCTTAGGTGAAGTTTTGTATCATTGAATGCCTACATGAATAAAATAGAGAAAGAGGAGATCAATGAATTGGGCACGCAGCTGAAAAAACTAACAAAAGTATTAATTGAAAAACCCCAAGTACTTATCAAATTAGAAATACTGAAAACCAAAGGAAAGATTAATAAAATTGAAATTAAGAAAATTATTGAACTAATAAGTCAAACTAAGAATTGGTTTTATGAAAAAAACAATAAAGTTGATAAACCTTTGGTCAATTTGATTTTTTAAAAAAAAGAAAACCAAATTACCAATATAAAAAATGAATAATAGGGTGATCTCACCTCCAACAAGGAGGAAATCGAAACAATAATTAGAAATTACTTTGCCCAACTGTATATTCAGAAATTTGATCATCTAAGTAAGATGAATGAATATTTAAATATATGTATACACACACACACACACACACACACACATATATATATATGTATATATATATATATATATATATATATATATATATATATATATATATATATATATATATATACATATATATATATATATCCACACATATATTGCCAAGATTAACAGAAGAAGAAGCAAATACTTAAATAACCCCATCTCAGAAAAAGAAATTGAACAAGCCAGCAATGAGCTCCCTAGGAAAAAATCTCCAGGGCCAGATGGATTTACAAGTGAATTCTATCAAACATTTAAAGAACAGTTAATCTCAACACTATATAGACTATTTGGGAAAATTGGTGGAGTCCTACCAAATTCTTTTTATGATACAAATATCGTTCTGATACCTAAACCAGGAAGATCCAAAACAGAGGAAGAAAATATTGACCAATTTCTCTAATGAATGTCGATGGAAAAATTTTAAATAAGATCTTAGCAAAAAGAATACATTGACTTATCACAAGAATAATACATTATGATCCAGTAGGTTTTATACTAGGAATGCAGGGCTGGTTCAATATAAGAAAACTATCAGCATTGTTGACCATATCAACAACAAAACTAGCAGAAATCACATAATTATCTCAATAGATGACGGAAAACTTTTGACAAAATATGACATCCATTCCTATTGACAACACTGGAGAGCATAGGAATAAATGGAATTTTCCAGAAAATAATAAGCAGTATCTACCTAAAATCATCAGCAAGCATTATATGCAGTGGGGATAAGCTATATGCATTTCCAATAAGTTCAGGGGTGAAACATGGATATCTATTACTCTCATTTTTGCTCAATATAGTACTAGAAATGTTAGTTTTAGCAATAAGAGAAGAAAAAGAAATTGAAGGAATTAGAATAGGCAAAGAAGAAACTATGTTATCACTCTTTGCAGATGATATGGTGAAATACTTAGAGAAGCCCAGAGAGTCAACTAAAAAACTACTTGAAATAATAAACAACTTTGGCAAAGTTACAGGTTACAACATAAACTCACATAAATCATCTGCATTTCTATATATTACTAACAAAGCCCAGCAGTAAGAGATGGATAGAGAAATCCCATTTAAAGCTATGGTAGACATTATAAAATATCTGGGAGTCTACCTGCCAAAACAAACCCAGGGACTATATGAACACAATTACAAAACACTTTTCACACAAATAAAGTCAGATCTAAGTAAGTGGAAAAACATCAGTTGCCCATGGGTAGACTGAGCTAATATAATAAAATGACAACTATACCTAAATTAATTTACTTATTAAGTGTCATACCAATCAAACTACCAGAAAAATATTTTCTAGAGCTAGGAAAAGTAATATCAAAATTCATCCAGAAGAACAAAAGGCCTAGAATATCAAGGGAATTAATGTAAATAAATGCTAGGGAAGGTGGCCTAGCCCTATCAGATCTCAAATTGTATTGCAAAGCAGCAATCATGAAAATCACTTGGTACTAAGAAATAGAAGGGCAGACCAGTGGAATAGGTTAGGTACTCAAAATACAATATTCAATGAATATAGCAATCTACTGTTTGATAAAACCAAGGACCTCAGCTTCTGGGATAAGAACTCACTGTTTGACAAAACCTGCTGAGAAAACTGGATAACAGTGTGGTGGAAAGTGGGCATAGAACAATGTCTGACACTGTACACAACAATAAAGTCCAAATGGATACATGATCTAGGTATAAAAACTGATACTATAAACAAATTAGAGGAGCAAAGGATAGGATATTTGTCAGAATTATGAAGAACTATATGGCCAAACAAGAGATAGAGAACATTATGAAGTATAAAATCAATAATTTTGATTGCATTAAATTGAAAAGTTTTTTCACAAACAAACCTAATACAACCAAGATTAGGAGGGAAGTAGAAAACTGGAAAAGAATTTTTGCAAGTAGCGTTTGTGATAAAGGCCTCATTTCCAAAATATATAGAGAATAGAGTCAAATTTACAAGAATACAAGTCATTCCCCAGTTGATAAATGGTCAAAGGATATGAACAAGTAGTTTTCAGAGGAAAAAATTAAAGCTATCTATAGTCATATGAAAAAAATGCTCTAAATCACTATTGATTAGAGAGATACAAATCAAAACAACTCTGGGATACCACATCACACCTATCAGATTGGCTAACGTGACAGAACAGGTACATGATAAATGTTGAAGAAGATGTGGGACAGTTGGAACACTAATTTGTTGTTGGTGGAGCTGCAAGCTAATAAAACCATTCTGGAAAGCAATTTGGAACTATGGCCAAAGCACTACAAAAGTGTGCATACCCTTTGACCCAACAATATCACTTCTAGGACTATATCCCAAAGAAATCATAAAAATGGAAAGAGTCCCACATGTACAAAAATATTTATAGCAACTCTCTTTGTGCTGGCCAAGAACTGGAAAGATATGAAATTTTGCAAAGTGAAATGAGCAGAACCAGGAAAACATACACAGTATCAGCAACACTGTGTGATGATCGACTACGAATGACTCAGCACTTCTCAGTGACACAATGATACAAGAGTCATGACTTGTATAAAGGATTCATGAAGGAAAAAGCTATCCATATCCAGATAAAGGACTGATGGACCCTGAATGCAGATTGAAGCATACTTTTTCACTTGCTTAATTTGTTTTGTTTTTTTTTCCTTTTGATATGTTTCTCTGTTCACAACTATGAATAATATGGAAATGTTTTATATGATAGTATATATATATATATGTATATATACATATACATATATATATATATAAAACCTATATTAAATTGCTTACCATTTTAGGAAGAGGAAAGGGGAGGGAGGGAGAAAACTTTAGAACTAAAAATCTTGAAATAAGGAATGCTAAAAATTGTCTTGACATGTAATTGGGAAAAAAATTAAAATACCATAAATCTAAAAAAAGTACGATAGCTAGAAAAAATAGAAGTTAAAATTCCAATAAAATACATAGTCAAGGTCATACAAGAAGTAGCAATGTTTACTCTTTGAAAGATCTTGTAATAAAACATTCCAAAGGCAAAAGATAGAGACTTGTAGCCAAGAATAATTGACCCTGAAAAGCTGAGTTAATCCTAAGGAGTGGGGTAAGAGATATATCTTTAATGAAATAGAGGATTCTCAAACATTCTCGATAAAAAGTCTAGACTTAAGAAGTAATTTTGAAATGTAAAACCAAGACCCAAAAGAAATATTGAGATGTAAACTTATTTGAGCAATTGGAAGGGGTTATTTGATAATGGTTATCATTCTAATGAAGGGACAAGAAGCAAGTGACTCTTTAGAGCCTTAACATCTTCAAAGGTTATTGAGATAATTATTTGACCAATTTTCACATTGGGAGTAGAAGGCTTTAATAGGAGAAAAAAAAAGAGGATAAGAGAAATACATTAGTATAGAAAGAAGGATGGGAAACAGACCACGGTATTTCTCCTAACTGGCATGGGTAAGAAGCATATACAAACATGGAGGAGGTGGTGTGGCAGCAAGAAAGACATGAACTTCACTTTGTCTGAACAGGATCAAGGAAGGTTGAACACATGAGTGTAAAGAAAGTACTAGACAATAAACCAAGTTCTCCTAATATAATTGGCTTGTGGACTTCAGAACAAGTGTTTGTATTGCTTGCAATCTGCTTACCATATGAAGGGGAACCTTTTAATTGACTATTAAGTCAGAATTGAGAATGCATTCCAAAGGTATTAACAAACCAAAATGTTTTCTCTTTTCTACCTGACTGCATTTGAGTAAGTAGTCAAGGACTGTTGTAAGGCTCCAGGTGGGGAAAGAAACCTTTTAACTTCCCACTGTCATATGGCCCTACTTCTGTTGCTTCTGTCTCTGTTGTCTCCATTTTTTTCCAGTCTTACGTAGTCTGGAGGTCACTAATCTGTGACCTTTTGAGCTTTGAAATGTTGAGAAAGTAGGTTTCTAGAGGTTCAGTAGCCAGAGTTCACACTACTTTGCCATCCACGAGCACAACTTCAAGGAGTAACTGGAACCTAGTCCATCAGGAGATTGACTCTGCAGTCAAGAAGCAACACCAGAGATGGTAGCCCAAATGGGAAGACAAAGGCTCAAGACCTCTATCCTACCTAGAGGTTTGCAACAGTTCTTGTCTCCAAGCGAGGCAAGGGAGGAAAGAGATGGTGTCTTCGCTAATTAGTCTTTTGAATGCACTTAAATGACTCAGCAGTCAATCAAAGTACTCCATTCCTTCAAGTGGTAAGACATCAGAAATAATACTTGCACACATTCTGAAGTCTTAATTGAAGTTGTATCTGCAAAGCATGATACTTCTGAAATAATAACAAATATTTACGAATAGACTTTTTTAAATAAAAGAAATTATAAAAGCAATGGCCTTTTAATGTTTAACAATATTCAGTAGTTAGCTTCTGGAAAAAACTGATTTGATTTTATTATAAAAAACTTTAGGTACAAAATTAATCACATTATGAGGAATTTGGCATTTTTACTCTATTTCCATATTTGGAATCAATTGATATGAACATTTATAGAGTACCTGCTTTCACCAACCATTTGACATGTTTTGATATTTGCTTGTGAGCTATTGTCCAATGGTCAAATTGGGAAAACAAAAAACCTGATTTGAACCATTAGACATAATGCTACAAAAGAAAAACGAAACAATGAAAATATAGAACCAAGGTGTGCTTGATAAATAAGAAATCTTTAAATAAAGTTGAGTACTTGAGATAGCTGTGTGCTTAGAAAGCTAGCAAGGGACTTGATTTTAATGTGAAAGAATTGGAGAGTTTTACAGAATCCCAGTATCTCAGTCTGATGGCACTTCAAAGATAATTTGAATCAAACTATAATTAAACAAGAATTCTCTTAAACCTACTAATAAATGGTCACCTACGTTTTGCTTAAGGAATTTCCAGAGAGAGGAAACTCCATTACTTCTCAAGGCAGACTATTCCACTTTGGGGCAATTTTAACTACTAGGAAATATTTCTTTATATCAGACTAAAACTTGCTTCCTAGAACATTTGACTCTTTACAGCTCCTAGTTCTTCCCTCTGGACCCAAGCAGAACAAATCCATTCCTTCTCCCACATGATGGTTCTTCAAGGATTTTAAGACAGCTAACATTAAAAAAAATTTCTTTTCTACATCCTGTGTATCCCCAATGTCTTCTATGGATCTTCATATAGCATAAGTTGAAGACCTTTTCTCATACTGTTAGCTTTTCTCTAGTTGCTCTTCAACTCATCCAATTCATACTAATCTCACTAAATTGTATCTCGAACTGGACACAATCATTGCAGCTGTACTGTCACCAGGGCAGTGGACATTTGGATTATCACCTCCCTGTTGTCCTAACTGTGTTTCTTGATGAAGTCAGTCAATATAGTAGGAACAGAGAGTTTACAAAGTTCCAGGAATGATGTTGTGTACTGGAGGGGAAGAAAAGGCAAAAATAAAGACAAAAATTTCAAAATGTCCCTCCCCTCAAGAAGCATACATTCTAATAGGGGAGACAACATGTAAATAACTAAGCCCACGTAAGACAATATCATGTAGATGAAAACAAACTGGAAGGGGATTCTGAGACAACATTAATTTTTTTGGCTGAGAATTGAAAGAAATTTGTTTACATATTTTTGCTGCCTACAGCAAATTAAAAATATCAAATCGGCTAGAAAGTGGCCATAAGATAATGCAGAAAATATCAGGGAGAAGTGATTGCTGAAAGCCTGACTACAGTGGAAGAGACAAAAAATGCATTAAGAAATACACACATCCAAAAATTATAAAAGCCTAGGACCTTTAAATGTAGGGGAAAGCATCTCAGTACTACTCAACAGCCCCTCAAGGCATCATTGTATTACAATGCAGTGAAATATTTAGAGTATTAAGATGATCATGAATCATCAAAGAGAAGACTGTTTTGTTGAATATCAATCATTTATTCGTTTTGCTTCATGGCAGAGAAGCAAATTTCTATATATCTATACACATATGCGTATATATGCGTTTCATATATGCATATATGTACATATCTATATTTTTCTGAAGAAAAAACATTTGAAGCAAAAAAAAAATCAGTGAAAAAATTGGGGGTAAATGTGAGTTACTAGAAAATCTTCTTACAGGGAATACCTTATCCCCAGTGATGGATAGATGATGCATTATCACGCAAAATGTTCCTCACAACTGGCTAGTGACTTTGTTCTCCAGCAACCTTCACTCCATTTGAATCACTTTTGTATTCAGTCAGTCAATAAGTATTTAGTAAGTGCTTACTATGTACTAGACACTGTGCTAAGTACTGAAAACACAAAGAAAGGCGAAGGACACTACCTGCTCCCATCCAACTCTCTTCCTTTTCCATCTCTGACCATACTTGACCAACTCCACTTTTCCTTCAATGTCACTGCCTCTGCCACAATTTTACTAACTTGGTGAGTGTGCATTTGTTCAATTTCTTAAAGTTTCCATAACTAAGACTCTTCTAAATATTCAAGTTTTTTTTTCATTTTTATGGCTATAAAAAATAGTCTACTTTTGAGTCTTTCACATCTTTCCTGGTTCCTTTCCAGTGTGGTTTTTATGTTAATATAAAACTAGATGAAAATATCTATGAATTTGCTATTAGCAGGTACCCTTATTCATTTTATTCAAAATCATTACTAAGCCTAAACAAACTTGTTCAACTTCATGAGGTAGTTCACATAGCAAATAAGGAGAGGAAAAAACAACTCTGAAACATGAAGAATGTCAATATATTTATGGGAAGAAAAAATAGTAATTTCATGAGCAGAAAAAATACCAAAAATAAAGTTTAACAGCTTTTTAGTCTTAAAGCACAATACATTTTTTCATAGAAACAAACATAATATTACCATTATATGTTTTTCATATACCACAATATGGTAAAAATTAATGCACGAGGCCATTCACCATAAAGAGAATCAATGGCAATGGTGAAGCAATTAAATGTATTCATCGTCATAAGACATTTTGCCCCTATACATCCTGGCCTGCAGGAGTATTTGCCAGGATATAAAACAAAAAGATATGATTTTAATTTCAAGAGTACATAAAATGTTCATTCTGTATATGACCACTATGCCTATGTTTACATCATTACTATTGTTTTATTCCATCTGCCATTAAATACATGGTCCATTTGGGGCTATCTATTTGATCGGAAAGATTTAGAGGCATCTAATTATTTTTATCTACTTTTATGTAGATTTGTTTTTGAAAATTAAGAGAATGTTTACCAAAATAATAGAAAACCAATATGAAGTGTGAACTCAACTCATGCCTAAACCTAAAAGATGAGAAAAACTGTACAGAAATAAACTTGAAAAACAGTAGAGCTTATTTGGGTCAGTCATAGCAGACTTTGGAAAATGGGAAAAGTGACAGCACAGTTTCTATTCATTCTCAGGTTAGCTATTTTTAAATGCATAAGGTGATCTCTCTGAGGTCATCCATTTTATGCTCTTTTGATTTATTATATCAGTGGCATACATAAAGCACCACAAATAACCTTCAGATAGAGGAAAGGTAGAATATTTATGACTACGTAATTAACCATAACTGAAACAATTGCTAAGAAAACATAGCAATATTTAACACAGGATTTCTGAAATTCTCATATTCAAGATATTTTTCCAATAATATCCCATGTTTTTATTTTACAGAATTTATCCCGATTTACATGCACTGACATTTTGGGGGGCTACAAATAGTTGCTATCTTCTATACAATAATGTTACAGCTTTATACAGTTTAGAAGTACAGCACCACATTCTGATTCATCTTTACCAACCCCTTCCAAGTGCTCTTTTACACATTTTGCATTGCATTGTCTTGTTCAAACAACAGCAAATACTCTGAATGCCTTCCCTCCTGCGGGATTCTGTAAACTGCAAAAGAAAAAAAAATACATGAATTATGGGCATGGGGGAATAAATGTTTATGAGAATGTCATTATAACTTCTAAATTCTCATATAATTTCCTCATTAGTCAAGTTAGTAAGGAAACAGAAGCTAATTTTCACTTGGGGAGTCACGGGAGTTTACTGTTTACTTTAAATACACACACACACACATACACACACACACAAGACTATGTTAGCTATATAGATTGCAATAAATTTGCATAAGCCAAATAACTCTGCTTACCTAGAATAACTTAAAATAATTTTAATCTAGAAAATCCTAGAGACTGAGGAAAACAACTTTCATCAAATATTTCTTGTAAGATCAATTAACAATAGAGTTATTTTGACTTATAATCAGCTTTTCAGGTCATGAATTATAAGCTTACAGGAGACAGGCATTTCTGGTACTGCACCTTCTCCAATTTAAGGGCCAACTGTTATACAAGAATGATAAACCCACATACTGCCCTAGCCTCTTGATCTTTCAATCATTGCAGGAACCTACTAACTGAGAAATAGGTAAATTATATTGGTTGATAATTACAGGTTTTACCTTTCTGAGAAGATACCATTCTGAAAGGAGGCAGTGTAAACTTTTCTCTTGTCTACTGGCATGACATCAACATAACCACCCTGATTACGAACTACACCAGCATGAACAGCTGCTCTGCAAATACTAGATACCTGAGTAGAAGAAAGAAAAAAAATTATCTCATTTTGCAATTAAGTTTCTTTATATTACATGTGACAAACTGATAGTAAATTTAAAGATGTACTTAAGCAGGTAATTGACAAGGTATATTGAGCATTCAAAGGCTATGATAAATCAACAAATTATATAGGTCCATGGATGTGAAGCATGAAATGCCCTTCAAAGTCATCTAATTTATCTCTACTCTGCAGCCAATCTGGGAACTACTGTCCAGAGATATGAAACAGGTGAAATAAGAAAATTCTGTGGTCAAACGAGCCATAGGAATGATTAAAATGATGAAGTGGTCCATCTTACAATCTAGTCATATAGCACAGGTAGCTACTGTCTAAAAGGTTTACCATCCCCTTACAAGCAGATCCAGTGACAGAAACCAGTTAATAAACTGTTTTATTTGCTCTTCTTTCAAGAATATTCATCATGTTTGGACTTGGAATTTTTAATTAATTCAAATCAATGACATTCAGAGCTAAGAATTCTTGATTTGGTCATTTTTCATGTATTCGGTCAATGTTTATTTTTCATTGGGGTGGGGGTACATTTGGACATGGAACTTCCTATAAGTAACAGAATGAATAGGGAAGAAAGGAAAAACAGCCACAGCTCCTACTGGATTTCTGGTGATCATTGTTGAAATGTTCTATAATTACACTGAGTACAGTAGAATTTCTGGTGCTTTTCACTCATTATTTCATTTCATTAAATTACCACCTATTAATTTTCACAACAAATATTTTGCATGAGCTTGAGGTATAAACTATTTTACTAATGCTTTCAACTCAGTGTAATCTTCTGGGAAGCAGCATAGTGTTATACAAAGAATAGTGGAATCTGGAATTGAAGATTAGGTGATAATGTAAAAATTAGAAGACTCCTCTCTTTTTCCTTATCTGTCCTACTCTGATGCCTCATCCTGGCATGGAGGTAACTCTGGGTACTTAAAGGCTATGCCAGCATAATGTAATATCTAGCAGGTTCTACTGTGCTGCAGAACCATCAAGAAGAGGTCTAGAAACAGAATGGAATTCTGCTGAACAAGGACTAGATAGGCTAAATGTGGAAAAGCTTATCATCAAAATATTGGTCATTAAGAGGTTAATTTTTATAGCCACAGCAAGTCATGAAAACTATCTACTAAGGAAGAGAAGGAACACGACGTACATCACTCAAGAGAGTAATAATACTGAGGGGCTCATAAATCAGTGAAGGGGAATTATCAGATATATATTTTAATAATATTTTAATCATCCATTATTCAAAAAAAACCCAAAAAACCTTATACTGAAGTAGAATTCATGTAGAAAACATTTACTGGTTGAATGGAAGATGTTGCATTTTAAATCCTTCAAAGTTATAAGAACAATCCTATTCCTAGAGCAGGGGATTGTTATTTTGTTGCATGTCACGGACACTTCTAGAAGTACAGTGACACATATGGATCTCTTTAGTTTTAGAATATGTTTTTAAATACTTAAATTAAATAAAATGTGTATGATCACAAAGGAAATAAATTATACTGAAATGAAGTTACCAAAATATTTTTAAACTATATTCATAGATAAGAGGTTAAGAACTCTTGTGAAAATTAAATAATTCTTCAAAGTATTTTGTGCTTAACATTTCTTTTCATCCAAATTTTCTACTAAAATATTTTTATAATTTGATTAGACGAAACTATACATCCTTTGCTTGAAGACTTCCCAAATACCCCTATACAAGATAATGTGTCCCACGAATCTTCTTTAATCCTTACTACAATGATTTAAATTCCTGCTTTTTTCACTTTCTGAACATAAGGTCTATCTCAGGAGCATTATACATTAACATAAACATTTCTTTCACAATTACACAAACTTACTTTATTGTTATGCTCTGAACTTTCTACTATCTTTTGGTATTTAAACTATCAGAGAATCTAAATGCTAAACTTTTTCATCATTTCTCTCCTTTGGTAATACAGTGAAATGACTGCTATCTACAAATGTACATCATGACTCTGCAAAGGCATTTTAATCATAGTCTTAAGCCCCTCACTCAAGTAATATTTGCATTTGATATAATTCATAAAAGATGGGATTTACAGTAATTCTGCACACATTTCATGATTTATCCTGTTCTGTTAGAAGAGAATTATCAACATTTTCCAAAGGCAATAAAAAGTGCCTGGATATACCATTCATTAAACTTTAAGCACTTTAAAGTAATCTTAAGCAATTGTTTCTCTTATGCCTGGGTAGCTGGTATGCATTCCTGATCAAGTTCAAAGGTCAAAAAGGATTTTCTCTTCATATCCAGTCTTTACCAGAACAAAGATGCACAGTGTGAAAACAATGAGGAATTTATAGTGGAAACAATGGTACTTACTTACATTGAACACAGAGAATTTGCAATTAACCAGAATGAAAGTCCAAAATCCTTTCTCAAGAATTAAATGTGTGAACTGTATCTACATATATAGTGAACAACAAAGGCAATTCAGTTCACAAAAAGACATAAAAATAGAGCTGAAATGAAATTCAGAGCCCTTTGATTTTTACAAATGAGGAAACAGAGATTCATGGAGTTTAAATAACTTGCCCAAGGACGGAGGTCAGGGCCAGAGGCAGGACAAATTCTTTGCTTCTTATGAGTCTGTGGGCTTTTACCTTTTACCTCATACCCCTACCCCTAGTCCTTTTGCATTTTATTTAAAGTGAGACTGCACTCCTTGGGAGTGAATGGCATATTTTAAAGCTTGCTATTGAATTTTCTTATTTATAGCATTCTTAATTTCAGTCTCAGTTTTCCAGCTGAGAAAAAAATTGAGCTTATACAATGTGCAACCAATCCATTTTACTGGAATACTGTGAGCATAGCAGAATTTTTATAAATTGCAATCTTAAGAAAACATATTTCTATAAAGGAAAATTTTATTTAGGAAGCCAATATATGGAAGTTTTTAGATTCAAGTATATTTAAGAAAAAATAAGTCATAATTAATCTTGTAAGAGATTCTGAACTGAAACTACTAAACTTGTAGAGAAATGTTGAACTCTTAGCTAGAGGCAATATTTTACTAATCAACAATCCAGAAAACAGCTACAAACATAAATAAGTACACCCCCTAAAGATTTCCAAGCAGCCTAGTTAATCAGAAATGTACTTTATTCATAAGGAGTGGCTGAGTCACCTACATTGTGGTTGTACCCAAATACAGTGAATAAAAATATGGCACCATATAATGAAGATAAAGGATGCAATGAAAAGTAGAATACAGATGAGAGTAGAGAGAAGAATAAGAATCCTATGAATCTCTTTAATTGACCAGGAAACAGAAAACGTAAGCTATTTGCCAAAGATCACATTGTTAGCTATTAAGCAGAATTGAAACAAAACCCAACTCTCAGTTCTCAATTTGGTACTTTTTTCCATCCTCTCATTACTATAAAAAATATAGAAGAATGTACTTCTACACACACACACACACACACAAACACACACACACACATTGTAATTATCTGGGATATTTACTTTATAGAGTTCCTCATTCTCTGAAGATGATAAATTTTTCACTTCCACAAATTCAGCATGTACCAAAAGTCTTAGTGCAATTTTGATTCTATTAAAGTATAAAACTGTACTAAGATTTTGGGGAAAACTTGTTATTTGCAGAATTTGTATGGATAAGGCAAAATGCTAGGGCATAATGATAGTTATACATATATAAAAGATACATTTGGAAAATTAGGCTGAGGCTAGTTAATGTAAGGTTAAAGGTGGGTAAGGGGAAGAGGTAAAGATCTTCCCTGCCCATTAATAGGCCTCAGTAATTTCTTTTGTTAATTTCTATTGAGGCACTGGGTCAGAGTGTTGTACCCTCAGGCTATGAAAAGTATATAAATACTCTGAGGTGATATTTTGCTTTGAAATTTACTCATTGGAAGTGTTTATTTGGCCAGATGAGACTCTGGGTAGCAGTTAAGAAAACCCAGATGTCCATGCTTCCTTCTCTCTGCTAACTATGCATGTATGTAATGCTCAGAGAGTTGAATCTGTCTGTTGATCTGTGATGCATGTGTAGCTTATGGTCAGACGTTGGAAGCCCTGTCAATCTTTATATCTCTCTTTGTATTTTCTCTGAAGTTCAGGGTGCTGACTTTTTCCCCTGAACTAAGTGAATGATACACGAGCTTGATTAAAGTGATTGTTGACCCCCAAAAGTTGCTTTCTTTTTAGAAAAGCAGATCTAAGAACCTGTATAACAGGCCCTCCTGTGTATGCCAGGGTCCTTACTGTTACAGATAATTAAGAGCTTTTGATGTCTTAGAAGGTTACTAGGTAGGAAAATAGACCCATTTACAATAGTTTTAGAAGAAGAATAACATAAGAAGAGCTTTGCTCCAGCAGGGGTGGTGGTGGTAGTGGTGGAGATTAGAATAAAGTATAGAGAAGGAAAAGGAGTAATAGTTCCAAGTAACAAGGACAGTAACAGTGGAAATGGAAAGAAGGGGAGGAAGGTGAGAAGATAACATTGATAGGACTTGGTAATTGATCATACAGAGAATGAAAGAAGGTGTTAAAAATGACTACTACTGTTGGACAAGTAAAACAGTACTAGCCTGACTATCAGAAGATAAAGATTCTATCCCCTGCTATAACCCTTAGCAGCTATGTGACCTGGGACAAATTATTTCTCTTCTTTGGGTATTCAGTTTCTTCATCTGTATGATGAAAAGGATTGATTGTTTCACGTTTAGCTTTAACATTCTAGGAGATTACCAAGATAAGTGAGGTTTTCATGAATTCATTGGCAGCAAAAATCATCTTCCTTAATTACTGTTTATGTGACTTCTAATTGTATAAAGTCTACAATGTGTCATGGTGTTGCTCTATTTATAAAATTTAAGGTAGCAGTTCTCTCCTCTTTGGAACTAACTGCCTTCAGATTATGCAAATTGACGTTAGCCAAGTTTACACTTTTTATTCTAGATTACAGGTTGTAAAATCTGTATATAGCCTGCTTACCTTTGACTTTGAGATTTACCTAGAATGTCTTCACTATACCTTTTAGCTAAATCACACTTCAAATCTTGGCCTAATTTTTTTTTTCTGTAATGACAGCTCCACAGCTAAACTTCCTTAATTCTAGTTACAACACTCATTTCTACATACTTCATCTATCTATTCTTCTTAGATATTGATCTTCCCATCTTCATTGGAATCTAGTCCCCTCAAATGTCATGTCATATGGGCAATAAATGTATTGTTAATACATGATAAATTTCATTTTTCTCTTGTACATAACACCAAGAAATGACCTGGTTTTTTTTTTTCCTTTCCTAATAATATCACAAGAAAGTTTTCTTTATGAGCCAGGGAATAACTGGGTAACAAAAACAAATTTCATTTTTTTGAAGGTTTGACTTCACTTTCTTAGTCTTAGTCAAACATAGATTAATTCAATCCTCAGAAATAACTTGGTAAAAGGAGAATAGTGTCTACAATAAGAAAACAATTTTGAATAAATATTTTGTAACTAATGTACATTTGTTTAAAATAGGTGTATATAAAACTATAATTTTTCCCTTGCTTTTTCCTTGTGAAAATGTAAAAAGGTAATGGTATACAGTTCATATTTATAAGTACTTTAGAGTTAGATAAATTAGGTTACTTACATCAGAATAAATTCGAGTTCCAATTACACGAGCATAGTGTGGATTCGCTTGCTTGCAATTGCGAGGACAGTATACTCTGAAAAATATATTTCATAAAAAATATACATTTATAGAGACAAAATAACAAAAATGTAACCCTGACATCTATTTCTTTTTTTCTATTCCTTTTTATGAAACATGACAAATGTGTGAATCTGACAGTAAAGACCATAGAGGAAACTCTAAGAATGCCAAAGGCTTTGCTAAAAAAAAAAAAAAAGATAAATACCTAGTCAGAAAACTAATAGTAAAAGAAATTTAATTTCTTAAAAAGTAGAAAAGTAATTTAAATATTTTGGATAATGCTTTCAAATATTCCTCTAAAACAGGAGTGGTTGATTCATTTTTTAAGATTAAAATAGCACTTCTGTTCAACATACGAATATTCATTTGTGTGTGTGTGCATATACACATAAAACTTAAAGGCAATTTTAAAAGCAAAATGTAATAACATGAGTTATTTTGGAGACTTTGGGTTGGAAAGTGGATTTTTGGAAACCTGTAGGGAGATATTCTGTGATATCTCCCATAATGAATGTTCTACTAGAACAGTCCTTTTGAGGAAATAAGGCATTGAATGACCTCTCCTTCCTAATTAATTTATCTATTCCTTCAAACAAACAAACAAACTAAGTATTCCTAGGACTAATCACTGGGGAAACAGAAATATCTCTGACACAGGCCTAGATTCTTAGATAATTTACAATACAATGGTGCTAGGGAAGAAAATGTAAACAAATAATCAAGGTAAAAGGAGGGTGATATGAGAAGAATTTGCTCCACAGATTTGGAACATGAAATAACTTGTACCTGAAAGGTGAAAGGTGTCAAGGTTTTGGAAGGAGGTAGCTCTGAAATTGGGTCATAGAGGCTGGGAGAGTCCATTTTAGCCTTTGGCTAAGTAAAGAGACGTAGAGACAGGAAGAGAAAAGAAGATCTGAAAGTAGGAATGAAGGCAAGATGTGAAAAAGGAAAGGAACAATGAATTTAGCTGAAGAATCAATTTCAAGAATAGGAGTAGGATGAGTTAAGGTTAGAACCAGACTGAGAGAGGTTGGGGAAAGGGAAGGGAATAATCACTTTTATAAAGCCTACTACGTGTCAGGTACTGTGGTAGGTGCTTTTTTTTTTTTTTTAACAAATATTCTCTCATTTGATATATATAGATAGCACTAGATTATACCTGAGGGCCTTCCTAACTACAATATTCTCAGGTTATAGCTTATTCATTGGGCAGTGACACTATTCAGAATCTGAAAGCAGACATTTAGAGTCAGAGTTAGGGTACCATACTCTTTATGTTTGGTGTTCAGGTAACTCTGCTTTGGTTGGGTAAATGCTGGTTCCTTGGCAAATCATTCAAGATATAGTAGATTGCATGAAAGTAGTGGCTCTTCAGATTAAAGTTGTCATGATCTGTCACTCATGTAAGCATCTGAAGGGCAATGATTACTTTGCCTTACAACAAAGGAGGTACATAAGACATGCTAAATGAACTGAATTAATTCTACAAAACTCATACGGGCTTGTTTGCAAAATCTTAATGGGAACATATAGCAAATGATAAAAAAAAAATCACTAAAAGCAATAAATTACAAATGAATCTTTTTAGATAAGTTAAGTAGTTAAAAAGAAAAAGTAAAAGTTTTCCAAAGGCAAAAAGAAGAAAGTTTTTATTTGAACAAACTATCACTTTGTAATATACTAATGTAATAAGGAAACTTCCTGACAGAAGACATACCATATAATTCTTAGTATAGTCATCACCTTTACAAAATCTACGTGCTCATTTTTAAGTGGAGTATGATGCCTCCTTTGATTTAAAAAGGAACCTCACAGCCCAAAGTGATAATTCACTCAAAAAGTAGATAAGATTTTTCATCAAAGTTATATTTCAACTAATTTAATTTATTGACACTATTGACAGTTTAGTTATTTCTTACATTGGTATTAGGAAATAGGACTACTACTTGCTTTATAAGTTAATCAGATTATATTAGATTTTTCCTTGGTGTAGTTATATTTTGGGAAACATGATATGAGTCACATTATATTTAAAACACTTGCTAATGAGCTGTTTTATAATTGAGGTCTATGGCATTTTGTAGGGTTCCATTTTTTAACTGTTATCATTCTTTACTTATAAAGAGCAGATAGGGACTTATACAAATAAGGTAAATGATACTTAGAACTTTATAAATCATAACCTTTGATATGATTCTCCTTAAACTGAGGTTTTCTTATGGTAAAGTTTTAAAAAGTTGAAAATTTTAGATTCAAATTTCAATAGGACAAAACAATTTTCTTCGTCATCAAGATTACAATGACTGAGTGGCAATCTGAAGAAATCATTTCAATGTGTGTCCCAAAGTGGCATAAATTTGTCATTTAAAGAAATTACTCCTTAACCTGTTTATTTTGTTATTTCTTTAGAATAAATTACAGTTAAGGAAAACCTTCAGGGAAGGGAATGACTAGGGGTTAAAAAAAAAATCAAAGAAGTGAAGCCACCATCATTTAAGACTTTCAGCTTTGTTGGAATGATTTCAAAACCCCACTACTTCAGAGAACTCAAAATAGTCCAAGATAAAACTGATTGTAGCTATACAGTACTTCAGTGGTTGAGCAATATTTATAACCACTCAGAAAGCCAAGACAGTCTTCAATACTGATGCCTTCTCTGCTACCCACAAAAAGGTGCTCCACCCACCCAAATATGGAGTTAGAAGTACCAAACAGCATGAGTCTTCTTTCCTCTTGATGTAATTTTTCTCCCAAAGAATCTAAAGGATGATGGGTTTTCTAAGATCACCCACAATATTCCAAATGCAAAAAAAGGGAATGATTCCTACTAAAATGTACTTCCTGTTTTACCTGAATCTCCCATTACCTCAGTAACATATATGATGTGGCTACAGTGTAATAAGATTACCTTTCTCCTCTGGTTTATAGAATTTATGCTGTATTTTGTCAGGGACAGGAGTTATGATTTCATTGTTGTATCAAGCTCCCAATGAGAAAATTTCCTTTTACTAATTTAGATTAGCTTGTATCCTTCAATTTACTCTCAGAGTATTGTAACCCAAAGCATGCTTTTATTCACGATAAAATGTCTTTTAAAAACATAAAATTAATAAAGTAAATTCAATTAAAAATTCATACGATATGTAAAACAAGCTGAGATTACAGTTTAAATATTTTAGTCACAAGACAATTCCAAAGAACCTATGAAAAATGCTATCCACTTCCAGCAAAAGAATTAATGGAGTCTGAATGCTGATCAAGGTATACAATTTATTTTCTTTATTTTTCTTGTGTTTTTTGTTATTGTTGTTTTGTTTTGTTCTGTGTTTTCTTTTACAATGTGACTAACATGGAAATTTTTTAAAAATTTCAAGCAGTAACTAAAACTAATCACTTAGTTATGTGATCATTGTGAAATGGCCCAAAGAGCTTCTTTCTTTTGGTATAGAAAAGATTTATAACCTAGGTAGATAGTTATAATTTATCCTAATTCAGAATATTTACTAATCAATTAATTATGTTTAATGAATTAAATAAAAGACAATTACAAAGTTATATACTATATTTCATTTATGTTTTTCTTTTAAACAAAACACTCATCCTATATATTAATGTTTGCGTCTTCATCAGAGTATCTCTAACGTAAAAATCTAAGTAGCATGTGTAGTTTGGGGGTTTTGATAATTACTGTAGAAGATAATTCAATTCAAGGAATATTTATTAAGTACATTGCTATACCATGTTCTTTGTACATGTATGCATTAAGTAAATATTTAATGAATGGAATCAAACTAATTAAAAAACTCAACGCTGAGATTCATTACACAAAAATTCTTTAGAATGCAAGCTCCTTTGGGGCACTGATTATTTATTTTTTCTTCCCCATATAATGCCTGTCACATAGTAGGTACTTAACAAATGCTAATTGATTAACTTCTTCTCTTCTCCACCTAAGCTTTAGAAGAGGATAGGGGGCGTTTATGCTTTCTGGTTGTCTCATAGTAAGAACTACAATTGGCCATATTTTGGAATTGCAAAATACAGAAGAACAATTAAGTTAAAGATAGGATGGTGAAACAGTTGATCTTAAATAGCAGTTAAATAACTTTCAGAAACAGACCATATATATAACCATATCTATTTTTGTAATATGGCAACTAGATGGTGTAGCAGATAGAGTGCTAGGTCTAGAGTCAGGAAGACTTATCTTCATGAGTTCAAATCTGGCTTCAGACACTTACTACTTGTGTGTGTGACTCTGGGAAAGTCACTTAACCCTGTTTGCCTCAGTTACCTCATCTTTAAAATGAGCAAACCACTCCTATATTTTTACCATGAAAACCCCAAATGGCATCACAAAGTGTCAGACATGATCAACAACAAAAAATGCCATAGAAAACCCATCAGTCCAAAAGGAATTATTGATCTCCCACTACGTGTATACAAGGCATGTTGCTAAAGAGAAAAATGAAATAGCTCTTGCCATAAAGGAACTTTACAATTTAATAAATGGATTTGTCAAATGACGGAGAGTGAGGAACTGAGGATTACTCAATATTGTGATCCTAGGTGATTAGATGGATAATGGTGCCCTTGAAAGAAATAAGGATTAGAAGAGCGGCTGCTTTGATGGAAAAAAAAAAAATAATGAGTTCAGCTTGGAGCATACCGAGTTTGAAACAAATCATCCAATTTGAAATACCCAAAAGCCAGTTGGTGATACAAGACTCAATAGAGATTTGAATGGGACACATAGATGTGGGAGTCACCTATACATAGATGATAATTATACCCACAGAAGATAACAAACTCACAAACAGAGAGAGTATAGAGAGAGACACAGTTCAAGGTTGATCTAGCAGAAGAAAGTAAGTCAGAGGTTAGACAGGGAAAAGATGAAACAATAGAGAAATGTCACAAAAACCCAAAGAAAACAATGGAGAGGCCATTTGTGCAGAGGTCATTCAATAAATCGCATCATATGGCATAGTCTTATAAATGCTAGGTCTTGCATGACAGGAATAGAATTCTAATTTTCCAGTGGGTCTAAGAAAGTATTCTAATAATACAAAGAGGTTCAATATCTATGTACCCAAGGACTGTCTTCCGAAGATACTACAGATACAGGTCCATATGGCTTGGGAGTTTCATAGCATACACCATGGACTGTCTAGGAGACATCAGAGTGATATACAATCTCAACAACAACAAAGATATGTACAACTCTTCCACTGTAACAAGAATTAGATCTTTCTTGTACATTATAGAATACAGAGCTTTTAAAGTGGACACTTGATTACAATAAAAAAATGACAGTAACAATATTAAAGCAACAATACCCACAAAATTCACATATAATAATAATAAATTATATAGGGCATACTATGTGCCAGGGACTATGCTAAGTGTTTTGCAATTACTATGTAATCTGATTCTCAAAACCACCCTGGGTATAGGCACTACTATTATCTCCATTTTACAGATGAGGATACTGGAGCAAATAGAGACTAAGTGACCTGCCCAGGGTCATAAAGTTAAGTGTCTGAAGCAAGATATGAACTCAGGTCTTTCTGACCCCAGATCCAGGGCTCTAAACACTGAACCATTTAGCTTCATCTAGTTAACAATAAATATTTATAATATAACATATTTATAGTAAAAGGAAAAAATAATTCTTGAACTCAAGAAATGCTCAGGGCAATTTTCCAAGTCTATGAGTTACAAAGAAGATGCCATTGTGCAGTGATAGATGAAGTTCCCTCACTGGGCAGTTACCTGTACTACTAGAATCATAGATCCACTCCCAAATTATCATCAAGTTTTCATGAATGTTACCTTGGGCAGTGAGAAGCAGGCTTGTGAAATGGGCATAACTGTTCCACAGTTGTTTCACAACTGATAGCTTGAACTAAAGAAATATAAACACAAATCAATAAATTCATCAGAAAAGTAATAAAAATCAATAGTATTTCAAATTAGATTAAAAACATAAGTGCTAACCTGTCACTTTAGAGACTGTGAAGGAATTGGCAGATTGATATTTGCTAAAGATAAAAAAAGAGAATGAGTCAACAGCTTTCTTAAGCATAGCAAGATAGTTATTAATATTGATAATAGTTACTGACATAGCCTTTGATATATTTTTTTTACTAAGAGATGTAAGTGAGTTACTTCATGTATAAAAGTTACCTAAACATGTCTGGGAATTCTCAATGGGAATATTTAACAAAACATAATGAATAATTCAAAACAATAAATTGCATATAATATGCAAAGTTTAGCATTATTTTATTCACACTAAGTTCATGAGATATCAAAAATAAAGTTCCTCTTAATATTCATTTAAAAATGTGTGCTTAACAGAATAAAATTAATTTATGTTTGTGAACTTTCACTACAAAGGAAAACCAAAGCTTATGACAAATCTCCAGCATACTGTAATGAAAATCTTTTTACAGTCTTATCACAAGGATGAGATAACAACTTTACGTAATTGAAATAGCATCAACTTTGGAACTGAGAGCCCTCTGTTTAAGTACTGGCTGAGCCTTTAACACAATACCACCACCACCACCACACTTTCCCCTTGCCTTTGCCCTTCATGGCATCCCAGAAAGTGCTAGAGAACCTGGAGTATAGGGTTGGAAATGAATGCAGGTGGAAGGAAGAAATGAGTCTGGATATCAGGGTAGCTGAGAGTTCTTGACCTCTTGACATTTTCCTCACAATAGATGATGCAATAAAAACCACAAGAAGAATGAGATGATGTAAACAATATCCAACATAATGGGTCTAATATCAATATTGTCTCTAAAACTATAACACAACTCATATCATTTTTTAGACCATATTAGCATATTCTGAAAAGTTAAATAAGGCTTTGTGACAGTGAGTTATTCAGAAGTATCTTGGCATATTTTGGACAGGTAGATCACCATGAATCTAAATTTTGTATAAATAGGTAGTTGCATGAATATAATATAAAAATGATAGCAATCAATTTCGTATTACATTTTATTAGAATTTTTCCCCAATTTATGCCTTATTGCTGCATTCCAGATCTTAAGTTGTGTGCATTAAGTAAAATGTATAATTGGAAGAAATCTATATTAAATCAATCTCAAATATCAAATTTCTTATGAACTTCATATAGGTCTACATTGTTTTAAGTAGATCCAATATTCTCACATAGAGATATAAACATAATAAATAAAAGTATTCTTTTCATTACAAAAGATTAAAGATTTTATTAAGTATCAAACTTCACCAGTATGCAAAAAATAGGTTTTGATTAACCCAATTTTCTGGGACATTGTTATTATACAAAAATTACACTTGAAAAGAAACAATAAAATGCCACATAGTAAAAGTGCATTAGGTTAATTATGAAAAAAATTAACTCCCCAAATCCTCCTTTCTACCTAGCTCAATACTGTACAGTGACCAATATTGCAAAATTTACCCTCTTTCACGAAACTCCACCAAAAAAGTCCTCAATTTTACATAAATGAAATACCAACTACTGAACACAGACAAGTATTTCAGGGTGATGGTTGGGTTTGGGGGTGAAAATACTCTATTATAAGCATTAATATAAAAAGAAATCAAAATTTTATTTTCCAAATGAGGTTGATCCATTATTTAAAACAATAACAATGATGATGATTACTAACATACAATATAGCAAATCTCTGAATCTGCCTATATCCCCAAAAGAAAATTTGTACAGAACATACTCTAATTATTAAATACTACATCAAAACAACCTTAGTGGGTATTTTGATGCTATATGAATGGAGTAAAAATAGAATTGTACTGTATTACATGAAGAAAATATTATGTGAACATAAAAATGTTTACAATATACCCTGTAAAAAAGAAAAAATCCTCTTTATGAATTTATTTCTGAAGCAGTGCTTTATTCTACATTATATACATATAAATATAAATTCAACATTTTATAATGAACTATTTGCTAAACTAAGAATCTAAAGTTAAATTAGTAAAAATAAATATGTTGTGCTATACCAAATATGAATGAGCACTTTAAAACTGATAAATTACGTATGATAAACAACTTATAGTTTTATCACTGCAATTTGAAAAATTTCAAGTCTATTAATATCTATCATTTCACATCTACCACATCTATTAATCATTTATGTCTCATTAATAGTATTGAAGAAATATTTTGTTGTTGTTGCATACAGAATTCTAATTAGAGCTGAAAACAGATGCAAGAAAATACTAAAAAACTTCTCTGATGATATTTTATGCAAGAGTTACAAACTCAAATAGTATCCAAATAAGTTGTGGCTAAGTTTTAAATTTATTTTACATGGCCCAAATGAAACTCCTGGATATTTGCACTCTAAGAAAATGCAATATTAATAAAATGTTGGAAACATTAGAGTGAATAGACCCCTGGACTTGGAATCAGTGAAGACTCTGGTTTGAATCCTGCCTTCCAAGCTGTGTGACCTTGTCATCTACCCTTTCTCAGCTTCAGTTTCCTCCTCTCTAAAATGAAGAATTCAAAAAAAAAAAAATGAAGATCTTTTAAGATCTCTTAAAGCTCTAAATCTGTGATCCTACGATCCAAATGAAAAACTCCTAAAAAAAAACAAAACTAAAACAAACAAAAAACCATGATTCTTCTTCCCAAAGAAGATATTTTCCAGATACTGTCCTTTTTTTATGGGAATTTTCCCCCAGGCTACTCTACATTCTATATAATGGGCAAATGATGTTCTGATAAAAGATATCAATTATGATAAAAATCATTCATCACTACCAGTTCTCCAATATCTTGCATACCAATATGTCGCATATACAACAAATAGAACATCTTAATTATTACCTTGAAATGATGATGTTCGGAAAATTCAAGAATATACCTGAACCTATGACAGTTTATAGGCATGAGAATCTTTTGAAAATTGACTTTTTTCAGGCAGAAAGCAAATTTCTTAAAATGTTTCTGAATATTCAATTACTGTCATCATGAAAAACAAAACATATGTGTGAATTTTCAAAAATTAGAAAAAATTCTCAATCTGAAGTTTGAAGTAAAATTTTAAATTTAAAACATGAAAATTATTCTTTCAAATAAAATTTGTAAAAATATATTTTGCTACTGAAATTAAGTATGGACTTCTTTTATGTCTGAGAAGAACATTGTTCTCAAAATTAATTTCTGAACATGAGTTCAGAAGTTCGGTCATAATAGTGGACACGTGGATTCTTGTTTTGAACAGGTAAGTAGTTCTGTTAAAGGCATTTCTGTTAAAAATAAAAAATCATGTTATCCTATATGCACAATTTAAAAATAAATGTTACAATTTAGTATAATATAGATCATATCTGCCATAATCATGGATAGAGAAATTAAAATAGTTATCCCTGAAAATGAAAAATCTAATTTATATTCTACTAACCCCTGTAAAAATAGGTTTTTTAATACTCAAGACAAAAAGAATATTCTAATTTTTAATATTTTCTGTACACTTCTATAGCTAGGTTTCTACCTTCTAAGTAGCTGTTCTATGGAGACAGATGTGTACACACACAAACACACACATACACACACACACACACACAGGAGATATGAGCTTTAGAGTAGCAATTCTGCATACCTCACTTTGAAAATAAATATAATGTTTTTTGTTTAACATAGAGAAGCAATTTTCCAAAAAGATAAATTCTATTTTATAACATACAGCTCTAAATAGCTTTTTCACTTACCCAATCGATTGAATGCCATTTCTATAGGATTTGATGAAATAATGTTTTCTTCCTTGTCTAGTGATATCTACCCAACCACCTTCATTGTCTATTATTCCATAATGTATCGCAGCTCTACAGATGCTTGATTGCTTGGAGGGAGGGGGGAAGGAGGAGGGAGGAAGGGAAAGGAAAAAGTGTAGGGTAAATTATTTTCATAATGAAATACTATTACATTTTAAAGTATGATAAGGTTGAAAAGAACAGGAACCTATTTATATGACTTGAGAAAGAAGAATAGATTCACACAGCAAAATGATCAGATATATGTAACCTCCAATTTTTTTAAATTTTAGTGTCTATGAACTAGAATTTCTATATTCCACTTCTCTTATTCTAAACAATAAGTATTTGTTATTTAAGTGCTTATGCTAGGCACTGGGAATAAAAACAAAACAAACAAAAATCTCTGCCTTCTAATATCTTACTTTCTTCTCCTACAGTTTCAATTGTTTTCAATGTCAAATTGTTAAGCAATTCTATTGATCATATTTACCATTTCATAATGTACACTTCCAATAACTTTGGCTTTGCTATCCAAACAGCCAGCAGGGCATTCATATCTAAACAGAACAGTTGAAAAGAAGTCAAATTGCCTATATTTGAAAATGATTTTGTATTGCTTTTAATAAAATCTTGAGAATAAAACATAAAAGGTACCTATTGCATGTCGTTCCTTTGCACTGGTCTCTTAATCTCACCTCACAAGCAACAATTTGAGCTAAAGATAAGAAAAAACCATCGCAAAAGTGTTTTAAGTAATAGAACAAAAGTCAGACTTTTTACCTAAAACAAAAGATCATTTTGATTTAAAAACATCTAAATGTCTGCAGACAAATAGTTGAATCTTTTGTGAAAACATTCATCCTATAACCAAAAAATTCAATCCTGTATAAAACATGAGAATTAAAAGTCCATTGTCAAGTAGTAACATTGGAATAAAATCTTTAATTGAATGTATTTCAGAATTCCAATGTATCCATTATCTCAATTATAGGTACGTAGCCTCCAACAGTATAACTCATACATAATTCATCTATAGCTTGATTATGTATTTCATTTCTTTCATTTTCTATAAAACCTATTTTTAACAAATTCATTTTATACATTATTCTTAGAAGGAGAAAACAGAGTTCAGTAACTATGATCTGAACTATGCCCATTCAAAAAATGAAAAGTTAAAAGTAAGACATGAATGTCAATGGCACTCAATATAGCATTCTTAAATTTCAGTTGTATAACTTCAATATTTTATAATAGATGCTATGTAGATATGAATCATCCACCACCACAACCTCAGAAGAATCAAAATTACAAAGGATAATGGAAAGACAGGTGGTGGATCTAAGTTGGATACAGGATATCACCAAATCAAAACTACTGTAAAGCCTATTATTAAGTCCATGTATGATCAGAACCACAGATGAGTCAATCACAAAGAACGAATCCAAGGTGTTGAGTAGATCCTATGAAAAAGACTCTAAATTTTAAAGTCTTTTTCATATGTTGGTGCCATTATTGTGGTAAAGAGACATAACAGGAAGTAGAGATTAATTGCACAAAATGAAAAATTAGGAATGTATTTTGATCTTTACCAGTGGAAGAAATCTCCATATTGATGGAAAGTATCAAAGTCTTTTAAAGTTCCAATGTAATCATAGCCTTTAGTACAAAGAAAAAGGTCTTACACATTTGCTGTGTACTTATAACTTCATTTCTGTCACTGTCATCAGCTCTTGTTTGAATCTGGGGATCATACACTTGTGACTGTTGTCGTTCAATTTCATTTGTTTCTTCTGGTTCATGAGGAGAGAAATGCCTTTCTGAGCCTTCTGTTACATAGAATGAATTAAAAAGAGGAAAAAAAAGCCCACTTTACATTTATATCAATTCTAGAAACTTGTTTTGTAAGGATATTTTTACAAATACTGAGTAAGATAAATCTGGGAAAAAAACTAGCTGAAAAAATCTGTTGTTCAATTGTGCTATTGAGAGACTGCATGATAAAGCAGAAAAAGAAGTAAAACTGCAATCAACTTAGAGAGACCTGAGTTCAATTCCTGATTAAAAATTATACAAGCAGGGCCAAGTCACTCAGTTTCTATAGACTTCATCTGTAGAACATGGACATTCAGACAGTACTTAAATTTTACATAAATCTTCTCATTTGATTCCACAATAACCCCACTAAGAGTGTTAGTTTTCAGAGTTACAAACTAGAAAGCTTCCAGTTGTGGGAGATATTTAGTACAGAGGGGTCAAACAAGGAGCTTGTGTTCTATGTATGGCTCACAATCCTCCCAATTGAACCCCAAATAGATGAAAATGTAATTGGGAAATATTTCACAAAACAAATAAAAATAAAATAAATCACAGATAATATTATCTTTTTAAAGTAGGTCCAAATGAGAACTGCATGGATCCTTATATATAGAATAATAGCTCCATTTCTACAAGGAAAGGGCACTGGAAAAGAAGTCCTTGTTCATAAAAGGCAACTAGGTGACAGTGTGAATAGAGCGTTGAAGTGGAGTCAGGAAATCCTGAGTTTAAATTCTACTTCAGATTCTTACTAGCTGTATGACTTTGGGCTAGTCACAAACTCTGTCTGCCTGAGGTTTCTTCATCTATAAACTGGGAATAATAATTATCTTGCTGTTGTGGTGATAAAATGAGATATTTATAAAAGACTTTGCCAACCACAGTTCTGTGTAAATTCTCTCAATTACATTATTATTATTAAATCAGGCAAGAGGCCAGGAAAACTCATTAAGATTTATGGTGCTCCTCTAGCTAAAGAAAGTCTAACCATAAATACCTTAAATCCTCCGAAAGAAAAATCCAAAATGGGCTTCATCTGCTTCATCTACTACTAATCATCCTTCACTGTTCTTAATGTTTGGTGAGCAGCAAAAATGTAGAAGGCAAGTTATATGTACTTATATTACTTATAAAAATGAGGATGCTATGGATTATATTTTTAAATTACAATTTGTTTTTTACTAAAGCTGTTTAAATACTATATCTGTGGGGTTTTTTGAGATAGTAAATAATATTTTCACAAATCATTCAGCAGAACCTAAATTCCTTGAGGAAAGGGACTGTTTTATTTCTGTCTTGGCACAGTATCAGCAGCCACTTAATAAATGTGTATTTAATTGAATTGAAATAACATAACCTGTTAACTTTTGTGTGGGCTTTTTATTTCAGGGAAAGAGAGTGTGGTAGGGCAGTTCAGGGCCCAGCATCAGGAAGGTCTGGGTTCCAGGGTCTGCCTCTAATACCACTTGTGTGACCATAGCAAATCACTTAACCTCTTTGGCAGGCAGCCCTTTGGGCTGCAAAGTTATAGACCCAGGGGGATTGCTACATTGACAAAAATACAGGTTTTTAAATATTGGTTTAAATGAATATTTCAACTCATTCATTTTATAGCACCTTTTTTAATAGATGAATTTGACACTACTTTTTTTTTTGCTAACTCTACTTCTACTCAGAACTTCTTCTAACTCTTTAGAAGGCAAAACTTTTATACTAATGCTTATTCCTTGTAACATTTCAACACGAAAAATCTTGTATCTTACTCTTTGGGCAAAGGGACATGCAGAGTGAATTTCTGCCCTAAGTACACTACAATATAATCTACAATCTGATAATTATGTTGAGGAAATTATGGGTAACCAAGACCCAGTGTGCAAAAGTAAACCACCCAAATTAAAAATATGCTAACCCAATTCCATAATATTATAAGAGCAATGAACATTAAGAATAAATCAAATTGATATTAAAAATGAAATAAACATCAACTTCTGACTTTTTGAAGTATGTAAATATATTTTCCTCCCTTGGCCATTTGGAATAGCCATGTGCATTTCCATCCATGAATTTTACACAGTTATTACAACTTGGATATTTCACAGATAATTTTAAACTTTTATTTTACAAAACTTTCCTCTATTTTCTATAGTGTAGCTCTGTTTGCTTTTGTGGCATTCATGTTAGCATATAATATGAAGGTTCAAATTGCATTTTGTTTTAACATAAAAGCTGCAAAAAAAAATGTCGACATAATAGCAATAGTAATTAACATACCTTTGTAGCAAAGATTTTCTCTACAGCTTCCTCCAAAACTGGGTGGACATGCAGAACAGGGCCGACCATGTTTGTAAGGTGCGTGGCCCCACCAGTTACCCCTTAAAGAGAAAATATAACTTACCAAAAGTTTAACTTATAATTGTGAAGAGTTGAACAGTCTAATATTTGAAATTCTTCCAAAAGTCAACGGATTCAATATGGTCAGTTGATTCGTACACATAACCTTTTACTCTACAATTATGTTGTAGTTAATTGCCCTACCTATACCTTTGGAAATGTGCAAAGTAATCTGAGTAAATACATTCCAATTATGTACCACAGGACTAAACCTTGCCATGGAATATATATCTATATGTCATTCTTTGTAATAAATCTCCTTACCTTAGAATTAGATATAATATGACTCTGTCACATATATTGAACTGTTCTCCAAATATTGTTTATGTTCCTTGTGAAATACTTGCACATACTTCTACCACATTAATATGAGGGAATAATTATGGAACACAGTATATACTGAGTAAAAGAGAAGAGATCAAAAATATGGTCTCTGTATTCATGAAGTTTACATACTCAAATTTTGCTAACGACATTAACCTACTGAATGTGAGAAGTGATAACTACACTTGTCTTTTAAGATCTCTATAATGTGAGCATACTGAAAACATTTTTATACGTATAAGCTAAACAGTGGTCTGACAAATGAAAGCATTTTCAAGTTTTAAGCATAAATTTAGAAATTCATTCCTGTTTCTATACTTACTTTGGAGAATAATTGCACACTAAATAAACTGCTTTAGGCCATATCTGTCCCCAGATGTTCATATTGTGGCACAAATTAATAGCACAACCTATTCTGCTACTTGTAGCCCAAACAACCTACATGACAGGAAACAAAGTTACATCCAATTAGATAAAGAATACCAACATTTCTATGAATGAATTGCTGAAGTTTGAATGTGGGAAAAGCAACCATGTGTTCATGTAATTCTGACTGCTAATCAAGAACCATGTGTGACCTTTGGGTCTGTTCTTCCTAAGTCTTAATTTTCACATTTGTGATTCTGTGCATACTTCTAAGGTTTGTTCTGACAAGCAAGTAAAATGATAGATGTGCATGTCTTTTGTAAACTCTGGAAGATTATATGAATGCAAGGTTATTACAACTATTATCCCTATGTCCAGGAACAATGACTGATTGAAGCTTTGCCACATAAGAAGATTTAATGAATGATAAATTTTTTTTAGTGATTTAGCTACAAGTACTATTATTTACAGATATAGCACACTTTACTACTTAAATCAAATGAACGACATTTTTCAGAAGAAATCAGCAGAAATCATGCTGACAAAATATTAAAATGTTTTAGGAAGCATCTCTGGCTCTTTATATACTTGTTTTCTCATTTTACTGAGGTTTAAAAGAGGGTTAAGTTTATTAAAAACTGAAAGGACTGACTGGTTATTTTACTTTTTAAAGACCTCAAATAATCAGACACTTGAATCAATCCACCAATAGATGAAATCTCCTATGGATCTAGTGTAATGTTGCCATCACCTAGCATCTATGGTTGGTAGTTAACGAATAGCTGATGGACTGAATTGATCAAGAGTTACAGAAAAAAAAAAACATAATGTTACATCAATAATCAAGTAAATAAATAAAAATAATCCTCTAAGTTTGGCCCTTAGACAGAATGCTCTAAGATTACGGAAGTAGATCAGATAACTTTCTATTAGGGGAAACAACAGCAAAAAAAATAACCCTAAGTACTAACATCCTGATCTTTAGGCTACCAAATTGAAACATGGAAAAGGTTTTATAGATGCCCTAGCCCAACCACATTTATTTTATGTCAGAAAAAATGAGAACTACAGAAAAATAATTTGCCCAAAGTCACAAAGCAAATTAGTGGCAGAAATGAAATACACAGAGACACATGTGTATGTTTATCCACAAGAGACAAACAACTAGACAGACACACAAATATGATGTACATGTATCTATAAAGTCTTAGTGCACTTTAACACATTAAAGTTGCACTAAGACTTTTGGGACACACACACACTTTCGAAGATTTTAGAGATATACACAAACATCCTTATTGGAACATCCTGTTTTTCCTAGTTTTGTCCTATTTCTGAAAGCTTTATTTATTCCTTTTTTGGGGTTTTTTTTTAATGCTATGATCATTTTTGACACATCCCTGACACTTTTGAATCCTTCCTTGTAGTAAAGAAAAACACAGGCAAAACCAACATAGACATCACATTTGATAAGGCTGCATTAAGCCCCCTTACTTCCTCACCAATTTATTGACAGAAGGAGGGTGTGTTTCATTATCGGGTCTCAGGATAGAGACTGAAATTCATTTTAAATAAATACAGCTGCGTGGTCCAAACTTCTATTTTTCATATTGTGAGGGAAAAGGGGACAAAATAACCTACAGAAACTTAGACTTGGATTGCCTTCTTTAAAATCATTTGATGAAGAAAGAGTCTAGACATCAAACTCATCAGAGCAATGATAAAGAAAAGTCTTAGTATATTGTGATCATCACATATGTAAACTTTTTAAAAAAATAATTTCTTTTTACATTCTCAGGGAAAAAAAATAAATGAAAAGTCTTGCATTTGCTTAAGTGCTGTAAATAAATGAAAATACCAATTAAAGTAAATGAATAATGAAAAGACAAATGTATAAAATCCACATTGATTCATACATAATACGTACATTTCAAATAATATCTCTGTCATTTCAATAGCAATAAGTCAGATGGCAGCAGTGTGGCAAACAACAGAAAGAACACTAAATTTTTAGTCAAAGTACCTGAGGTCCAATCCCAGCTCTGTTCTTTACTATCTTTATGACCCTGACCAAGTCATTTCACTTCTATTGGACTCAAAGTACTCATCTGTAAAAATAGAAGGCTGGAATAAATAATCCCAGAAAACCTTTTCTGGAGGTATTGCTAAGTGGTAGAACTGGGAATTGAACCTAAATTTCCCGGTTCCAAATCTAATGCCCTTCCCACTTTATTACAAATTCAATTTCCTCTCCTACAATAACACTGATCCAACTCTAAAGGTAGAGACCTAGTGTAACCAGTAAACATACCTGAGTATAATGTGTGCAAACTGGACCAGAACATCGAAAGGGACAATATGGGTTACATTCATGTGGATAAGGATAGGTAAAGTCTCTCACTTCGTCATACCATGCTTGTACATGGAATGTTGGAGGCCTGTATCTATATTAAATAAAATCAGAATTTATTAAAACTCCAAACTAAGTATGGGCAAATACATAATTAAATATTGTAACAAGTCATTTAATATAGCATTAGGGAGAGATTTTTGAAAGAAACTGTAATCATGTTTCAAAAAAGTTTGACATTTTTGTCACTAATTTAACCCATCTAACTGTGGGGCGGTTCATGTGCTGCTATTATTTCTTATTTGTCTAATTTAATTTGGTCCTAAGATTATGTTATCTTGCAGGGATTTGTTAATATATATCTGTATATGAAGCATTCACATTTTGTTAAACCAAGAGTTTTACTTTAAATTACCTTCCCCAATGTGCCCCCAAATTCTGTCCAATTGATGGCAGCAGGCTTGCAGGTCCATGTTCCCATAGGCAAGTTTCAGCCCAGGATTCTGCAGATCTCTCTAGCTCTACATCCCATGTCTATAGTTAAAAAGAAAAGTTACATGTATGTGTATACATGGAGTTTGGGATTTTAGTAGTAAGAACTCATTGGTAGTATTCAGTTCCCATCCTTCTATCTTTTGCACTGAGGTGTCACTTAAATGTTTCAAATGTAAGAACAGTTCTTTTTCAAAAGAGGGTATAGGAATTACATTTAATGAGAATAAATATTTAAAATTTTCGAAATGTATCTTTGAAGAAAATAATTTAAAATTATTGAACTAGATTCTTCATAATAAAGAAAGGTTACCAAAATTTCTCCATTCACTGGCATTATTCAGAAGCTAGGTGGCCTAGTGTATAAGAACACTGAATTTGAACTAAGAAAGATATCAGTTCAAATTCCACTTCTTATACTCATTAGCTGTGTGACCCTGGAAAAAAATCACTTAACTTTTGTTTCCTCAGTTCCCCAATCTGTAAAATGCGAGTAGTAATAGCACCTACTTCCCAGGATTGTTGTGAGGATCAAATGAAATATGTTCATCATCTTGAAAGTATTCCATGCTATATGAATTCTAGTTATTAAAAATGTTATTAATAATATTAACATTAGTATTAACAATAACAAAATCATAATAAAAGAAAGCTATAACAAATCTTTTCACTTTTGCTAATAAATTCAATACAAAATACTTCTCTCAGGGTCTCAGTGTAATATATACACATACACAAGTTAACATTTTTAAAAACACCTATTTTGGTTTTGCAAAAAACCTAAATAACTAATATAATTTAGTTCAAGACATAAGTTACTTTTATCATTGCAGAATGGAAGACAATTAATTAATGATTTTTTATTTTACCCCAAGTATTTATTAATAATTGAGGGGGTTTTAGACAGATAAAATATTTGGGGTTTTTGACACAGTCTCGTGATTACTCAGTGTCAGATACAGCAGATTTTAAAACTTTGTGCAGTTAAATGCATAGCTTATGAACTAAGCATTTTATGTAACAAGTATGATTTGAGATTCAGTTTTTGTTCCAATGTAAGACTCAAATACTCGCAAAGTCTCTGAAATGTGACCCAGTTTTCTATCAGCTAAAAATGGTCCCATGGCTGTAATGCCTTTTCACTGTCTGTCTCCCATGTCTGGACTACTCTCCCTCCTCACCTCTGCCTCTTAGCTTCCCTGGCTTCCTTCAAGTCTCAGCTTTTAAAAGTCACCATCTAATAGTAACATAAGTTAACTAATTGCTAGGTTTGGTTGCAGATTAATCAATTTTTCTGGCACATAATTTTTCTACAAATATCTACCAAATTATTAGAGGATTCACATCACTGGGGAGAAAACCCCAATCAATGAGCTGTCTTATGTGCAACTTGTATAATGCTTGTTGGACCACACTTGAATGGCCAAGTATCCATGGCAATGAAGGATGACTAATGCAACTTTCTTGATTACCTATCTTGATAGTCAAAACTCAAAATATATCTGATCTTTGATGCATGAAAGGAATGTTTTGAATGGCACCCCAAATGAAGCTTTATCGAAATATTTTTATAATATTGTAAGACACCAACAGTATTTGTACTTTTCCCTTTTGGGTTGTGTGTAATACTGTAGGGTAAAGCTACCAATAGCTCCTAACCACCTCCATTTAACTGCTGGTTAGTCCCCACCAACTCCTGCTTAAATGTAGGTTTGCAAATCCAAGCAAAATGTTCAGAAAGATTTTTTTCCCTAGCTGTTCACCAAAACTTACTTCAAAGCCAACCATGCTCTAAAAATTATGTTGCAATAGATACTTGACCTAAATGAAACTTTCTCTCATAATTGCATCTATAGTTCACACTTTCTTAGAATAAAGCATTTTTGTCACAATAAATCTTGTTTCATTTCTCTGACCCGAAATAATATTTTCCTGGAAAACCATCCAATTTAAATAGAAGGCATTATTATCTTCTGTTTAGAACACTTGAGACAGCATTTTTAAAATTAAACACACACTCCCATCACAGCTGGTGATTTTGGTAGTTACATAGCTAGGGGAGGGCAACTGGCCCCAGGGTCAAATCTGGATGCTGCCTGTTTTTGAGTGACTTGCCAGCTAAGAATAGTTTTTACTTCTGTAAATACAATAATACTTTGTTTACAAATATAAACACCATTCTTACCTGACTGACCTGACAAACACTTTAGATTATAATTTGCTTGCCCCAGATCTAGACATATGCAACCACTTTTAGCATCAATAAAACATTCGAGGTCATCCCTCATGACAAGTAAGAAATACACAATTTAGAAAACATCCAAAATAACTCCTATCCTATGCCTCTACAATCTCACCAAAGAACCAGAAAAGACTCAAATGTCTAATATTTAATAAATTAAGATATAAGTGGTGCAGTGAGAAGAGTGTTGGTTCTGTAGTCAGGACATTTGTTAAATCTCACCTGGGGTACTTATTACATATGTGACTTTGGTCAAATAACCTGGACTAACTTTTCTCTTTAAAATGAGTGGATTGGACCACATGATCTCAGAGGTCCCTTCTAACTCATGCTCTATGGTCTGATTCTCTTGTTCCTTATAATGGTAATCACTATACATTAGTAAGGAATAATTATTAATGTGAATATTTCCTTTAGTTTCTCTTTCCATGGGAGATATTGCCATATTTCTCATGGACCTACAATCTAATAGGAGAGGAAGCAGCTTGTACACTAATGACTTTTTTAAAAAGTATGAATTTGATAAGGCAAAAGATCTCTCAACTGGTTGCTACAAGAAAGTTGAAGAAGATAAAAAATACTTTCAGCCAGGGTATAAAGGAGAATGAAAGAAAGCTTCATAGAAGAGATAAGAACTCTAGTTGCATCTTGAGAGAAGGAAATTAAAGAGGAGAAGGAAAGAAGTTGGGCATGGAAGGAGAGTTAATTGTATCCAAGATGGATAGAATAAGCAAAAACATGGGAATAAGAAATGGCTGGTTGAGAACAGAGAAAAGTGCCGAGTCCAAGTGAATAGTTCAGTCTGCTAGCATACAGAATACATGAAGGGAATACTGTAAGATAAGGCTAAAGTCAAAAGGAGAGGGAGAGGGAAAGGTAAAATGTTAGGATCAGGAGCTTATGCTTGATTCAGTATGCAATGAAGAGCCACAAAATTTTGCAAGATAAGCATTAAAAAATTATTTAGTCATGTTACATAGAGAGGGAAAACACATAGGAAGGAGTAAGGCTGGTCAGTACATCATTACAGTAATCTAGGCAAGAAGTTGTGAGTGTCTGAACTAGAGGGGTTGAAGCAGGAGTGGAAACTATACTTTAAAAAAAAGAAGAGAAGAAATATCTAATAATAGGACTTATAAATTTGTTCCTTTCCTTCTCAGAGTTTCATGATAAAATTAAAAGACAGAAAAGAAAGGAGAGAAGCAGAGGAAAGAGAGAAAAGGAGAGGAAAGGAAAGGAAAAAGCAAGTAAAAGTCATGTAAGTCAAAAAGTGAGGCTACACTCAAACTTTCATTGGGCATTTTATAGCATCCTGATGAATGGAAGATGAAAGACTAGAAAATGGCATGCTAAAAATTAATATTCTTTGTAGGTTAATAATATGCAAGAATAATTAGCATTTATACTATGCTTTAAGATTTACAAGGTGCCTTAAATTTATTATTTTATTTTATCCTCACAACACCCCCAGAAAGTAACTTCCATTATCACTCCCATTTTAGAGACGCAAAAACCGAGGCAGGCAGATGTTAAGTAACTTTCTAGGGAACTTACTGAGGCTGGATACTTGTCTTCCTGACTCTAGGACAGCACCATCTAGTTGGCTTCAAAAATTATTACTTTTGAAATCTGACCTATCCTCCAAAGATAGGATAAATACCATCTTCTTTTTCTCTGATTTCTCCTTGCTGGTCAGCCCCTATACCACCTGTACTCCTAGGATCTTGCAAATGGCTCTTTACTTTCTAATGCAATTATACACAAATAACAAGAAGGCAAATAATACATGATTGTCCTTACCCATCCCCTCCACCACCATGCCCCCAAGATTCTAAATTCCATGACAGCTAGGCCCAATCTTATGAAAAATATGTACATGCCTCAGCACTGAGCATAGAGCTCTACACTTAGTAAGTACTTAATAAATGCTGTTAATTTATAGTTAAAACCAATTAGTAATCATTTAGCTGAAAACTGGCAATTTTCCTATTTCTTCCACCTAGTTTTCTATTTCCCTCTTTCACACACACCCAACACCCATTAGAATACATGCTGAGGGCAGAGACTATTTTGCTGCTACTTTTGTTTTTAACTTTCTTTGTATCTCTAGCACTAGCACAGTGCCTAGAACATAGTAAATGCTTAAGAAATGCTTGTTACTTAATTTGAAAAGGATAGCTTTAATAGTAAGAATTATTTAAATCAGTTGTCTTACTTTGAAAAAGTACTTTTCATTTATATGTTTTTATCCTCAAGGATTTTCATTAATTGGCCTTCTGAAATAATATTATAGGGACATAGGGTCAAGGGCTGGGGTAGAGTTGTGTTATCCCAAGTAACAACTGTGCGATACCTGACCCTTTTACATTTAAGTTCCTTGATGATTTAGCTGACAATAATAAAAGAAGTAAATGTATCTGTATAAATACTGCTATACTACTGGATAAATGGGTATTTAAAAACTGAAAAACAAGCCAAGTGTTATAAATGTGATTACATCAATGCCAACAGCACCATTTGGATCTATGATCCTATACCATGACTCTCCAGATGGTTGCTAAGTCTTCAGGGTCTTTGGATGGAAAGTCCATCAGAGGGGAAGAAAAAAAAACACATCCTACTGGCAGATCGGCCAAAATGGCCATAGGCCTGTATACACCACCCACATATGTTTCTGTTGGCAGCAAAATCTTATGAGATTTCATGGCCAACAAGTCATCTGTGGTGAAAACATTATTTCCACATTGGGGAAAATACCTCTGGCAAGATTCCACCACTGTCCTAGAAATCTATACCAAAGAGAATTAACCCACAGTCAATGACTTGACTATGGAGATGAAGGGTACTATGTTTAAGGTAGAGGGAAATGATTAATTGGTATAATGCATTTTTGATAATTTGTTTAAACATTAAAACACATTAGAACTTACTTTCTCCCAGTTAATGACACTGACTTAATGACACTGAAAGATTTAATAGTAGGTATTAATGACCTGATGGAGGCAGCATGCAACTGTTGCAAATCCTCCTTCTGAAAATGTATGATCCTAGTCAGGTCAAGTAAGCACTATATACTTCAAAGCAATTCCATAGAAATTATTTGCTAAGGCACACAGGTTATAATCTACTTTGATAGGGGGAATTATTATGCTGGGAACTCCCCAAGATAATAAACCTTATAGGTTACATTATAAGCATAGATCATCTACTGAGTCATAACTACCCAGTCACAACCATATTTCTAAATATGGATATTTAGGGATAAATATCCCTATTTTTATATATTTATATATTATATATAATATATATATATATATATTTATACGTTTATCTCTAGGATAAAAACCCTATGGATGCTATGTCTGCTGATAAAATTATTCATGAGAATGCAGATTCAGGGTTCTAAGGAAACTTAATTGCTACTTTTTAATGTTATGACAGCCATGAAAGAGTGACCCAAAAGAAGCATATTGAAAAGGATTATCAACTTTGCCTGGCAAAGTAAAAAACAAAACAAACAAACAAAAGAAACCCCAACATACCCAGCAATTCTGTTACCAGGAATTTAATGTTCATTCATTTGAAAAGACATTACTCCTACATTGTAAGTTCCATGAAACATGGGACTGATAGTTCCTACCTTATAGAAATGTTGTGAGGATCAAATGAGATAATTGTAAAGTGCTTAGAGCAGTGCCTGCCACATAGTAGGCTCTATGTAAATGCTTATTCCCTTTCCTTCCTCTTCCCTTCTTTCCCCCTCAATATGTGATTTTTCCCCTAGAATGTATGAAGAAAAATTAATTATCACATTCACTAAAGAACCTCATTGTAATTTTTTCCTTGCTTCATAGAAATTAGAGCTGGAATGGACCTTGGAGATTAGTCCCTCATTTTACAAATGAGAAATTAATTGACATTTGGAGTACTAAAGTATCATCATACCCTGGGTTGCTCCGGGACTAGGCAATAAAGGAAGGAGAACTTTGATACCAAACCCAGTGTTCTTTTCATTAGGCCAAATCTGCCTCCCTAGGGCACACTATGCAAGAAGGTTGTTCATGTAGAATGTAAAAATTCTCTAATAGGAATCTTCATGTTTGGAGTAAATAAAAAAATCTTAGATCCTTCCAAAGCAAATCTTTGTTATAATGAACTCTGGAAGACAGCATGTTCTTCTGCCTGTCATACCTCATGATACAATGAAAGAAACAAAAAAGTTCATAAAATGACCAATGGAGAAGAGAGTCTATCATACAAAGACTTAAATTAGCCTTCTTCTCAACAACTGAAAGAATATGTAGTTAGCATCTACTATGTTAAGAATGGAATTGGTAAAGATGGTCTTATTAGTCTAATCCCATACCAATCAAATTCTAAAACAAAGGATTCTCTCTTAAGGTTAAATGTAAGAAGAATCAGAAGAACAATATATACTATAGCAGTAACAGTACTGAAAGATTTAACAAGCCTGAAAGATTTAAAAACTCTGATCACTGCAATGATCAATCATGATTCCAGGGGGCTGATGAAGAACTCTGATCAACTATTGACAAAGAGATGATGACTAACATACAGATTGAAAAATACATGTTTGGATGTAGCCAAAATGGGAACTTGTTTTAATTGATTATCCTTATATCACATAATGGTTCTGTATTCTTTTTTTTTTTAGTGTGTTAGAGGAGTTGAGAGGGAGAAAAACATTCTTGATAATCAGAAAAATTTTCAATCATTTTAAAAAGAAAAAAGCTTAAATCTAGCCATTTTAGGAAAAATAAAAGTAATTTTTATTCAACAATTGGTGTTTGGTAGTTTGCTATTTTAAGAGACTGCACAGAAGGAATATATAAATAGATTCCAGAAAGAGTTAGACAATTTCATAATGACAAAGCCATATTGATTTACAAGGGAAAACTAAAGTTGTTCAAGGCTGTATCCCAAATCTTGAAGAATGATATCAATAGGATCAACAATGCTCTTCCAGAATATATCCTTTAGCATAATGAATCTAGATTTTACAGTATATTTTCAAAACACAAAGAAAAAACAATGCTACTATCCTTGAACTATTGACTTTATACTCAAAAGAGGAGATTCATAAAGTGAATAAATGCATTTACATGATGTTAACAACAGACATAATCTCAACCATAGTATCAATGCTAGTCTCAGTAAAAAGCATTTCTTTTGAGGGGTAGCTATGTTGTCAATTACAAGACCCCCCCTAAAATGCTTGACATATTAGGTATTCAATACATCCTCCTTTGAGTAGTGGATAGAGAGAACCAGGCCTGGAGTCAAGAAGACCTGAGTTCAAACCCAGGCCCTGACACTAGTTGTGTGACTCTGGGGCAAGTCACTTAATACTGAATACCTTAGTTTCCTCTTCTGTAAAGTAAGTGGCAAACCACTCCAGAATCCTTACCAAGAAATCCTCAGATGGGGTCATGAAGAGTGGGTCACAACTGAAATGACTAAACATCATCCTTTGAAGGAATATAATGATTTTGTGGGTCCATTAGTGATTTGATTAAGTAATTATAGGAGCAAGAGTAGGAGAGAATACTGATAACATGATGATGAGAAAGAATTTGTCATTGTTAATTTTTTTTTTTTTTAACAAAGGGAGGTCCAGATAATTTGACAGGGGTAGGAAACCCCCTCCACAGATATGGATATGTAATTTGTCTATAATTTGGTGTTAGGGAATTGCCTGGAGCACAGGGGTTAATTGACCTGTCCAAGGTTTCACAGGTAGTATTCATCAGATGTAATACTCTTAATGTGTTCTTTATTCCAATTCTAGTCCTTTAACTACTAAGACGTGGTTCCTCTCATTACGATTTTAACTAGAGCTGGAAATATTCCTTGCTTTATGGTCTAGTTGAGTTTAATAAACCTAATGTGAAGAAAATTATTTCAAAGAAATACCTATTCTCAACTGTTATTTAAAAAACAATAACAAAAAACTGGGAATTTCCCTTGAGAAATTTCCTGGACTAAATTAATTAAGAATATTTTTACGAGAAAGATTAAGATCAAGGACCTTTTTGTGGCATGTTAAAATGGGAATACTTCCAAACATTTTTAGAATTTTACAATGTTTCTCATTCCTGGATTTCTCCTCTATCATTGTGGCTCTCCAACTTCTTTCCTATTCTTTCTTAGTACATACCATAGGAATCTCTCCCATTGTCTAGCAATCATTGCCTTAAAACAACTGCAACTTACCTGAGGTCCTATTCATTCCATTGTTCAGGGTTTTATGAAATCTAGCAGAACTGTGCTATAATCACACAACTTTGCCAACATGTTCTGCTATCTACCTTATTATTAATATAATCTGAAAATTCCTTAAGTCTTCAGGTTCCATAAAATGAGTTCCTAAACTACTTAGTTCTTCAGTTTTAAATCCTGTTCAACAGGTTTTTTTCTTTTTAGAGAGACCTATACCTATATTACTACTAAACAACTGATAACAAAGTGACAACTTAAAAGAAAATCTAGACAAATTAGTTTTCATTTAAGGAATGACATTTTCTGAAGAATAGAAACTACCTAGAGCACTGTGCCTTTCACATACCAGGCATTCAGCATGCATGCTTACTTAACTGAATGGAGAAACATTATTTTGATTTGTTAGATTGATACCTATGTCTATATTACATTAAATCTAAATGAGAAATAAACATTTCATTCCTGAAAACTAGGGTGCATGCCAAAATATAATAGAAAAACCATAAAATCTTTAAAAATCCATTAAAAAATTCAATGAAATATTCTGCAGGTTTTAGTAAGTGAAGAATAAAATTTGAAAGTCTGGATTAACTAGGCATGATTTAATCATTTCTTTCTACTTTTGTCCTACAAGGGAAACACACCAATGAAAAACAGTGTTAAAAGGGATTGAATTGATGAGAGGAAACAGGGTAACTGACAGGCTAACTTTTCACAGGTTTGGGCAGATGCCATATTGAGCCAGAGGCAGGATACCGCCCACACTGGCACACACCAAGGTCAGTTCACCACCTGGTGCCATCTCTAAGCTTCTAGGATTGCTTGGTGAGTTGTGAAGCATAAGAAGGAAATGATCTCCACAGTAACTTGGAAACACTCAAGTTCTGAGGCATCAGATCTATCAACATGGACCCTGAGCTGAATTCAATTCAATTTAACAAATATTTATACATGACTGACAGTTTGGCTTACAATAGAAAGTTAACTAGTAAAAAGAATAGTGGATTGGGAATCAGATGTCTGTATATCCTTGAAAAATGGTATGCAAAAATTTTAACCCACTTCCTCCAGGTCTGCCATAAAAGAAGGGGAGAGTGGACTATGTGCCAGTCAATATCTTTCCCAGCCGGGAAGCTGGCAGTAGGGTTTTAGAGGTGATGGATAAGCAGAACTGTCAGTGACAACTGTCTACATTGGTACACCCGGCATAATTTGACAATGTTTATTTTTAGATTCAGGTCTACCCCATTATCTGAACTGTAACAAATCTGTAACCTAGGATTGCTTTGAATTCTTAGCAAGGTTGCAGGGGATGGGGGAGGGAGAACTTAAAAATTCAGTGCTAAAATCAGAACTCACAAATTACTTTCAAATATCTATTTTTATAATGTAAGTTCATTATCTCTACTTAATTATAAGTTAACAACTTATACCTTACCTCCATGGACCCACAAAACAAGTCAAAACTATCTACAGCACCATTATCATCTCCTTTATCTCAGTTCATAACTTTTAAAATCATTTTAATATCTCTCTCTTATCTGTCATCTGCATCCAATGTACTGCCATCTCCCCTGCCTCCCAAATCTCTTTTTATATTCAATATCATGGTAACTATCTTAGTTAGTTGCCTCACTAAAAATAACTGAGATGGTCTAATTATTCTAATGTCTCTCCATGCAATCCATTCTACATACTCTCAAGAATATTCTTCCTCAGGCAGATCATGACATTCAACATTCAACAGTGGTTCCAGAGCATTCATCATAAATATAGCCCTAGGTCTCTCCCTTTTGTCTTAATATCCTTGTCATGGAATGCTCTGATCCAACCAAAACAATTTATTTGCTGTGCCCTGAAAAATACATGTTCATTTATGACTCAATTATTTACTCACTTTCCTCCAATTCCTCCCTAACCATCTGGCATCCCTTCATTCAAAACCCAAACTAAAATTCATCTCTTCTAGAAAACCTTCTCTGATTATATGGGTTATTCATTCTGTTATTCTATATCCCTTAGTTTAAGTGTAGTTTGAAAAATAATCCAAAGTTTCTAGCAACTTTTACATATGTGCTTGTCTAGTCTTTCCAATTATATTATAGCCTCTTTAAGAATAGCAAATAATTACCAGTTTTTCTCAATACATAATGTTGCTAATTGAATTTTAACTCACGGCTAGTGAGTGCAGGTCTATGTTGACTCCAAGTTCATTTAAGGGCCTAACTTTGCCTAACAGAAGTGATACTTTCTGAAGGATATTAGTAGTCATCCACTAGGTTAAAAGTGGGTCACAAAGTAGCTAAAATAAATACTAAGTATATTGCACTAGATTTTAAAAATGGAATCACCATTAAGCCTACTTTTAAATAAATGAGTTATTAAGTAACTATCTAAGAAAAAGAATCTATTCACAGTGGATCAACACCTGTAGCTATAAACTTATTTAGAATCCAAAGTATCTCAAAACAGAAGCACAAGTACTGTCAGACTTTTCCTTAACTTTGTAGTCTGGAAAACATATTGCAATATTAAAACCTGGTCTCTTACTTTACTTTGCCAATGAACTCCTCTGTAGTTGAGTTAAAGGCCAAGTCATGGTTCCAGAGCTAATAGTATCTAGGGGCAACACAACATAAATCCTGTCTGGTTTCTGGATCTCCATTTCAAGGCTAAGATGAAACCAATGAAACTAAAAATGAAGGGCACATAAACTTCTTATACCAGACTTCCTACAATAGGCATTTATTAATTTTGGAAGTTTGCTATAAAACACACACATACATACGAGCAGAAGGAAATACACTTTTATAACTTCTACAACACAAAATTGCAACCTCTATTGAGATTTCTGGCGTCATCTTTGTAGATGCCTTTCTCAACCTCCCCCACCTTCCACAATCTTCTTTCAATTAAAAAGAAACTGATTCTTCAGATTCTCAGAAGCATGTAAGGTGCAAGTTAAAAAGAGTATTCCTGTTTTTCTTTCCACTTAGAAGCTTATTCTCAGAAGGGTACAAGAAAATACAAAATAAATGGTGCACCTTAAGATTCACCAAATTAGCAGAAGGTTGAGGTAATACACATTATCCATAAAGAATTAAAAAAAAACCCCTTGGCTTTTGTTTTCAATACATTAAAATAGATAACATAGCGTGGTGTTCTTGACTGAGTCTAAATGCTATTTTCTTACTGTGAAATATTTTTTAAGAAAATATTTTAAATAAAAATAAACCTTACTTCAGAGCTGGCTAAATTAACATCCAAATCTTAAGAATTCATGAAAGTTAGTTTTGAGGTCACTTTAGGATGAATGCAAATGACTTTAAATGTCTTTACCTTCAGACTTTAGAAAGGTCATCTAAAGCTAAATCACTGTGCTATGATTTCAAATTAGAAATGTGCATGTCCTGAAAGCTAACTGAAACCAGGAGAAAATTAAGCCTCATTATCAATAACTTAAACTTGGTATTAGACTTTCTAAGGCTAACACTATCCCATAACTAATAATTTTTTCAGAAAGTGCCTAATGCTCTAAATCACTAGGATACCAAGCAATTTCTTTACTTACAGGTACCCTTGTGATTTTTACAGCATTAAATCCATTCCCTTATATTTCTTATTTTGCTCTAGAATTGGGTTAAACACTTTGGGGGAAGAAAGATATCTGCTTTCAATGCAAGGTTTGGTATTTGATGCTTTAGACATCAATGTGACATATTTCTAGATAAATATTCCTTATAATCTATTGAATTTTTATCAGAAGATTCATATTAGTGACCTATATCTAGAAATGTATATGTGTATGTACACATATATTTGTGTGTATATACGTTAAATATTTGTATGTGTATATATACACATATATGTATGTATGTATGTATGTATGTATGTATGTATGTATGTATGTATGTATATCCCTAATACAGGGCCCCAACCTTTTCAAATGTTCTAGCTACTTTAAAGTCTTAGGGAAAAATGCCTCTCAACTGGGTCAGTAAACAGAAAATAGGTCAGCTGTGCAGTGGCTTCAGATACAAAAGATTCAAATAATTTAGCCAGATAAAACTTATCTCATTTATTTTGAAATTTAAGGATTTAATGCAAATGACAAAAATCCTATCAAAAGTTAATATAAAAAAAAACACAGTGTGAGAGCTTACCATCGAAAGGTTTTCATACTTCTTACAAAGCAGGCAATTAGCAAGTAACACTAAGACATTTAACTGTGGTGCTGAAAGAAAGCATCAATGAACATTTCTCTGTGAAAATCACTCACAATATGTCCTTACCATATATTCCATATTAGAAGCTGGTGGATACACCTGACTTCTTAACTTATTATGAAGGTCCAAGATACTCTGCATATCATTGTCTGTGATCGCCCTTTTCCCTCTTTGCTTGGCGATCCACCACTCACCATCCTCGTCCATGTACTTTTCCAAAAGTTTCTCCAAAACTGTTGCATTGGGAACAACCATTGCTGGGATGGTGTTAGCAATGAATAGCAACGAAGTTATTCTGAACCACTCTTGTACTGCACACTTCATCATGAATGATCTCAGGATTCCCTATGACAAACTCGAAGATAAAGTCTTCCACTCCTTTTGGCTCTAGAGGTAGGAATGAAAGTTCAGCGATTAAGATAAAAGTTCAGGATGACTTTCATTTTCATTATTTAAAAAAAAAAAAGCAATTAAACTGTAGTTAGAAATGAAAGGTGCCCTTGTAAGTTGAAAGGGAAAGGGACACCCATTATTCATGGTTTCTAAAGAAATTATCCTAGTTAGCATAACTTCATATAAATGTAGGTTTCACATATACATGGAAATCTATTTTGTGCAGTTATGTGCCAAACTGTGTACCATTAAGTTTAAAAATTAAACAGATATTCCTCTAAGGTGAAAAGCTAGAAAAAAATAAAGTTTTAATTATAAGATTCAGATAACACAAAATGGTGGTTAGGATACAAGTGAAACCCAAGATACCACCAACCAAAAGGTTGGTTTAGGTCATATTTAAATTCTAACATTCTAGTCAGCAATAAGAATTTAATTCTCAGATTCATTTTGAAGATGCACCAAAATCTAAGCAGTCTCATTTACAGAGACCTTAAATTAAAGGTTAGTTTTACTGATCCAAAGTTTTCGATTTGAAAATAAAAAAGATAACCCAATGATTAGATGGAGTTTGTTGTTTGGAGAAGCTTTGAAAGAAAGTTTTGAAACCAAGTCTATGCCTCTGGTGACAATTTTCAAAAACATTGCGTTTTGAGAAACTGGAGTGAGAAATTGTCACTTTTTTTTCTTTTTGAAGAAATTCATAACGCTGTTTTTACATCACTTGCATGAGGATGTGAATTGTACTACCCACAACTACCACTACAGGCTCAAAGAGCAGGAATCAGCACTGTTTCCTACCCACGTGTATCGTTTCTTTCCTCCCCACAGAATTGAGAGTCCTCATTCCCTGGACGGTGTGTTCGTCTCCCAAGGTCCGCTCCCGAGTTAGTCAGTGGGTCCCTTGGGTCACAAGCTCTAGCTTTGGCTAAGGGAGTTGGCTGTTTCTGATCCCCTTTCCTCTCTGTACTCCCTGGGCGCGCTCCTCAGACAACCAATCCAAGAAAGAGCAAAACAAAAGGGGAGCCCGAGACCCACTCTTCCAAGATGAGAAAATTCCTGAAAATCTTCACCTTTTTGTGCTTTCCAAGGACTGCACCCTCCGTTGCCTTTTAGTTTCCTACAGATTAACTCCCTTAAAAATGTAAAAAAAAAATACAGGTAAGCAGGAAAGTGTAGAAAGAAGCTAGGTCCCCACTGTACACACTGTGCGTGGCATACAAGGCAGAAGAAGCCCTTACCTCTCCAGCGGGAAGTCCACAGTTAGGAGCTAGGAGGCTGACCTACTGGGAGCCTGCCTGCCTGCCTGTCCCCCTCAACTACAGCCGAGCTGTCCGATTCCTTAGCAGCCCAGACTGAAGGCACACCAGTGACTGGGATCAAGGCTGCCTTCTTCTTTCAGGGAAAGTCCAGGCAGGGGCTTTGGGCTGTGCTCGCCTGGACAGGAGGGCAGTGCCCTCAGTCACCCCCGTGGCAGCGTTGGAAGAAGCAGCTTGGGAAAGAAAGTGCTGGGAAGGTCAATGTCGGGAGTCGGGGCGGAGCGGGGTCCGCTTGGCTCTGCTGCCAGGATGGGCGCCCCTATTTCCTGGGCGCTTTACCTCTCGAGGGCCCCCGGGGAGAAAGCAAGGCAGGGGCCGGGGTAAGCTCGAGCGCCTCGCTTCCCTCTTTTACACTCAGGCTCCCCGGTTCCCAGCCCCTGCTCTGAGAGCTTCTCCCGGGCTCCTTCTTGCTCCCAGACATTTATCCCGGGCCCGGGGAGCGTGCACGTGACGTGCATTCACCCTCTTCACCCACCCCCACCTCCACCTCCACCTCCACCCCGCGCCCTGGCAGCCTGCCCGCCTGCCAGCCTGCCAGCCTCTGGGAGCAAAGCCCTCACTCCCGCCTTCGCGGGCTTGGATCTCTTGTCTTAGCTTCCGACTGGTTGGGTTGGCCGAGGGCTAGGAGGAAGCGTGGGAGGTCTGGAATTGGGGAGGGGGAGGTCTGAGAGGTGGGGGGGGGGGGGGGACGGGATGAGGACTGGGTCTGTCCGGAAGGTTCTATAGGCTGGTCTTCCTTTGCGCCCCTCCCCGGGAAAGGGGCGCCTCCGACTGGCCCGGGGGCTGAAGGGAGAGGAGTGGCCCCTGGGGGATTTGAGAAGGAGACTGGATGGAAGCGGGGATGTGGGAGTAGGAACCAGAGGGACAGCCTCCGCTGTCTGCCTCTAGCTCACCCCGGGGCGCATCCAGCCTCCTGCAGCACGGTAACTGGAAAGCTGCCGAAGGTGACTTCGCTCCGTTCTGGTAACCCGCAGAGGGAATTCGGGAAGCGGCCCAGGACAGGGAAAGATGGAGACTGGGGGTTGTGAGGGCGCCGTCCTTGGGATCCACCATCTCGGGGGCCTGAGGATTCAGACGCTTTCACCAGCGCCTCAGTCTTTGCCCCCCCAGACCTCTAAATGCGGGCTTCCCAAAGGGCCTGGGCGTATACTTTGAAAAAATCCAGCTACTGGACGTTTGTCCGTTTGAATAAGCGGTACAGTATGGAGCCCTTTTGAAAACCACTTCTTTGTTGTTCAGTGGACTGATTAAAGCCCTAAACTCCAGACCGAACACTGAATGGATAGATATTTGCATCCTTCCCCTAGCAACCAATTTTCTTCCCCTCCCCCACGGCGAGCACAGCGCTTGAGACGCCATGGAGTGCCCAGCCCCTCCTAAATGTCCGTGCATTCTGTTGCTTCTAGAACCACATTAAAAAGGTCCCCAAGAAACCTTAAGGATTATCTAGTCCAAGCCCCTCATCTCACAGATTGGGAAAGCTGAACACAACAAAGCCAGGAGCAAATACTAAGTTCTTAATAAGTAAACAACAAATAGAAACAAAAAAGTCATTCACTTGGCATTTGCTTTTTTGTAGTTTTTCACCTTGCTTTCTTCTATCTTCTTTATAGTTTTTGTCCAGTTTTGATATCATCTTTGTAGTTTTGACAATGCAAAAGATGCAACATGACTCCTTCCATACAACATGGGAGAATAAGATCTTTCCTATATGTATGTATACCACATATAATGTAATGTGACTCTAAGACCACAAGTTGCAGAGAAGCTACTGTCCTAGGTGGGGTAGGGGTCTCTTCTCTATATCAATGAAATCACTAGTCAAGCCTGTAACCCTATATATAAAACTCCTTGGAGCACATTTTGGGCCTTAATTCTGAATTAAGTTGTTGGAAATCCAGAAGAGTATGAAATAGGAAGAACCTAGTAGTCTGTCATTTTCTACAGAGTGTCCTCTTTATCTTTTAGTAAGTCACCTCTTTCCCCCACTAGCCTCCTGATCCACCCCCCTTTTGCCTCTCAGACCCAGAAGCACCCTCCAACAGCTCAAAACCTATAACTATTTTCTCTCTCACAAATGAAGGGCTCTAGAGTGAGTCCTTTGAGTAGGGTATAAGATATTAGACTGGTACATTCGTAATAATAATAGTTTATAATTCTTATAACACTTTAAAATTTGCAAAGCCCTCTACATTTCTATTTCTTGATCCTCACAACCCTGGGAATTAATCAATACTTAAATTAATTCAAACTATTCACTGCAAAATCAAATCCTAAAGCTGACCACATAATGAGAATACAAGAATCATTGGAAAAGAACCTGATGTTGGGAAAGACTAGAGGTAAAAGTAAAAAGGGATGGCAGAGGATGAGATGGACAGAAAGTGTCATGGAAACATGACACTTGAACAGACTTCAAGAGACAGTGGAAGATAGAAGGGTCTAGAGTGGAATGGTCCATGGGGTTACAAAGAGTTGCACATGACTGAACAACAACAACATTATCCGCATTTTACAGATCCAAGAACCGAGGCAGACAGAAGTAAAGTGACATACTTGCGCAGAGTCACATAGCCAGTCAGTATTGGAAGCAGGAATAAGATCTGGTGCCACCTCACAGCACACATACATAAACAAAATGACTCACATTTTGGAAGTACTTAAGGCTTACAAACTTCATTTGTGAATTCAAGAATTGTGAAGTTTGGATTCAGCCAAAGGACAGTACTTAAGGACCTAGAGGGTGACATGTGACCTCCTGGCCCCCAGTTCCCCCTCCCTGCCAGCTAGGGATTGTGCTCACATGGAATTATTTCCCTGCTTCTCTTCAGAGTCCTTACCTAGGAGATATAGGGTGTATAGAATATTGAATATGGAGGCATCATGATATTTCAAACATTAAACACAAAAGTGGAAGGAAGACAGACTGATAGAGTAAGCGTATTTTAAATATTTACTATGTGCCAGGTACTATGCTAAGCACTAGGGAGACAAATACAACCTAGCAAGATTGTCTCTACCCTCAAAGAGAACTCCTAATGATAGAAGACACATAAAGAGGTGCTAGCATGCCGAGAAGGAAGAGGACTGACTCTCTCTGTCTCTTTCTGTCCACATCTACACACACACACACACACACACACACACACACACACACACACACACACACATATACACATGTGTGTATGTATATTGTGTGTATGTATAATAAATATGCATAGATACATATGTGTGTATGTATCTATGTATATTTATTATAAAGTAGTAGGGATGCCAGGGCCTGGGAAGATAAGGTAAAAAAGGTTATCTAACACTTTATTAGTACCTCAGTAGGTACTAATATCTCACCTCAGACACTTGACACTCACTAGGTGTGTGACCTTGGGCAAGTCACTTAACCCAAATTGCATCATCCTGGGTCATCTCCAGTCATGCTGATGAATATCTGGTCACTGGATTCAGATGGCTCTGGAGGAGAAGTGAGGCTGGTGACCTGCACAACCCTCCCTCGCTCAAAACAAAGTCAAGTGCAAATCATGTCATCAGTTCTCTGATGGCATGGTCTTCTTCAGTAACGAAGGAGGAACACACACCTCAAGTCTTTTTTCTTCTGATTGGACAGCTGAAGGGTGGAACAAAATACTCCTCCCAGAGCTTCTACTTAAAGAGGGCTCAGAAACCCAGGGAATTCTTCATCTCCCTCCACTGCTCAGATTCAACTTTATCATCATCATGACACTCTAGGGTACTTGCTTCCCACCCTCATCCCATCCCACTTTTCACCTTTTTATGTGTTTACTTTCCCTATTAAATTGTAACCTCCTTGAGGTCAGGGACTGCCTTTCTGACACATTGTATGATCTTAATGAATGTTTACTGTACTGTTTATCTGTTTTGGTCATCTGCCCTCTGCAAGATTTCCTGCCCAAGATTTCCTAAGTTTCATCATAGCAAGCATTATGTTGGTGATAGTTAACTGACTGTGTCCTGCTAATTAATTGCTGACTACTATATTGTTATATTAATATTATATTCTAAGTATTACCTAGAGACTTAATTTGTAAACTATAAACATTTTAATAACGGGTTTTAAATATGGCAGAAACACCAGTCTTTCTAAAACCATCTGATGTGGAATTCAGTTGTGTTCAGGAAAGAATATAACTTATATCTATGGGCCCCTTTTATCAATTGTTTTCTAGAATCTATTTATACTATTATGTATTTTAAATTTTGGTGTACTAAAGGTGTATATTAAAACAGGATGGCCACTGAGATCCCTTCCAGTTCTCAAATTCTGTGATTCATTGACATAATTTTTTTTTTAAATCTCACTATCACATCTGCAACTAAATTATTCCACTTTAAAAGTGTATAATAAATTTATAAAGAACCTGCATTTCTTAGAGCTCTCATTGAGAAAATGGTTGAAGAAACTTATAGAGAGTTCGCTTTCACAAACTTTGAACTTGATTGAAAATCAATAAGTAATCACTGAATACAGAATAACTTTCAGTAGACATGCTATAGATTCTGTATTTCCTCCTTCTCCAAGAGTTTTGATTTAAACATCTATTTTAAAAAAAATAACTACTTTTAATCACTTTTTCATAAGTCTTATCTACTTTTTTGTATTCACAAACACTCAGAAATTTAGGAGCCTGAGGCACATAGCATATTATAAGTACTAAGTAAATAGTGAATGCAGAATTTGTCTAAAGGCAAAAAGGTCCGCTGACTCATTGACCAATGCCCTGTTACAATATGGCTGCATTTCATATGTGTGATATTAACACTAAATCTGGCAGTAATTAAATACAATAAGCAAATTTATTATTTCAGAAACAACTCAAGGAGAGTTCTACATACTAAACCACTACTGGAAATTATATTTTAGTACATCTTTCCTTGATAGGATGCAAGCTCTCTGTCTGTTTTTGCATCTCCTGACCACAGTGCTTAATAATAAATTTAGTAAATGCTTGTGATTGATTGTTTGATTGGTTTTCAATTGTTCAAAAATCTGATTTTATCAGGATCAGTGCTCCTACTGAAACACATTGCAAACTCTCTTAGTCTTAGTTTAAAAAAATGTGAATTCTTCTGAAAAATTAATTTTCCTGAGGCTAACTTGTTTATACCTCCAATTACAGACGTAAAGCCTGCAATTCATAAATTACATGTAAAGTAATGATATGTATGAAATGTAATTCATAAATCACCAAATTCATACTTTAAACCTTTTTGATTTGATAAGACTTGAAAGAATGTCTCATTTATTGGCATGACCTCCAAAAATTCAGTCATTTCCATTTCATGATGTTCGTGTTGGCCCTTCGTTGCTGAAGAAGACCATACCATCAGAGAAACGATGACATGACTTTCACTTGACTTTGTTTTGAGTGAGGGAGGGCTGTGCAGGTCACCAGCCTCATTTCTCCTCCAGACTCATATGAATCCAGTGACCAGATATTCATCAGAATGACTGGAGATGACCCAGGATACACTGGGAGATATTGGCTCCTTTTAGGCCAAGATCTATTCAGGTACTCACTTAGGGTAAGGACCATTCATTGAATAGGCCTGTTTAAGAAGTAGCCAAGGTGTGGCCCCTTAAATGAGGCAAAGAAAAAGGAAGATATCAGGACGAAAGGGAAACGGCAACAGTTGCTATTGGTAATCATTCTGAAACCAGGAGGGTCCAAAAGAGAGCCTTTAGGCAGATGCCTAGTATTGTCCAATGTATAAGCTTCAGGGTGCGGTAGGTTTAGGGTTTTGGGAAGGGAAGGTTTTGGGAAGGGAAGGGAAGGGAAAGAAAGGGAAGGGAAAGGAAGGAAACTAGCCAGTAAAACTAATGTCCAACTTTTCATGATCCCACTTGGGATATTCTTGACCAAGATACTGGAGCAATTTGCCACTTCTTTCTCCATCTTATTTTATAGATGAGGAAACTGAGGCAAACAAGATTAAATGACTTGTCCAGACTAACATAAATTGTAAGTGTCTGAGGCCGGATTTAAACTCAGGAAGATAAGTCTTCCTTGCTTCAGGTCCAGCATTCTGTCTACTGTACCACCTAGCTGGCCCAGATATTCTAGGTGGGAATCCCTCCAAAATAACAAATGAAATCTTTAAACATAAATTAAAATCACATATTGATCCAGAAACTGAAATATATTAGTGGAAAGTACATAAGTAAACAATTTATATGAGGTAAAAAACTGAAGTAGAGCAGTTTCAATGGAAAAACCAAGAAGAAAATAAAAATATTCCAAAAAGGCATAAGAGAATAGTACATATTAGGAGGATGTTGGAAAGAAGACCATGATATATATAAGGAAGGGGCCACTGAACATTTAGAAGGAAGTAACAGGTAAGAAACTTTAGCTAAAGAAAAAAGAAATGTACCTTTTAAGTAGTCCAAAAAGGGGAGACATCATATAAAACAGGAGCTGAAAAATAGGAGGACATTAAACATATCATATGGGGCATGGTGACAATGTTTAAAGAATGAGGGATGACTGCTCTGGGCCTTTCCTCAAAATGTAGTTTCTAGGAGGAATTCACCATGGTAGAAGGAAACTGTAGGGTCAGAAGGGGGAAAAAATGTACATGATAAATTTTTTATATATTTAAGAAGAATACTAAGTTGTATATAATAAATTTGCAGTTTCATGTGCACCTTTTTTTGTTGCTGTTGTTATGGAAATGCTTTATTGCACAAATTAAAAATAAAACCATTTTTTAAAAAAAGGCAACTAAAGAATGATGTCTAAGACTGAAGAGCTAATCAAGGAAAGGAGATGATCACATATGCAAAGCACAAAGTCATTTGGGAAATGCGTCATTGCAGAAGCACAGTAGACCAGAAGTCATGGAAGCTGTTTCCTTGTTCTTTTTTTCTGGAAGATGACAGAGGAGGAGAGAGTCTCATGGCTGTGGGGTGCCTTATGGAGGCTGAGGAGACCCTTCCAGAGAGTGGAGAACAAGGAGGAGGAGGAGAGATCTCATGTACATTCTACAGAGGAAGTTGATAGTATGGTTATAAATCAAGAAAAACAATTTAAAAAAGGAGAAAAAGTCATAGAGGTCCTTACAATGATGACTCTGATATTGACTACACTAATGAAAAATGCCAAGTTCAACAAGAAGGCAGAAATTCTATGGAAAATATATGGCTGAAATCAAACAATTTGGAGAGAGGAACAGCTGTCTAAACTTCAGGAAACATAGAACACAGCAGTAAATTGAGTCTTGGGGTAAAGTGAGATGAGTGAACTGTACCAATAAAGGAGGATTTTTCCCCTTATATTCTCATCATAAGTTTATGTATTTTCATACTTAAATATAATACATTATATTTCAGGGAAAATGTAACTTGTATAGATTTGACCAATCTTAGTCAGGAAATTTTTCCCATCTCTGATATTTAGCAGGTGGGATGCCATGAACAAAATTATTTAAGCTTATATTTCCAGTTGTAAAATGGGCATTATAAACTAACCTTACAGGGTCAACGTGAGGAGGAAATAAATGACAACATCCTTTGTAAACAAGTACAAGTTATGAGGAAGCAAATATGACCTCCTAGGTATTCATGAGATAGGTAGAATGATGTCCATAGCTGGTATATGAAAATGGTAGTACACATACCTTGTTCAAAAAGAACAGAGTTGGTTAAAGTGAAAGAGATGACAAAGTACCATTGCACGTTAAGAAGATATACTTTAATGACAGAATATTTAGTCTAGAAAAGATAGAAATATGTTGAAGATATGCCCAGCAGCAGTTAGGATTCAATAGAGATTAGTTAACATAAATATTCAGAAATAAGAGGACAAAAAAAAAAGATGCTAGGGATAACTCAGAGTTGGAATTTAGAAGGACATAATCACTGACTTTACAGGGTAAGGGGTCTAAGTTTTTATGGCAGTGTATAGTCAAATGGGTTGATCATAGGGTTAAGATTGGGTTGAGATGAAAATGATTTCAGAACAAAGTTTGAGTAGTTCAAGGTAAGAATGAAAGTTTAGGAGTTATAAGGAGTGATGAGAAGAGAGGTTTCTGGTCAGATAGTTGGGGAAGGAACATTGCTAAGTAACAGTGAGATGTTGGCTATGACAATTTAAGTGCGGGCTGAGTTAGATTGAAAGTGTAGGTCATGGGACTTGAGAAATTTCCAGAGTGACCTGAAGTGCCTTTAATATTCATATTCAAGTTACCAAATATGAGGGCAAGGTTTGGAATAGAGGAAAGCACTGTGCCCAGAATACATTTAAAAGGGAAAAAGAATAACCAGTAGAAAATTGTTATTAAGTTAGATAGGGAGATATATTTGAGTACCCTTCACATCTATCTGTTTGAAGACAGAAGGTCAAGAACCTATGTCTCTGATCTATACTTTAAAATTTGGTCATTGCTGGCTAAGTCCAAGCACTCATTCCCCTCTCCCACTTAGCAGTTTTTATTTCATTGTTAGCATGTTCCACTCCATTCCTACAAAGAATTTGCTCTGGGTCAGGCAAAGGTGAAGACATGAGCGAAGAAATGACTCAGTTTACATCTTGTCCCAGACATCAAAATAATTCTGAGTCGTTCTGATCCTGGAGCAAAAATAAAGAAATCAAAACAAAATCTTAATCCACTTTAATTCCATTTCTTTGGTAAGTTTATAAAAATCAATAAATCAAAACAAGAAAATTTTGTCAGTTTAGTTCAGTCCCTAACCAAGAGAAAGTCTGGCACTTTGGGTGTCAGAATTCAAACACTGAACTTTCTTGTATCTTTGTCTTTCATTATTAAACATGCTTTCCTCTCTTTGCCGAAATCTCTACAAAAAAGAAAATCCGCAGATCAAAAAAAAAAGTAATTAGAACATAAATCACAAATGGGCTTGATCTGATACAAATTTAAAATGTCAAAAAAGCAACTTTTAAAAAATGAAGTTCTGTGTTTAAAAATATGCCACAAAGGGAAAAAGAAAAGGGAGAATAATAGATACTTTTTCAACTGCCTAGATTCTCAGCCAGTGAAAATTAAGGAATGTGATTAGTTGGTTTTGTTGATTGAATGATGGGGAGCAAGAATGAATTTGTATCCAGTATGAAGGAAGGTCATTCAAGGTTACATTGTCTTGGGTAGGTCTAGGTTTCTTTGAATTCAAGAAGATGCAAGGAGAAATGTGCAAAAAAAAATTAACAATTTTTAAAAAATTTTGAATTCTAAAGTCTTTCCCTCTTTCCGTTCTCCACTCATTGAGAAAACAATAAGGTAAGTTAGAAGTTTGTGAGAAATAACGATTAAAAGGGAGGAAAGAACAGAGCAGACATGTAGAAAGAGGGATGTCAAGGAGATTATGGGGAGGGGTGTAAATAGAAGCCCATTCAGGATTAGGGGACTGAGGAGTGGGACTTTGCTAGCCATTGAATAAGGGTAGGATAGTATTTGACTGGTTCTTGTGATAACAGAAGGCAACTTCAATTATTTTGTTCTCATGCACTAGGGAAGAAGTGAGATCAGGCCTAGTATAGGAGGCCCATCTCCTAGATAAGATCCTGAGGGCAATAGGTCTGGGGAGGTGTCAGAAAGTGAGATAACTAGTATCTGAAGCCTTAATACTGAACTGAATCTGGTCTAATAGTAATGGTTTTACCCCTTGTCAGCACAATGACCATGGAAAATTGTAGACTTGTCATAATAAGTTGGAGAACAAAAGTGAAAGATCCCAGGGCAACAGGTTATTGAAGAGGTAGGAAGCAAAGGATAAGGAAAGCACTCACTGTTCCCAAAGACACAAATTCACTTCTTTGATGGTGACTCACTTTAGTTATGGTCATTCTCTCTGCTTCTCAGTTGACCTCTTGGGAATTGGGGGGGGGGGGGGGGGGAAGGGGAGGCATGTAATAGAGAATTTTGTAGACCTCTACCTGATTATTTTTTTTATCACTAACATGAATAAAAGCAGCCTTATCAGATTTGTACGTAACATAAGATAGAGAGCAATGGCTAATATATTGGATAACAGTTGGGATCCAAAAAGCTCTCAGTGTTTCAGAACATTAATCCAAAACTAACAACAAAATTTAAAAGGTATAAATGTAAAATCTGAAACTTGCATTCAAAAATTAAAGTTTACAAGATGTTGAAGAATTGGTCAATAATAGTGATTTATTTCAATTAATCAATCATATTGACTAAGCACTTACTACATGCCAGGTTTTAAATGCTGAGCAAAAGCCAAACAATGCCCACACATCAGAGGAATGTATTTTATCTGGAGAAACTACTTGTATGTATGTTAGCAATAGGGACTAGAGCTGTGATTTCATTGGAATAGGGAAATATTGATAAGGAGACTCCCCCTACCAATACTGACTGGCACCTTCTCTGCCATTTACAATCTTAGAAAGTTGCCTACAGTATAGGCGTCAAACACAAAGATGCATTTGTCTTATAATACTCCCAAGTGCTGCCAGAGCCAAACTAAAATGTAATTGGGAACTATTTAACATAATAAATAACAAATACAATAAAACATAGATAATATTACACTTTAAAACTAAGTCAACATGCAGTCTGCAGGAATCTTTTTGTACTGATTAGTGTCACCTCTCCCGCTGTTCCCTCTTCCTGTTTATTTGAATTTGATACCATTGTCCTAGAGCACTTAGAAGTTAAGTTACTTGCCCATCATCAGACTCCCATTATGTGTCTGGTGTGGGGAGTAAACCCAGTTCTTGACTCTGAAGCAAGATTCCTATCCATTATTCTATGGCTGCTTTAGATACAAAAAGTATACAAAATAAGTTCCAGGTAAAGTGAGTACTAGAGGAGACAACAGCATCTGAGATCAAGAATGGCCTCTTTAAGGAAAGTGAATTTGAAAGAAAGAATCTTGGAATTCCAAGAGGTGATAAAGGAGTAGATTCCAGACAATGAGAAATCCTGTGGAAAGGTACAGATACTGGAGATGGGATGTTATATGTGAGACACAGCAAGAAAGCTAGTCTTCCTTGGTCAAAGAGTTTGTGAAAGAGGCTAATATATAGTAAGCATGGTAAAACTGATTTTTTTAAACCCAAAAGCAAATAGCTTGGAGAAAGGATATAAAAGATTTAAAATACTAAATAGACACTAACGCTAATAAGGACTCCCTGGAACTTACTGGGTAGGGGACTAACATGGCCAGACCAGCTCTTGATTTAAAAAAATTAACATTCATTTCTTAAAAATTTTGAGTTCCAAAGTCTTTCCCTCTTTTCACTCCCCATTCATTGAGAAGATAAGCAATATATTGTTTATACATGTGAAGTCGTACATTAATCATGTTGAAAAAAACCCAAGAAACAAAGATAGTGAAAAAACAATATGATTCAATCTGGATGGAGAGTTTATCATTTCATCCTCACTGGGGTGGATAGCATTTTTCTTCATGGGTCTTTGGGAATAATCTTGAGTCATTTTCTTGATCAGAGAAGCTAAATCTTTCATGCTTGATGGTCATTACAATATTGTTATTATTGTGTATAATGTTCTCCTGGTTCTGCTCACTTCCCTTTGCATCAGTTTATGTCTTCCCAGGTCTTTTTCAAAATCAACCTGCTCATCATTTCTTATGGCACAGTAGTATTCCATCACAATCATACACTATAACTTTTTCAGCCATTTCCCAATTGATGGTTATCCTGCCAATTTCCAATTCTTTGCCATTATTTCATTCAATTTTCTCCAGAGGTCTATCATATGCAACTTTTCTAAAATTCTGTATATCTCCATAAGTTCTTTCTTACTTACTTTTATAGTAAGATTTACCTTGCTCTGAGAGGGATATTGTAGCTTTTTCAAGTTGAAGAATTTACCATCAGTGTGGTAGCTGACTTTGATATCATGTTCATCCTCTTTGAAAGCATTTGACACTATGGCTGAAAATATCATGCTAAAAAGCATGGGAACAAGCACACAGCTTTGTTTCACTCCATTGGTGACTGGGAAGGCATGAGAACATTGTCCATTATCTAGAATCTGGGAAAGCATGCCATCATAAAATTGATGTATAATGCTGATGAACTTCTCTGGTCAACCAAATTTTGACATAATTTCCCATAAGCCCTCATAACTAATAGCATCAGAGGCCTTGATCGGAGCTACAAATATTATGTACAAACCTCTATTCTGCTCCTGGCATTTCTCCTGGAAATCTCTCCAGAAGGCAAACCCGGGCAGATGGTTCTCGGCCCTTTCTGAAGCCACACTGGCTCTCAAGTAGATGACCATCTTCCAGGTGATGGATCAGCCTACTAAGTAGTACTCTGGTAAGAATCTTGACAGCAATGACTAAGAGAGAGACCCCCTACAGAACAATCTATTTCTTTTACCTTTATAGAGTTGAACAATGGAGGCATCCTTGAACTCCTGGGGGAAAACCTCCTCTTGCCATATAACCTGGAAAATTGCTTTTGGTATGAACTTTATATGAGCTTTCATATGAGCAATGGACCTGCAACTTGCAAATCTCAGCTGAAATAGAACCAGCACCATGTGCTTTGCTACTTGAAAGGAGTGTAATGGCATTCTTTTCCAGTTGGAGCTTTAGCTAGGGAGGGATTGACTTTAACCTGAGGTAAATGGTCAATGGCCTCAATATTGATTAATGATGGTCTGTTGAGATGCTATGGAAGTATTCAGCCCATCTCTCTAGGATCATGTCCTTATCACTAATCAATGTGGTTCCTTCAGCACTGAGTAGTAGAGATGCAGCATAGATCTTTGGCCCATACATAGCCTTCAGGGCATCATAAAAGTGCTTTGGATGTTTTGAATGCTGTGGATAAGTTCACTTACCTTGGTACTATACTTTCTAGGGATGTACACATTGATAATGAGATTGACACATGCATTACCAGAACTAGCGCAGTGCTTGGGAGGCTCAAAAGGAAAGTATGGGAAAGAAAAGGTTCTAGGCTGACTACCAGACTGAAGGTGTACAGAACCTTTGTGTTGACCTCATTGTTACATGCTTGTGAAACCTTGGCAATCTACAAGCACCATGCCAGGAAACTTAATTGCTCCCATTTTGATTGTCTTAGGAAGATTCTGAAGATCACTTGGCAAGATAAGGTACTAAACAGGATAAGGTACTCCTTATAAGGTAAGGTAAGATCACCTGGCAGGATAAGATGCTCAAACTAAACTGCCAAACATTTGAACTCTGCTTTGGAGAGCAAAACTCTGATGGGCTGGTCATGTTGTTTGAATACAAAACACGTTTGCCAAAAAGACTATTTTTTGGAGAACTCACACAGTGCAAACATTCACATGGTGGTCAGAAGAAGTGATACAAGGGCACTCTCAAGGTCCTTCTCAAGAACTTTGGAATTAATTGTGTGACATGGGAGACACTGGCAGAGGACCACTCAGCATGGCATGCCCACATCAGAGAAAGTGTGGTATTCTATGAGCAAAGCAGAATTGAAACAGCTCAAAAGAAATGCAGGATGTGCAGATTTAGAGTATCCACCCCAAATATTCACATGGACTATTTGTGACCAACCTGTGGTAGAGCATTCCGAGCTCATATTGGTCTGATCAGCCACAATCTGACACATTGGTACTTGACTTTAGCATAGTGATGCCATTTTGGTCCTTTTGGACAATGAAGGACAACAACCAGCCAACCAGCACAATTGCTTTCACACCGACATTGAGAACCACATAAACCAGGACACAGAAAAACACAGACCAATATCCGTGAGGTGGTGGACAAGCAGAAAACACTCAAAGGTGTGCTAGTGGCTTTGGGACAAAGCTTATTTTGATTAAACAAGATAATAGGATATAAAGGACACAGAGGTTCTTATTAGAAGTCTTCCTCCTTATCTCTCTTTACAGATTTAAGTCCCTGCTAACAGGATAGTTAGGTTTAAACTTCAATCTTGCTAGGCTTTTTACTGAAGCGGGTATTTGAAAAGCACATAGAAACACATAACAATAAATACAGGGTTGATAATAGACAGGATATTACCCTCAGATTGTGTTACTAGTTCTCTCCAACCACACACACACACACACACACACACACACACACACACACATACAAACACACATGCAAGCACACATACACACAGTTTACTTAACACTCTACAAAGTTAGACAAAAGACTGCAGCAGTGTCCTTCAAAATAATTTAGTGTATACACATGGAAGTCTTTTTTTAGATCAAAATCTGGGACCTGTGTGTGTGTGTGTGTGTGTGTGTGTGTGTGTGTGTGTGAGAGAGAGAGAGACAGAGACAGAGAGAGAGACAGAGAGAGATCTTTCCCATCCATTAATAGGCCTCACATGGAGCCCATTAAGGGAAGCTTGCTTAGGGGAGGTTTGCTTACTTGAAGGCTTTCACATCTTTTGGTAATTAGGCACTGAAGTAGGGTTGTGATGCCTTGTGGCTCTCTGTATAATCTGAGGTTAGCATTTTGCTTCAGGGTTCAGTCATTGGAAGTGTTCCTATGATTTGAGCAGATGAGACTCTGGGTAACCTTTAAGGAGCCCCCTGGCTTTGAAAACCCAGATATTGGTGCTTCGTTCTCTGGTAACTATGTATGTATGTAATGGTCAGACAGTTGGATCTGTCTGCTGATCTATGGTGTATGTATCGTTTGTGGTCAGACAGAAGCCCTGTCTCTTGTTCTTTATGCTATTTTCTATTCGTAATTTCTGTTTATATTTTCTCTGAAGTTCAAGGTGCTGACTTTTCCTTTGAACTAAGTGAATGATATATGTTTGATTAAAGTGATTGTTGACACCTTTAAAGTTGCTTTCCTTTAAGAAAAGCAGATCCAAGAAACTGTATTAGCAGGTCATCCTAACTATGTAGGATGCTTGCTGTGATAGAGTGTGTGTGTGTGTATGTGTGTGTGTGTGTGTGTGTGTGTGTGAGAGAGAGAGACAGAGACAGAGACAGAGAGAGTAGCTAATATAGAAATTCTTGAGCTCCTCTCTTAGATCTTTCATATCTCTAAGGCACTATATTTGTTTCATTTTCTTTTATTTGGATTCTAGTTGGTCTAATCATTACTGGAAAATCAGTATTTTAGATTCTGCTGCCTTCTTTTCAGGTTTGAGGGATTTTTAAAATGTTTTCTTGGAATGATGAAAGCCTAGATTCTGTTTCCCTCTTAATGGCTTCTAACAACCACTGATTACAGGAGTTCCATTCAAGGTGTCTAATTTTTCATCTTGGTTATTGAGGAATATCTTTAAATAGTTAATTTTATCCTTGCCAAAGGACCTCACTGTGGCTAACAGTTTTTGAGGATCTGATCCTAGAACTTGCAAGCATCCAAACCATACTGCAAAGCCTTTGGCTGGCTGTCATTATCCCAGGAGTCAGATAAAGTGGACCCTGAATGGTCTATGGGTCTTTACTAGTATTGTCAATTAAAGAGGTGACTGAACAAAAACTGACATGAGAGTCCAGATCCAAGCAGGATTCAGTTCTTATCAGTCAATGAGAAGGGACCTGGAGACTGGATATAAGTGGCCCATTCTGGTCTCAAGTCCTCCAGAAGCTTAGTACCTTACAGAACATAATATCGGGTGAATCCCACCACTACTACCAGTTAACATTGAGTCTTGAAATAACTTAAATTCATAAATGGAGGAAAACCTTCTTTTATTGCAATTAAAGATGTTTTGCTCCACTTACAAGTTTGATTTATTTCAAAATAGACAAATAAAAAGGGTGAAATTATTCAAGTAAGAGGAGAACCAAGACAAAGCTCTGTCACAAAAACCCAGAGAGAAGAGATTATCTGAGAGGAGAACCTCTTCAATAGTATCAAATACGTCAGAGAGATAAAGAAAGATAAAGATTGACACATGGTCATTGGAGTTGATAACTAAAAGATTATTAGTAATTTTTGAAAGAACAATTTCTGTTGAATCTTGAATTTGAAAACCATACTGTAAAGTAGAGAACTTAGTGAGAAGTAAGTGAATGTGACGAGTACCAATTACCTTTCCCAGAAATTTGGACATGAAAAGGAGTAGAAATATAGGACAATAATTTAAGTGGATAGTGCAGTGAGAGATTTTTAAAGATTATGTGACCATGTTTATAGGTAATATGGAAGCATCAAGTAGCTAGAGAAACATCAAAGAATACAGATAATGAGAATATTATTGGGGCAATTTTCTGAAGGAGAGAGGAGAGGGATGTGATCAAGTGTAAAAGTAGAAGGATTGGCCTTGGTGAGAAGATGTATTTCCTCTCTCCCAGAACCCAGAGTAAAAGAGGACAAGAGTGAAACTAATGTGAATTTTAGGCTTCATTAAGAGAGGCATTGTATTCAAAACTAGGGAAGTGACAGGCTGACTATACCCTGTCCTACTCAGACCCCATCTGGAGTATGATATTTATTTTGGGGTACCACACTTAAGCACATTGACAAGCTGAAGTATGTACAGATGAAGACTACCACAATGGCAAAGGTCCTCAATATCATGCTATATGAAGATCAGTTAAAACTAGGAATGCCTTTCCCCTCCCTGGAAAATATAGTGGGAACATACCAGTTTTCTTTGAGTATTCAAAGGGCTAACACATAGAGAAAAGATGAAGCTTGTTCCACTTGTTTCTAGAAGTTGGAACTAGGAGCAATGAGGGAAGTTGGTAAATTTTGGCTTGATGCAAAGGCAACACTTTCTATCAATTTGTGTTATTGCAAAATGGAATGGATTGCCTCAGGAGGTAGTGGATTCCTCCTCATTAGATATCTTGAAGCAAAGATTAGCTGACTACTTGTCGTTTATATTATAGAGGAGATTCTCAATCAGGTTAAGCATTGAAATAGATGGTGAAAGAGGTCCCTTCTGATTCCAAATTTCTGTGAATTTGCCTGTCATTTTGAGTCAAATAAGGTAAAAAATGAAAAATCCAGGTTAGAAAGGGAAGAATTAAGGCATTTGAGTTCCTGGAGAAAAGACAGTGGGTAGAGCCCTAAAGAGCATTCATTAGCAAAAATACAAACTTTTTTTTTAAATAGCCAACATTATGCTTTTATTTAATAATTTAATTATACCCATCTCTTTGCATGTTTTTAATTTTTTTTGCTTTTATGTTTATTTTTAATTTTCAACATTCATTTCCACAAAGCTTTGGGTTCCAAATTTTCTCTCCATTTCTCCCCTACCCAACCTCAAAACATGTGCATTCTGATTACCTCTTCCCCCAATCTGCCCTCCATTCTCTCGCATCCCTCCCTTCCCTTGTCCCCATCTTCTCTCTTGTCTTGTAGGATAAGATAAATTTCTCTATCCCATTACCTGTATTTCTTATTTCTCAGTTGTATGCAAAAACAATTCTCAACATTTGTTCCTAAAACTCTGAGTTTCAACTTCTCTCCCTTCCTTCCTCCCCACCCATCCCCACTAAGAAGGTAAGCAAATCAATACAGGCTATATATGTGCAGTTTTGCAAATGACTTCCATAATAATCATGTTGTGTAAGACTAACTATATTTCATTCCATCCTATCCTGCCCCTCATTTCTGTCTTTTGACCTTGTCCCTCCTCAAAAGTATTTACTTCTAATTATTCTCTCCTCCCATTTGCCTTCCCTTCTATCATCCTGCCATATCTCACTTATCCACTTTTCCTCTACTTTCCTACAGTATAAGATAGATTCTCATACCAGAATGAGCATGCACATTATTCCTTCCTTAAGCTAAATGTGACGAGAGTAAGCTTCACATTTTGCCTCTTACTTCCCCCTTTTCCCCTCCATTGAAAAAGCATTTTCTTGCCTCTTTTATGAGAGAAAATTTGCCACATTTCATTTCTCCCTTTCTCCCCTCAATATATTCCTCTCTCACCCCTTAATTATATTTATTTAGATATCACCCCTTCCTATTCAACTCACCATGTGCTTTCTGTCTATATCAAGAGTTACAAATATTATCTTTTCATGTAGGAATGTATACAGTTTAACTTTAGTAAGTCCCTTATGATTTTTCTTTCCTGTTTACCTTTTCATGCTTCTCTTGATTCCTGTGTTTGAAAGTCAAGTTTTTTATTCAACCCTAATCTTTTCGTCAAGAATGCTAGAAAGTCCTCTATTTCACTGAATGACCATTTTCCCCCTGAAGTATTATACTCACGTTTGCTGGGCAGGTGATTCTTGGTTTTCATCCTAGTTCCTTTGACTTCTGGAATATCATATTCTAAGTCCTTTGATCCCTTAATGTAGATGCTATTAGATTTTGTGTTATCCTGATTTTATTTCCACAATACTCAAATTGTTTCTTTCTAGCTTCTTGCGATATTTACTCTTTGACCTGGGAACTCTCTAATTTGGCTACAATATTCCTAGGAGTTTCTCTATTCAGTTCTCTTTCAGGAGTTGATTGGTGAATTTTTTCAATATTTATTTTTCCCTCTGTTTCTAGAATATCAGGGCAGTTTTCCTTGGTAATTTCATAAAAGACGATATTTAGGCTCTTTTTTTGATCATGGCTTTCAAGTAGTCCCATAATTTTTAAATTGTCTCTCCTGGAGAAACTTCTTCAATGAGATATTTCATATTATCTTTTATTTTTTCATCCTTTTTGTTTTCTTTTGTAATTTCTTGGTTTCTCATAAAGTCATTAGCTTCCATCTGCTCCATTCTAATTTTTAAAGAACTATTTTTGCCAGGCCTAGAGGCCTGAGGGCTACCCGAGTCTTACCTTACCTGTCCCAGGTCTTCGGTTGGCCAAACCGGATAAATGTATGAGAGAAGAGACTTTCCGGAGTCGAACAAGGGTTAGGCTTTATTCAGAGTCTTGGTTACATGAGCAGGGGAAGCTCTTCCTTAGGAGGGAGAGAGAAAATCTCCCAAGGAGGCAAAGATCTTACGATAAGAGATTGGAAGCAGAAGTGTAAGTGGGGAGAGAGGGGGAGGGGAGAGCGAAGAGAGGAAAAGAGAAGAGAGGCCTTCTGTCTGTCAGGGCCCCTCCTCGCTAAGAGCGCCTTCGGGCTTTCCTGACCCTACTTAAGCTCTCTGGCCGCGTAGTTTGCATCTGAATACTGTGCCTGTTAGATAACAATAGGTGTGCCCAGATCCGGGACAGTCTCGAGGGGGATGCTCCTCCCATCACGTTTCTCACGGGAAGAGGCGGAAATACACGAGATTGCTTGGTCTCACTCCTCAATTCCCTGCTGTTTTCTGGGGGGCCTCATGAGAACTCTAAGATTTAGAAGTTCCCACCTTTACCTGCCCGAGACTGTCCACATGGAATTGAGCTTCCATCCCCAGCATATTTTCTTCAGCAAGCTTTTCAACCTCCTTTTCCATTTGGCCAATTCTGCTTTTTAAAGCATTCTTCTCCTCATTGGCTTTTTGGACCCATTTTGCCATTTGAGTTAACCTGTTTTTAAAGGTGTTATTCTAGTTAGCATTTTTTTTGAGTCTCCTTTAGCAAGCTGTCGACTCACTTTTCATGATTTTCTTGCATCGCTCTTGTTTCTCTTCCCAATTTTTCCTCCACCTCTCTTACTTGATTTTCAAATCCTTTTTGACCTCTTCCATGGCCTGAGACCATTGCATATTTATTTTGGAGGTTTTGGATGCAGAAACCTTGACTTTTAGGTCTTCCTCTGATTGTACGCATTGTTCTTCCTCATCTGAAAGGAGAGAAGAAAATACCTGTTCACCAAGAAAGTAGCACTCTATACCCTTATTTTCTTCCCTTTTTTGAACATTTTCCTAGCCAGTTACTTGACTTTTGAGTCCTTTGTCAAGAAGAGGGTATACTCTGGGGACCTGTAAGTTCTCAGTTCCTCCAAGGTGGCACAATCAAGGGAGAGGAATTTACTCCTCTCCTGACCTGTACTCTTGTCTGTGAGCAATCACAACCACTCTGTTCTGCATGGGATCTGCCAGTAGGGTTCCCTCTCCAAAGCCTCCACAAGCTCCACGTGGCCAGCTAGTGCTTCTCCTCACCCCAGGAGCACCACTCAGGGCTGAGATCCAGTTCAGCTGTTCAATTCCCTCAGGGTCTTTAGGCTGAGGGCTACAAAAATGGACACTGCTGCTTCAGTTGCTGCTGCCTACAGGGCCAGACTTGCATTCCCTTCTCACCCAGGTGAAAGAGCTTTCTCACTGACCTTTGAAGCTGTCTTTGGCATTTGCGGTTTGAGCAATCTGGGAACTACAGTTGCTGCTGAAGATTCCACCCCCTGTGGTCCTGCTCTGGTCCTGTTCCTGCTGGTGTGCCTGACCAAGGCTGGGCTGTGTTTCCCTCCAAGCCTGGTGCAATAGACCTTTCCTGTCAGTCTTCCAGGGTGCCTTGGACTGGAATTCTCTTTCACTCAGTCATTTTGTGGCTTCTGTTGCTCTAGGATTTATTTAGAGTCATTTTTTACAGGTATTTTATGGGCTATGGGGGGGAGCTTCTACAGGTCCATCTTTATACTCCACTATTTTACCTCTGTCCCCAAAATATAAGCTTTTTCTTAAGAAAAAGAATAAACTGAGTAAATGAAATACATATTACATTTCTTTCTGAAACAGTTATGTAAATAACAGTTATGTAAATTTTTATTTATGTAAATAAGTTTATTTATGTAAATAAACAATTTAAAGAGTGTTACAAGGTATACCAAATGTTCAAGAAACACGTATAAATTCATTTTTATTTAAATATTAGATCAAGAACACTGAGGTTATCCTATTATCTCATGCAACCAGGAAACTCAAAGTAATACTTTTCATTGTTTGCCTTATAGCATAAGATCCTCACCATTAGATTTATTTTATTCATGCACTACTCCACTGACAAAACTTGAGTGTTTCCTATATGAAAATCACTGTTAGGCATTTCAGCTGATTCAGAGATATGTAATGACCCCTGCTGTTAAGGAGCATCCGTTCATTAAGACATTAACATTTACTCAAGTAATTGTATTATAACGTATAATGTAACAAGGGAAACAAGGCATGCACAAACTACTGTGAGAGTTCAGAGGAGAGATTAGTTCTTCTTGGAGGAACCAAGAAATGATGCAGAGAGAAGATAGGGTTTGAGGAAAGCCTTGAAGAATGAGTAGAAGGGAGAAAGACCAGAATATTCCAAACAGAAGCAATACCAAGATGAAAAGATACATGAAAGAAAGTCACTGAAGAAGACCAAAATGTAGGTTGGTGCTACATTATAGAAGATGCAAATTATATGAATGTCAGTTTACATATTTTGTAATTAAATTTTCATGCATTGCATAGCCTCTGAAGCAGAGTATCATACATATTCAAAGGTTTCAAAAGGTTTCTTCCAAAAGCAAAATGTAGGCTGGATTGGTGTGGAAGGAGAGACTAGAGTCAGGGAGACCAGATAAAACATTAGTGTAACAGCCTAAGGGGCAGCCAAGTGTTGCAATGTTTAGAGCCCCAGGCCTGGAATCAGGAAGATCAAATCTGGCCTCAGGCAAGGACTAGCTATGTGATCCTGGGCAAGTTACTTCATCCTGTTTGCCTCAGTTTCCTCATCTGTAAAAAGAGCTGGAGAAGGAAATGGCAAACCATTCCAGTATCTTTGTCAGGAAAGCCTCAAATGGGGGTCACAAAGGGTTGGACACAACTGAAACAACTGAACAACAGCCTAATGAGAGATAATAAGGTTCTGACAGAAGGTATTATCAATGTGATTGGAAAAGAGAGCAAAGATGTGATCAATTTCTTCATAATTAGTATCAGACGAACATAGAGACTAACTAGATATTGAGAAGGAGGGAAAAGGGAGATCCCTAGGTTGTGAGACTTTATGACTGGGAAAGATGATTAATCCATGAACAGAAATTAAGAAGTTAAGGGATAGATTGAGTTTTGAACAGGGTTAAAGATAATGATAGATTCTGGAGATCTTTTCCATAATCACCTTATATCATAAATTTGCTACTTGAGTCCAAGAGATTGCATCTAGCATTCATGATGTGAAAACTTTGATTATGACCTCTGTATGCTCATCCTTCGTTGCTGAGGAAGACCATGCCATCAGAGAAATAATGACATGACTTGTACTTGACTTTGTTTTGAGTGAGGGAGGGCTGTGCAGGTCACCAGCCTCACTTGTCCTCCAGAGCTATCTGAATCCATTCATCGGGATGATTGGAGATGACCCAGAATGAGGCAATTGGGGTTGTGACTTGCCCAAGGTCACACAGCTAGTGAGTGTCAAGTGTCTGAGATGAGATTTGAACTCAGGTCCTCCTGCACTGATGCTCTATCCATTGTACCACCTAGCTGCCCCTACAACTTCTGTACCTTAATCTGAATAAACAAATAACTTATCTTTCTATAATCCTATAATATCTTAAATGCTTTCTTTATACAAACCTTATGGGGTGGGTACTAGAATTATTATTTCCATCTTACAGATTTGAAAACTGAGACTCAAAGATGTTAAGTGCCTAAGTTTTAATACTAACATATCTCAGAGCCAGAACTGAAAATGTGTTTTTGACTCCCAAACCAGTGCTTTTTTCTAATACATAATGCTATCATTATTTCTTATATTTGCAAATGGAACAGACATTTTAGACACCAACACAGGGCAGTTAGAGAGAAAATATAAGAAAAATATTTGTCTAAATTGTTGTTAAAAGTTGGACATAACTTTTAAGAATGAGACAATTGCAGCTGGGGCATTTTGACTTGGTTTATATGCCAGTGCATAGTTCATATTGAGCTAATGAATATGAGCTTTCAAATCTCAATTGCTAGTGGAGGTAACGGAATTACAGCTAAATGTAAGGGAATTTGAAGATCTTCCCTGACCCTTAATAGGCCCACATAACCTTCTTTAAGCTTTTGCCCAGCCTACAGTGTGAATCACATGGAGCTGATTGTGGGAGGAGTTTGCAGAATGGGTAGAACTGGAAGGGTACAGAAGGAAGAGAGGGTGCTGTAGAGCTGGGAGAGAGCTAGGCAGAACTGAAGCAGAGCAGAGCAGAGCAGCCAGCATGACTGAGAAAGGCTGGAATTTTGCCTAAGGGAGTTTGTGGGGAGGCCTAAGAGTAGGAGATAGAGGTGTCCCTTTATTGGTAATGTGTACAAACTTCATTGTTACCATGGTGGAGTTGGCTTTCTGGTATCTGAGTAAAGATCTTGGTTTCATCTTTGAGGAAGACAGTTTATATTTTGCAAATTTACTCTGGAAATATGTATGTATATCCATAGTGGCTGCTGTGGGTATCTCTTTGGCACTACATTATGCTATTTACAATCATCAAAGATGATGCTGTTAAAGTGCTTCACTCAATATGCTAACAAGTTTGGAAAACACCCAGTGGTAGCCTAATCCTAAAGAAGGGCAATGCTAAAAATGTTCAAATTACTGAACAATTGCACTCATTTTATAGTTTAAGATGTTGCAACCTAGGTTTCAGCAATATGTAAAATGAGAATTACCAGAAGAGCAGGCTGGTTTTTGAAGAAGCAGAGGAACTAGAGACCAAATTGCCAATACTCGCTAGATTATAGAGAAAGCAAGAGAGTTCCAGAAAAAAAATCTGCATCATTGACAACACCAAAGCCTCTGAGTGTTTGCATCATAATAAATGTGACAAGTCTTTCAAAGAGACCATCGGATTTGTCTCCTGAGGCATGTGTATACATGTTAAGAAGCAACAGTGAGAACCAAACATAGGACAACTGATTGAAAATTGGAAAAGGAGTACAACAAGGCTGTACATTATCACCTTATTTATTTAACTTATATGGAGAGTACATAATGCTAAATACCAGTCTGGATGAATCAAAAGCTAGAATTAAGGCTGCTTTAGGAAAAATATCAATAATCTCAGATAGGCAGATGATACCACTCTGATGGCAGAAAGTGAGAAGAATTAAGAAATTTACTTGAAGCTTAACATACACACACACACATACACATGCACACACACACACACACACACACACACACACACACACACACTAAAATCTTGGCAACTAATCCCATCATTTCCTGACAAACAGAGGGAGAAGAAATGGATCTGGTGTCAGATTTTATATTCTTGATCTCAAAGATAAATGCAGATGGCAACTGCAGCCATGAAATCAAAAGATACTGCCCACTTCACCAGCACAGATAGGAAAATTGGAATGATACAGAGAAGATGAGCATGGTCCTTGTGCAAAGATAACATGGAAATTTGTGAAGTGTTTCATATTTTTGGGAAAGACGGTAATATTACTCTGAAAAAATTTGCAACAAATTTCTCTGATATAGGTCTCATTTCTCAAATGCATAGAAAATTGAGTCAAATTTACAAGAATACAAGTCATTCCCCAATTGATAAATGATCAAAGGATTTGAACAGGCAGTTTTTAGAAAAAGAAATCAAAGTTATCTATAGTCACATAAAAAATGCTCTGAGTTGCTATTGATTAGAGAAATGCAAATTAAAATAATTCTGAGGTACCACCCCACACATAACAGATTGACTAATATGACAGAAAAGGAAAATGACAAATGTTGAAAAGGATGTGGGAAAATTAAGACATCAATGCATTATTGCTGGAGTTGTAAACTAATTCAATCATTCTGTAGAGCAATTTTAAACTATATCCAAAAGGTTATAAAATCATTCATACTCTTTGACCCAGCAATGCCACTACTAGGTAGCTATCCACAAAGGATAAAAAAAAAGACAAAAAAGGAAAAGGACCTACATGTACAAAAATGTTAACAGCAGCTCTTTCTGTGGTGGGAAAGAACTGGAAATTGAGGGAATATTCATCAATTGAGGAATGAGGAATATACCACAAGTTGTGGTGTATCAATATAATGGAATACCATCCTGCTATAGGAAATGATGATCAGGATGGTCTCAGAAAAACCTGAAAAGACTTACATGAACTGATACAAAGTGAGATAAGCAGAACCATGAGAACACTGCACATAGTAGTAGCAATAGTGTATGATGATCACTTATGAATGACTTAACTATTCTCAGCAGTACACTGATCCAAGACAGTTCTGAAAAGCTTATGATGAAAAATGTTATCTCCAGAGAAAGCACTAACGGAATTTCAATGCAGATTGAACCTTTTTTTCTTTCTTTATTACTCTGTTTAGTCTGTGTTTTCTTTTGCAACATGTGTTTTGTATGCCCACATGTGTATAGCCTTTATCAAATTGCTTGCCTTTTTGAGGGGACAGAAGAGGGAGAGAATTTAGAACTCAGAATTTTTTTTAAAATTGCTTTTACATACAATTGAGGGAAAAACATTAAATAATTTTTTAAATAGTAGAAAAAAAGGAAATTAATTGTTCCTTGAAAGAAAAGCTATGACAAATCTGGACAGCATACAAAAAACAGAGACACTGCCACCCTGACAAAGGTTCAGATAGTCAAACCTATGATTTTTCCAGTAGCAATGGATAGCTTTGAATTGGATTATAAAGATAACCAAGTACTGCAGAATTGACAAATTCAAGTTGTGGTGGTGGAGAAGATGTTTTCAAGAGTCTCTTGGACAGCAAGAAGGTCAAATCAGTTAATACTTAAAGAAATTTATTCAGTCTATTCACTGGAAGGTCAAATACTAAAACTGAAGCTTAAACACATTGGTTACATAATAGCTAGGACTCATTGGAAAAACCCTGTTGTTGGGAAAGATTGAACGTAAAAGAAAAAAGGTAAATTAGAGGATGAGACAAATAATGTCATGGAATCAACACACATGAACTTGGAAAGACTTTGGGAGAAAGTAGAAGATAGAAAGGCCTGGAATGCTATGGTCCACAGGGTCATGACTAAACAACAACAAAAATATATACCAAAAGACTAATATAGTTTTTACAATGAGATAAGATCTGATAAGAAACAGCAAATTAATAGATTGTGTCTATGTGAACTGTTTTGTTCCTATCCTAATGGTTTCTTTATTCAATTCATAGCTAATATCCTAATTAGTGGCAGCTGGCATATAAAAGTATTCTTGATAAATTGATATTTTCTTTTGAACCACAGCTAATTTCACAATTCTCCAAATTACAATAAATGAAAGTAGCAGAAATTACTAAGCACTTACTGTGTGCAGAGCACTGTGCTGAGTGCTAGAGGAGATAATAAATTTTTTCTTTTCTAAAAAATGTATTTATTTATTTTTAGTTTTCAACATTCATTTCCACAAGATTTTGAGTTCCAAATTTTCTTCCCATCTCACCCTCCCACCCAAGATACCATGCATTCTGATTAGCTCTTTCAATCTGCCCTCCCTCCTATCATACCCTTCCCTTCCCTTATCCCCATCTCCTCTATTTTCTTGTAGGGCAAGATAGATTTCTATAGCCCATTGCCTGTATTTCTTATTTCCCAGTTGCAAATAAAGCAATTTTTAATATTCATTTTTAAAACTTTGACTTTCAACTTCTCTCCCCTCCTCCCTCCCCATCCATCCCCACTGAGAAGGCAAACAATTCAATATAGGTTATTCATGTGTAGTTATGCAAAAATACTTCCATAAAAGTCATGTTGTAAAAGACTAACTATATTTCCTTCCATCCTATCTTGCCCCCTATATATTCTATTTTCTCTTTTGACCTTGTTCCTCCCCAAAATTTAGTTCTAATTACTCCCTCCTCCCATTTTCCCTCCCTTCTATCATCCTCCCTACACCTCACCTATTCCATTCTCCCCTACTTTCCTGTAGTGTAAGAGATTTTCATACCAAATTGAGTATGTATGTTATTTCTTCCTTAAGCCAAATGTGATGAGAGTAAGTTTCACTTTTTTCCCTCTCACATCCCCCCTTTTCCTCTCCATTGAAAAAGCTTTTTCTTGTTTCTTTTAAGAGATAATTTGCCTGATTCTATTTCTCCTTTTCTCCTCCCAATATATTCCTCTCTCACTCCTTAATATTACGATTTCAGATATCATCCCTTCTTATTCAACTCTCCCTGTGCCCTCCATCTATATGCATATAATCCCTCCAACTACCCAAAAACTGAGAAAAGTCTTAAGTTACGAATATTATCTTTCCATGTAGGAATGTAAACAGTTCAGCTTTCTTAAGTCCCTTATGCTTTCTCTTTCCTGTTTACCTTTTCATGCTGCACTTGATTCCTGTGTTTGAAAATACAATTTTCTATTCAGTTCTGGTCTTTTCATCAAGAATGCTTGAAAGTCCTCTATTTCATTGAATGACCATTTTTCCCCCTGAAGTATTATACTCACTTTTTCTGGGTAGGTGATTCTTGGTTTTAATCCTAGCTCCTTTGACTTCTGGAATATCATATTTCAAATCTTTCAATCCCTTAATGTAGAAGTTGCTAGATCTTCTGTTATCCTGATTGTATTTTCACAATACTCAAATTGTTTCTTTCTGGCTACTTGCAATATTTTCTCCTTGATCTGGGAACTCTCTAATTTGGCTACTATATTCCTAGGAGTTTTTCTTCTCAGATCTCTTTCAGGAGGTGATTGGTGGATTATTTCAATATTTATTTTACCTTCTGATTCTAGAATATCAGGGCACTTTTCCTTGATAATTTCATAAAAAAAATGATGTCTAGGCTCTTTTTTGATCATGGCTTTCAGGTAGTCCTAAAATTTTTAAATTTTCTCACCTGGATCTGTTTTCCAGGTCAGTTGCTTCTCCAATGAGATATTTCACATTATTTTTTTTTTTCACTCCTTTGGTTTTGTTTTATACTTTCTTGATTTTTTCATTAGCTTACATCTATTCCATTTTAATCTTTAAGGAATTATTTTCTTCAGTGACCTTTTTGATCTCTTTTTTCATCTGGCCAATTCTGCTTTTTAGGGCATTCTTCTCCTCATTGGCTTTTTGGATTTCTTTTTGCCATTCAGGTTACTCTATTTTTTTATGGTGTTATTTTCTTCAACATTTTTTTGGGTCTCCTTTAGCAAGCAGTTGACTCATTTTTCATGATTTTCTTGCACCACTCTCATTTCTCTTCCCAATTTTTGCTCTACTTCTCTTACTAGAGTTTCAAAATTCTTTTTGAGCTCTTCCATGACCTGAGACCAAGTCATATTTTTGTTGGAGATTTTGGATGGAGGAACTTTGACTTTGTTTTCTTCTGTTTGCATACTGTGGTCTTCCTTGTCACCAAAGTAAGATTCTACAGTCTGATTCTTTTTCCGGTTTTTGCTCATTTCCCCAGCCATTTACTTGACTTTTGAGCTCTTTGTCAAGGTAGTTCTCTGCTTCCAGTGGGAACTGGGGAGGTATACTTCAGCCACTTGATCCCCCCACAATCTGTGAGTCTAGAGCTCTAGAAACAGTTGCTGCTGCTGTGGCTGTCACAGGTTCCTCCACCCCCTAACCCCCTGCAGCCCTGGGGCGGGGGACAGACCACTCCACTCTCCTGCACTGGTTCCACAGGCTTTTTCCACTGACCTTCCAATTTATCCTCAGTGTTTTGGGCTCATGAAGTCTGGAAACTTCTATAAGTGGGAGAGATTCAGTCCCCACAAGGCCTGCTCAGTTCCCTTCTGTACACTTGTGGCCCACACTGGACTGTCCTCTGCACCCTGTGTGTTGCAATAGACACTTCCCAGTGCCCATCCTGGCTGTCTTGGGCTGGATATTTGCTTCATTCCCTCATTCTGTAGGTTTTTTGGCTCCAGATTTGTTTAGAATCATTTTTTTACAGGTTTTTGGCTGGGCTTGCCAGGAGCACTCTGGAAAGTCTGTGCTGTTACTCTGCCACCTTGGCTCCACCCCCAATCAGTGCCAGGAGATAGTGATTTTTGTGGGCGAAAATAAGACTGAGATAAGATGCCATTTCTGCCCTCAAGGAACTTATATTCCAGTAGCACAAGCAATAGAAAGTGGACAATTAAGTTGATAGCAGCAATAGAGAAAAAAATGAATGAAAAGTGGAAGCATGGGATCCTTAAATTATCTAAGGGTTAAAGGTGTTATTTCTTAAAGTGAACCTACACCAATTCATAAATCCCTTAATATCAAAATTATGTTCTATTAAATGTGGCAGCATGACTTAGTGGATAGAGACTTACCGTCAGGAAGATTTGAATACACATCGGGCCTCTAACACTTTGTATGTTCGTGAACAAATCACTTACTACTTAACTGAATCTCAGTCAAATTCCTAAGACTTAGCTACTAAGTAGTTGTTACCATGGAGGAAGTTCCAAGATTTAAAAAAAAACCCAAAATACTAACTTGATGTATTTTAAAATGTGCTATATTTCAATAAATGGGCTATGAATATAAAGAGACAGACTAGAGTAAATGTGTCAACATTTTATTCTAGAAAGATTTCATTCAATAGGAGAAATGTTTCAGTCACAAAAATGAAGAACAGGAAGTATCTAGTACTAAATCGAGGGTAACATAAAGTTCTAGACACTGGGAAAGAGGAAAATCACCTACAAGTTGCTGACCTTAACAACACTATGTGAAGGGAGTTGAGATGTGAACAGTAGGGCCATGCTGATGCCAGGAAGGAAGAAGTAGGTGTGCTGGATTTGGAGAAGGAAGTATGCAGCCCTCCAGATGGCAGACATAACAGCTAAATGAGAAATCACAGGAATTCAATACACATTTCTCTTTTTCTCAAAGCGGCAGACTGCCCAGGTCTGTTCAAGATTTAATATTTTAAAATTGAGGTGAAACTGTAACTTTAATTATACATTTGGAATATTTGAAAATTAAGACTGCCTCTGGCTATGAAGAGCATCTGGAAGAGAATATGTAAGGGAACCTATTCCTTCTGCAAATCTCATGAGATGGATTCAATTTCTTTTTTAAATTAATAGCTTATCTGTTAGTAACAATTCAGCTTACAGAGCATCTATTAACATGATGAAGCACTGCTCCCATGTGTTGAACAAATTGCCTTTACTCTATCAAACCAAGTTTCTTGATCCACTTTTGGCATACTACAACTTGTCTGAAGCTTGCCCTTGGCTCTCTGTTAAATCAAGTGGGCAGGAAAAAAGTTAAAGGAATTCAAGCATTAAAAAATAATTTTAAGTTATACAATGTACTCTGTTAGTATTCTGGAGTGCTGCCTCTTCTTAGCAGTCTGCAGTGGTTTTCAAATACAAATGAAAACTTATCTTTCAAAAAGTACAGATGAGATCAATGTCCTTGTCTAGTCATAAGTAATTCTCAGAGTTCAATTCTGTCAATCTTAACATAAACATTAATATAATATCTGAAATGTATATTTAGTCATGAATCAGTCTGTGAATTTATTGAAGCTGTGTTTGGTTGCTATCTAGGTTGACAAAACATATCTTGCAATTGATCTTTGGTTTGTGGCATAATCATATCATCAGTGTGTTGCCTTAACTCCCTAAGAGGGAATATAGAATCCTTACACAGAAGTGGCTCTGTCCTTTCATGAATACTGAGTAATTATGACTTACTGATTCCTAAGTCTACATGATTTTGGTTACTTTTCATTGGTAATCAGCACCATGAAAATCCCTACAGTGAATCTCAACAGACCTCGGGAAATGTACTTTATCCATTTACGTCATTTTCACTTACTCATCTGTTCTATAATAACAGACTGAATACACTTTTCGTTGTATATAGAAATGAACAACTTCACACTTTTGTTGACTTTATGGCACATGAAAATACATATTAAAAAGACACTTTTTGCATTAGTTCAAGTTTGCTGAGGAGTAGTGTCAGTTAACAGAAAATAACTTTTTACTGTTGATTTTTATGGCCAATGAACTTACCAAGTTAAATTGTTGGCAATAGTGTCAACAATAACAATAACACCACTGCAAGTCCATTTAATTTTTTAATTAAAACATTACTGACTTTAAAAGTTTTTGCCAAGGACATGTTATAATTTAGCTTGCTTTGGTTTGTACGCAAGTGTAAGAAACATGCTTTTCATGATTAAGGGATTTTGTACTATGCCAAGGATCAATTTGGTATTGAGATATAACAATAGACGGGAGATGTTTTGAGGGACAGCTAGTTGTTAGGCTCTCAATGTCATTATTATGTTTTCAATTAAATATGGTACCTCAAATGCCATGATGCCTGCTAAGGACAACTCAGGACATTGGTTCTGTACTATGAGTTACGATTTCCATCCACTATGCCAATCCACTAACACTATTTCCTTTTAAGCTTGTAACTATTACAAGAAGATGCCCAATAGCAGTCTTGGATCTGTTTTTACTCCTGAAATCTGATAGAATCATTAGTGAACTGGTAAGACTATGGTCTCTGAACACAAATCCTTTCTTTACCTTTTCTTACTTTTTATAGTTCAAAATATTCTCTCTTTCAATTCCAAAACCAAATTCACAAAAAAGTGCCATCAATGCTATTCTACCTAACTCCAGATATTGAGTACAAAATGTCTGAGCCCCATTCAGAGTGGCCTGAATGAGTCAGTATCATAGCTAACTGAGCATATCCATGAAATACTTCAACATAGGGATGAAAATAGGGCTCATGAAAGAGAGGAAGAAGAATGTAGGGATTAATATTGCCTATCACGACTATTAGGAAGTATGCTATGGTGGTTAGAGAGAACATGGAGTCAAGATAACCTAGATTCAAGACCTGGGTCTTATACATGATGACAGTGTGACTTTGGTCACATCCTTTTACTTCTCAGTGCCTGAGTAACTCTCTAAAACTAAACTGAAGAGTTGTTGTCAGTCTGAATTGGTAGATACTTTCTCACTGAGCAACTTACTATGCAAATTAAATCTCAGATTTGTATTATTATACTAACTTGGGCAAAAACCAGGTTTGGATTCTGAGAATATTACTTTGTTTCTGAGAGTTAACATAAGGAATATTTAACCTCTGACAGAGGCAAGGAACTATAGAGAAGACGAATCCAGGAACTTGCTGTCTACATTTATTCATTACTAGAAGGAATAGAATCCCCATAGGACTGAGAACTGCTAGGGGCCTTAGTAATCTCCTAGCCTAACCCATTCATATTACTATTGAAATTGAGGTTGTGACTCTCAGAGAGTTGCTACTTCCTCAATGTCATATAGGTAGTAAATAACATAACTGGGATAAACTTATATCATTTGACTCCAAATCAAGGGCTCTTAAAAGTCATTAATAAAAGAAAGGGGGTTTTTCTGGGATAGGCAAAATATGCTTAGTATCTCCAAAAATTGTGAGATTAAGTGGAACCCACTCTAAAATAACAGCTTGTATTTATATAGCTCCATGGAATTTGCAACTTTTTAAACTTATATTTATTTATAAGATATTATATATAATATATGTTACATGTGATATATAATTATGTCATTTGAGATATGTTATGTTCTATATTATAATGTAATATATAATTATAATAATTGCATTTGACCTTCATAATAATCCCATGAAGTATGGTAAGTTCTATTAATATTTATTTTACAGATGAGGAAACTGAGGCCCCCAAAATAATAATGAATCTAAATAAATGAATATACTAAAAAATGGCAGTCTGTAGCATTTTATATCCTACTATAGTGACCCCTAGCATTCAAATGATGGGTAACATTTTATTTGCAGTGTGTTTTAAATGAATATTAGATAAGTATGGGCTCTGCCCAAATGGATGTTTGTTATCAAGAAAATTTTAGTAAGTGGACAAAAGAAGGAAAAACAGAGTAATGGATGGCATTTGGAGTCAAGAAGACCTAGATTCAAATTCCACCTCAGTAATTTGTTACCTGTTTCATTTAACCTTTCTAATTCTAATTCTCATTTGTAAATAGAGGGTGTTGGAACTGGTAATCTTATAGATGCCTTTCAGCTCTAATTTTATGATTCTAAGATCTCCAAAGCTTTTTTAGCTGGATGGGTCATTTTTTTTTCCTCAAATGACTTCAAAGGAAGACCAGTGACACCATTGCTCCCTGCTCAGGAGTTCCCTTGCTGCAAACATGTGAATGTAGGATGTTAGCTTTCAAATTCTTGAGTTTTGGATTGCTATGTCTAGTTGTGTTAAATTGTATCTTGCTCTGGCTCTCTTTTCAACTCCTTCCCTTTTAGTTAGTATAATAAGTAAGTTTTTAAGTAGCTAGTATAAAGGAACAATAGTAGAAACAAAGATTGCAAAGGGAAATCTGAAAGTTATTTACAGACTGTCCCATAATTTAAGGAAACATAATGGTTACTTGCAAACTGTGTCATAAATTAGGGGAGCATAGGAGCCATTAGAAACTGTTTCATAAATTAATTAAAGACATATCCTGAGATTATGTGCTAAATCAAAAGAAGCCAATTAGGCCTTCTTGTAAGGGCCCCTCAGTTCTGATAATTGCCCAGTCTGTAAGCGTCAGAGAAGCTCCAGATATCTACCAGCAAATGTTATGCTAATTAATTAACCCTAAGGTGTTGCAGATAACTTTGAGATGATGCGGATATGTTAATGGATTAACCCCCAAATGATACAGACATATGTTAGTCTGTCCCCCATCAAAACTCTATAAAAATAAGAACCCAGACTCCTGTTCATATGCAGCACTGCCTCATCTGCTATGAGTCCATGATGCCCCAGTGCTCCCAACTCTAATCCATGAATATATAAATGACTCTGTGCTTCTTACTATTTTCTTCCTCACACTACCTGCCTCCCTCCATCACTCCAATCCTGCCTCCACTGTCTTTGTACCCCAACACCATTTTACTTTGTATTCTTTGTGACTTATTAAGATGGGATTGAAGAATTACTCCCCACTTGCTGCCATTACGGTTTTTTTTCCCATGAATATCCAAAGAACTAAACATACCTGTCTTCCACTCAACCCAGAAGAACTTTCTTGGGTTCCATTCCCTTAGGCACAATGGAATAATACCATAAATTAATGAGCAGTTCAGTAGTCAGAGAAATAATATTCCTATCTAGATCAATATGGAACTACAAGAATAAAACTGTTTTCCCTTTCATTATAAACCTTTGAAAGAGCCTGAGAATTTAAAAAACAAAAAGGCTATCCCATCCAGCCAATCACTCTCTTATACAGAGATCTATGGCAACTGGGTGCAAAGCAGAATCATGAAAGAGAACCTAATAATCTTGGAAGTAGTATTCTCTCTCTCTCTCTCTCTCTCTCTCTCTCTCTCTCTCTCTCTCTGTCTCTCTCTCTATATATATATATACACACACATATATAAACACATATACATATGTATATATAAACATACATATATACATGTGTACATGTATAAACACATATATGCGTACATATGTACATATATACATATATATGTATATAGTATGCCCTCAGAAGGCATGGCTAAGGGTTTTATGAGTTTTCTACCTGCTAATTTGTGTCCTGCTTATGAGATTCTGAGACTGCTCTACTAAGATGATTCACAATAGTGTTTTCTATGCTTGTTTGTAGTTACCTTCAGTGATGGACCCTCACAAAACTGCCCAGTCCCCAAACCAGAATGTTCCCTAAATCAATGGAAGAGAGTGTGTATACCCTTTCACAACAATTCAGTTAAATAGAAAGTAAACCCTTGGAATGTCCATACTCACTGAAAGTGTCCAGAGTCAACCTAATGCGGATTTTCCCCACAACAGTGCCAAAAGTCTTTGAAGGACTGAATTATTCAGTACATAAATCCTAGTGTCACCATCTCTTGAACATTTTAAAGCATTCTAGATGCACATCCTAGTTTAACAATGAAGTGCTTGTGGTCACTACAGCTTGATAAAATAAATCTGCATGGATGACCCATGTAGGAGATTTTCTGATTCCTGTTTTATTCTAACAGAATATAGGTTCCTTGAGAGTAGGGACTGTTTCATATTTGTCTTTGTAATAATCCTGAATACCTAGCACAGTGTCTAGAAGAGAGGAGGTTAATTGAATGAATGAATCATATGATACAATGTGTTACAAAATCATACCTTCAAGAAAAGAAGAAAAAAAAGTTTGTGAGCACTATGCTTACTCAGTCTGGAAGTAAATTTTTCAAAGGGTTGAGTGTTATATATCTCCTGAGGCTGCCAACAGACTCATAATGGAAGACAAGTCTGATAGGGATTCAGTCTTACATACTGACTTGAAGAATTGGATTGCATAAAGAATATGAAAGAAGCTACACAATACGCCATTGATGTCCTGGACTCATTGTTGGGCAGGAGGTTGAACAGTTGAATCCCTTATCTCTTTTTCAGAGTCATTCTTTAATTTTCCTCATCCTTTTATATATTTAGTGAAATACCAAGTCTTGTTAATTCTACCTTCACAACATCCCTCACATATGTCACCTTCTTTCTACTCACGCAGCGATTTCTTTTCAGGTACTCATCACCTGTTCCCTGTACTACTTCCCCCCTGATTAATCTGATTCCAGTCTTTCCTCTGTCCAATTGGTCCTTCATAGTTGACAAAAGGCATTCTTCATAAAATACTTGAATAATCATACTGTTCCACTGCTCAAAGAACTTTAGTAGTTTCCTCCTATCTGTAGGATCAAATCCACACTCCTTTACTGAGCATTTGCAAGTCCTTCATATTTTAATTCCCACTTATCATTCCAAATTTATTTTGCATTACATACACACATATTATATTGTTGCTTTTACATGCCATGCCATCTCCCACTTTCTTGAGTTTCCATAGGCTGTCTTCCATTCCTGGAATTGTTTTTTCTCATCTCAACCTCTTAGAATTCTGAGCTCTATGGAAGGTTCACCTCAAGTACCAATCTCCAATGTAAGGTCATTCCTGGTTACCCTGTTATGAATGTGTGTATTCCTACCATCATGAAACTTCTTTATATAGGGTAGACCAGAAGTCTCAATTCAGTTTAAAGCTACAAAAGCTTTTAAGAAGGAACCATAGAGTAGTGAATTGCATTTGGAATTAAGAAGATCTAGATTTGAATCCCACATTTAAAGCTTAAAACTGTGGTAAGACTTTTGGGACCCTTTGTATGTAGCTTGCATTTGCTTATGGCTGATTATATTCTTTCTCCCTCAGGAGACTGGAAACCACTTGGGGGCAGAGACTATCTCCTTTTTTGTCTCTGTATTCCCAGTACCTGAACAGTACATGATAGGCACTTAAAAATTCCTGTCAGGTTAAATTAAATTAAAAATAATTTTGACTTGGCATCAAAACAGCTGAGGGCTCACTGTACGTTCACATTTCATTTCTTCCTCTTATGATTTCCCCACAATTTGAAAAGCTTCTATAAATTTCTAGGGGAAAATAAGGTTCCAAATATAGAGTTCATTCCCTCTTACTATCTATGTTCTCTTGAATAAGTGACCTAACATCTATGGTCCTCAATTTCCTCATCTAAAAAAAATGAGGGAATTAAATTAAGATAAAATTTAAAGTCCTTTCTTGTTCCAAGTCTTAGATCATTTTACATACAAAGAAACTGAGGTCCAGTGATGTTAGAAGACTTAGGAAGTAACTGACAGAGTGAAGATCGAAGTATATTTCCTTTGGTTCCAGGATGAGTACTCTTTTCATTGTGCTACACTATCTAGGTTAGAACTGTGAGACCAATGCAGAATAACTTTTGGAAGAGTGAGAAACTGCCATCTGAGAGTATTGGGCACTGGGAAAAACTAGCCCCAATATGAAACTCATTTCACTTTTGTTTTTCTGCCAAGAGGCTACCTGACATAGAGAACAGAGAGCCAGGGGTTCAAGTAGGGACAGTTATACTTGAAAAAAGGCAACCGGAAAAAAAAGCCAAACCACAACCATCTACACACTAACCTGGCCCTGCAGAATCCTAATTCCAGTAACACCCTTGGACTGTATCCATCCTTCTCAAAGGCTCTCTCCCAAGACTTCCTGAGCCAAGGAGCTCCTTCTTTTTTGTAAAAGGACACAGAAGCATAGCCTTCAATAATATGGCATAGCTGTGAATTACTGTGGACCAAATAACCCCATGTGCATCTAGAAAAAATAGACTATCTCTTTTGGATCAAAAGGCCTCAGGCTGTCCTGGGGAAAAGATTCAAACATCCTCAAGTTTTACAAACACTGCTAAAGATGCAAATCTGAGAATAACAAAATTTATCCACAGGATCACTGGGTTTTAAAACATATATCTTTCTTTTTAAAACATTTTTTCTTACTTGAGGCATATTCCTGAAAATTTGTTATTTAAAACATCATGAAATGATATTTTACCTACACTCAGTTATTTTGTTAGTAAAGAAGATTTGGGATAAATCCTTCTAATAAGCAAACCTCTCTTCTCCACCCAAAAATACACTCCACCAATACACATACACCTGTTAATGATATATATGTTTTGGATTTTTTAAAATTACATAATGTTTTATGAATGGCCCTGGATCATTCCAGAACACATTAAGGATTAGCTGTGGGAAGAACCACCATTACCAGGGAATCCCAAGCCTTCCTTTCCTCCCCACCTCTTGGCTTCCCTCTTTCCCTGAGTTGCTTTTCTCTTCACATGGTTTTGATGAGATGACAGTCAAGGATACAATTCCTTCTGATGAAAAAGTGAATCAACAGGACTTTGTCACTTATCATAAGATCTTCCAGACCCTACCATCTTCCCTGTCTCTATGATCTACAATCCCATATCATCATCTTAAATATTTATATAACTTGAGTCCCTCGGGTCTTGCCATTTGCCTCACTTCTGAATCTGAGAACATCTGGGCTTTTCCATCTTTTCTTTTTTCATTTACTATCTTTCCTGATAAAACTTTTTCAGTTCGTATCTCTAGTTCTTATCAAAGTGCTTGGCACATATATGTACTGTATGAATGTGTTTTCATTCATTCAATTATTCACTGTGAAAGATAACTTTATAAGGATATGATTCACTAACCCAAAAGAAGAATTTTCCTTTTTATAGGAGTAAAAGAGTGAGTGAAAATCTCTCTGCTCCACCTACCTGATTCTTTTATCTGGTGAGAATGCATCTTGATTATTCACTGGGCAGGAACAAATACCGAACACTTATCCAGGTGCAACATAAAGTCTATTTGGATTGTTTTGAGAAACTTGGTCACATGTTCTGGGGCCTAGATGAATCCTTGTCCTTCTTAGAAAAGAGAGATTGGAGCAAGGGGAAGGAGAGCGTTCCACTTAGACTCCAAAATAACTTGCTGGAGTTTTGAACTAATCCTTTGCCATACCTGCTCTAAGCTGACCCCACCTTACCCTAATTGTGGGAGAGTGTGTCATGGTCTTTTCTAGGGGGAGAGGAATGTTCTTACTATTCCACTTCAGTAAATACTCCTTTCTAAAACTGAATTGTCTTGTAGACTAATTTATGTCAACTGATAATGATGATGAGAAACGTAACAGCAAAAGCTATAAGAGATAGAATTTAAAACCTGATCCATTAGGCTTACCCCTAAAATCCTGAAGGGAGAAGAGAAGTAAGTACCCACATTTTGTGGACAAGATTCATCAATTAGAGCAGTAATTGGGATGGTCATCCCAGATTATGTGCTAAAAAAATGGAAAGAAAAAAATCACTCAAGAGTAATTTGGCCTTACTCATGTCTTTCAATTTTGTTATCTTTGATAATATTGCTCTATACACTGTGGTTATAAAACCAAGGTAGGGTACTACAAAGGAAATATAAGAAAAATAAATACATTTTGAGGCTGGAGACAGTACTTTAAATTAGGGAGATCAGTATGGACTTCCTACACTTGGTGGCTACTGAATTCAAGGCTCACCTGAAAGGAAATTAACAATTCTGAGAGAAGTAGAGGGGGAAATATATACTTTTAATGGTTAACTTTGCCATCAAAAGAGGACATTTTGAACAGCAATTAATTCTATGACAATAAACTACATCCTAATTAACATCTTCCCATCATTATTACCTCTGAAATATATCAACCACCCTTTACTTTCTTTAGCAACCATTGCTAGGTTAAAAAAAGAAAGAAGAAAGAAAGAAAAGGTTATTCTCCTAATAATGTCCTACAGTTGCGTCACATAAATTACTACTTTTCATCTATTTTGTGTCCCCCACTGTGGTTTAAATAAAAACAAAACTGAAGTTGTGGGAAATATTTTAATTCATAGAAAATGGACATTCTCTTTTCGTATAAAGATATATATAGTACATGAACTGGTTTAAGCTGATAAAAATGTGAGTAGATAAATTGCTCCCCCTTCTGGTAGATAAGCATATTGTATATATTTGTTTCAATCTGTTGAAAATTTGTAATGTTTTTCTTTAGGTAGATTTAATCATTAAAAACAGAAAAAAAGGAAGTAGAAAAACATTAAAATATTCTTCAATCTAACAGTTATATTAGGACTTTATAAATCTGGCTTATAAACAGAAAGGAATAAGAAACACAAGAAGAAATGAAGTCAATCACTTTAGAAATTTGCATTCCTTCAGATTGATGAAACAATGAATTTAGGGCTCAGGAAGGGCTAGATCACCCACTATATAGTTATGATTATGATCTTCTAGTCACAATATAAGCTTTTATTTTTGTGATATTAAACTTTCCTTTAACTTCTTTGATTCTAAGTTTCTTCATCTCTAAGATAACCATAAAATTTATGATAATAATGACTGTATAAAGATTTAACATTTTCAAATTACTTTCCACATATTAACTCATTTGCTCTTCATAATTATTTCAAGTGATAGGAAAGACAAGGATGGATTAAATGATCTCCAAAGTGTCTTCCAGCTCTAAATCCTTTGAGCTTATAAACATTACAATATTCTACGTGCTTTTTTAGATAATGCATAGAATAGGATTTATTTTCTCAGGCTTCTCAAAACAGTTGAACTATGAAGCTTAGATTGTGAGCCAAGAGAAACTTTCCCTGATGGTACTGCATAATTTGCCTATGCTAGAAGGGAAAAGAAACATCTCAAAATTTTTCACGGAACTGGGATGGGGGGAATGGTGGGGTGTTGGAAAAGTGTCCACCTTTCTGCTAAGTGTCAAGAATAACAATACCATCTCTACAAAATAAGTCTTGAGAGAATCACTTTTAAGGAAATATCCCATTCTGCTTTTACAAAAGAAACAATTCAACAGGAAATGTCTAGCAGATCTTTAAGTTTTTCCAAACCTTTTCATTCCTTCTCCCATGATTCTTCTGACCTTTAACCTCTCAGCTGAAAGCCTTCCCTGTGTTTCATTGAAAAAAATTGATGCTATTCCTGAGAGCTCCCTCTTCTTCCCTTCTATACACCTTACATAATTAAGATGCTTTTTGCCATGTTCTCCTCATTTACTCTTGTTTTACATGAAGCAATGGACCTTCTCCTGGCCAAGGCTAAACTCTCTATATGCATAAGTGATCTCATTCCATTTTATCATCTCCAGCAAATTGTCCCTTCTATTATCCTCACTCTTTCACTTAAATCCAATCTCTTCTTATCTACCAGCTACTTTCCTGCTACCTAAAGATATGTCCATGTTTTCTCCATTCTCGAAGTAACTTCACTTCATACATTCATTCTCTGTTAGCTACTGTCCTACAACACTTTTCCCTTTCCTGGATAAACTCCCTGAGAAGAATATCTACTATGGATGCCTCCTTTTCCTTTCTTCTCACTCCCTTAATTTTGGATCACATCATTCATGTGAAATTACTCTTTCTATACTTCCCAGTGATTGCTGACATGCCACATCTAGTGGCCTTTTCTCAGTCCTCACCTTTCTTGACCTCTCTGCACCCTTTGATAGTGTTGCTCACGTTTTTCAAACCTTTTCATCCCTTCTATCACGACTCCTTTGCTCCTCAAATTCTTTCAGAAATTATTAGGTTTAGATTCTAATATGAGCTATCATGGATGCTATCACTACTCTGTTCTCTAGAAAGTAAACCTGCTTCATCTTGGTTGTCTTTGGGCCTCCCACTTTCTCTTTTTAAAAATATGATCATGAGGAACTCAGAGCAGCCTCTTTTATTTAACCTACTGTTCAAGCATTTATTTCTTCATATACTCTCTAGTCTACACTGAGAAGTAGAACGATGGAGTAGAAAGTGATTCTAAACCATATTTAATAAGAATGTGAAAACAAGCAAGTCAAAACCTCCAAGTCTCTGTTTCTTCATCAGGGAAATGGAGCTGAAAATATTTGTATCACTGATCTCCCTGAGTAGTATGAGAATACTTAGTAGGCCTTGACATATAATCTAAATGTTAATTTTTCATGCATCCTATGCCTCTGTATCATCTTTTACTCTTTTGTTAATTTATAAACCTTTTATTAAGGGGTTTAAAAATGCCATCAAAGACTGAACAGCCATTGCTATGACCTAACTTCCTCATATTAGTGGCATTAAAAAGAAAACTATACTGAAAATCAATTTTGAGAGTTCTTTACAAAGAACCCAGATGCTATCTGGTCAGTTTTGAACTTCTACACTATTAGGCAACAACTGCCTCAGTGTAGCTGTTGCCATCTTTGCAGAATGCCTTTCCCATCACTTTACTGACAAACCTTATTCACCAAGGAGTACACAGCAGTGTTCATGAGGCACAATTCCTAGGTGTCTCAAAATTTAATAGTCTTTTCTGAGGGTTCATAGCTAATACTGATGCTTACCTCCAAAACATATTCTTCTACATTGTGGGCTCCTAGGTGCCTTGGTGTTTACATAAAACCTAAAAAAGCAAATAGAAAAATTAACCTAACCACAGCTAAAATATGATTGACCAAAAAGAAAAGTTGCAAGCTTTTCCACTAAGGGGAAAAACACTTGGAGTTGTGAGGGTGTCAAGGAACCTAGTCCTTATTAACCAAGAGCGCAGAGGGATCCCAAACAGACTCTACAAGTATAACCTATAGCCTAGCACCCTAATCCTTTTAGTGACAGAGTCTAGGTTCAGTCTTTAGAGTGGTCTCTTAAATTTTGTCTCTACATTTTATTTTATTCCCACCAATAATTTCCTCTTTGAAACTCAGAATAAAACTAGTGCCTAGGTATTCATTGATCAGATAAAAGGATTACTAGGTCCCATGGAAATACTCAAAGTAACAATGTATAATAAATATAGGACAGACTTTATTTTACTCCATAGAAAATGTAAAACAACACAACGTGATTACAGCAGTTCACACTGAATATACTAGTATTAGTAAATTATATTTAACTTTATGATAATATTATGGATGAGCCAATAATCATATTCACATTATGAATGTGATCCAACATTATATCTCCATCTCCTTTTTTCAAATAAGGCTGGTTTATTATGAAAATTTCAAAACATCCCACAGTGTGAAATGATTGGATAAAGTAAAGCAAAAGTTTAGAAAAGAGTTGGTACATATGGCACAATGTGGTTTTTAGAGTGAGATTATGCCAAAAATAAAAGTTAATGCTTCTCTGAAAAGGTTGGTGATTAGCTGAAATGACATGTGGAAAATTTTAGTTAAAAAGTGCATCTCAGAGACTGACTTTATACTTGGGTATTCACAGAGTTGTGTTGGCATTTAATAAAGATAAAAATAGTATTGTAATGCATAGTGCCAGGTTTAGAGTGGATGATAATTACAATAATAGATTGTTCATGATCATGCAGTCCTTTATAGTTTGCAAAACATTTTCCAGAGAGATAAGCAAGACTTTGGTATAGTACACGAGTAGAATCTGACATAGGTGCCATTGCTGGAGTTATTTCAACAAAGTACCGAAGCCTAGGACTGCCCCTTGCATCCTACCTCCTTTCACTTCTCCTGGTCAAGATTGATGGTATTTACTCTGTGGGCTTGCATAGTAGTAGCTCTGGTGTGCAAACTTATAGTGGTACACACTGGTATCTAAAACCACATTTAGCTGTAGGGGTAAAAGCACCAGTCCTGAAGTCAGATGACATTTGAGTTATAATACAAGCTTTGACACTTCCTATCCATGTACAAGTCATTTAATCTCCCTAAACTTTAGCTTCTTCATCTGTAAAAAGGTGACAATAATTGTTTTTTGTGGTACCTATTCATAGTATTGTTGTAAAGGTTAAATAAGATAACAAACATTAAAACCTCTTTAAACCTTTAAGAGCTATAGATATCTATGAAATGAGGGATCCAGTTTTCAAAAATTAATTTGCAACTACAGAAGCCAAACATAGATTTGTGCTTTATAATTTTGCATAATTTTACCCTCTCATTCCTCCCTAGCTCGCTGCATTCCCTATCTTCCTTTTTCATGCCACACACAACTCTCCATCCTGAAGCTCACTCCAGTCCTAAAATTCAGACATTGGAAGTACCTACATTCCTGGTGACCTCTCCATCTGAATGGATGACTCCTCCCAGAACTTCCATGTAAGGAGGCTGCCAAAGCCGATCACGTTTCATTCTTCTCCAGGACCTTCTCTATCATGCTCCCATTATGGATACCTTTCTCTCTCCCCCAGCCCCGTGCCTTTCATTTTCCTTTTATATATTGTATTTCTCCACTAGAATGTAAGCTCCTTGAGGGCAAGGACTATCTTTCTTTTGCTAGTATAATAACTCAGAATGGGTTTGTGGTCCATGCAAATACTGCTTTTGTTGGAATAGCCTTCAAAAAGCAAGGGTCATGTCTATACTGTAGTGCTAGAGTGAGGTACAAAGGAAAAACATTAACTCTGGAGTTAGGAGACCTGAATGTGAATCTCAGCTATCTGTATGACCTTGGACAAGTCATTCAACCTGGGGTTAACCGGGGTTGTTGTGCAGATCAAATTAGATAATATTTGTAAAGCATTTAGTACAGAGCCTGGAACATCTTAGGGCTGTTTTTTTGTTTGTTTTTTTTAATAAATGTTTATTTTCTTTTTCTATCCTATCTAAGTGTTTAAATAATTTTTCCTATATAAATACCATATTTTTAAAAAGAACAATGTCTCTTAATTGGATTTACTGCTAAATTGACAGGAGCTTATGACAATCTCTGCTATAAAGGATTTCAGGGTCAGACTTTTTTAATCTATATAAGGAAAATATTGGTATTATAATGTGTAGGGAAGGGTCTTATTACATAGAGTTATGATGCTAATAATTAAAATAGACTTAATTCTATGTAAACAAATCTAAATTTGCATGATTATTGTATTAGGAACATTTTGTTATCTCAAAAGGCTATATCCTTTACAAATACAGCTTTCTTAGGATCCTTTAAATAAGTAATTACTCCAAGTGCATTTGATATATGATTTAAATATATAAATATATATATTCAGACTGTCTAGTATTAAGTAGGTGATAGGAACTGAAGTATAAGGTCTAAAATGCTTAGCATTTCTCTTTCTTTTGACTATCACAAGAAGCTAAAAACTTAGAAGAAAATGTGTGAGAATTAAAGATTTTTTCTGAATTTAAAGAAAAAAAAAACCTAACACCTAATCAAACAGAAAGCTGCCAATGGAAGTTGCCAAGTTTGTTTAGTAGGTTGTCCAGGAGGGTGTTGGGAAATCTAAAAGTTAACCATCAAGGGAGATGCTCACGGATCCCATTTGGGAAGTTTGCAAACTTAGTAATACAAAGTGAGCATTTCAAGATAGACATTTTCAAGCATTTCCAACTTCAACAAATAGGGGAAGTCCAGCTGTCAATTAATCCAGTCAAGTAGGGTAGTATTGTGTAGTTACTAAGTTATCTCTTTACTGAATATCTTCTTTAAATTGATGGAATGTTCTGTAACTTTCTACTTTATGGCTGGAATATAGGTTATTATGATCTCTCTATGAAAAGCATGAGCTATAAATTATGAATAAGTACACGTACTTGTTTCCCTTGAATTGGCAGCCTCATTTTCTTTTAGATTACAAATGTTTTACCTGGCATTACTTGGTTGTCTCAGAACTGGACTTGTGTTTTTTGAAATTTCTGCCCAAAAGTCTGAGAGAACCTTGCTTTATTCCCAGCAGCAAGATTGAAGGAAGATGCTAAAATGACTAAAATTAAACACTGCAGCTCTCACTTAATTTATACTTAGATATGTTTCTAGATCATATAGATGTAGTATTACTTATTTCAACATGAGGAGAAAGGAAAACCAAGGCACATCAAAGAGTTAGGACACTTAACAGTTTATGGAAGATTTCCGTATGGAGTTGACGTAGGCTCTCCGAATAGGTTACCAGACCCATAGAACTCATTGTGGAACTTGAAATCATTTGAGGGCAGTTAATGAACATCTAAGAAAGAAAATAGCAGATCTGAAGAGTGGATATACTTTTGATAAATTTCCATGCCTGAATGGAAACCAAGCTTACTTTCGTTGATAGGGTTACCAAACTTCAAAAGGTTTTCATAAATGAAGTTTACCTAGGTTTTAGCAAAATATTTGACAAGTCCCTTTTGCCATTCAATTAATTGCCATTCAATTAATCAATAAGCATTTATTGTTGTAGTGTTGGGGATACAAATACAAAAATATAAGAATAGCTGTTGAGGAGGATACATTATGTTGAAACTAGAGGAGACATTACATATCCATATATACAAAATAAAAGGTAATTTTGGGATATGGGGCTGCATTAGTAGGTGAAAATCAAGAAACCTCATTTAAAAAGTTTTATTTGAACTGAATTTTGAAGGAAACTTGAGATTTTAAAAAGTGAGAATGAGGAGGGAATGAATTTCAGGCATGGGGGTAAGCTTGGGTAAAGGCAATGAACTGCTAATTAATTTATGGACTTATTAGTGGGGGCAGGCATTCCTGGTTCTTCTGATACTTGCCAGGAAAGACCACAATGACAGTGGAGAGTAAGACTTCAATCACATTTTATTAAGGCATAGAGGGCACAGGGGCAAATGGCACAGAAAGTACAAAAACAAATGAAGTAGGGGGTTCAAAAGCAAGTAATGTGTGGATAGGGATGGGGTGCTGTAGGAAGGCAGGCATCACGGGGAAGAGAATGGGGAAGAGGGGAATCACTTATGTAACCCCAGATTGGAGTTGGGAGTATGAGCAGTATGAGCACTTAGAAGATGGAAGAGTGCTTGGAAGGCAGGAATTTAGGATCCTGTTTTAATAGGGGGGACAGACTAGCTCTTATCCATGCCATCTTGGGTTTAGTTCACTAACATATTCAATCATCTCAAAGTTTTCAGCAGCACTTGGTGTTCTGCTGGTATTGCTATGGATGTCTGGAACTTACATGAGTCCTACATACTATGACAGCTAGCATGACTAACAGCTCTACCAGCAAGTCTAGTTGGCTTCCTCCTCTCTTGTTCTATTGCAGGGTCTTTCCTTGCTCCTTGGCAGCTAGGTGGTGCAGTGGATAGAGCACCAGTGCAGGAGTCAGGAAGACCTGAGTTCAAATCTCACCTCAGACACTTGACACTCACGAGCTGTGTGACCTTGGACAAGTCACTTAACCCCAGTTGCCTCATCCCAGGTCATCTCTAGTCATCCTGATGAATATCTGGTCACTGGATTCAGATGGCTCTGGAGGCAAAGTGAGTCTAGTGACCTGCACAGCCCTCCCTCACTCAAAAAGTCAAGTGCAAGTCACGTCATTATTTCTCTGATAGCATGGTCTTCTTCAGCAGTGAAGGACAAACACATCCCTGATTTAGCACATAGTCCTAGGATGTGATTTGTAGTGACTTTATGATACAGTCTGGCAAGTAACTGTAATTTTCCCTTAATCTATGGGACAGGCTGTAAGTAGCTTTTGTGTTCCCCTTTACAGTCTTCCTGCTACTTTCACTTTATGTTGGCTACTTACTGTGCTGACTGAAAAAAGGGAGGAATTGCCAGGGGTACCAGAATAAGATACAATTTCAAAACAGGCACAGAGAAAGAAGACAAAATGTTGTTTTTGAAGAAAACAAGTTGAAGAGCTCAACGTCAATGTGTAGTTTATATTTTACAAATCTGGAAACATATGTGGGAGCTGGGTGGAAAAGGGTTTTAAATGACAAGCAGAGCAATTTGTCACTGATTCTAGTGACAATTGAAAGCTTCCAGAGTTTCCTGAACAGGTGAACAATGTGGTCAAATACGGGCTTTAGGAATATCACTTTGGTATCTGTGAGGCAGGTAGGCAGCACGCTGGGCCCAGAATCAGGCAGACTTAAGTTGAGATCTGGCCTCGGACACTTACCAGATATGTGACCCTGAGCACATCGCTTAAACTGTCTGCCTCAGTTTTCTTATCCATAAAATGGACATGATAATAGCATGTACTTCCTAGGGTTGTGATGACAATGAGATATTTGTAAAGTATGTTGCAAAACTTAAAGTCCTTATAAATATTAGTGGTATCATCATCATTATCATGGCTATAATTTTTTATTTTTGAAAGTTTATTTTATTTTTAATTTATGAAGTAAAAGAAGCATTTCTACAACACAGCACAATAAAAAGATGATTGTACATGAAACTCCAAATGCACCATGTACAATTTGCTCTCACCTGTAAACATTCAATAGTTATCATGTACATTTCTTTTTTTCCTCTTTTTCCTTCCCCCTGCCCTAGAGATGGACATTATTAGACACAAATATATATATATATATATATATATATATATATACACATACATATGCATATGTAAAATGATTCTATACATACTTCTATTTATCGTTTCTTTCTCTGGATGAAGATAGCTTCTTTCTTTATACATCCTTCACGGTTAATGTGGGTATGTATGATAGTTAAAATGACTTATTCACTCGAAGTCATTCTTAAAACAACATTGTTGTTACTGTATACAGTGTTCTCTTGATTCTGCTCATTTTGCTCTTCATTATTTTGTGCAGATCTTTCCATGTAAGATCAATTAAGTCATCATTTCTTATAACACTGTCCTACTCCGTAACTGTAAACCACAACTTGTTTTCATTATCATCATCATCATAGAGATAGATTAGTATGGGGATACAATGGAGACAAGGGAAGCCAATGAGAAAACTCCTGTAATAGCTTAGCCAGAAGACTATCTCAGTGTAAACTGAGTGCAGAGAAGGGGATGGGAATGAGAGATATGGAGGTGGAATTCATGCAATTTGTCAATTAATCAAATACATGGGAGAGGAAGGGGAGGCAGAGAGAGAGAGAGGGAGAGAGAGAGAGAGAGAGAGAGAGAGAGAGAGAGAGAGAAGGAAAAAGGAGGAGGAGGAGAAAAGTAGAAGAAAAGAAGAAGAAAAGAAAGGAAAAATATGTATTTTCCTACAGAACATCTATTTCAAAATGTCTAATAGGCAGTTAGTGACATGAGACTAGATCTAAGAAAAGAGAATACAGTTTATGTTTATATCTGGGAGTTATGTGTGTACAGAGAATTATTTAACTCATGGGAGTTCCCTGAGAGACAAAGAATATACATAAAGAAGAAAAAGAATCCTATGTTAGAGGTTTGGTATAAAAACAGTTAAGGAGGAGACATAATTGATGACTAAGCAAAGGAAACTAAGGAGTGGTCACACTTAGATGAAGAGAAATTAGAAGAAGCAGTTTCATTAAAGCCAATAGAGGAGAGAGCAGGTAGGAGGAGATGATCAATAAAATCCAATGTCACAGAAAGATAAAAAGGATGAGATTTGAGAAAAGTCCCCTGAATTTGGTAATTCAGAGATCATTGTTAACCAGAGGTGCACACAAATATTTATCAAGCAATCAATCAATATTTGTTAATAGTTTATAATGAGTCAGGCTGGCTGCTAGCCTTGCAGAGAAAGGCAAAAACAATTCCTCCCTTCAAGAAGCTCACTGTCTACTGGGGGAGAGAGTTTGCAAACTACTATGTACTTACAAGATAGATGCCAGGTAAATTGGAGATAAAGTAGACACTGAAACAGGGAGAGCAGGAAAGTCTTCTCATGAAAGGTGGGATTTAAGCCAATGCTAGAAGCAAGCTAAGGGAACCAGGAGGCAGAGATGAGGCGGAAGAGCCTTGCAGACAGGACAGAGTTGGGAGATGGGTTGTCCTGTATGAGGGACTGCAAGAAAGACAGTGTCGCTGTATTGTAAGTATGAAGAGCATAGCCTGTGGTTCTGGCATCAGCTGACCCATGCTCTTTGTACTCCTGTGATGGAATATTTGGAGAAAGTTAGTTTCAGTGGGGTGATCAGGCCAGACTGAAAGGAGTTAAGAAGTAAGAGAAGAGGAGATGTGCATTGTATGTAGAACTTTTTGTCTAGAAGTTTGGCTATGTGGTATGAAAGAGAAGAGTTATATAGAATGAAAACTTAAGTGGAAAGCAATGGTAGAGTCAAGTGAGTGGTCTGGTTTTTTGCTTGATGTTTAGTTTTTATTTTTCAAAGTATAAGGGAGAGTTGTGTATGTTTAGTGGTAGAGGGTAACAAACCAGTAAATAAGGAGATACTGAATACATGTGTTTTGGGGGCTAGGACCTTGTCAGTCAAACTGGTTTACATCAGTTTATATATTCCCATTTTGATAGCCTTGATTTCCATGACACATTTCCTATTTCTTTCTGTTTGTCTGTTTTTCTTCTTTTTATTTTTAAATTTATGAAATAAAACAAGCATTTCCATAACAGATTTTTTAAAAAAAAGATTGCGTATGAAACTGCAAATCTATTACAATTTACTCTTCTTTTAAAATACATGATAAAATTATCATGTAACTCTTTTTCTCTTTTTTCTTCCTTCACCCCCCAACCCTAGAGATAGCTTCTATTAAACATTCAACATAGATATGTCAAATATATACATATATATATACACATACATAAGCATATATGTATATATAGAATAAAAGTCATTCCATAGATACTTCTATGTATCAGTTCTTTCTCTGAATACAGATAGTGTTTTCCCCCATAGGTCCTTTGTAGTTAATCTGGGTATTTATAAGTCAAAATGGCTTACTCACTCAAAATTGTTCTAAAAACTATATTGTTGTTACTACACACAAGATTTTCTTGGTTCTGCTCATTTCACCCTTCATTATTCTGTGCAAGTCCATCTATGTCCTATTATATCATAATCATATACTATAATTTTTTTAACTACTCCCCAACTGGCAAACATCCCTGTAATTTCCTGTTCTTTACCATCACAAAGACAACTGCTACGAGTCTTTTAGAACATATAGGTTTTTTCCCCTTTTTGCTCTAATCATCTTAGGAAAATGAGCTAGTAGTGGGTCAAAGGGTATAGACAGTTAAATAACTCTTTGGGCATAATTCCAGATTGCTCTCCAAATTGGTTGGATCTGTTCAGAGTTCCATCAACAGTGAATTAATGTCTCATTTTTTTTCACATCCCCTCCAACATTTGTCACTTTTCTCTTCGATGATTTTAGGAAGTATATAGGTATAAAATAGTATTTCAATTTGCTTTTCTCTCAATCATTTTTGTTAATTTGATAGGTATAAAAAGATATTTTAATTTGCTTTTCTCTAATCAATAGTGATTTAGAGCATTTTTTCATATGACTATACATTATTTTGGTTTCTTCATTGGAAATTGCCTGTTCATATCCTTTGAACATTTATCATTTGGGAAATGACTTAAATTCTTATAGATTCAACTAAGTTCTTTATATACTTGAAATATGAGACCTTTATCTGAAAAACTGTATATAAAATCCCCCCCATTTTCTTCTTTCCTTCCAGTCTTGGCTACATTTATTTTATTTGTTCAAAACTTTTTTTTAATTGGAAGTAATCAAAATTATCCATTTTACACCTCGCACTGCTTTCTATCTCCTTCTCATTCATAAATTGTTCTATCCATAAGTCTGAGAAGTAATATGTTTCATGTTCTTCAAATTTTCTTGTAATATCTATCTTCATATCTAGGTGACATATATTATATAATTAATCCTCACAACATCCCTTCGAGTTAAGTTCTCTCACTTTACAGAGAAGGAAACTGAGGCTGAGGGAGGTTGAGTGATTTGTGATGGCTCACAAGCAGTTAGTAAGCATCTGAGACAGATGTTCTTCCCAACTCCAAGAATTGCTGTCGACCAGCTATACCACTCACCTGCTGATACTCTATGATGAGCCCTATGAAGACAGGGGACTGTGTTTTATCTAAACTTGAGACTTGGTTCAGTGCCTAAGATGATGTTCTATACCTAGCAGGTAGGTCATTAATAAACACGTTGTATTGAATTGTTGAATCACTCAGTGGGACAGTCACTGTCTAACAGTTTGAAGTTCCCTTTCTTTTCTCCAACCACCATCTCTTAGACATTGAAAGAGTTGAGGAGCACCTTCCCATTATCTCAAGTCCTGAAGTGGCAGCATCCTTTCCAAAGGCAGAATGCACATAAACACAGATTAGCAGAACCTTTATGCTAAACTGAAAAGGCTTTCCCCATCCTTTTCAAAAGACAGGAGATCTATTAATGTGGACTGTGGGTTTTCTGTTACTGTAGGCTTCTCTCAGTGTTGAGGAACTGCTCTGGTTTCTGGCTGGCTCTGACCATAGGAAGATAATTCCCGTAAGGACTATAAGCCAGGGCTACAGATGTGACAAACCAAGTTGTACAGAGTTACTGCAAATATTTCTGCATTAACACAACTCTTTAGTCTTGCAAAGATTTTATAATTCTGAGTCTTAAAGAAGGACTTTCATACAGTAGCAAAGGTGTGAAAAGAACATTCATGTAAATGTTATTTTCTTTGGCTGTAATCTTCCTAATGCCCATTTCTACTTTTAACAGTATGAGTGTATAAATGACTCATAACATTTATTTTTCACTCTCAATTTTTAGCAACTATTGTCTTAGATGGGAGTTCCCAGCTTGCTACAGAAATGATTGAAGCCTCGGGAAACTAAGTTTAAAAAATGACCCCAACAACTTAATTATTTGATAAGATGGAGCTAGTTTCAGCAAAAGGAAACAAGAGAAAGCATGGCATTACTGCCTGTTCACTTACTGATTGCCAGAAAACCACCCAGTTGCTGGCCAGTAGTCTATTTTTTTGGTGTTTCCTTACCCTCTGTGGAAGTGTGCTGACTATAATCACATGTTTGATGGGTTCAGGGAGAACTCCAGTAGTTGCAGAAGGGAGATATTAAAGAAGAGCAGTATTCAATCCATTCAGAATCGCATGGAGTCGGATGCTTTTAATGAAGGGGGTGGGATGGGAAAGCTTACAGAGATAGTGCAAAATTTTTAGATGGTTCAAGTCTTGATTTTGATAAAAAAAAAAACAGGAAGGCTGAAGGAAGAGGAAAATTACAGTAGTTTCTAAATTCTGTAACCTGTTTTTATAGGAATGGCTCCATTCTGCTGTTCTCTATCCACCCTCACTCAATCTCTACTAAGAGCCATTTTGTCAACACAATGATATATCATTCATGTAGGTGGTTTTCAAAAGCTCTTCCAGCTTCTTCCAGCTGCCAGTGGGTTTTATCCACCTTAGCCACAGGTGGTCTATTCATCTGCTTTCGGCTGTTCAAGCAAATGAAAGGGATGACCTTAATTGGCCTTGCTAGTTTCTCATATTAACTTGGAAGATGTGCTGTTCCCTCTGCTTTCTCCCTCTTCCTTCTTCCCTCTCCTTTCTTCTCTGTCTCTGTCTCTCTCTGTCTGTCTCTGTCTGTCTCTGTCTCTGTCTTTCTCTCCCTCTCTTCCCTCTCCCTTGCTCTCCCTTCCTCTCCCTCCTCTCCCTCAAATGGTACTTCCTTTCTTTAAACCTCAGTGTTTTCATCTGTCAAATTGAAGTAATGACTTTTTTTTTTACTAAAATAAGAAGGTTTCTGTTAAGATCAAATGAGAACACATAAAAAAAAAACTTTGTGATTATATCATACTATATGAACATAAAGTATTAGATCTAATTGAAATTTTAAAATATTACCACATGCCTTCTCTTATCAGCTATAGTTGCCCCCTAGCAATCTCTCACCATCACAGACAGCAGTATTTAATATTTTCAGTTGGAAATCCAAATTTTTATTTTAAAAATTTAATGCAGGGAAACACTAAAACTTTAGATAGAATTTTTATTTTTGTCACATCCATCTTCTTGGATCCTGAAAAATACAGTTACTACCTCTGAGCTTCACTTTCCTCACCTCAGCTCTACCTTTCATGATCATATCACTAATAATGTATACTATCCCTTTATAGGTTTAGATTTTTAAGTCTTCTATTCCAAATGTTGGTTATTCTGTTTAGCTGCTTTCTTCCAATTGACATATATTGTCATTTCATTGAAGTATCGTACCTTAGTTTTTACTTCAGAAATACATAATAAAGGGGGCAGAGCCAAGATGGCAGAGTAGAAAGACACACATATGGAGGCTACCCTCACACAGCCCATAAAACACCTGTAGAGAGAGACTCTCAACAAATTTTGGAGCAGCAGAAGTGGAGAACAACAGAGTGGAGGAGATTTCCAGCCCAGGGTGACCTGAAAGGCCCACAGGAAAGGTTGGTTGCACCAGACAAGGAGCAGAACACAGAGCTGAGCCTAGCCGCAGTTGCACCCATGGTGCGACTCTGGGAGAAGGACACCTCAGGGACTGAATTGCCAGTCGCAGCAGTGGGTCCTCAGATCCCTCAACCCACAGACGCCAAAGATCAGTGAGGGTTTTTTTTCAGCTAGCCAGGAAGGGAGAAGGGTCTTCCCATAGCTGCAGCAGCAGGCAGAGACCACAGAGGCTGCACAGCAGCCTGAACAGCCTGCTCCATTGTTAGAGCTTAAAACCCCCTGGGGGCACTGAAGAGCTGAGTCTTACCTCAGCCCTGTGTGGAGGCCCTGAGGTAGCTGGCCTTTGTCTCGCACTGAATGGCAGCCCTGCTCCCACAGCTTGACTGAATCCCAGCCCCCTAGTGCTGACTTGGCAGAACTGGAGGTCAGGTGGCTGTGGAGAGGTAACTGCTAAGATTCTGGGTACAAAAATCTCTACCTGCTTCCAGACTAGTGTACATGCTTAACTGTGCCACGTTGGAGGAACTGAGAACTTACAGATTCCCAGAGTATACACTACTCCTGACAAAGGACCTAAAAGTCAAGTAACTGGTTGGGAAAATGCCCCAAAAAGGGAAAAAAAATAAAACTATAAAAGGTTACTTTCTTGGTGAACAGATATCTTCTCCCATCCTTTTGGGTGAGGAAGAACAATGCTTACCATCAGGGAAAGACATAAAAGTCAAGGCTTCCGTATCCCAAACATCCAAAATAAATATTCAATGCTCTCAGGCCATGGAAGAGCTGAAAAAGGATTTTGAAAATCAAGTAAGAGAGGTGGAGGAAAAACTGGGAAGAGAAATGAGAGAGATGCAAGAAAATCATGAAAAGCAAGTCAACACCTTGTTAAAGGAGACCCAAAAAAATACTGAAGAAAATAACACCTTTAAAAATAGGCTAACTCAATTGGCAAAAGAGTTTCAAAAAGACAATGAGGACAAGAATACTTTCAAAAGCAGAATTAGCCAAATGGAAAAAAGGAGGTTCAAAAGCTCACTGAAGAAAATAGTTCTTCAAAAATTAGAATGGAACAGATGGAGGCTAATGACTTTATGAGAAACCAAGAAATCACAAAACAAAACCAAAAGAATGAAAAAATGGAAGATAATGTGAAATATCTCATTGGAAAAACAACTGACCTGGAAAACAGATCTAGGAGAGACAATTTAAAAATTATGGTACTACCTGAAAGCCATGATCAAAAAAAAAGAGCCTAGACATCATCTTTCATCAAATTATCAAGGATAACTACCCTGACATTCTAGAACCAGGGGGCAAAATAAATATTGAAGGAATCCACTGATCACCTCCTGAAAGAGATCCAAAAAGAGAAACTCTTAGGAACATTGTGGTCAAATTCCAGGGTTCCCAGGTCAAGGAGAAAATATTGCAACCAGCTAGAAAGAAGCAGTTCAAGTATTGTGGAAATACAATCAGGATAACACAAGATCTAGCAGCTTCTACATTAAGGGATCAAAGGGTGTGGAATGTGATATTCCAGAAGTCAAAGGAACTAGGACTAAAACCAAGAATCACCTGCCCAGCAAAACTGAGTATAATACTTCAGGGGAAAAAATGATCTTTCAATGAAATAGAGGACTTTAAAGTATTCTTGATGAAAAGACCAGAGCTGAAAAGAAAATTTAACTTTCAAACACAAGAATGAAGAGAAGCATGAAAAGGTAAACAGCAAAAAGAAGTCATAAGAGACTTACTAAAGTTGAACTGTTTACATTCCTACATAGAAAGACAATATTTGTAACTTTTGAAACTTTTCAGTATCTGGGTAGTTGGTAGGATTACACACACACACACACACACAGAGCACAGAATGAATTGAATAGGATGGGATCATATCTAAAAAATGAAATTAAGTGATGAGAGAGAAATATATTGGGAGGAGAAAGGGAGAAATAGAATGGGGCAAATTATCTCTCATAAAAGAGGCAAGTAAATGACTTTTCAGTGGAAGGAAAAGTGGGGAGGTGAGAGAAAAAACATGAAGCTTACTCTCATCACATTCAACTAAAAGAAGGAATAAAATACACACTGTTTTTGGTATGAAAACCTATCTTACAATACAGGAGAGGGGGGGAGAAGGGGATAAGCAGGGTCGGGGGGGATGATAGAAAGAAGGGCAATTGGAAGAGGGAGCAATTAGAAGTCATCACTCTTGGGGAGGGACAGGGTCAAAAGAGAGAGCAGAAGAAATGGGGGACAGGATAGGATGGAGGGAAATATAGTTAGTCTTATACAACATGACTATTATGGAAGTCATTTGCAAAACTACACAGATATGGACTATATTAAATTGTTTGCCTTCCTAAAGGCAATGGGTAGGGAGGGAGGGAGGAAGAGAAGGTGAAACTCAAAGTTTTAGGAACAACTGTTGAGTATTGTTCTTGCAACTAGGAAATAAGAAATACAGGTAATGGGGTATAGAAAGTTATCTTGCCCTACAGGACAAAAGAGAAGATGGGGATAAGGGAAGGGAGGGATGTTAGAAGCCAGGGCAGATTGGTGATAGGGGAAATTAGAATGCTCGGTGTTTTGGGGTGGGGGGAGGGGAGAAATGGGGAGAAAATTTGGAACCCGAAATGTTGTGGAAATGAATGTTGAAAATTTAAATAAATTTTTAAAAATAAATAAATAAAAAGAAATACATAATAAAGATATTTTAAAATATGGTATACAATAAAGACAAAGTTTAAAGAAATAGTAATACCTATATACAATTTCTGACAATGTTCTGATTATTACTCCATGCTTTACTTATTAAAACTTTCATTTGGAGCCATTATGTGAATATCTTTTATGACTCTAAAATTTGAGAAACATTTCAGTAGAATGTGATGAGGTTCACCAGGTGCTACTGACACTTAATTGAATCAAGCATTGAGTAGGACTGGAAAGGATATCAGAAGTCATCTGATCCAAAATCTTAATTTTACATATAAGGAACCTAAGACTCAAGGGTGGTGATTTCCCTGAGGATAGTGATAGGGTTGGGGTATGAACTTAGGTCTTTTGACTCCAAATCTAGGGGTCTTTCAAGTGCACAAAGCTGTGATCCCCTAGATTCGATCAGTTCACATACGCACTACTTCAAAAGACCATTTAAAAAATGTTGTTATGCAACTATAAACCATTGAATGTCACAATCTAAGAAATACAATAGCAGGTGACCCTCAAATGATCTGATGTTTTTAATAAATGGGGGTGAGAAAATCAGACATACAAGAGAATAAAGAATAATTAAATGGCTAAAGTTCTATGCATATTGAAAGGAGAATGGCTCTGATCTATTTTATACAATTGTGTCAAATGTGTTTTGGAGAGTTTGGAATGGACTGAATTTGACAGCATATGCCAACTTCTAGAACACAGATCAGAGACACTGAGTAAATAGTGCACTCTAGGAGAGTACTCTGAATCTGGGTTGAGATTTGTTTGCTGCCTTGAAACGGCTTAACAGCTTTGTTTTTTTTAAACTTCATGCTCAGATAGTTAGTGGGAGCCATGATCTCCTTAGTACAGGTACTCCCTGCATCAGAGCAGATCATAGTCTATGTGATGCCTGATCATTCAGTATAAATTTTGCCTTTTCTATCAGTCAGAGTCAATAAAGTACTATATGCCCAGAACAGTGCTGGGTACTAGGGATTCAAAGAAAAACATGAGTCTGCTGTCACGGAGCTCACAATCTAATGGGAGAGACAACACTTAAAAAGAATTTGAAAAATAGGGGGAAGAATAGAAGGGCTGGAGAGGTACTCTACGCTGAGTTATGATGAAATCTGGGATGAGAAATGATCTGATGAGGTGTGAGTTGCAGAGGTGAATTCATCTTGTAGAATGATGAGTTTCTGAAGATCATAAAATCAATAAAGTCAATTAGGTGGGAAATGGTAAAGTGAATAGTCTCAGTGCCCCCCTTCAATAGTGGAGGATTGGAGAAGAGCTCTACAGTAGCCAACCTTTACCATCTCTAATCAGAAGGAGGGAAGTGCCTCAGGAGTGTGGGGAGCTGAGGAAGTGTGAGTTTTAGAGTTTATTTCTTCTTGTGGAATGATGTTTCTAGTGATCAAGAAATCTAGGAGATCAGCCAAATGAGAAATGATGAGGTCAGTTCCCTGCGTGAACTCCACAGAGAATCTAGTTGGAACTCCTAAGATATCTAATCCTCATCCTCTCCAGCCAGAAGATTCAATTCTCTGTACAGGATACACCCAACAGTCATAACAGATACTCATCTGCTAGCCACCAGGAAGGAAAGTCCACAAAAGGTTGAGGGAGAGAAGAACTGATTTTTTTATTCAGTTCTGGCATCAACTCCAAAGTCACTCAAAAAATTCCTGCTTATGACATTAGCCCCCTAGTTATTAATGGAAAGTAGAAGAGTCATCAAATATGGCCCAGGGCATTAATGGAATGTGGCTGGCTTAAGTTGCCCTCCATATCCTAAACCAGTGTTGTTCTGGGCACAAAATTTATATGGAGCAGACCTGGAGCAATTTTGGTAAATTTTCCCCCACATGGATTGACCTTGCAGCCAGCTATGGAGTATATCATGGGACAGGTCAGTGGTATAGTAGATAGAATTCTTAGCCTGGAGTCAGGAAGACCTGAATTCAAATCTGGTATCAGACACTAGCTATATGACTCTGGGTAAGTCATTTAACCCTGTTTGCCTCAGTATTCTTATCAGTAAAATGAGCTGGAGAAGGAAATGGTAAACCATTCTAGTATCTTTTCCAGGAAAACCAAATGGGGTCATGGAGGATTGGATACGACTGAAACAAGTGAGCTATAACAATATGTCATGGAGGTCTAAGATTCCGCACAAGTGCAGAATGATATTTTTCCACATGGGAGAATGCTATCTGAAGTACTCTATGTTTGTGCCAGAACCCCATTACACAGTATATAAAAATAATTTTAGGGCTTAGGTGGAGAGCTTCTGAGACCCCAGGGGATTTTCTTGAGGACTGCCTGTATTTCTTTGCTAGAAGTTTTTAGATGCATTTATGTGCTTTTTGTGGACTGTTTTTATCCTCTTTTTTGATTCCTTTTACCTGAGGGTTATTGAACAGGTTTTTATTAAAGAAATTATTTATCTCAGCCTTTAGGTTCTGAGTGATCCGTTGTATCAGATATAGAATAACTATGGGACATCAGTCCTCCATGTGCTGGATTGAAACCAAAAGGAAAAAGAGTATGTGCTCTGGCTCACCCACCAGGATGGACATATCTACATATGCTTTAAGGAAAGGATCCCCCTCCAAAAAAAGAAAGGACCCTCAATTGCCAGTCCTCCTTTCCACTGAAAAATGATGTTAAAGAAATAAAATTTTAATCATGGAATTTCAGAAATTAGGGAAGGGAAAGCAAAAGATATATTTTAAGATAGGGTCATTTCTGGTGCCCCTCAAATCATACCACATTTATACCTTCCTACCAGACCTAAACATTTATCTATCTGTTGGTCTGGCAATGAGAAACAGGACAAAAGAAAATTTACTCCTGTATAGAAGTGGATAGTTACAGCTCAGTCAATGAAGGAAAGAGCAGAGTACACACTCCAAGCAAATGTTTATAGTTTTGTAGTTTATGCCGAACATTAGCCACCTCATCAGGCTAGCATTAGACATTAGTTATAATAGATTTCTAAACACCATCTTTTCCCTCAAGTAGTATTGATATTTCATGGATGTTTTGAAAAAAAACTTTGTTATTTCTATGACTTTTAAATTCCTGCTTTGGGATAACTAATAAGATTAACTTCCATCTTATTTATAACAATTAATTAATTAATTAATATTAATAGTTATTAATTAAACTAATAATTAATATTAATCATTAAATAATAATGACAAACCAATAAGAAATAAACTGTGCATTGTACTAATGGTAGTTTTTGGAGATGTTTCCTGGAACACAATTGAAAATATAAAAGGATGTCACATCTTTTATTTATATAGGTTTTCCTCTCAATATTCATATTTTTAGCTTGTACTAAGGCTGCAAAGTCTTTTGTAGTTTTCCTTTACTTGAATATCTAAATATTCTATTAGCTAATAGCCCAGACCAGGCTTTATGTAGAAATCTTTGTCATGTTTGAACTGACAAAATCTCAGCATCTTGTCATTCTTTTGTTCCCCTATTTGAACTTGAGACACCCAGGAATCATGATTATGTGAAATTCCAAATTGTAAATCTTGAAAGAAAATTTCACCATAATATCAGAAACATTATATTAGAAATTACTTGTCAGTAGAGAAGAAATGCTTGATTTTATTTTTTTTAAATACTTATTCTAAGGTTCATTAAAATTTAATAAATTTTGATTTACTTGAATGGTGAGTACTCCAACATTTTGAATTCAGTTGATATCCAATAGATGGCAGTGACATACTGAAAAAATACTTTTAAAAATTATTTGTACTTGAATAGTTTATGTACTATGGGGTTATCTATTGCCAGTTACTTTTCAAAAGGTAGTCAAAAATTCTCAAGTCCTGAATCACGTTGTAACCATATTACTTTTCTAAGTGCTGTGAGGTCTTTGGATGGTTTATGCAGTAGAAATAAACTGACTGTGTCCAAAAAGGCATTGTGGCTTTGTGGTAGTTAAGTACTTGCCTGAGGTTACAAAAGCATTTGTGGTAAGCCTAACAATAGAATGACTGATTCTACCCTTTTCGTTAGAATTCTAGACTTTTCTTTCCACCCTAATACAATTTGAATGACTGAATCTGAATTTAATTGGGGATTATGATCTATAAATCTCAGATTTTTATTTTAATGTTAATTGAAAATAATCACACTACTAATTCTGAAAGCCAGAATGTGTTTGGATCACCATTGCCTTTTCCTCAATGGAATTCTTTTTAACTTTTTTTTTCCTATAATATGTTACTTTGCCATTAATTAATGAACTATACCTTGGACTGCTCTAAAACTGCATACAATGTGAAATTACCTCATGTTATATTTGCTCTGAGTAAGACAATCCATTGTACAATAGTGTTCAATTTAGCTAAGGAAATACTTGACTAAGGCCATTTGTGGTGATCTGATTAGCATCAACAGAAATTGACTAGTTTCTTCAGATTCCAAATTTAACACTAGTGAATTCACTTTGCATTGGTCTATGACACCAATCACATGGTCAAATTGCTATATAATAGTAATATAGTTTTACTGCACCCTGGCGGTCTCACCACTACCACAATTTTTCTCTTAATGTTAGACACTATAGTTGAAGAGGGTTATTGATGAACTAGAGTACCACCAAGGACGGGAAAGTTGGAAGAATAAGATTTGGTCTCCATATTTTCGTGTAATTATCAAAAGAACTAGAAATATTTAGCCTGGAAACTATGAGGAGACACAATCATGGTTATTTGTCTTGTTGTAGGGTACAGTACAAATAAAAGGTACTCACTTTAATATACATTATTCCATTGAATCCTCAGAACCACTTTTGGGGGAAGTTGAGAGAAGACCCATAGAGTTACCTCTTCTACATCATGACTTTTCCCATTTCAGTTCTGATATATCATGGATTGGCATAAGAAATTAAATGGAAATTTTAGAGGAGTTTTGTTGAAGCTGCATAAGACATGTGAAAGCCAACAGACTACACAGAAAAAGTTTAGAAATTCAGAAATGCATAAACTATATGTATGATATTGTATAATATCAAGGAAAAAGAGAAGGAAATGTGCAAAGCGGGAACACATCTTCTCTGGTACAAAGGGAGGGCAATAAAAATATGTGGATTTTTCAGATTGCAGGAGCCCCATGCCCCTAACCCCTGCAAAGTGGAAGGGATAACTGTTTTAGAGCTGTAATATATCATGGAGAAAAAGGAAACATTTTCCCCATATTTTACCACAGAAAAGGAAGGAAACAATCATCTATTAAGTATCCACTATATGCCAGGTACTGTGCTGAGCACTATGCAATTCACAGCTCCTTTGATCCTCACAACAACTCTGTTAGGTAGGTGCAATTGTTAACCCTGTTTTAAATTTGAGGAAATTGAGGCAGATAGAGGTCAAGTGACTTGCCCAGGGCCTAAATTTGAAGTCAAATTTGAATTCAGGTCTTTCTGACTCTATCTAGATTTCAGATCTTTACAAGACAGAGTTTTCTAACTAGAGAACTTTAAATAAAATTGATAGTGATGCTTCATTATGTAGAGGGCTCTCGGTGGAAGCATTTAGGCAAAGGTCAGGTGAACATCTGTCATTGATGTAGAAATCGTTTGTGAATTGAGGAGATTGAACTAAACAGATTCTGTTTTCTTCTAACTCTGTTTCAACTCACGATTCTTTCTTCTTACTTCTTTAGACAGTTTAGATGATATTACTATAAATTTACAATAGGAAGCCCATAGGTTCACCTTCAGGGGAAAACATGATTTTCTTACTATACAGAATACAACCTTCAATTCAATTAGAATTTATAGAACATATGTGACAGCAGATAAATATCCTCAGTAATGCTTTAGGTTCTAAATTAGCAATACCACTCACATTTGGTTTGGAGCTTACTTTCTTTAAGCCTATAGAGAAACAGGTTGTCATTTTATTATTATCCATTAAGAGAATGTTGTTTATGGTTAGTCTACCAGGTAGTAAGATAATTAGCCCTTCCCCCCCATCACAGTCCCCCTCTGACAAGGAGATTCTTTCATCTGAGATAAAGGTGCCAGTATAAAATGGGGTTCTTGACTTGAAATGTCAGAATTTAAAATATGTATGTAGATGTATATGTACCTATAGATATAACAAACTATTTCAATATAGTGGATTTCCTTTGTAATCCTATATATTTTATTTTAAGCATTTAAAAACATTATAAGAAGGAGTTTATAGACTTCATCAGACTGCCAAAGGTGTCCTTGACATGAAACAAAATTAAGAAACCCTGATCTAGGGTATGCTTTTTTTTAATTTGCTCAGGATTATAAAAATAAGGCAGTTTGGAACTCAAGCCCCTGTCTCCATTTGTCTAGGAAATTTCCTAGTTCAATCAGACATCCTTCTATATTAAAATGATGTAGGCATTTGACTTTTTCATGACCACATTATTTATTGGACATAGCAAATTAAAACTAAAGAAAATGCCAAGCACACCTCTCTCAAGGAGTGTTTTACCCAATTGATTCCATATTCCTCCTTGCTTAGTCTTCTTCCACTTGAGGGATAATGAGAGAGGAAATCCTTTTAGGGGCAGAGAATATAAGTAATGGAAAGCAAGGGATGTGCAGGGAGGAGTGCTGATATTTGGAATTAAATACCTCACTGTAGAGTTGATTGATTTAACAGAGATTCTAGAAAAGCCTCCCTTGATTTTCCCATGCAAAGTATTATTGTCAATCAGTAGTGCTTGGCCTCAAATGCAAGATGTGTGCTTGTATTATATTTCCATTGCTAATCTATTTGCCCTGCTGCTTTCTAAGTGTTTCTTTTCTTTTCTTTTTTTTTACAAAGATTAGTTTATCTAATTCTATATGTGTTTGAAATATTATTTTTTTTGGGGGGAGGCTACAAGCAGCCTGATGGGGCCCCTGATTTGAAATCTTTCCTCTAAAGCATCAACATATAAATTCCTCATTCTAGCCATAAAAGCTTCTGCAGATTGTCCCATTTCTTCTTTCTTCCTTCATTTCATGCCAACATCCTCTTTTTTTAGGAAACAATGTTAAAGTGACTCTCCATGTTAGCCCAGATAATCTACCACCAATAATGAAATGAAAGTACAGAATCAGAGGAAACTTACTAGATCACTTGGAAAATTTCTGAGAAAGTTTTTGAAAGTGATGTATACATTATCATTTGCACAATGAAATAATATATAGCCTAAAAGGAGATTTTAAAATGTTGGTAACCAGAGATTCAGGAGCTGGAACAGACCTTAGAGATGGTCTAGTCTGATTCTTCATTGTGCAAATTAATAAATTGAGGGTTAGGTTGGGGAAGTGATTTATCCAGGTTTAAATAAATGGGAGAACTGGGGCTAGAAGCAGGGTTTTGTGACTCCAAAGTCAGAGTTCTTTCCACAGCACAACTGAGATTCATCAACCTGAGGTGGAAAAGTGTTTTGGACCCTAGCTATTGACCAGAAAACTATTCAATTCCCATTGACCTTTGGATGTGTCTGTCAAGCTTGTCTTAGCCAATAGAGGAGAATAAGCCATGGACCCAATTGGAAAAGTGAGTTCAGACCTAGAATTTCAAATTTTAGTTAGTTTTGGATGGGACAGTATGGCATGAGGAGTAAATGGGTTGAATCTCAGAGAGTCAGTGGCCTAGTGACTCAAGGTCTGCTTGACTTAGGTGCCTGTTTGAATCCTGAAGGATGAATCAGCCATGAAGATCCAGTGTGGAGAAACAGTCTCAAGGAACCAACTAGTCAGGAGAGAGAGGGAGAGAGAGAGAGACAGAGAGAGAGAGAGAGAGAGAGAAAGAGAGAGAGAGAGGGAGGGAGGGAGGGAGGGAGAAGGAGGAGGAGGAGGAGGAGGAGAGAGAGAGAGAGAGAGAGAGAGAGAGAGAGAGAGAGAGAGAGAGAGAGAGAGAGAGAGAGAGAGAGAGGGAGGGAGGGAGGGAGAAATAAAGAGTAGTTTCCATGGAAGTGTGGAAGCCCCCAGTGAAATGGGAAAGTAGCTGAGGCTGAAAGCAGAAGGGGGAAGAAGGTAACTTTAGGGGATAGAAAGAGGATGTGTTATCAATAGTATGAGAGAAAAAAGATATTTTCCAAGACTGTGCCTAGTAGGTATCTTGAAAATGACTAAACTGAGTCACTAGGAGAAAAAACATCTTTCCAAACACCAACTCTTACATCCCATAATTGACAGTTGGAGAAGCAGACTTTGAAGGGATGAGCCAGAGTAGTTCTGGACAGCCAAATATATGGCAAAAGAACTAAAACTACACTAATATCAAGGCCAAAATTCAGCAAGAGGAAATTAGGCAGGAGAGGAAGTCTGTGCTATTATCACCCTTTTATTTGTTACTGCAATGCTTCACAGAAAATTCCTTTTAAAATGTCCAAGAGATTAATGTGGTATTATGGGGAAGAGGGGAACTGATGGGTATGACTGCAGAAAGCCTCTAGGGTCTTCCCTGTGAAGTCAGGAAGGTTGGGACACATCATAAAGCTAGGAGAAGTAGTGGTGATAGCAATGTTAACAACTGGGATAGGGTAAAGTCATGGCATCACCTTCTTGATGTCATGATCCTTTTCAAGATCAAAGGACAAACAACAACTCATCCAGTGGCAACCAGACACTATGCTTAAACTGGCATATTTGTGTGTGTGTGTGTGTGTGTGTGTGTGTGTATAATATAATTACATATAATATAATATAATATATAAAGATAGATATAGATATATACACATGCATGTGTATATACATATAATACATGTATATGTAGTATAAATATATTTACACAAATACAACTGTTACTTATATATTTAACATAGAACTTTATAGTTTATTAAGGATTTAACATATATTCCCTTATTTGAACCTGCCTACAACCCAATGAGGTAGGTAATACAGCTATTATCAGCATCTATATGTAGATGAGGAAATAGCATCAGAGAGGTTTGATAATTTATCCATGGTTATACAGTCCAGCTCTATGTCACATTGCTTCAGAAAATAGAATTAACTGTTTGTGTCAAGAGACTTACAAGTGGTAGCACAAGACTAAAACACGAAAAAGAGGTGGAAAATTTTCCCTACCTTTTTATAACTGTGAGAATACCTTCATTGCTTAGATGTACAGCCTGTACTATATTAACTTACAGTTGTTGAAATGTTGCCTTGCAAAAATTCCTCTGCCATTTCTACTGTGTATGTGTGTGTGTGTGTGTCTGTATGTGTGTGTGTTTGTGTGTCCTTCCTTCCCAGTCCCTCTTCCTTCAGCAAGTTCCCTAAGGAGAAGAGTATAGCCTCCTGTTTCTTTTGTATTAACAAATGTTGTTTCTTGCAAAATGAAAGAAGACAAAACCTTTCAAGTTCATATTCCCTACACAAATGGCAGGGGCCCAGTCCCTGCCACAGTGAGCTATATAATTCTCATGTCATAGCTGTGGGAGAACACCAAGCATCAGACACTGTAGAGTTAATTGATTCCAGGAGCTGCTCAAGAATACACTGGAATATTGTTCATACATCCTGCACTACTTGGTGAGATTTACTACAAAAGGAAGTTGATTTGGAATACACAAACCTTCATGCTCTCTGTAATCAGTGCCTGTGGAAACATGCTTCTTCATGGAAACATGGAACTGATCAAACCCCTTTGAAACTTCTGGTCCTATTCATAGTGGAAAAAGAAAAGTTGAGAAGAGAGTCCCAGAAAATAGCAAAGGTAGAGAGATAAGCACAGACATATGGAAAGTACATAAGAGAAAAATATGGAAGGGAAGGAGAGGGAAAAAAGAATAATATAGAAAATAGTAGTAGCCCTTATAAATATTTGTCACTCAATATAATTTTAATGCAAGTAAGCATGGAAATTGGGAAGTTCATACCACTTTGTATATTGCCTCTTCTATTGCCAGTTTCTATTGCAATTTGGCAGTAGTATAGTCAGGGATGTATTTTTGGCAGGTTTTTCACCTTTTGAACCCAATTTAGCATCATCTAGAAAATTTAGAGAAGTGTTCAGAAAAATCAGAATGAAAGTCATAAAAAAAGAATAGATTTGTACATTCAAAAAAAAAAAGATAAAAGAAACCCTCTCAATCAAATATATACACTATAAGGATGGGATCAGTGACACCAATGAAAGAATGAGCTTTGGTAAGGTACCAGGGATGCCCTGTCATTTGGGGTTTGGTTGAACACATAAGTTTGAAATGTGGAGAATGTGACTGGAGGGAGTTAAGGATAGAGGGTCTTAACTTTAGTAAAATGGGTGGAGAAATATTAGTAAAATGGGGAGAGAAAAAGATGAGGAATAAAGTTTTGACCTGAGTAAAGAAGTTTTAGAATAGCTGCTGTAGGGGATGTGATGAGGAGTCCACAAGAAAGGACCAGAATTTATGGGCAATGAATCTGTAAATTGAATAAAAGAAAGAATTGCCCTAGTTGGGGCATAAAAGACTATATCACATCTGTTTAGACTTGGGATAAGATATGATCATGTTGGAAAGAAAATCTTCCAAGTGAAGAATAATTTTGGAAAAAAATAAAAATAAAACATCAATAACTCTTAAAGGAGGATGAACTGTGGAAAAGGACAAATTCATATGCCCCCTAAGGGAAAAAAATTACTTTGGAACCACCTCTCTGATACTATAAAGGGCTCTTGCTGTGCAATATTTTTAAAATTCCTCCTTTTCCTTTTGTCTCCCTGCTGCTCTTCTCCACCTATTAAGTGTTATTTTCTTCCAGAGTTGTTGATTATACACTTTTCGTAATTATTCATGCTGAGAATTATGATACATTTGTAAGTTCTTTTCGCATGCACAATTTTACTATGGGGCACCCCAAAGAGAAGAGGGTATGTAAGGCCAAAATCTTAATTTTATTTCATATAACTGTCTTACCCTCTGCAATCCATCATTGCTATTACCACATACTATTCTAAAAATCATTTTCCTTCTTCACAAATACATAATAGTCATCTTGTGTGTAAGAATAAGCAAATTACTTTTTGCTCAGAAGTTTTCATAAGATTAAGCTTACAGATAATATTGTTTTGGAAATAAGATGCTTAAGCTGAAATTTAACATACTTGAAAAATCACTTTCAGTACCATGCTTCCATTCCCACTGTTGAATTTCAATGAAAAAAGAAGAGATAACTGTGGCAATCAAGATTTCAGGGAAAGATTATGGAGAGAAGATCTTGCTCTGAAGGCTATACTTCTCCCACATGTCTCCTATATCCTTGTTACCTTTTGCAGTGCTTCCTATACTGAATTTTGAGAGTTTTGGTCCATCATGTGCCAGGTTACTTTGAGAAGACTATCACCTATTCTAGGTAGAATAGGCTGGTTTCCTTTTAAGGGGGCAGAAAGGCTCTCCTCGGCATTTGGTTGGCTGAGGGTCTAGGGTTTGATTCATCTGTTTCCACTTCCTTGATCCCTGAGACATAAAATGTGCAGCCTAAGAGGTATTGATGCTCCCATCACCTTGAGGGGAGAGGGGGACTTTCTTAAGTGTGAGTGTTTATGATTGCTGTGGTAAACTGTGGTTTATGATTGATGAAGTGGAAAGGAGACATCGAACTGATAGAGCTCTGAAGTTTAAAGGGACTTCTGAGTCATCTAGTCTAAATCCTCAACCAATATATGAATATTTGCTATAATAATTGCAATTTAAATTAATTTGGAATAGTATCCTTTTAAAATCTTATCATAAGTAATTTTTTTCTTTCATTTTATCATCCATGAGTGCCGCATTACCTTTTGATTCTAAGCTTGAATCACTGGACTGATTTTGAGGTAGTTCTTCCCCAGAAAAATTGTGCAAGTGCTTATCTATGTATTTACAGGCAAGTGTCCTCAAAGGAAGGCAAATAGAAGTTGTTACAATTCAATGCAGGGATATGAACTTAGAGGGAACCTGAAGAACTCTGAATGAAACAGCATGAGGAAGAGATGCCAACTTTTTCATGACTTCAGCTTCATCTCTTGAAGGAATTAGAATTGAGCTTGTGGTCAAGCTCTGGTTTTCTCTGACATTCTACCTGTAGATGTGTTGGACTCATTCTTTTCTTCTGGGTTTAGGTCTTGATCATCTCTGTCATTATAATAGCCTTTTGTGATAGGATTTTTTTTGTTGATGATGACTCATTCTTTCAGCCCTGACTTCAAACTTTATGACAGATATGGGCTCTGTGTGTTTCTGGAGGAAATGCCTGTGCTGGTTCTGCTCCTGCTTCCCTTGACTACTAAATATTGAGATGTTTCAAGATCAAAATCACAGCTCAGACAGGAGGCTTGCAGACTTTCATTGTTCACAGTGGTCCAATCCTGGGCAAAGTCTAATTTCTGCCTTCATGATCTAACTTCCTCAAGTTGATGACTTGGGTTTTGGGTCTGAACAACATTCTCCCAAGCTTGCTCCTCTTGGAGTTCCTGAGGGTCTCTTCTAATTTTAGCCACTATCAGCCATCTAAAAAGCTCTGTTGGTTCAGTAACAGAAAGGCAGCCTCTCCCTTTTTCCTGTGATTTCTGGCCTAATTATTCCACTTCTGGATTTAGACTGTGTTGGAGGCTGTAACCAAGACCCCACTCCACTCCTGAGGCCAGAATGACACAGTTGCTACTTGTTTCTGAACTTGCTTCCCTCTTAGTATATGGATAGAACCTGTGACCCCTTCTTACCCTGGTTCAGAATCCCAAGTTTCCTTCTCACTCAGCCCAGATCCTAAAAATGGATAGAGAGTGATAAAGCTGTTAGGTGTCATTTATTATTGCATCCTAAACACTTGTAGGTTTGTTACCTCTTCTTGTCCTGACATACTGCTCCCTGAGTAGAAATGTAGCTACATATGACTACATGTGGCAATTCCCATCTGGACGTTAGTATGTTCAGACTTCTCTGCCTTTCTCTTATGCCAAAGTTAAAAAATAACTCACTGATTTTTTTTCTTGGAATTCCTGATCATGTTTGGTCTGATGCATTTTATTGATCTATTTCTGGGCATTGGAGGGTGTGAGGGGAAACTTGACTGTACTTGTATCTACTTTACTATCTTAACTCTGATTCCTTCAAGTAATTATTTTTAACCTAAGTGCAAAACTAAACATTAATCTCTACTATGAGAGGTGAATCTAATGCCAATCAGGTTTGACTTTGGAACAAAATGAGACTCTTAAGATCACTGAATAGTTAACAAAAAAAGAGATTCACTTTGGCCTAACATAGCAAAACTATGTAACAGGGACATAGTAACACTTATCTTCAGCTTTGGTAGATGTGGCTTCTCTTTGTTCCTCATAGAAACTTGTCAGTAAGTCATCAGAACAAGGCATGGCAACTCTCACGGTCTCAACACCTACCAGGTCTGAGAGGCACCAACCTCATCTGGTAGGACTGTTTTGCTCTTAGTTGTCCAGAAAGCTGCATCAGAAAAGCAGGGACCAATCAGGTTGGAGCAACTGCTTTATCTCCTTTTAGGGAAAACAAATCCTTGTTGCAGAAGGGAAGGAGATAAAGTGAGCTTAACCCATGTTGCAAGGGAGAGTCCTAACCCAATGTTGTGAGGAAATGCTACTAGATATTATCCCTATCATACTTATAAAATTTCTTATTTTTAGATATTGTTTAATGTTTTAGCCTGTTAATGACTTTTGGGAGAATGCTAAAACTATTATCAATTCTGCTAGTTATTCATTGCAGCTACGTATTACTAGATGCTAAACACTTTTTATCGAGAAGTTTGTCATTTCAAATTATACTACATAAATAAAAATGATTGGTCAATGAATCTTCAAAAATAAATAAACCAAATTAAGAATGGTTTTATGTTCTTTGAGATAACAAATTAATAGAATTCCAAAGTTTAAAGGGACTTCTGAGTCATCTAGAATAAATCCTCAACCAATATGTGAATATTTGCTATAATAATACTAAATATTTTTTCTCCATTTCTTCCCAGACCTACACTGATTTTGAACTCATAATATGATCATAGATCATACATTTAAACCTAGAGGGAATCTTAGAGGTCATCTACTCTAACCATTTAACAAAATAATTCATGTAACAAAATGAATTTAACAAAAAATTAACCAGGTTCTTAGAGGTTAAGTAATACATCAGTAAATAGTAGAGTCTGTATTTGAACCTTCTCTCTGCTGTTCATCTCTAAGTTATCCTGCTTGTACATAATTGTTTGTGTATTGTCTACCCCAGGGCTGGGGAACCTGTGACCTCAAAGCCACATGAGGCCTTCTAAGTCCTCAAGGGTGGCCCTTTAACTGAATCCAAACTTCATGGAACAAATCTCCTTAACAAAAGGATTTGTTCTGTAAAACTTAAACTCAGTCAAAAAGCCACACCCAAGGACTTGGCTGTTTTACTCTGATATCAAATCCAGTCTGATTTTGACTGAACCACACACTCACAAGGAGATCTACAGTTTTACTGTAGAAATTTCTGCTTTAAGGAAATTCCTCTTTATATTGAGATAAAACCTACTTCTTGGATACCTCAACAGATTTGTCTTCAGTCTACTTTCTGGATATAGACAGAATAAATGAAATCTTTATGAAACTTTTCCACAGATGAGTATAGAATCATGTTCTACCTGTCTTTTCTTACCTAAATGGAATAGTTTCATGAACTATGAATTCTTTGAGAGAAACTGTATCTCCCAGGCAATATTCATGGCACCAAGGGTGACTATGAGTATGCTGATGAATTGCAAAGTATAACAGACTTTCCATCCAGAAGGCAGAAGAAAAACATTTATTCAGACATCAGAAAGCCAAATCCCCAAACCAGAAAGCCAAATCCATCATAGTAGCCAAGATGTCAATACACATTATTACTGCATGGAACAAGGCCATTCCCAAGCCTCCCCCACTGCTGGGGCCTTCCCACAAGCAAACACTCAGGAGCATAGCTATACCTGTTTGCCTATGTCCTCCCTCACCCTAACTGCTCTCAATAACTTCCTCTCAGTTCTGCTCTGCTCTTCTTGTTCCACTGGTTCAACAAGCTCCTCCTACCACATGTGACTTAGACTTCTATGTGATTTAAGCAGAACATATGGGTCTGCTGAATGAGAATATTAATTGAATGGGAAAGATCTTCCCATTTAAATTACCATTACAAGGGTTTATGTAGTATTTCTCTTTCACTTCTAGTACCTAGAAAAATGACTTTTGTACTATATTTTTTATAAATACTTGTTCGATTTGTTTCAATGGCAGTTCATTAAAGAAAAATTAAATATCACATCAAATTCACCAACTCAAGAAACAAATGTTTTATTGCACTTGAGACTGAAGGCCCCAAGGATTTGTTCTCAATTTGTTAAATCTGTATATGGGAAGGTAGGGGAAGAAATTCAGTTTTGACAAAGGCCAGTAATATGTGAGTCTAGAAATAAGCAAATATACTTTTCAATTAGATATCCCACATAAATATATTCCTTTTAAAATGCATGTAGATATTATTTTTTAAACGTGTTATTTTCCTCATTTCATTCAAAGCTACTATCATGGCAGAGAGTGTGAAATTTCTTAACATTATAAGTTATCCTTATAGTCCCAAAGATTAGAAATAGCTCATTTAGGTAATAGTTGTGCTAATTCTTCACATGACTGTGAAGATTGGACCTGCATTAGAGATCAAGTTGACTTAAGCATTTTACCAGCTCATATTCACTACGAACACTATGTAACATTTAATGGGGAAAGTTTCTCAAAGACTTTCCAAGCAGCTACCATGTTTCACACTGAAGTAGATCACCTATAAGCAAGACAAGGAATCTGAGAGAAGGGTTTAGAGAAACTCTAAAGATCTGCTTCACATTATGTGGCATCGCTGTGGTCAGCAAGGCAACCACAATGACAGGCAAACCAACCTAGCACATGCAGCCGACGAAGAGAAGATTCTTTCTGGGCAAAGATATCGGGTTGTCTGGGAGGCAAAGAGGCAAGATTGCAAATAGGGCCAGGCTCTGCAAATAGTGGTTACGGCCACAAACCAAACCACCTTCTTTCCAGATTTATATTGTAGAAAAGTTTGCTGGCTTACAGGGCAATAGAGATGGTAATTAGTAACTGAACATCCCCTTCAAATACAAAGAAGAATGATATGTAAATAAAATTATCTCAATGGCACAACATTAGTTAGAACCTTAAGGCCAACATCTTCCTTCTCTAGTAATGCAGATGTTATGCCACACAGGACTATTGCTTTAGAGAATCCAATGTGTTATAACAAAGAGCAACTAATGTAAACTTTTCAAAGGACAAAATCTTGTGCAAAATTATGAATACATACATATGTGTTAACAACGTAATGACCTAAGTACCTGGATGTGCTTCTACTTGAACATAAACTAATGCCTGGCACAGAGTAGGCACTTAAAAACACTAATTGACTGACTAATTGCTTTAGTAAATCTTAATGCTATTTTGTAAAGGCACTGAAAAGACATAAATCAGACAACCAAAAAAATAAAGGTGGCTAATTTCAAAATAATTGTAATAGAAAATTGCAGATTCCTGGGAACTTAGAATAAAGATAAGTGTCCATATTCTCTTGTGTGTAGAAATTGAAGGGGCTGGATTGTTCATATCATGGAAGCATAATGGGGTTAATTAAGGACCCTAAGCATAATCTGAACCCATCCACGGATAGTACATTCTATGTTGCCAAGCCCACTTGTGGACACTGCTCTATTAATGACACAATATTTGTTTTAGAGGTCACTAAAGATATTTGCCAGGTTAAACATTTGTAATCTGGACCAAGCTTTAATATGCCCTTTCAAAGAAAGCCACAAGCAGCTACACACAACATCAACAGTCCCCTTCAATCTGCTGGTTTGTCAGGGTTACACATGTAGTGGAGCCAGCAATAACAATCACCTTCTATGTGGATACTAATTAGAAGGTTGAAATAATAAAACTTCGTACTAGGTACAAATGTTTGAGTCTTTCATGTTTGGTATCCTCTGCACAAGGTCTATGTAAAAGGATGGCTGTTAGGAGAATCTCTTTCCTTATACAACCAAAGACTGAACACAAAACCTTGAGCATCCTCTTTGCCTTATGTGGGATAAGTGGGGGCTGGTAATGTGTCTGGATAGCATTTCATTGATAAACACTGTCCTCTTGTGGATAAACAATGTTTTGGTTGAATTTCTCTTTCTCTTTTTTATAAAATTCATTAATTACCCCCAGTTACATATAAAAACAATTTTAAACATTCATTTATAAGACTATGAGTTCCATATTCTCTCCCTTGCTCCCTCCCCACCCCAACCCTCACTGAGAAGGCAAACCGTTCGATATAAGTTATACATGTATGGTCACGCAAAACATTTCCTAATAGTCATGTTGTAAAACAGACCAAAAAAAAAAAAACCTCAAGAAAAATAAAGCAAAAAAGTATGCTCCAGTCTGTATTCAGGTACCATCAGTTTCATTTCTTTTTCTCAAAGAGAGTTTTTGAAGATAGGTCCTTACTTTTCTAAACCTCACACACATAGGAGACATCAGATTATACAATCAATCAGCATTTATTGGTGCCTACTATGCTTCAGGAAGTCTTCTAGGACCACAGATACAAAAGCGAACTAGTCCTTGCCCTAAAAGGGCAAGGACTTACCTTTGAATTCTGATGTTGATCTGTTTTCTCTGTGATTTTAATAACTCAGGAGTGCTTCTTTTGCGTGATCCTCAGTTACTTGTGTATATTTTGTCTCATGATGTGGGCAATATGCCCATGAAATAAGGATGCTTGGGTTTTGTGTAGAAGTATTGTAGAAAAAGGCAGCTAGATGGGTCAGTGTATAGAGTGCTAGGCCTGGAGTCAAGTAGACCTGAGTTCAAGTCCAGCCTGAGACACTTTACAAACTACATGACCCTAGGCATATCACTTAACCTTGTTTGCCTTAATCCCCTGAGAAAGAAATGGCAAACTGATACAGTATTTGGGTTAAGGAAACCTCACAGACAGTATTAGTGTGCAATGGTTCACAGTGTCATGGAAAGTTGGACATGCCTGAACAACAAGAATTGTAGAAAAAAGTCATGTATTTGAAGCCAGAGACTAGACTCTGAATCCCGTCTCAGATGCCTACTAGCCATGGGACCATGAGAAAGTCATTCAAACTCTTGAAATCTCTTCCCTCATCTGTAAAATCTAAGAATGCAAAATGTCTAGATGTTATTGATCTGTGCCGGAGGACAGAGTTCCTTGGTGGGACACTCCGAGCATACAAGTTGCAGGACAAATGTCCCTCTGCATTGTTAGAGGGAGTTTTCTCTCTGAGGGTTGCCTAAACTAATGACTTTTTAAGGATAGATTTTATTTTCCTCTCTGAGTTGTGAGAAAAAAACTTTATAAAACTTAAATCGCTACATAAATATTACCTATTAAATATTATTCCCATTTTGTAGCTGGTATAAATGAGGCACAGGTACTTTCATTTGTCCAAGAATAAACCAGTAAAATGTCCAGACTACAAGTTAGCTCTTCTGGCTCATTTCAGTGTTGTATCACACCCCTGTCTTCTTTTGTGCATCTCCTTTGCTTGGCCATCATGTAAAGCAGAAATATATTCTGTTCTATTAGTTGTATAGAGAAGCAGTGTGTTGTAATGGTAAATACCCTGGCCCTGAAATCAAAGGATCTGAAGTCAAATAAGGCCAATCATGTTACTTTTTGTGTGACCTTTGACCACTTAAACTCCCTGCACCTCAGTTTCCTTATTTGTAAAATTAGGGGTATTAGACTAGATGACTTCTGAAGCCCTTTATCCACCCTCTGGAGCTGTGATTATGTTTCCTTTTTTAGATTTTAAAATCAAACGAGTGGGATACTTTATTTTTCTCTCCTTAAAATAAATAAATAAAAACTACCTCTGTATAAACCCAAATTATATGTGTAGCCCTCAACTGATTTTTTTTTTATTCTGAATCAGTGGCCCCAAACCAAAAATATGATAGCTCCTAACCTCTACATTAAATCACATTGAATTATTGGCATATGTTGTACATTTTAAACTTGGAACATTCATGAATACTACCAAAGTAGTCACAGTGCAGTGCAAATTGCCACTCTTCCCTCAAAGTTGTTCCCTAAACTCTGTTGGAAATTAATGACATGGGAAATTATCTTGGGATAGACAATCTAAAAAAATAATAAGGAAAAATCATTTACAAATAGGTGTTATAAGTCTCCAGGGAAGCAACATATAGAAATATTTTACCACTTTTTGAATCTAGAATTTTGATTCTAGAATAACAGATAGAATTTTAGTAGCCTTTTAGTGTGGCCCATGCATGAAAGGAATTCCTATTACAGCATAGCCAGCAAACAATACTCTGACTTCTGTTTGGATATCTCTAAGGATGGGGAAGATATGTTAAAAGGTCTCTTCAGTTCAGTAGTTATGGCAGTATCTGTAATGGATAATCCAGTATTATAGAGAAATAGAACACTTGGATGATTAACAGAAAATACAGACTTTTTCTTTCCTGCCATAGTACTCACAGAGCAGATTTTACCTTTCAAAACAATAAAGGTAGAACATCCAGTTACTCTTCTACCATCCACTTCGAAACATATTTGAATTTGATATTTTGTGTAGAATTACCCATAGGCATATAATTAACTCTGGCTTTTTCCAGGGAATGAACAGAAAGACATTTCTATAAAATATCAATAATCTTCTGTTTGGAATAATTTTGAATTTATTTTTCTTAGAGACAATACATAAATGACCAAATAAAGCATATTAAGACCACATTGATTCAAGGGTGACTCACATCTAGATTTAAATGTCTCCATATGTAAGAAATTATATCTTGTGAGAAAGATGATTCTATCATTATAAGGATCATATGAGAAAAGTTATATTGGGTCAGACCTATAGTTCATTGGTCTATCTCTGAGTCCGCTAGTCTATCTTCTTCTTGGGATTCTTTATAGTAGATATCACCATTGCTATTTCAATTAGTGTGGCCCTGAGAAGAGCAAAGCTGCAAACATTAGCACACATAGATCATAATGACTGTAGGCAAATGAACTGTAGTTTATATCTGATTAAGATGATATTTTCCAACCTAATATTTTTTCTGAGGAGGTTTAATATTTTGGTAGCTTTTAGACATAGCTAAGAAGCATAGTGGCATAGTGGATTATGGGTTTAGAGTCAAGTGGAGATGGGTTAGGATGCTAGCTGGTGCTGAATGTTTGTGTGACCATAGGCAAGTCATTTAATTTCTTTTTGTCTCAGGCAATTCCTTGAAGTCTAATCTATTAAATATAGCCAGAGGTGTTTAACCTGCAGCTTGTGAAGTTGCTATTTAAAACATGTTGATAACTATTTCAATATAATTGGTTTTCTTTGCAATTCTTTGTATTTAATACATTAAAAAACAATATTTTGAGAAGCGGTCCATAGGTTTCACCAGACTACCAAAGAGCTTCATGACTAAAAAAAGGTTAAGAAGCTTTGCTACAGAGACTCCACCTGTCTGATCCTTTGTATTTATCTTTGGTGCCCGGCATACCACAAACAATACTGGAGTATGTAAGAAGTAGTACTATCCTAGGGCTAAGTTAGTCAGGTATCAAGAGATAAGATCTGTTCAGGCAATTCCTATTGCTTAAATACACTGAATCACCTTTAACTCGAAGAAAATCAATTGCATTTTTTGAGGCAATGGGGGTTAAGTGACTTGCCCAGGGTCACATAGCTAGTAAATGTCAAGTGCCTAAGGTCAGATTTGAATGCAGATCCTCCTGACTCCAGGTGCTCTATCCACTGTGAAGAAAAGCAGTTGTATTCACAAAGTCTTCCACCATTTCTATTTCAACAAAAATGTCTGATCAACCCCAATTTATTTTGTCTGACCAACCCTAGTTTATTATTTATTGACCAATTAATGAAACCAATATATATTACCCATGTGACTAATAGCTATTGAATCAAATTCAACAAACATCTAATATTGGCAAGGTCTTTTGCTAGATGTGGGGGTTGCTAGGACAAAAAAATGAAAACTAGCCCCTTTCTTCAAAGAACATATATATATATATATATATATATATATATATATATATATATATATATATATATATATATATATATATATATATACTCTAAAGGAATGTAGGTAATTTAAGTGTTTTTTGAGTGATTAATCATTTTTTAATGTGCTGAGAATGCTTAAAGAATACACAAGAGTTTCAAATTAATAATTAAACAATCAATTGTAATTGTAGAGTAATTTCTCTTTGACTTCTTTGAATTTTTGCTTTTACCAAAAACATTGTTGAGAATGTTTACAGGACAGACATGAATAGTCTATCCTGTAGTCTTGCAGAGTTTTCATCTGTCTAAAAATGGAAGTTTAGATCTTAGCTATTTCAGAAGGTTAATATGAATCAATTCTTTATTAAAATTTATTTATTTTCAGTTTTCAACATTTGCTTCCAAAAAATTTTGAATTTCAAATTTTCTCATCATCTCCCACACCCTAGGATAGCATGTATTTTCAGTACCCTTTCCTTCAGTCTGCTAGCCCTTCTATCAACCTCCTACTCCCTTATCCCCTTCTCATCTATTTTCTTGTAATGCAAGATAGATTTCTATAGCCCATTGCCTATACATATCTTATTTCCTAGTTGCATGTAAAATCAATTTTTAATATTCATCAAATATTCATTTTAAAAGAATTGAGTTTCACATTCTCTTCCTTTCCCCGCTCCCCACCTACCCTCAATGAGAAGATAAGCAATTCAATATAGTTTATACATGTGTAGTCATGTAAAACACTTCCAAAACATGTTGTGAGAGGCTAACTACATTTCCCTCTCTCCTGTCCTGCCCCTCATTTATTCTATTCTATTCTCTCCTTTGACCTGTCCCTCTACCAAAGTATTTACTTCTGATTACCCCTTCCCCCAATCTCTCATCTCTTCTATTGTCCCCATCTCTTATCCCCTTATCTCCTGCTTTCCTGTGGGGTAAGATAAACTTCCATACCCAATTAAGTGTGTATGTTATTCCCTCCTGAAGCCAAATTTGATGTAAGGAAAGCTTACTTATTCCCTCTCAACTTCCCCTTTATCCCCTCCGTTGTAAAAGCTCATTCTTGTCTCTTTTATGTGAGATGATTTATTACATTCTGCCTCTCCCTTTCTCTTTCTCCTAGTACATTCCTCTCACCACTGAATTTTCTTTTGTAGACATTATCCCTTCATATTCAACTCATCCTGTTGCCCTCTGTCTCTGTCTCTATATATGCATATAGATAAATACAGATACACATATATACATCTACACACACACACACACACACACACACACACACACACACACACACACACACATACACACACACAAATCCAACTATCCTAATACCGAGAAAGGTCTCATGAGTTACAAATATCATCTTTCCATGTAGGAATGTAACCAGTTCAACTTTAATAAGTCCCTAATAGTTTCTCTTTCTTGTTTACCTTTCCATGCTTCTCTTGATTCTTGCATTTGGAAGTCAAATTTTCTATTCACTTCTGATATTTTCAACAAGAATGCTTGGAAGTCCTCTATTTCATTGAAGTTCTATTTCCCCCTCCCCCACCCCCCCCCACCCCCGAAGGATTATGCTCAGTTTTGCAGGGTAGATGATTCTTGGTTTTAATCCTATCTCCTTTGACCTCTGGAATATCACATTCTAAGCTCTTTGATCCCTTAATGTAGATGTTGCTAAATCTTGTGTTATTCTGATTGTGTTTCCACTATATTTGAATTGTTTCTGTCTGGCTGCTTGTATTATTCTCTCCTTGACCTGGGAACTCTGGAATTTGGCTACTCTGTTCCTAGGAATTTTCCCTTTGGGAATTTTTTCAGGAGGTGGATTCTTTCTATTTCTATTTTACCCTCAGGTTCTAAAATATCAGGGCAGTTTTCATTGATAGTTTCTTGTAAGATGATGTTTAGGTTCTTTTTTTGATCTTAGCTTTCAGATGGTTAAATAATTTTTAAATTATCTATCCTGAATTCATTTTCCAGGTCAGTTTTTTTTTCCAGTGAGATACTTCACATTGTCTTCTAATTTTTCATTCCTTTAGTTTTGTTTTATACTTTTTGATTTCTCATAAAGTCATCAGTTTCCATTTGCTCCATTCTATTTAAGTGATTATTTTCTTCAGTGAGCTTTTGGAGCTCTTTTTCCATTTGGCCCATTGTTTTTTTTTTTTTTTTAAATTTATTTATTTAACTTTTAACATTCATTTCCACAAAATTTTGGGTTCCAAATTTTCTCCCCATTTCTCCCCTCCCCTCTCCCCAAAACCCCAAGCATTCTAATTGCCACTATTACCAATGTGCCCTCTCTTCTAACATCCCTATCTTCCCTTATCACCATCTTCTCATTTGTCCTGTAGGGCAAGATAACTTTCTGTACCCCATTACCTGTATTACTTATTTTCTAGTAGCAAGAACAGTACTTGACAGTTGTTCCTAAAACTTTGAGTTCCAACTTCTCTTCATCTCTCCCTCCCCATCCATTCCCTTTGGGAAAGCAAGCAATTCAATATAGGCCATATCTGTGTAGTTTTGAAAATGACTTCCATAATAGTCATGTTGTATAAGACTAACTATATTGCTCTCCATCCTATCCTGCCCCCCATTGCTTCTGTTCTCTCTTTAGACCCTGTCCCTCCCCAAGAGTGTTGACTTCAGATTGCTCCCTCCTCCCATTGCCCTCCCTTCCATCATTCCCCCCCACCCTACTTCTCCCCTTCTCCCCTACTTTCCTGTATTGTAAGATAGGTTTTCATACCAAAATGAGTGTGCATTTTATTCCTTCCTTTAGTGGAATGTGATGAGAGTAAACTTCATGTTTTTCTCTCACCTCCCCTCTTTTTCCCTCCACTAAAAAGTCTTTTGCCTGCCTCTTTTACGAGAGATAATTTGCCCCATTCCATTTCTCCCTTTCTCCTCCCAATGTATTTCTCTCTCACCCCTTAATTTCATTTTTTTAAGATATGATCCCATCCTATTCAATTCACTCTGTGCTGTGTGTGTGTGTGTGTGTGTGTGTGTGTGTGTGTGTAATTCTACCAACTACCCAGATACTGAAAAGTTTCAAGAGTTACAAATATTGTCTTTCCATATAGGAATGTAAACAGTTCAACTTTAGTGAGTCCCTTACGACTTCTCTTTGCTGTTTACCTTTTCATGCTTCTCTTCATTCTTGTGTTTGAAAGTCAAATTTTCTTTTCAGCTCTGGTCTTTTCATCAAGAATACTTTAAAGTCCTCGATTTCATTAAAAGACCATTTTTTCCCCCTGAAGTATTATACTCAGTTTTGCTGGGTAGGTGATTCTTGGTTTTAGTCCTAGTTCCTTTGACTTCTGGAATATTATATTCCATGCCCTTCAATCCCTCAGTGTAGAAGCTGCTAGATCTTGTGTTATCCTGATTGTATTGCCACAATACTTGAATTGTTTCTTTCTAGCTGCTTGCAATATTTTCTCCTTGAACAGGGAAATCTGGAATTTGGCCACAATGTTCCTAGGAGTTTCTCTTTTTGGATCTCTTTCAGGAGGTGATCAGTGGATTCTTTCAATATTTATTTTGCCCTCTGGTTCTAGAATCTCAGGGCAGTTTTCCTTGATCATTTCGTGAAAGATGATGTCTAGGCTCTTTTTTTGATCATAGCTTTCAGGTAGTCCCATAATATTTAAATTGTCTCTCCTGGATCTATTTTCCAGGTCAGTTGTTTTTCCAAAGGGATATTTCACATTATCTTCCATTTTTTCATTCTTTTGGTTTTATTTTGTGATTTCTTGGTTTCTCATAAAGTCATTAGCCTCCATCTGTTCCATTCTAATTTTTAAAGAACTATTTTCTTCAGTGAGCTTTTGAACCTCCTTTTCCATTTGGCTAATTCTGCTTTTGAAAGCATTCTTGTCCTCATTGTCTTTTTGAACCTCTTTTGCCAATTGAGTTAGCCTATTTTTCAAGGTGTTATTTTCTTCAGCATTTTTTGGAGTCTCCTTTAGCAAGGTGCTGACCTGCTTTTCATGCTTTTCTTCATCTCTCTCATTTCTCTTCCCAGTTTTTCCACCTCTCTAACTTGATTTTCAAAATCCTTTTTGAGCTCTTCCATGGCCTGAGCCCATTGAATATTTATTCTGGATGTTTGGGATACAGAAGCCTTGAATTCTATGTCTTTCCCACCCATTCTGCTTTTTAAGGTATTCTCCTCATGGGCTTTTTGGACCTCTTTGCCATTTAGGTTAGTCTAATTTTAAAGGTGTTATTTTCTTCAGCACTTTGTGGGGTTTCCTTTGACAAGCTGTTGATATGTTTCTCATAATTTTCTTGCATCACTCTCATTTCTCTTACCAATTTTTCCTTTACTTTTCTTACTTGGTTTTCAAAATCCTTTTTGAACTCTCCCATGACCCGAGATCAATTCATATTTTTCTTTGAGGCTTTGGATACAAGAGTTTGGCTTTCTTGTTTTCTTCTGCTTGTATGTTTTGATTTTCCTCATCACTGATGATGTAGGAAAATATCTCTTTACCAAGAAAATAAGAATCTATAGTGTGTTTCTTTTTTCCACATTTGCTCATTTCCCCAACCAATTACTTGACTTTTTAGCTCTTCATTAAATGGAGAGCTCCGGAAGCAGTGTCAGCTTCAGCAGTGGCTTCCCACCATACTGGGGATGGGGCTGGACCATGCTCCCCTCTCAGCCATGTGAGAGACTCTTTCCACTGACCTTCAATTCTGTCTTTAGTGTTTGTGGGTTAAGAAGTCTGGAAAACCATGGATGCCAGACATTCAGTCCCCTAAGACCTGCTCCAACTCTGTTCACACCAGTGAAACCCACTCCCAACTGTGCTCCACTCCCAGGCCTGTGTGATAGACCCTTCCCATTCACCTTCCAGATTGTCTTGGGCTGGAAATTTGTTTCTGTCCATCATTTTGTGGCTTTTGCCACTCTAGAATTTGTTTAGAGTCATTTTTTAGAGTTTTTTGAAGACCTTTTGGGGAGAGTTCTAGCAGGTCTGTGCTTCTACTCTGCCATCTTGGCTCTGCCCTATGAATCAATTTTAATCCAATTCAATAGTTCTTCACTGAGTGATTACTATATGTTTGCACCTGGTGAGGCATCATGAAGGATACTTTCCAGAAGAATGAAGCTAAAGAAGGAGTTTAGGAATAGGAGTAGGCATATTTCTGTCCCTGCTCCTATAGAAGGCCTTCCCTAAGTCTTGGCTCTTATCTACATTATTTGAGATGTCCAGAAACCATTAGGAGAGAGGTGTGGAACCACAGGGGTATGTTGGTGGTTACTTTGTGGTGACTGGGTAACCAATTTGGGAATGGAGAAGTTTTTTTCCTTTCTCCTGTATTTACAACTGAGTTAAACAGTATATTTATTGTGATTTTTTTTTATATTTAGGGAATTAATCCATTTCATTATAATTATGCTCATTATAATGAGCATTAAGGTTTTAATTGACACTATTATTGTAAGTAAAAGGAAATGTATTTCAATAGGATTAGAATTACAGTAATTCAAAGATCAGTGGAGTCAATTAAATAAATGTCCTAAAACTAGAATAAAAATAAAGTTTTAGTTTTTACTTCTGAAATCCTGCGGCTAGTGATAACACTTGCCAGAAAATTTGGACAAAAATTCTACTTAAAAATAAGTACCGTGCTTGACTATTAGAAGAGAAAATGGGGTGGGGGGAGACAGCTGTAATGTGCCCCAAAAGGTAAAAACATAAGTTCTATATTAGAAATCAAGTAAGGTGCATTTTAAATTGGAGGTTTATATATTTTCAACTTCCTACATTCCCAAACTCTTATTAAAGTTAAGAAAAACTTTCATTTTTTTCTCCCATTTTTTTCATACTAGGTCGTCTATTGACTCAGTAATAAATGCATCAGCTTATTTCAGCCTGATGTAAATATACATAGTACACAAAGGTGTGATCAAAACTAAAAATACATAATCCATGTTAAGAAACTGTGCCTCTGGACTAGCACATGTAGTGACAATCTAAGTTATAACCTGGGTGAAGTAATGTTTTATAGCTACATATTTTTTGACCTCTAGGTGCATCTCCTTTTGGGATTTGTGGAGAATTCTTCCTCAAATATAGATCCATTCACCTATCTGGGTCTGTTTTCTCACCTGTAAATAGGAGGGAGTCAGAAGAATGACCTCTAAGGTCCTTTCCAAATTTAATATTCTATGATTTTATGATTTCAGTTCCTTAGAATCTGGAAGGCTAAAGATTTTCTCTACTCATATGAACTGAGGGAAAGGAATGAATAGAGGAGAAGAGTAACTGGAAGAACAAGGAAAATGGGCCACTTTTTTCTACCCTGAAGAAGGCATAGCCTCCCAGGAAGAGTCGCATGGTAACACCACACAGCTGCCAGCAGCATCCTGAGGAAAAAAATAGCAGCTTAGGAAATGAGAATTTCTTGAAGATTTCAAATAAATCTCAGCCAATCTCGGACATTTGGCAAGTATGCAGGAACCTCACATTTGATACTATGTCTCTCAAACTTTGGTTGCCGCAGTATTACCACAAGGAAGGTTTAATGGTTTTTAGGGGATGCTTAATTTAGTGACCACAATAAATATTTTTCACTTTCTCAAGTGGCAGAGGTCTGCTTACTTTAGACACTTCAAAAGAGGGGTCATTGGAGAAAAAATTTCTGGCAGATGATAATGCTGCTTCTCTTTCCTTCTCTGTCTTGATTATTTACTTGGTCTGTTTAGAATATTATATAATTTAGGAATGACCTTTAAACTTTTTTAAAAATCCTAATAAGCCACCCCCCCCTCCCCTTATCTTACTCCCCACCAACTTTGAAAAAAGAAAAATGAAACTCTTGGAACAAACATACATAGTCTAACAAGGCTTATTTCCATGTTGTTCACATTGAAAAGCATATTGTTATTTTGTATCTAGAGTTCTTCACTTCTTTGTCAAATGATGATAGCACACTTTCCCATCAGCACTCTGGAATTATGGTTGCTCATTGTGTTGATAATACTTAAGTCTCAAGTTGTTTGTCTTTATAATTTTTCTTATTATTTAAGTTATTCTTTGATCTATGATCACTTGACTGATTCAGTTCATATGTCTCCCTTGCTTTTTCTGAAACTGTCTCCATAAGTTTTTAAAGAACAATATTATTACATCATATTCATATCCTATAACTTATTCAGTTATTCTCTAATTGTTGGACATTCATTTTAGTTTGCTTTTCAGTATTTTGGTTCGACAAAAAGAGCCTCCATAAACATTTTTGTACTTAGGGGCCTTTTTCCTCTTTGTGTTTTTGACCTAATAATGGGTCAAAGACAAACATGCATAGTTTTGTAACTTTGGGGGCACTGAGGTTTGTGCATAAAATATATGTAATATTTAATAACTCTTTGGGATCAGTTAAAAATTGGTCCAAGGATGTCCCTTTAAAGATATATGGACTTTATGTTTTACTAAAAATCTACCCTAATGCCTCAGCAGGACTTTAAGGTAACACTAAATCTAGAAGATTTCATATGTAAAGAGGAAATTCCCTTTACCAATAGAAGTAGTAATATTTTCTTTAAAATTAAACATATATATATGTATATATACATATACACTCACACACATATATATGTATATACATACACCTATGTGAATTTAATGGAATTTTCATATACATATTGATGTATAGATGAATATATGTGTGTATATAGTAACATTCTCTCTGAAACTAGAGATATATGCATAAAATATACATATTTGTATTTGTGTGCATACATATATATCTTTAGTTTTAGAGAGAATATTACTATATTTATATACACACATATGATAATTCAATTATATTTAGAGAATAATAAATTAGAATTTTTGCTACTAAAACAATAGCAAACATTTCATAAAAATGAAAGAACCTCAGTGTGGGGAGGCTAATCCATCCATATTTAAAGCTTTACCATGGGGATGAGCTTTCCTGATTGGTCTAGAAGTGCAAATCCACCTCCACTTGCTATTTTTAACTGGCCCCAGGTCATACTTCACATTTCCTCAAACCATCTACCAGGACACAAAAGTCTGCCTAGCTCCTTTCTCCCAGCCCAATCCAACTTTCTACCTCTTGCTTCTTTTCAGGGAACAGCAATCAAATCAGTTCAATCATTGGTCCTGGAAAAGGCATGACAATCTAGATCCCTATATATGCTATATGCCCCAGTTGCAGGAGATCTGAATTTTTTTTGGGAGGGGGTATCATGAACCTACCCCTTTAGCAATCTGATAAAACCTGATTGAATCCCTTTCTCTGTGATTTTTATTTAATTCTCATTTGAAGAAAATCAAAATTTCAATTAGAAGTTAGTGAAAATACAATGTAATTTTTTCCCCACCTAGACTCTCTGAAATCTATACATGGACCCCTTGTCCATGGGGGTCCATGGAATGCCCGGTGATAACCTAGGTTAGAATCCTGTCCTAGAAGAATGTAAGATCCTTAAGGTCAAAGACAATCTCATTTTTGTATTTGTGCCTCTCATGCTTAGGAAAGTTCTCAATAAATGTTTACTGATTAATTGACAGATTAATTGACCTCAAAGGTTATCTCATTCAACACATACCTAAACAAGGATCCCTACTATATCACCAGAGGAAATTTACTGATTGCTAATGGGTTTTGCTGTTCTACTCATAGATTAACCTATTTGTTGACTATCACACTCCCCCAACTCTTTCAAGAACTACCATTTCCACATACATACAAACAACTAAGGAAGATAAAAAAATTACAAAGAGATAAAGAGAGTATCTTTTTCACAAGAAGGAAAAGTAGAATAGTTTGACACAACACATGACTCACCTCTAAATTTGCCAAAAGGCCATTTCACTACTCTTGGAGACTGGCATTTAAGAAATGATCTGAATTTGCTGCTTTAATTCTTCAAAGAACCACAATTACTTAGTGTGGGTCCATCCACTAGCATAGGATGGAATTCCTTGTATTTTGGCAGAATACCTTCATAAATTATTGTGGTCAAAAATGCATAACTCTGTGACCAATTTGAGGTTGAGCTTCTATGAACTTAAACTGTGTGGTCACTGAAAAAGGACTTGCTGTCCATTGTCAGTCTTGTATTCAAATCCTTTCCAGCTTGGTAGAAATTGCTGGAGTTTGTTTTCTGCCTCACAGCACCAAGATTTCCTCCCATGATGAGGCACTGAAACAAGACTTCAGTACCTGGTTTCTGAGGAATCATGCAGTTGTTCCTCAAGCTCATCTAAATCAAGCTTATGAGTTTACTTCTCAGCAAAATGATAAAGCCAGAAAAAATAGCATGTGTTTCTTTCCATTTACTTTTTGTTTTGGTTTGGTTTTTATTCTTTATCTCTCTACTGATTGACTTGATATGTTGTCTTCTGGAAGTGATATTTGAGTCTGTATGTGGAATCACATGTCCAGAGGGAAACAGTATTTTTGTATTACGTGATTATGCTTCACATTGTTGATGATTAAATGCCTAGTCCCCTGAGTAAAACCAATATAGTTTCTCTTTTTAAAAAAAAATATTTTTTATTTTTAATATTCTTTTAAAAAATTTTTGAGCTTCTGATTCTCTCCCTCCTTCCTGCCACTCCCCCACTAACTGAAAAGGCAAAGCAATATGATATCAATTATACACGTGAAATCATGCAAAACATATTTCATATTAGGCATTGAAGAAAAGAAAGAAAAACGAAAAAAATGAGAAAATTGTGCTTCAATTTGCATTTAGGTGTCATCAGTTATCTCTCTGAAGGTGGATAGCATTTTTTATCATGAATCATTTTGTGGAATTGTTTGGATCATTGTATTGATCAGAGTAACTAAGTCTTTCACAGTTGATTATCATTGCAACATTACTATTATTGTGTACAATGATCTCCTGTTTTTTCTCACTTCACTTTGCAGCAGTTCATATATCTTCCCATGTTTTTTTTTTTCTGAAACCATTGCCTATGTTATTTCTTAGAGAACAATAGTATTCCATCACAATGATACACTGCAACTTATTCAGTCATTCTCCAATTGAAGGGCATCCCCTCAATTTTCAAATTTTGCTACTACAAAAAGAATTTCTATAAATATGTCTGTATACATAGGTCCTTTTTTTTCTTTTTCTTTGATCTCTGAGATCAATATGGTATCTTTATAAAAAAACATACATGTACATACAATTCTCAGTTGCTTATTACTTTATACTTCAAATTACTATTTTGGATGTTGATTGTTTTCTACATACTGTTGACTTTAACATATAAAGCATAATGGTGTTGAGGAAAATTTATTCTAATATCCTATAGGTTTATTCTGCAGAGCAATTTGGAAGTATGCCCAAAGGGCTATAAAACTGTGCATACCTTTTCATCCAGCAATACCCCTGCTAGGTTTATATTCCAAAGGTATTTTTTAAGAACAGAATAAATGAAGTACTGGTACAAAACATTTATAGCAACTCTTTTTGTGGTGGCTAAGAATTGAAAATTGAGGGGATGTCCATCAATTGGGGAAGACAGAACAAGTAATGATATATGATTGTGATGTAATATTATTGTGCTATAAGAAATGACAAGTAGGAGAGGACTTCTGGGAAACAAGATGGCAGAGTTATTGGTAATAGCTATCTCCCTCCCCTTGTTGACCATGAAGAGTCCAGAGAATATCTCCCCAGAAAAAACCCTGGAACAGTGGAAGCAGCAGAAGGGGTAAAGAGTCTCTTAGTATGTGAGGCTAGGAAAATTGCTAAGGATGGTCCCTCTTGCTGTAGCTGAAGGGGCCAGTGCAGGGCTGGAGCTGTTCCAGACAGCCCCACCTCAGCAAACCAGGAGAAGATCCTGAGCCCAGGGGGTAAAGCCAGCAACTGCCAACTCCAGGACTCCAGGCATGCCTTAGCACCCCAGGGGAATCAGAAAGACACTAGTGCAAAGTGGTTCACCAATCACTGAGCTTGCCCATACTCTAACTCAGCAGAGGAGACCTCTTGTGACCAGATCACCATTCCTCCACACTTAATGCAGCTAGCTCCAAGGTAACTCTGGGGAAAACCAGAAAGACTTCACCTGGTCTCCACTTTCCAACACCAGCCAGCTCAGCACTAGGCAAGCTGCAGCATTTTAGCTTCTAGCTAAAACAACCAGAGGCCACAACACACAAAGCCTCAAGTTTTAGGAACAAGAACTGTGGGACAGAGCCCCCTGTGACCCAGATGCACATATCTACTTTACAAGCCAGGAAAAGGGTGATCATCATGAGTAAGAAGCAAAGCAGAAAAGAAAAGACCATAGAATCTTTCTTAATTTTATTATTATTATTATTTTATTTGTTTTCAGTGTTCTGCAATAACTTCCGTACATCTTAGATTTTTCTCCTCCCTTCCCCCCTGCCTCTCTACCTCTCAACTTCTTTCCTGAGATGGCATACAGTTTTATATAGAATCTACATATACATTCCTATTAAAAACATTTTCACCTCAGTCATGTTGCGTAAAAGAATTAAAATGAATGGAAGAAATCATAAAACAAACTAAAACATAATACAAAAGAAAATTATCTGCTTCATTCTGCAATCAGATTCCATAGATCTTTCTCTGGATGTGGAAGGCATTTTGCTTTAAGAGACCATTGGGAATTCTTTGAGTCCTTGCATTGCAATGAAGTAGTAAGTCTATCAGAAAAATTCCTCTCACACTGAGGTTGTTGGTGTGTACAAAGTTCTTCTATTTCTGCTCCATTCACTCAGCATCAGTTCATGTAAGTCTTTCCAGGCCTCTCTGAAGTCGTCCTGTTCATCATTTCTTATAGCACAATATTATTCCATTACATTCATAAACCACAATTTATTCATCCATTCCCCAACGGATGGGCATGCCCTTGATTTCCAGTTTTTGGCCACCACAAAGAGAACTGCTATAAATATTTTTGTACATGTGGGACCGTTTCCCATTTTTATGATCTCTTGGGGATACAGTCATAGAGGCAGTATTGATGGGTCAAAAGGTATGCACATTTTTGTAACCCTTTGGGCATAGTTCCAAACTTCTCTCCAAAATGGTTGGATCAGCTCACAGTTTCACCAACAATGAATTAGTGTTCCAACTCTCCCACATCATCTCCAACATTTATCATCTTCCTGTTTTGTCATGTTAGCCCATCTGATAGTGGGATGTGGTATCTCCTATCTGTTTTGATTGGCATCTCTCTAATCAATAGTGATGTAGTGCATTCTTTTCACATGACTATAGATAGTTTTAATTTCTTCCTCTGAAAACTGCCTGTTCATATCCTTTGACCATTTATCAATTGGGGAATGACTTGTATTCTTGTTCATTTGATTCAGTTCTCTAAATATTTTAGAAATGAAGCCTTTTTCACAGATACTAGTTGCAAAAATTCTTTCCCAGTTTTCTGCTTCCCTCCAAATCTTGGTTGCATTCATTGGGTTGGGTTGTGCAAAAACTGTTCAATTTAATCTAATCAAAATTGTCCATTTTGTACTTCATAATCTTTTCTATCCCCTGTTTAGTGAAAAATTCTTTGCTTCTCCATAAATCTGATAAACACACTATTCCTTGCTCCACTATTTTGTTTATAGTACCAGTTTTTATACCTAGATAATGTATCCATTTGGACTTTATTCTTGTGTAAGGTGTCAGGCATTGATCTGTGTCCAGTTTCCAGATACTGCTATTCCATTTTCCCAGAAAATTTTTTCAAACAGTGAATTCTTATCCCAGAAGCTTGGGTTCTTGGGTTTATCAAACAGTAGATTGCTACATTCATTGAATGCTATGTCTTGAGTACCTAACCTATTCTACTCATCTAACCTTCTGTTGCTTAGCCAGTACCAAGTGCTTTTGATGATTGCTGCTTTATAATACAATTTGAGATCTACTAGAGTTAGGCCACCTTCCTTAGCATTTCTTTTCATTAATTTCCTTGACATTCTGAACCTTTTGTTCCTCAAGATGAATTTTGATATTATTTTTTTCTAGCTCTAGAAAATAAATATCTGATAGTTTGATTGGTATGGCAATAAATAAGTAAATTAGTCTGGGTAGAATTGTTACTTTTATTATATTAACTCAGCATACCCATGAGAAACTAATGTGTTTCCATTTACTTAGATCTGACTTTACTTGTGTGAAAAGTGTTTCGTAATTGTGTTCATATTGTCACTAGATTTGTTTTGTCAAGTGGAGTCCCAAATATTTTATAGTGTCTACTCTAGCTTTAAATGGGATTTCTCTTTCTATCTCTTGCTGTTGGGCTTTGTTAGTAATATATAGAAATGCAGAAGATTTGTGTGGGTTTATTTTGTAACCTGCAGCTTTGCCAAAGTTGTTTGTTATTCCAAGTGGTTTTTTACTTGATTCTCTGGAATTCTCTAAGTATATCATCATATCATCTGCAAAGAGTGACAACTTAGTTTCTTCTTTGCCTATTCTAATTCCTTCAATTTCTTTTTCTTCTCTTATTGCTACAGCTAACATTTATAGTACCATATCAAATAATAGTGGTGATAGTAGACATCCTTGTTTCACCCTGATCTTATTGGACATGAATCTAGCTTATCCTTATTGCATATAGTGCTTTATGATGATTTTAGGTAGATACAGCTTATTATTTTATGGAAAGTTCCATTTATTCCTATGCTCTCCAACATCTTCAATAGGCATGGGTGCTGTATTTTGTCAAAAGCCTTTTCTGTATCTATTGAGATAATCATGTGGTCTCTGTTAGTTTTTATGTTAGTTGTTGATATGATCAATAATGCTAAAAGTTTTCATAATATTGAACCAGTCCTACATTCCTGATATAAATCCTACCTGATTATAATGCATTATTCTCATGATAAGTTGCTGTATTCTTTTTGTTAAAATCTTATTTAAAATTTTTGCATCTATATTCATTAGAGAAATTGGTCTATAACTTTCTCTGTTTTGGCTCTTTCTGGTTTGGGTATCAAACCATATTTGTATCATAAAAAGAATTTGAGAGGACTCCTTCTTCCCCAGTTTTCCCAAATAGTCTATATAGTATTGGAATTAACTGTTTTTTAAATGTTTGATAGAATTCAATTGTAAATCCATCTGGCCCTGGAAATTTTTTGCTAGGGAGTTCATTAATGGCTTGTTCAATTTCTTTTTCTGAGAGGGGTTTATTTAAGTATTCAACCTCTTCTTCTATTAATCTAAGCAATTTATATTTTTAAAAATAATCATCCATCTCATCTAAGTTGTAGAATTTATGAGCATACAGTTGGGCAAAGTAGTTTTTAATTACTGTTTTAGTTTCCTCCTCATTGGATGTGAGTTCACCCTTTTCATTTTTGATATTGGTAATTTGGTTTTCTTATTTTTTTTTCAAATCAATGTGACCAAAGGTTTATAAATTTTACTGGTTTTTTCTTAAAACCAACTCTTAGTTTTATTTATTAGTTCAATAGTTTTCTTACTTTCAATTGTATTGATCTCTCCTTTGGTTTTCAGTATATATAATTTGTTATTTACTTGGAGATTTTCAATTTGCTCTTTTTCTAGTTTTTTTAGTTGCATGTCCTATTCATTGATCTCCTCTTTCTCTGTTTTATTCATGTAGGAATTCAAAGATATAAAACTTCCCCTAAGAACTGTTTTTGTAGTATCCCATAAGATTTGATAGGTTGTCTCATTATTGTCATTCTCTTGAATGAAGTTGCTGATTGTTTCTGCGATTTCTTGTTTAATCCACTCCTTAGGATTAGATTGTTTAGTTTCCAATTAATTTTTGTCTATCTTTCCATGGCCTTTTATTACTTATAATTTTTATTGCATTATGATCTGAGAAGGATTCATTGACTATCTCTGCTTTCTACACTGGACTGTGAGGTTTTTATGCCCTAGTACATGGTTAATTTCTGTATATGTTCCATGGGCCACTGAGAAAAACGTACATTCCTTTCCATCACTATTCAGTTTTCTCCAGAGATCTATCCTATCTACCTTATCCCAAATTTTATTCACCTGCCTAACTTCTTTTTCTGTTCATTTTGAGTTTAATTTATCAAGTCCAGAGAGGGGGAGGTTGAGGTTCCTCACTAGTATAGTTTTGCTGTCTATTTCTTCCTGTAATTGCCTTAATTTCTCCTTTAAGAATTTGGATGCTATACAGCTTGGAGCATATATGTTTAGTAATGAAATTGCTTCATTGTCTATCATGCCTTTTAGCAGGATATAGTTTCCATAGAAACTTTCAATGGAGATGAGTATCAAAACAAGCATACCAAAGGATTCAGCAATGAGACTGTTCCTACATCTGAAACTTCAGAAGAGATGGTCTGAAGCACAAAAAACATTCTTAGAAGAGCTCAGAAAGGATTATAAAAGTCAAATTAGAGAAACGGAAGAAAAACTGACCAATAATTTTAAAAATATGAAATAAGAAATCACAGAAGAATTTAATAGGAAAATTGGGCCAATGGAAAAGGAAGTACAAAATCTAACTGGAGAAAATAACACCTTTAAAGGAAAAATTGGACAGATGGAAAAGGAGATGCAAAAGTTAACTGAAGAAAATAATTTGATAAAAATTAGAATCAGGCAAGTAGAAGATAATGACTCTATGAGACATCAAGAATCAGTCAAACAATCTAAAGAATAGTAAGATAGAAGAAAATGTAAAATATCTAATTGGAAAAACAACTGACCTGGAAAATATATCCAGGAGAGAAAAATCTAAGGATTATTGTTGTACCAGATAGTCATGATGAAAAAAAAGAACCTGGACAATATCTTCCAAGAAATCATCAAGGAAAATTGCCCAGAAGTCCTAGATGCAAAAGACAAAATAGTCATCAAAAGAATCCACCATTATCCTCCTGAAAGAGATCCCAAACTAAAAACACCAAGGAATATCTTTGCTGAATTCTAGAACTATCAAGTGAAGCAGAAAATACTGTAGGCAGCCAGAAAGAAACAATTTAAATATCCAGGAGCTACAGTTAGGATCACACAGGACATTGCAGCTTTTACATTAAAAGCTCAGAGGGAATGGAATATGATATTCTGTAAAACAAAGGAGCTGGGACTACAACCAAGGATCAATTACCCAGTTGAGCATAATATTTCAGGCAAGGAGATGGACATTCAATGAAATAAAGGATTTCCAGACCTTCCTGATGAAAAAGCCAGAGCTCAATAGAAAATTTGATCTTCAAATGCAGGACTCAAGAAAGGCATAAAAAGATAAACAGGGGGGAGAAAACAAACTTATTATTCAATACTAACAAGGTTTTTATATCCCTATAAGGGAAGATGATTCTTGTTAATCTTGAGAATTATATATTTATTATGATATATAAAAGGAATATACGTAGACAGAGGGAGTGGTAAATGATGTCATGATAAAAATGTTATTTAAAAGTGTGAAGGGATTGTAATGCAAGTTGTAAAAAGGAAGAGTCAGAAAAAAGTGAATTACATCACAAGAAGAGGCACAAAATTATATTATGGTAGAGGGAAAGAGGGGAGGGAGATGAGTATTGTTTGAGAGTTAATATCATCTGATTGGGTACAAGGAGGAAACAACAAACTCAGTTAAGTATAGAAATACAACTAGCTCTATAAGCAGTAGGAGGGGAAAGGGGAAAGAAAAGGGAGGGAAGAAGTAGTAAGGGAAAAGGGGATTAAAAGGGAAGGGGCTTAAAAGAAGGGAGGGAAGAGTAGGGGAGCTCATGGTAAAAAATTAAAACTCTATTGTGGAGGGGAAGGGAGAACTAAAAGTATAAATGGGAGAAAAAGGGATAGAGGGAAAGACACAGATAGTAATCATAACTGTGAATGTAAATAGGATGAACTCTGCCATAGAACGGAGATGGATATCAGAATGGATTAAAACCCATAATCCAACAATAGGTTGTTTACAAGAAACACATTTGAAAAGGAGTATACACACAGGGTAAAGGTAAAGCAGAATATTTTGTGCTTCAGCTGATGTAAAAAAAGCAGGGGGAGCAATCCTAATCTCAGACAAAGCAAAACGAGAAATAGATCTAATCAGAAGAGATAAGATAGGAAACTATATCCTGCTAAAAGGCACGATAGACAATGAAGCAATTTCATTACTTAATATATATGCTACAAGCGGTATAGCATCCAAATTCTTAGAGGAGAAGTTAAGGGAATTACAAGAAGAAATAGACAACAAAACTATAATAGTGGAGAACCTCAACCTCCCTCTCTGAAGTTCATAAATCTAACCTCAAAATAAATAAGAAATAAGTTAAGGAGGTGAATAAAACTGTGGATAAGGTAGATATAACAGATCTCTGGAGAAAATTGAATGGGGACATAAAGGAATATACCTTTTCCTCAGTGGTACATGACATATATACAAAAACTGACCATGCACTAGGCCATAAAAACCTCACAAACCAGTGCAAAAAGGCAGAGTTAGTCAATGAATCCCTCTCATATTTTAATGCAACAAAAATTAAATGTAATCAAAGACCATGGAAATATAAACCAAAAATTAATTTTAATCTAAACAATCTAATTCTAAAGAATGAGTGGGTTAAACCACAAACTATAGAAAAAATCAACAATTTCATTTAAGAGAATGACAATAGTGAGACAACCTACCAAGTCCTATGAGATACTGCAAAAGCAATTCTTAGGGGAAATTTTATATCTTTGAATGTGTACATGAATAAAATAGGGAAAGAAGAGATCAATGAATTGGACATGCAGCTGAAAAAGCTACAAAAGAACAATTTGAAAACCCCCAAGTAAATACCAAATTAGAAATACTAAAATCTAAGGAGAGATTACTAAAATTGAAATTAAGAAAACTATTGAACTAATAAATAAAACTAAGAGTTGGTTTTATGAAAAAATGAACAAAATTGATAAACCTTTGGTCAATTTGATTTAAAAAAAGAAAGAAGAAAACCAAATTATCAATATCAAAATGAAAAGTTTGAACTAACCTTCAATGAGGAGGAAATTAAAGCAAAAATTAGAAATTACTTTGCCCAACTTTATGCCCATAAATTCTACAACCTAAATGAAATAGATGATTAAAAAAAATAAATTGCCCAGATTAACTGAAGAAGAAGCTGAATACTTGAATAACCCCATCTCAGAAAATGAAATTGAACAAGCTATCAATGAACTCTCTAGGAAAAACTCTCCAGTGCCAGATGGATTTACAAGTCAATTCTATCAAACATTTAAAGAACAGTTAATACCAATACTATATAGACTATTTGGGGAAATTATTGAAGAAGGAGTCCTACCAAATTCTTTTTATGATACATATATGGTTCAGATACCTTAACCTGAAAGAACCAAAACAGAGAAAGAAAATTAAGTATCAATTTCTCTAATGAATAGAGATGAAAAAATTTTAAATAAGATATTAGCAACAAGAATACAGCAACTTATCATGAGAATAATACATTATGATCAGTTAGGATTTATACCAGGAATGCAGGACTGGTTCAATATTAGGAAAATTCTTAGCATTGTTGATTATGTCAACAACAAAACTAACAGAAACTACATAATTATCACAATAGATACAGAAAAAACTTTTGACAAAATACAACACCCATTTCTACTTAAAACACTGGAAAGCATAGGAATAAATGTAACTTTCCATAAAATAATAAGCGATATCTACCTAAAATCATCAGCAAGCACTATATGCAATGAGGACAAGCTAGATGCACATCCAATAAGATCAGGGGTGAAACAAGAATGTTAATTATCACCACTGTTATTCAATATGGTATTAGAAATTTTATCTGTAGCAATAAGAGAAGAAAAAGAAATTGAAGGAATTAAAACAGGCAAAGAAGAAAGTTATAACTCTTTGCAGATGATATGATGATATACTTAGAGAATCCCAGACATTCAAGTAAAAAATAACTGCTTGAAATAATAAACAACTTTGCAAAGCTGCAAGTTACAAAATAAACCCACACAAATCTTCTACATTTCTATATATTACTAAGAAAGCCCAACAGCAAGATGTAGAAAGAGAAATTACATTTAAAACTAGAGTAGACACTATAAAATATCTGGGAGTCTTCCTGCCAAAACAATCCCAAAAACTATGTGAACACAATTACAAAACACTTTTTGCACAAATAAAGTCAGAGCTAAGTAAATGAAAAAACATCAGTTGCTCGTGGTTAGACCGAGCTAATATAATAAAAATGACAATTCTACCTAAATTAATTTACTTATTCAGTGTTGTATCAATCAAACTACCAGATAATTATTTTCTAGAGCTAGAAAAAATAATATCAAATTCATCTTGAAGAAAAAAAGCTCCAGAATATCAAGAGAAACAATGAAAAGAAATTCTAGGGAAGGTAGCTTGGTCCTACCAGATATCAAATTGTATTATAAAGCAGCAATAATCAAAACCACTTTGTACTGGCTAAGAAATAGAAGGGTATGTCAGTGGAATAGGTTAGGTACTCAAGACACAGTAGTCTGAATAAAGCAATCTACTGTTTGATAAGCCCAAGGATCCAAGCTTCTGGGATAAGAACTCACTGTTTGACAAAAATTGCGGGGAAAACTGAATAACAGTATCTGGAAACTGGACATAGACCAATGCCTGACACCTTACACAAGAATAAAGTCCAAATGGATATATTATCTAGGTATGAAAATTGATACTTAAACAAATTAGGGAAGCAAAGAATGGTGTATTTGTCAGATTTATGGAGAATGGAGAAATTTATGACAAAACAAGTGATAGAGAACATTAGGAAGTATAAAATAGATAATTTTGATGACATTACATTGAAAGGTTTTTGCACAACCCAATTCAATGCAACCAAGTTTAGGAGGGAAACAGAAAACTGGGAAAGAAATTTTGCAACTAGTGTCTGTGATAAAGGCCTCATGTCTAAAATGTATAGAAAACTGAATCAAATGTACAAGAATACAAATCATTCCCCAACTGATAAATGGTCAAAGGATATGAACAGGGAGCTTACAGAGGAAAAAATTAAAGCAATCTATAATCATATGAAAAAATGCTCTAAATCGCAAATCAAAATCACTCTGGGCTACCACTTCACACCTATCAGATTGGCTAACATGATAATACTGAAAGATGATAAATGTTGGAGAAGATACAAGAGAGCTGGAACACTAATTATTGTTGATGGAGCTGTGAGCAGATTCAACCATTCTGGAGAACAATTTGGAACTATACCCCAAAGGCTACAAAAATGTGCATGCTCTTTGACCCAGCAATATCACTTCTGGGACAGTATCCCAAAGAGATCATAGAAATGGGAAAGTGTACCACATGTACAAAAGTATTTATAGCAGCTCTCTTTGTGGTGGTCAAAAATTGGAAATCAAGGGGATGTCCATCAATTGATGAATGAATGAACAAGTTGTAGTATATGACTGTAATGGAATACTACTGTGCTATGAGAAATGATGAACAGGAAGATTTCAGAGAGGCCTGGAAAGACTTATATGAACTAATGCTGAGTGGAAGGACCAAAACCAGGAGAACTTTGTACACAGTAACAATGACAATGTGTGAGGAATTTTTCTGGTAGACCTAGTACCTCATTGCAATGCAAGGACTTTAAAAATTTCCAATGGACTCTTGAGGCAAAATGCTTCCAGAGAAAGAATTATGCAATTGGATTGCAGATAGAAGTCAAACGTTTTCTTTTTTATTATGTTTTGTTTTGTTTTATGGTTTCTCCTATTCATTTTAATTTTTCTGTGCAACATGTATTTAATAGGAATGTGCTTGTAGAACCTGTATAAGATTGTAGAACCTGTATAAGATTGTATGCCATCACAGGGAGGGAGTGGAGAGGGATGGGGGAATGAGGAGAATGGAGAGGAAAAAAATCTAAGATGTATGGAAGGGATTGTCAAACACTGAAAACAAGTACAAACATTAAAAAAAACAAAATAAAATAAAATTTAATAAAAAGCAAATGATAAGCAGAATGATTTTAGAAAACTTGGAAAGATTTACATGAACTGATTCAAAGTTAAATGAGAAGAACCAGGAGAATATTGCTCATAGTAACATTGTTACTATGTGACAGTAATATTGTTCAATGAAGAATTGTAATTGACAGCTATTCTCAGCAATATCATGATCCAAGACAATATCAAAGGACTCATGATGAAACATTTCTCTAGAGAAAGAACTGATCGTCTGAATACAGATTGAAGCATACTATTTTTAGTTTTCTTTCTCTCCTTCCTCCTTTCTTTCTTTCTTTCTTTCTTTCTTTCTTTCTTTCTTTCTCTCTTCCTTCCTTCTTTCCTTCCTTCCTTCTTTCCTTCCTTCCTTCCTTTCTTCCTTCCTTCCTTCCTTCCTTCCTTCCTTCCTTCCTTCCTTCCTTCCTTCCTTCCTTCCTTCCTTTCTTTCATCATTTCTTTCTTTCTTTCTTTCTTTCTTTCTTTCTTTCTTTCTTTCTTTCTTTCTTTCTTTCTTTCTTTCTTTCTTTCTTTCTTTCTTTCTTTCTTTCTTTCTTTCTTTCTTTCTTTCTTTCTTTCTTTCTTTCTTTCTTTCCTTCCTTCCTTCCTTCCTTCCTTCCTTCCTTCCTTCCTTCTTTCTTTCTTTCTCTCTTTCTTTCTTTTGTTCTTTCTTTCTTTCCTTCTTCCTTTCTTCCTTCCTTCCTTTTTTCAAGTCTTTTACCACAAAATGAATAATGTGGAATTGTTTTGCATAATTGTGCAAGTGTAAACCTATATCAGATTGCTTACTATCTCAGGGAGAGGAGAGGGAAAGCAGACAGGAACATAATTTGGAACTCAAAACTTTTGAAAATATTTTAAAAGTTTTAACATGTAATTGGGGGGAAATAAAACACTGCTTTTAAAAAGAACCTAAAAATTATCCAACTGGTTTTCTACGATACGTAGCAGAAAATGTGACTCAAAGAACAGTGCATTGAAAATGATTTTTAAAATCATCAGTCTGTTTTAAAGTTTACAGCAATACTATGCCCATGCCTTCAAAATCAGAACATAAAATAACTTTATGTTATAATAGCTTTCCTACATCTCAGTAAATTTTTCATTACTTATCTACTAAGTTGGCAGTTCATTAAATCAAACTCATTCTTTCTATACCCTAGAAACCCTTCATATTTCCCTATATCTTGCACTTGGAATTTCACACAAAAATATTATGTCTTTGTATTTTCATATGAAAAGAGAAATTATTGGCTATATTTTTATTCATTCTTAGGATCAAATCATTTCTTGCACCCTCAAAGCTCATATCCTCATATTGGTATTTGAATAATTCGTTCTTTTAGTGTATGAGATTGTACACATCCCCATTTGACCAGATTTAGGTTCATCCAAATAAGACTAAAAGATTCTTTTTGAAAGAAAGATATGTGACTAAATGTTTTAGTCATATTGAATTGATCAGGTTTTTAAAACCTTAATTTACTAAAGTAGCTAATGCTTTTGATTTCATAGTTTAAAAGATATCTAAGGTAAAAGATATCCATGACCCTCTAGAAAATGTGTGAATGAGACCCAGTATATATGAGATACACTTTCATTCAACCTCTTCCAGATAGAATTGCTTATTAAAGTTAAACCCAAGAAAGCCAGAATAATGAGTTAGTGTCATAGTAACTTCAATCTACGATTATTTCCTAAGTACCTACTTTGACTTGACACTGTGTTAAAGTCTGAAGATAAAGTATCAAGAAACAGACTATCTTTAAGGAGCTTACAACTTACTTAAAGGATAGACAGCAATTCAGTTACCACAGCTTTTAAATTTTACTAATTCAAATTGTGTGAAACAATGAAAACATGCTTTGTAGAACAAACTAAGTAAAATGTTTTTGTTACGTTCTGTTTTTTTGGTAAATTTGTGTTGCCTTTCAGTTGTTTGAATCATGTCCAACTCTCTGTAACCCCATTTTGGGGTTTTCTTGGTAAAGATACTAGAGTATTTTGCCATTTCCTTCTCTGTCTCATCTTACAGATGAGGACCTGATGTAAATAGGGTTAAGTGACTTTTTCAGACTCACACTGTTAGTAAATGTCTGAGACCAGATTTGAATTTAGGATTATAAACCCAGTAGTCTAGCCACTATGTCACCTACCTGCATTTTTTTATTAAATATTATCTGATAATTCATTTAACAGATATATTTTATTTTGCAAATTTATCAACCATTATAGCACCATTTTGATTGTTAAAGTATCATTCATTCATTCATTCAATAAAGAAATATACCTATATCTAGCTCCTTTCAAAGAATTGTGATAGGCTTTTCAGAGAATACAAAGTTATAAAACACATTTCCTGCCCTCTAGCAGTTGAAATCTAGTAAGACTGATTAGACAAGGACAGAATCAGTAGAAAACAAGGTAATATGATTTAAATGTAATCTGAATAGTATTTTTTAAAAAGTCATAAAGTTCAAGGATGAATGAGGTTGTAAAGACTGAGTTGACTGAATGATCAAACATAGCACACTCAGAGCCTGATTTTTATTCACATTCATCGTCTTAAGCAATACCTCAAAACATATGATTCCCAGATCTGTAACTTTAGCCTCCAGTTCCCTTGTAGCATGACCAAACCTTAGTTTATTATCTTTCCTATTAAACTTTCTTCTTTTAAATTTGCTGCTTTGGTCAATAGTGCTAACAATAACCCAGTGTTCTCTATTTAGAATTTTACTGTTATCTTCCCTCTGTCTCACCTTTCATGTCACATCAATTGCCAAATCCTTTCCATTTTACTTTTACAAAATCTCTACCTCTGCCCTATTAAAGACCTTTCCTATTACCTACTTGGACTTTTACAAAAAAGCCTACAAACCAATTTTGTGTTCTCTACTCACCACCTACTTCAATACATCATTCATACCATTTCTACATGAATCTTCCTTATATGTGTACTTCTATAATGAATAAAAGGTCTCATTACCACCTTGACCTACCTGTCTATACCTAGATGCATCCACCAGATGCTGCCATCTTTCAGGGCCATAGAAGATCTGCTGTTGCCTTTCCACAGCAGGCATCACTGAAGAGAAGGGGCATGGGATATGCTTAGGTTTCCAGAGAGTGTACCAATAAGGAGACTTCACCATCTAGGGGCCAGAGTCTATCCTGAAGTCTCTGCTTGTAGTGAGCCAGAGTCATGGGGAAAACAATGGAGAACTGAGTTAATCCTTCATACTCTCACATGTTAATGCCACATGCTTCTTTTTCTCTTATTTAATTTTGGGGGGTGGATGATTTTTTCTAAAGTTTGAAATACACTATGTATTTATTATCTCATTTAGTATCCACCACTTACGAGGTAAGTATGATAGGATTTGTTTTCTACCTTGTATCCATGAAGGAACAAAAGACTCAAACAGATTAAATGAATTACCCATGGTCTAAAGTTAGTGAGTTTCAGAGGTAGAATGTGAACACATTTTCCTAACTCTGATCCCAGCACACTATCCACTTTGCCATTGCTTCCCTATCTGCAGGGCATATTATTTTCCTTGTTTCCCTATTGGATTCTGCTACTAAGATAGGATTCATGTGATATATCATTACTTAGGCAGAAAGTTAGTGCACAACCCTAACCCTAACCTTGATTCCTATATTCCAAAGGAACATAAGAGAATCAAAATATTTCTTAGCCACCTGGTTCATAGGGGCTCATATAGAGGTGGAGGCCAGTATATCCTATGGCTAGTTTTAAATATGTATAACATTACTTCTTTTTTTTACTTTTACAATTAATTTATTTGCTTTCAATTTTCAACAATCACTTTCATGTTAATTTTTCTCCCCCTCCTTCCCTGAGATGACATGCAATTTTATATAGGTTCTACACATATATTCTTATTAAACACTTTTTCTCATTGGTTATGTTGCATAGAAGAATTAAAAAGAATGGAAGAAATCATGAGAAAAACCAGAAAAAAAAATAATAAAATAGAAAACAGTCTGCTTTATTCTGTGTTCCAATTCCATAGGTCTTTCTCTGGATGTGGATGACATTTTGCATCGAGTCCTTTGGAAATGTCTTAGGTCCTTGCACTGCTGTGAAGGGCGAAGTCTATCAAAAGCAGTCCTCATACCCTGTGGCTATTACTGTGTATAATATTCTCCTAGTTCTGCTCACTTCCCTCAGCATCAGTCCGCATAAGTCTTTCCAGGTTTTTCTGAAGTCATTCTGTTCCTCATTTCTTATAGCCAATAGTATTCCATTACATTCATTTACCACAACTTGTTCAGTCATTCCCCAATTTATGAGCATCACCTTGATTTCCAGTTTTTGTCCACCACAAAGAGAGCTGCTATAAATATTTTTGTACATATGGGACCTTTTCCCATTTCTATGCTCTCTTTGGGATAGAGTCCCAGAAGCAATATTGCTGGGTCAAAGGATATGCACATTTTTGTACCCCTTTGGAAATAGTTCCAAATTGCTCTCCAGAATGGTTGGATCAGCTCACAGCTCCACCAACAATGAATTAATGTTTCAATTCTCCCACATCTCCAATATTTAGCATCTTATTATTTTATCGTGTTAGCCAATCTGATAGGTGTGATGTGGTACTTCATAGTTGTTTTGATTTGCATCTTTCTAATCAATAGTAATTTAGAACATTTTTTCATATGAATAGATAGTTTTAATTTCTTCCTTTGAAAACTGCCTGTTCATATCCTTTGGCCATTTATCAATTGGGGAATGACTTGTATTCTTGTACATTTGACTCAGTTCTCTATATATTTTAGAAATGAGGCCTTTATTACACACACTGATTGTAAAAATCCTTTCCCACTTTTTTGCTTCCCTCCTAATCTTGGTTTCATTGGCTTTGTGCAAAAACTTTTCAATTTAAAGTAATCAAAATGATCAGTTTTGCATTTCATATTATTCTCTATCTCTTGCTTGGCCATAAATGTTGTCATTCTCCATAAATTGACAAATGACCTATTCCTTGCTCCTCTAGTTTGTTTATGGTTTAGATGATTCTTGAAACACTTGACTCTTTCAAACCAGCAGCTACTGCAATATTTCTAACAGTCAATTATTACTCCTTAAGCACTACAACTTTCATGCATTTTTTTGGAAATAATATTTTTTTAAGAAAAAATAACATATAGTAAAAGAGAACAATGAAATGTGTGTATTGAAGGAAATCCAACACACAACTGTGAGACAACTAATTCATTGTGGGAAAACCAACCCAATCTGACATCATTTGGTCAAGGTCAGATATTCTGAATCAACCTCATATTAACAGAAGCACATACATATCACCACTGCTGCCAGAAAATGAAATCATATCAAAATTATTATTTGACTCGTGGTAGCAGTAGTGATCACATCATAGGCAAATGTAGTCAAAGTCCTCCCAAAGTGCCACATCCCCTTTTCCTTTTCCTTTATAATCTCATCATATTGATTCAAGTCCCTGACTGATCTCCATTCCATACCCCTGCTCTATTGTGAGATGGAGGTGATCTGGAATTCCTAACCCCCACACTAGCAAATCATAAGCTAATTTAACTTGTCAAGTTAAATTATTCTGGAAAAGCTTTAGGTGTGCTCCTCCTGAGATACTAGGGTTGTTGCCCAGAGACTCAGTCATCAAAGGGATGGTTATTACTAGTAGGATAGCCACTAGGTATTCAACCATGCAAACTTCGAAACAAGTAAACCTTTTAAATGGTCTTCACTCCTTTGTTATACCCTTTCAAGATAATGATTATTGTAGAGTGGTGGGAAAAGGTAGTTCTAAGTATCACACAATTTGAAGATTTCTATAAACATTAGCTATTATCTCTCAAATGCAAACTACCAAAAAACCATGAAATTGTCATGCTGTTGAAATAATTGGACAAGACCAGTACTCATATTCTTATGAGAAAAAAGGCAACAGAAAGGAGCTGCATTTAATTGAAAATTCACTAGCTCTCCTTGTAGAGACAGATAAAGGAGTTGGCAGGACTGGTTACACCAAACCATTGATTCGTGGTCATTTCATCTTGCTATCCTCATGATAACATAAGCCAAAAACAGCAGTAGGAATATAATTATAGCTTATGTAACAAAATCACTGGAAGATGTTGAAGTACAGAAAATTGAAGAGCTTGAGATCATCCTTTGAACTAAATTAACAGATACTTTCATAACTTGGAAATTCAATAGAAAACTGGGTACAAGTGATGATAGTAAAAAGTATATTAGAAAATATGATCCAGAGGACATTATTTTTGCATAGAAGGTCTTATTTCCCATATCAAGTTTGTTAGCTAAGAGTTAACCTTTTCAAGGGGGAATTTCACAAGAGGATCTTAACACTCTCGTATGTTCCATGTGTACGCCTCCCACCCCCAGACCACCTTACCACACACACACACACACACACACACACACACACACACACACACACACACACACCACTGCTCTGTATTTTTCCTGGTATCAAATTTCCTCCAATGGCAAGGAAGGAATTAAATGAGTTTCCTTAGCTATGTAGTCGCTGGGGCCCTATTTAGTGCTCTACAGAAAAATTAAACACAGATCATGCATAATGAAGAAAATAAGAATTATAATCATATAATGAGTATCTTTTTATCACTACATTAAAATCTTATTTTAATGTCAATTAAACAACAAAGGATTTTTAAATGGGGAAAGACTATCTCAGAAGACCTATTAAAGTGCTAAATAAGACATTTAATAAAAATATCTGCAAATGTTTAGTATTAGTAGATTCTTATCCAGAAAACATGCTTAAAACCATATCTACATATCTATTTGATGCCTCCATGAACTGATAAACAAAGTTTGGGGATTGTGTTTCTAGGGAAATCTCTAAAATTGACTAAACGTTTATTTTTTTTTACTCTACATATGAAAATATAAGATTCTTGGCCGTTTGGAGGTCTACATTAACAATGGTAAGTCACATTTATGAAGTACATCATTACAATAAAGACTTACAAAATATCAATTCATCTCCATGACAATCCCAAAAGTCAGTTACCATTTTTCTCCATTTTATTAATAATGATTCACTTTCATGGAGCCTTGCCCAACATGACAGAGTTCAGAATTGCAGAGCTAGAACTTGAGTCCTGAAATGCTGAGACCAGGTTGAGTACTCTTTTCACTGTATCCTATTGTTTTGCAGAATAAAAAACATATATTTACAAAAAAACTTGAAAGTTACTGTTTGTAGTCATGGGATCTCAAATAATGCAACAAGAAAAATTCTGGGTTTAATTTATTCAGATTTATTAAGGTTAGTTAATTCAGAAGGTTAATGGTTCTACGAATGAGGCTAAAACTGGTCTTACTAACAGCCATGTCATATGAAGAAAAGGAAAAAATATATCCCATTGTCAAAATTCAATTTGCCAAACATATCGCAAATATTTGCTAGTCATAATGGGAGAATGTGAGAGTACAGATAATTCAGTCATCACCGTGATTTTCAGGGAATGAGGGTGGAGAGAGAGAGAGACAATAACCACCACCAAACTATACCTAGACATAAAATCTTAGAATTGTAAGGGAGTTCAGAATTAAATTAGTCAAGAGACTATTGTATCTCTGACAAGTGCTCATTCAGACTTTCTTTGAAAACCTTCAGTAAATGGGGAATTTGCTATGTACCAAGAACACATTACAAGATTTTGAAAAATTCTAATGTTAGATATTTTTTCCTTATGTCCAGTTGGAATTTGTCTCCTCCTAGTTCAGCCCTCTGGAGTCAAGTGGTACAAGTGTTATTCTGTAGTAAATCAGCAGCCATAGCATGATAGACCCAGAGATGCTGTAGATGAGGCCTTAGTGGTTATTTAATCATAATTTTTGTCTACATATATATGTGTGTGTGTGTGTGTATATATACATATGCACATATATAATAGGCATATATATATATACTATATAATATATAACAGGCATATATTATATATATGTGTGTGTGTGCGTATATATATATAAAACAGGCATTTTAATATTGGTTTAATTCAATTCAAAAGACACTCATAAAGAACCTATTCTGTTCCAGAAACTGAATTATGTGCTGGCAATTCAAAGACAAAAGTGAAAGTCTCTGCACCAAGTTGCTTATATTCTAGTACTACCATCTCTAAGGTGGGCTTGTGACAGAATTAAGTAGCAATTCTTCCTCTGATTACTGCATGTAAGGATAAATTACTTAATAATTACTACAGTATCATGAATCTTGATCTCATGTCCTGGTAGAGACATTTTTATACGTCTTCCTACATGAAAGAACAATAAATACTCCCTTGTCTGTGCTTATCGACATTTTTGATAGTGATGAGTTAGTTCTCTTTTCATACCAAGAACCAAATAAAGTATTCAGGCTTCATATGTTATTGTGAGAGAAAGAAGACAGAAAAAAAGACTAAAAGTAAAAAAGAAAGAAAGAAAGAAAAGAAAAAGAATCTGGATTTTCATTCCCTCATGATACGGAGGAAAGATATAAGCATTATAATCTTAATTGGACCAATACAGTTTTATTTTAATGAGTGTAGTGCAAAGAGCATTGGATTCCAAATCAGAGGACTGGATCTCATCTCTGCAATTTATTTTCTGTGTGACTGTGAGCAAGCCACTCACTTTCTGTGCTCCAAATTTACTCATTTGTAAAATGAGGGAATGGGGCTAGATGGCCCCGAGGTCCCTTCCAAATTTAGATCTATGGACCTCTGAGCTATATTGCCATATAACAAGTACATAAATTGTATTAAAGCAGTACTCTTGAGCTACCATTTAAATAAAATCAATATTCCCTTATTGTCTGAAGAATAATGGGCCTCTGAAAGGCACTTTTTGCTTAATTCCATAAGCACTAATTTTATAATTTAAGCACAAAGACCCTAGTCTGAAGAAGAATGCATTCTCTTGTGGGAATATAACATTTAAATGGATAAAAACAGTATAAATGGAGGAGGGAGATCACTAACAAATATTGAGGAGGATCAGTAAAGTATTTACATAGAACATAAAAGGCCCGATAAGAATTAAATCAATTATATATCAATTAATTATCCATTAATATCAACTAAAACTAAAGATTCTAGGAAGTGGTGGGGAAGAACTAGTGTACTCTAAATATGGACACAGCTGATAAAGAGGCATACAGGTCAGAGATGGAACGTTAAATTCAGGAAACAGCAAATATATGGAAGTCAGTTTTGCTGGAATGTAGAGTAAGCGAAGTAATGTGAAATAGGCCCATAAAAGTAGGTTCGAGACTCTAAAGCGTGGTGTCCAACTCAAATAGAAATGGGGGGTCACTAGATAAGAATTCCTATGGGTTACATATTGATGTAGAAAACCACAGAGTAACATTATTTATGTTCTACTGTATTTTTAATTTATTTTGTTAAATATTTTCCAATCACATTTTGAACTATTTCAACCACACTGATTGTTGCAGACCAAGTGTGGTGGCAGCCATGTTTCACACCTCTGCTCTCAAGGACTTTATATGCTAAAGTGAGTTCATTTTTTTTAATCTTCAAGGCAATTGTAAGTGACTGAACAGCAATGAAGATTCTTGAATAGGAAAATAATGTGGTTAGATATTTGTGTATATGGTGGATTTGAGATTGTTAGAATCTCTACTTTTCCTTGAAAAGTTGGCTAAAATGCCATCTTCTAAATTGAGTCTTTCATACTTCCCCCTAATGCTAGTGCCCCACTAATTATCTTTTGTTATTTGCATATACTTCCATATGTACGTTACCTTCTCAGACAGAATAGAAACTTCTTGAAAGCAGAGGCTGTTTTTATTGTTGTCTTTGTATTTCTGACATATAGCAAAATTCATAGCACATATTAGACACCTAATGAGTACTTATTGATGGACTAAAGGGAGTGACTGAAGGCAAAGACACCAACTGTGAAACAATTGCTATAGTCCAGGTCAGAGATAATGAGGACCTGAATTAGGGTGGTGTTTGTGTGAGTGGACAGGAGATGTGGAGGAAAGATATTGTTTCCAGGTAGAAGTGGCAAGACTTGATAACTGATTGGATGTGAGGAATGACAATAATGAGAATGTAAAGGATGATTCTTAGAAAGGATAGATTCTTAGGAAGATGGTGGTGCTCTTAGCAGAAACAAGAGAAGTTTGGAGAAGGGCAAGTCCTTTTGGACACAAAGTTTGAGATACCTAAAAAATACCATCTGGAAAAGTTCAGTGGCATTCAGTGAGTTCAGGCCAAGGATTAGGGTTTGACATATAAATCTGGAAGTCATCTTCACAGAGGCCATAGCTGAACTATTGGTAACCTACAAGATTTCCAAAATATTGGGTATGCAGAAAAGAGGTCAAGACAGTATCTTGGGAAACACCCATGTATAGGGGATAGGAAGAGAATTGTCTTCAAGTCAATAAAGCTAATTAAGAACAATTAAAAAGGTAGGAAGAGAACTAGGAGAAAGCAATGTTACAAAAGACAAAACAAAAAAAAACCCAATCCTCTCCCACAAAAACAAAACAAAAAAACTATGGGAGAGACAATATTAAGGTTAAAAGAGAGTTAATAGTGACAAAAGCTGGAAAGAGGTCAAGAAGGATGAGGTCTAAGAAAAGACCATTCGTCTATTTATTTAAAAGTGGGAAAATGGGTTTGCAGGGACAAAAAAGGCCTGAGAATTTGTTGGTAACTTTAGAGAGAGCAGTCTCAATGAAGTGAGAAGATAGTGGGAGGTGAAGTGGAAGCAATGAATACAGAAATTTTTTTTCTAGGTGGACTGTGAAAGGTAGGAAAGATATGGGAAATAACTGGAAAAATTGAAAGGATCAAGTGAAGGGTATTTTGTTTATTTTTTGAAGGATGTAGAAGACATGCTCATGTCTATAGGTAGCAGAAAAGGTGTTAATGTATAAGGATACTGAAGATAAGAAAGAGGGGATGGACTCAAAGACACAAAGATGAACTCAAGGAAAGGGTTTGGCTTTAGTCACATCCAGGCCTGTGTGGCTTCTTTCCATTGATTACAGCGGAGGGAAAGAAGAAAAAGAGTCGGTGCTTTAAATATAGGACAGTGCCATTTCCTTGGGGCCTGAGTCAGGGTTGCAAATGACATTTTTTTTTCCCCTAAATGACAGAGATAGAAACAATACCTTTAAAGCAGAGACATTTTATATTCAAGTCAAGGAGAAGGTGAACTCTGGTTTCCCAAAGCCTTTCTCCCTTTTTTCTGCAGCATTCTGTATAAGCAGGCCCAGAGGCTTCCACTCTCCACCCAGCCAAACTGCTGAGTCGTGGTTAGTGGAAAGGCATATTTGTTCTGGGAAGAGGAACCAGTTGGGGGTGGCAGGGGAAGTTTTATTTTATCTTTATTTTTGGATCAGAGTGCAAGAAAGAAATAGATCTGAAGAATTTGGTCAAATTGGAACTTTTTAATCCAAGAAGATAATAATGACTGATTGGAAAACAATCTTCATACCATGAGATTTTGATTTTCAGCTTTGGAAATACTTTTTATGGTCGAGAACTGTTGCCATTATATCGGATAGTTGTTGCCTCCTAGGTAGTTGTTTATTGGGGAGGTTTAACTATTTGACTTCCATTGCAACTGATGATGGCAATGCCATTTATTCAGGGCAATACTCTAACACAACTCTTTCATATCTCCAGGAATGAAGATTAAAATCTTTCATGTGTCAAAATCAAAGTTACAGATAGTGTTGGCACATGGGAAGAGACACATATATCACTCCCCCACAGCTCTTACAGATGCTGGTATTAAGATCTTAAGCCAAAAGTGATTTTAAATATCATCTAGTCTAGCTTCTTCATTAAGAAACTGAAGCCCTGTGAGGTTAAGTAATTAATCAGAAGTTAATTAATCAGAGCCATAAATCTGAGTTCTACAACTGTGGAAAATACCACATTCTATGTCTTGGATAAGGCAGGAAGGGCATTCTTGGTAGTATTTAATAGGGGTTAAAGACAGGAGGGAGCAAAGTGGAGCAGAGTTGGGGTTCATCCTACCCTACCATCTGGCAGGTTTCTATTTTAACTAATTGTTCTTGCTAATGAGGTGCTAAAATTGGTTATTTCTCCCTAAGCAAGAAGTGGAGGTGCTATAAAAGTCTTCTAAATTAGGCATCCTGGGTCACACCCTTAGTTACCTTATGTTCATAATGGCTCTGCCCTTAGGTAGGAAATAGCAGGTCTAGTATGTGAACCTAGATTTTAATTTTCTAGGGCCACAATGTCATTGCTTTGGAGAAATTTCTTCATATTTTTTTCATTATGTACTACAACAGTAAGCACCCCAATATAAATGGGGGACCTGATATCATAGGCTTTTAGATCTGCATTCATAAAAGGAAAGGCAACTTTTGAGAGGGTGGCAATCACTTTAATCAAGCCCATGTATCAATCCTTTAACCAACCACATATATGGGAGTCAGCATCCCAAACTTCAAAGAAAATACAGAGAAATTAAAAGTCAACAGACATGCTTCCAAAACGTCTGACCACCAACATACACACATCTTTAGCAGAGAGAGTTTCTCAAAGTCAGGGGGGCTCCTTACTGGCTTCCCAGAGTCTTCTTCTAGACAAACACTTCTAGTCAGTAAGTCCCAAAATAAAACTGCACGTCAGAGTCTTTATAGACTTTTTTGAGCCAGAGGGCATCACATTCCTTGAGAACCAGGGCCTCATTAACAAAAGGCATGGACCCTTCCTACAGATCTTCCCAGGCCTGACAATGGTTGGGAAAGATCCTCCTCAGTCACATTAAATAGAGGCATTATACTTCTTGATTATATTAAAACAAAAAACAGAAAAAGATCCTATTTTACTTGCCATTACATACACTTACCGTTTTTCTTCATCTCTCTTATTGTAATATTATTTTTCATACCAGTAAGTGTAACTGAGTCCTTTTCCCTGCTGTGGTCAATAGCCTGTTCTTGTTTAATGAGCAAACAATTAGATATATGCTGTAAATGGAAAGGTAGCATCATATGTTTGACAGATTCCCATTAATGTCTGATTGTATCTGCTACTTCTGACATAGCCCACGTGTAGACTTTTATTTGTCTGTTGGAAGCTATCTAGTTCTAAAATTCTCTTCCCTACATTCTCTCATAGTTCACATGCATTTTTGAAGTTCTCTGTGGCGTTCTCTCCTGTCTCCCCGAAGGGAACAATCTTAGAGCAATTTTCTATTTGATAGAGATGATGTTGTTTACTTTAATTTTTCTTTGGTCTCTTTGTGAAAATTTTGGGAAGATTTTCACTTTTATGTGTGTAAGCACTTAATATTCATAAAGCATTTTTAGGGTTTGTAAGCCACTTTTCTAGTGTGAAACATGTAGTACACATATTACATTATAATTCATATCTCACAGATTGAAAAATTTCTACTTCAACTTCTCATGTGGAAGTAAGGTAAAATTTCTCTTTCTCATAAAACCATGATACCACAGTTTGTAATAATACATACGAATATAGATAAAACTTGTAGTCTTGTCTTGATTTTTGGCTCAGAATGTATCAAATATCCCTTACTTTTTTATTCATCTCATTTCTTTAATATTAGATTCAACTTATTGTCCAACTGTACTACCTATTCCAGATGTAAATATTGAGGGATGAATCTTATACATTTTTTATTCAAGTGCATGTTACAATCCAAGAAAAATAAATTCGCCGTCTATGTAGTCTTCCCTGTATGGATAGTAAGCCAGCCTCTCTTTAGTGGTTACAAGTATCTCCCAAGCTACAAATTTTTTCAGTTTTGTTCTATAGCTTAGTTAACTGGAATTTAACCAGGACAATACTATCTATAAACAGAAGCATTGAAAGGACTTCACTGTCCACGATGAATACCTCTTTAATTCATACTCTTCCATCCCAGTGGCAAACTCTGTGAACTAGCTAGCATATTCCAGTCTAAAGCACTTTGACCTTATAAACCATGAATTCATTTAAAATGGACACCACAGATGCCAACATGTACCACTTAATCATCATGTATTACATCACTCATGTAACTTTATCTCAAAGCCTTTCTTACCCTATTAGTAGGGCAGGAATTAACGGTATGCTTCCCCCTTAATTATTGAGTTTCTGCCTTAGACATTCCTTGGCTCCTCTATATTATTCCCCCACTGTCGGTCTTTCTGTGTCTTATTCTAGTTATGTATACATCAAGTCTTTTGAAATAACAATATGGTATTTAGTCAAAAATCCAAACCCACCTTAACTTTATTGTAGACTAGTTAAGCTACCTCCTACTTCTAGTTTTACATTCCTATGGGAATTTGGTGAGGTTCTGTACCTAGCATGGTTAATTGGCCCACTTTCTTTGTTTTACAGAAGATTGAAAATCATGATATACTTAGCCAAAGATGAAAAAAATCTAGTTATCTTCTGAATGTTACATATATGATGTTTGTTATTTTTGTCTATAGAATGAAGTTTTAACAAGACTCAATTTCCATTATCAAATTAATAAAATGTATTTTGGAATTCTTCCCTTAACCACCTTCCCTTAAAAGCTTAGGTTACTGGAATATGTTCTTTCTTAACTTGGATAAAATAAGTTACTCTTTCTGACAAGACTATTAAAGGGACTGAGAACTTTTCAAAAGGAAAACTTAAAATCCTAGACTCACTAAAAGTCTGGAAGGGAATGTAAGAGAATGACTGTGAACATAATAACAATAATGAAGCAGCTAGGTAGTGCAGTGGATGGAGTATTTCATTTGGAGTTGGAAAGACCTGAATTCAAATTTGGACTCATACACTTCCTAGATGTATGACCCTAGGCAAGTCATTTAACTTCTGTTTGTCTCAGTTTCCTCATTTCAAAAAAAGGGATAATAATAGTACCCACCTCCCAGGATTGTTGTGAGGATCAAATGAAATAACATAATAATTAAATACTATTGTATAATAATACTAATGTCTGGGATTTATGTGGCACTTTGATACATTCAAATCATTTTACAAATATTAAATCATTTTATGAGTTTGCTTTGTAATCCCTCAAACACCATCTAAATGCTAGCTTTTATTATTATAATATTGCTTCATTCAAGGTACTTTTAGCTGAAAATCTTCTTGGTATGTAAGAAGGTTAAAAACTGTGCCTTTTGTCTGATGGATACTAGGAAAATCAGAAAGTTATCCTGTATCCTAGAGAAGACAAGATATGCATATGTCTATTTTAGATATATGCACATATAGGTTTTTATATTTGTGTATCCAAGGTGGGATTGACTGTGCATATCTCCATCTATCTCTCTATCTCCATCAAGCTCTCTATTTTTTTTCTGTCTTTCTATCTCTAGGAAGCAGCACAGCATAATGAAAGGGCCTCAAAGTTAGGAAGACCTACATTCAGGTCCTGCCTCTTCCGTACATGGGCTATGTGATCCTGAGCAAATCACTTAAATTCTCAGTGGCCCAAGTAATTCTCTAACACTCTAAATTGAAAAGAAGGTGCTGGTCTGTGTAAGAAAAATGTTCTCACCAAGAGCTCTCTATGCAAATAAAAATCATAATTTTAGTAATAGACACACATATATATTAGTATGCATATATATGTATATATGCATATACATGTGTGTGTTCATACATACATATACGTATGTATTTATTCACATACTTATTCATATAACTAGTTGGCACAGTGAATGGTTAGAGTGTTGAACCAGGAGTCCATAAGACTTAAATTAAAATATGATCTTAGATGCTTACCATGTGACCCTGGGTGTAAGGGGCGCTGACCGCCACACCATCTGGGACGCCACACTGACGGACATCAGGTAAACTGAGTCCAGAACAGGGAAGGGTGAACAAGATGGCGCTGGAAGGGATGGCCCCACCCCTGGTTTGTTGTTGTCACTATGGTTCCAGCTTGTGTTCATTTCTATAGTTTCGGGTTTGTTTAGGTGTGTTACCATGGTTCACTGGGCTAGCTGGGCAAAGACTATATAATCAGAGTGCTTGCTTGAATAAATCGGAGTTGCTTACTGACCCGCTCTCCCGCCTCATTCTCTTACTCGCGAGCTCCACAGGAGGACGAGCAGCCTGCTGGCCAGGCATAAGACTTGCTCCTCTCGGTAAGCTATGCCATAACCATAGCACCTGGGCAAGTTCCTTAAACTCTGCTTGTCTCAGTTTAATCATCTGAAAAATGGGGGAAAAAGTAGTACTTCTTTCATAGGCTTGTTGTAAGGACTAAATGAGATACTTGTTAAGGTGCTATATGAATGCTAGTTTCTATGTTATACATAGATATGCGTTTATATATATGCAAATACCAATATTATGAAGATATTGTTTTGTTTATTTAGATAAAATCATTTTTATTGCAGTGACTCAGCAAGCATCAAAGCATCAACACATTGAAACAGTAATAGTATATGGCTTTTATGTAATATCATACTAGATAAAGAGTCTTGCCTCTGAGATGTCATAGCTACAGGATGATAAAAAAGTGACAATCTTTTCATGCCTTAGGAAACTACAACTAAGTGAGAGATGAGGCATTAATTTGAATCTGATAGAGAGATTACTAAGGAAATTCTAGAATATTTTAAGGAGATAGTGAACATCTATAAAAGAAAGTAATGATCACAAAGAACCGGTATGACTTTGTCACGAACAAGGCCTTATTTATTTCCTTTTATTATAACTGTACCAATCTAGTATCATCAAAGAAAATTCTATATATAATTTAAGTAGATTTTTAGCAATGTATTTGATAAAGTTTATTCTCCTAGTCTTAACGAAAAGATGAAGACATGTTGGCTAAATGATGATACAACTAGATAGATTCAGATGTAATTAATTGACTGAACTTGAAAAAATAGTAATTAATAATTTCATGTCAACTTTGAAGGGATTTCAAGTAGAATGACCCAGTAGGTTGCCTGGCCCTCTGTTTAATTTTTTTTTTCATAATATGGATAAAGGCAGGAGTGGCATCCTTATCAAATTTTCAGATGACAGATAATTAGAAGAAATAATTAAAACACTGGATAACTGAATCAGAGACTACCTTCCCTCAATATTTCTAAGCTTGAACACTATATAGAATATTAAAAAATGAAATTTAAGATGGTTAAATTCAAAATCTTACACTTGGGATTATGGAATTTATTTCACAAGTAAAAGACAGGAATAGTTATTGTTAGACAATGATTTCTTTGAAAAAAAAGGAGGGTTTATTTTTCTTTTTAGGAGACCACTAGCTCAATAGGAGTCGAGTATGATATATAGCTGAAAGCTAATGAGATTTTGAATTATGTGAAGAGCAGCCCAACCACCAGTTAAAATGGGACAACAGTTCTGCTATACTCTGTCATTATTGGCCATATCTGCAATATTTTTTTTTCTGGTTGCCATGGTTTAGGGAAAAAAAAAAACATTGAAAAGCAGGATAAAATCTAGAAGAGGGCAGTCTCAATTTCTATGAATATTGACTGAAGGAACTGAGGATGCTTAGAGAAGGCTCGGGGTAGGGTGTGGGTAGTGGAGTAAGATAGATGTGCTCAAGTATTTGAAAGGCTGTAACATGGAATAATGCTTAGATTTATTCTAAGTAAGAGTCAGTCAGTCATAAACATCTTCTGCAGTCAATAAGCATATACACTTGCTTACTAAATACCAGGTACTTTGTTAGGTTTTTGAGATAGAAAGGCAAAAGACAATCCTTCATTGAGGAGCTCCTGATCTGATGAAGGAGACAACAGACAAATACATGCACACACACTATATACAGGTGAAAAAGGAAATAATTATCAAAAGCATGGCACTGGAATTAAGAGAAAAGGGAAAACCTTGGGAAAGGCTTCTTGTAGTCAGTGAGATTTTAGCTAGGACTTGGGGAATCTAGGAAGCTGAAATGAGGAGGGACAGCATTCCAGGCTTGGGGAATATACAGTGAAAATGCCCAGAGTTGGGAGATGGGGTGTCTTGCAGGAGAAACAGCAAGGAAACCAGTGTCACTTGATTGAAGGGACACATGGAAGAAGAGAAGTGTAAGGTGTTAGAAGTTTGGAAAGTTATGGATGGGTAGGTTATCAAGGACTTTCTATGGTTAATAGAGGATTTTATATTAGATTCTGGAGATAAGACGGAGGCACTGGAGGCTATTGAGCAGTAGTCGGTGACATAACTGAACCAGTACATTTGGAAAATCATTGTGGTGGCTGACTGAGTGGAGGATGGACTGGAGTGGAAAGAGATTTGTGGCAAGAAGACTAATCAGCAGTCTATTACCATAGTCTAAGAATGAGGACATGACTATCTCTACTCTGGGATTGTGGCAGTATCAGAGAAAAGTCTATATGTAGGAATCATTCCAAAGGTGAAATCATCAGACTTCAACAACATATTGTGTATGGGGGAAGAGGGATTACAGGAGTAAATGATTTGAGTCTGAGGGAGTAGGAGGAGGGTGGTTCCCTTGACAACAATGAGTTTTGAAGAGGGGAGAGTTTGGGGAGAAAGATTATGAGTTTAGTTTTGTGCATGTTGAGTTTAAGACGTTTATAGAACATCCAGTTAAAATGTCTACAAGTAGTTGGAGATGCAAGATTGGAGAGGAGCACTGATATTAGGGTTGGATAGTTAGATTTGAGAATCATCAGCATAGAAATGACCATAAAATCCATGGGAACTGATGAAATCACAAAAGGAAATAGTACAGAGGGAAAAGAGGGCCCAGAATAGAGCTCTGTGGGACACTGACATTTAACATAGATGGCATGCAAAAATCCAGCCAAGGAGAATAAGTGGTCAGTAGGAGAACAGGAGAGAATAGTGTCCTAAAAACTAGAATGAAAAGAATATGATTGACTGTCAAAAGCCGCATAGAGGCCAAGAAGGATAAAGATTGAGAAAAGACCATTGGCTTTGGCAATTAAGAGATCTTTAGTAGTTGGAAAGAATATTGTTGGTTGATCAATGAGGGTGGAAGCCAGAATGTAGAGAGTTAAGAAGACAGAAAAGGTAGGACAGAAATGGGATGATAATGGAATCACGGATTGAGTGAGAGGTTTTCTAGGAAGGGAGACAAACACGCATGTTTATAGGTTGCCAGTGACTAGAGAGAGATGGAAGATAAGGGAGAGAGGGAGGATAATAGGGGACTCAGTCTGCTGGAGAAGAGATGGAAGGGAATCACTTTTGCATGTAGTTTCCCCTTGGCAGAGAAGTGTCACCTCATCATGTAAGAGAGAGGTGAAAAAGTATTTAATTGTAGAAGGCATCTGGGTGATGTAAGATAAGATAGAAAGCAGAGGAAAGGAGCTCTTGGTAAATGACCTCAATTTTTTTTCAGTAAAATATATGACAAAGTTCTTAGTTCAAGGAATTGAAGGAGGAAGAAGCATAGAGATTTGAGGAAAAATAAAAAGGTTTGGAAGATCCTCTGTGGTGAGGGGGAGAGTGAGCTACTTAGGAAGGTGTAAAAAGACTACCTAACAGCAGTGAGGTCCCATCTGTGGCTATATGACACAAATTTGAGATGAGGTCAGTAAGCACAGTTGTGATTTTTTCCACTCATTTTCCATTCAACAGCATGTAGGTAGTAGTGAAGGCAAAGGACAGTGGGAATAATCTAAGACTGATGTTTGACTGGGTATAATCATCAATGTGATAAGGGAATAAGGGATTCAAGAGAAGAGGACAGTGGGTCAAGGGCTCAAAAGAGGAAAAGGAGGAAAGTGTGGGCATTGCACAGGTAGTAGCCTGGGAAACAACTGAAGCATCAAGGAATTGGAGGTCACACTGTGTATAAAGAGTAAGTTTTGGTATGGGGAGGCAGAGGGAGAAGTGGAAAGCCCGTAGGCTGTGTTTAAATAAAGGAATTTTTTTAGTTGTTGGACCATCTTTATGTCGGCTGAGTTGGGGTGAAGGAGTAAGTCATGAAGGAAATGAATAGGTTGAGGGAGTATCAATTTGTATATTGATGTACTCTCACATGAAGGCAGTACTTGGAGAGCAAAGAAAGGAGTCAGGGAGTAAACTCATTAATAAAGGGGTGTGTCCTGGAAGTCTACAGATAACCCCTACTAGAATTTTTATTCTCTTCTCAGGGTCAGAAATAGAAAAAATGGGCAAGCATTTCAAGGAGATAAATTTAGAACTGTGTTAAGCAAAATTTACTTTATTATCAGATGTAAGTAAAAAAAAATTAAATGAGTTGTTTCTAGATACAGGGGATTCTTTGGATTTTTCAAGAAAAAGTTGAATTGGCGGAGAATGCACTTGTTGAGTATGTGGTAAAGGGGATTGTTTTTTAGGTATGGATTGAATTGTAAGGCCATTTAGGTCACTTCCAGTACTGAAATTCTTTGATACTCTGAGGTAGGATAAATACTGAGAAAAGGTTATTTGATTCAGCATTTAAGAGATAACTTTTAATCTTGGAATGAGCACTTTTACTTGACTGATAGGTTTGTAAACTCAATTTCACCCTACCAGACTATATAGTCACTTTTTCCCATTGTTTTCTTTGTGTTTCAAGAGTCCAGTACAATTTTAGACATAGTATGTACTTAAGGAATGTTTGGTTTGTTGGGAGAGAGAGAGAAAGAGAGAGAGAGGGAGAGAGAGAGACAGAGACACAGAGACAGAGACACAGAGAGACAGAGAGACAAAGAGAGACAGAGAGAGAGAGACAGAGACAGAGACAGAGACACAGAGAGGAGAGAGAGGTGGTGATGAATTAGAGGGCAGTTAGGTGGCATATTAGATAGAGTACTGGTTTTGCGGTCAGGAAGACACATCTTCCTAGTTCAAATCTGGCCTCAAACACTTCATAACTGTGTGACTCTGGTCAAGTCACTTATCCCCATTTGGCTTAGTTAAAATGAGCTGGAGAAGGAAATAGCAGACCACTTTAGTATCTCTGCCAAGAAAAGTCCAAATGGGGTCACAAAGCATTGGATATGACTAAAAACAACAAAGTATAGGTTTTTTTTTTTCTTTATTGGAGTTTAGCTATGAAATGGAGAAGAAGAAAATGATGATAATTTAAGAGTATGACTAGATTAAGTGATTACACTTACACATCAGATTCATATTTAAGTATGAGGGAAATCCAAATGCACATAGGTAATAGAGAAGGTGCCAGTGGACAAGTACAGACTTTCAAAATGACCTAGGAAAAGATGCTACCCAAGCTAGATTTTGCCACCTTTCCCCCTTAAAAATAGTGAGAAATATCCCAAATGTAATAAATAAAATCAAAAGAAAATAATTTTTTGCCAGATAATCCCCATAGTAAAGTAAAAAGTGAGCACAAACACATACCAGAACAGGCTTCCCTGGCAGCTTCATTATTGACCTCCCACTCCTTCCTCAGTCACAGTCCTCAATGACCATTCCAGAATGCATCTCCATTTTCAGATTCTCATGGCCCATCCTCCCATCCACCATAGACACCACATGGAATATATATTATTGCAATATTCTTGCTCATTATATTAGTTACAATGGCTATTGAGGCAAAAAGAGTTTGAAATTAATTAACTAAGGAAAGTGGGCAATCACCAAGAACCTTCCTCTATCCCTTCTCATAGGAGTAATCCATCAAGAGCCATTTACAGTCCTCTAGTCCTCAGTGGAGGAAGTTCAGAAGGAAAGCCTGGTGTGAAAAGACAGTTAAGAGACTGAGAAAAAGAATAAGAAAATGAAAATCCAAAAAAATAATGAAGAAATACCATAAAATGGATTAATCAGGAGAATCCCTGAGCAATTTGATGAGTTCTCCAATCAAACTGAGGATATTGCAGGGCTTGGGATTTTACTCGGAGCCATTTCATGACACTTCTAGTGTCCCCTGGAACCTTGTTAAAAGAAGCTGGGAACTCATGATTAACTGATAGAAATACTGATGTTCTTTTTGTCTTCCAGTGACATAACAGTGCAGTAGAGCAGACCTACACAGGTCTATCCCCCTCCTCCACTAAGACCCTGTTGTCCCTCCCTCACTCCACCCTTGGTTGGGAGAAGTTGAGCAGTTCATGGCAGCTTGAAGTTCATGGCAGAAGTCCACATGCTGATATGCTGTCCAAGAAAGTAATTCATAGGAAATGTTTCTGAACCAGCTATTCCTTTGTAGAGGAGGTAGGTTATGAATTCTCTATGTACCCTGATCCCAGAATCTATCTTGATCCAGAGAAGGTTGATTTCCTGAGCATCTTTGTGAGTTGCTTCATGGCTTAACCCAAACTCAAGAATTTGTGAATTCCAATGTCCAGAGTGAGAGGATTTCATGATTCATTAAGTTACTTAGAGAAATGAAGGCTGTTCACAATATTCCTGATTAGTCAAGGAGAAAAAAATGACTTTTGGGTGGGAGAAATCACTAAGGATACATCCCAGTGCTCTACAAATCTCTGGATGCACATGAACTGGATCTGATCATGAGGCTGATTCCAAAAGGCTCTTTTTCTCTCTTTGAATCAACATCTCCAACTAAGATTATTCAAAAAATCTTTGAAATAAATCTGTGTCTGGGATTCTCCCTGAGGTCTTCTTTATTTCACCACTTCAAAGCAATTAAAGATTCCAAAAGAACCCATAATTAGAAATAGGAAAAAGAAATATCTGCTCAAATAACTCACCAACTACTCTGAGAAAATAAATGAAAAGGGCAAGGCCATTGGGGCAAGCCTTTGGAAGGGCCATAGTGTCTTGCACAGTTAGAACCCTCTACCTCCTACTGCCAAAACTCATTGTATTACCATGTGATTTAGATTTTCCTCAAATCTTAAATATACATTTAAGACTACTAAACAATTAAGCACCTTCCCACAGTATACATATTGTCTGAATAACTCATCTTATTTGTTCTCCAAGTTGGATGCTTCTGAAAAAAATGTGGAAAATCTTCAAAAGGGCTGTCATTCTAAAAAGAGAAGATACTGTTTTCTTTTCAGTCCTATTATATTTAAATGCCAGTGAGGAAACCATACTAAAAGATTGCAGGTCTTAAAAAATTACATATTCAACAGGGAAGGAAAATGAAGGACCTGTCAAGAACTTCATGTTTCTTATAATAGGGTGCTACTGGAGAAGACTATTCAAATTTAATAATAGCAATATCTAACATATATATATATATATAACACTTTAAGATTGGGAAAGAGCTTCATGAATATATAATTTTAATCTCACAACAATTCTAGGAGGTAAGTCCTATTATTGGCCCCCTTTTATAGATGAGAAGGATGAGGCAGCCAGAGGGTTGAGTGATATACCCAGCTTCTCAGAGCTAGTAACTATCTGAGGCTTCATGTGAACTTAAGTCTTCCTGATTCCAAGTCCTACCCCTTAGATTTAAGTGAGGAGAACACGGTATCTCATTAGCCTAAATATTAACTAGATAGGCAAGTAAAGATCTTAAAAAAATGAAAATAATAAAATATTTCAGTAGAAATATGGTGAAATGAACAGAACTAGAAAGGAATAGTAAGGTGGAGAATTGGACTTAAGTGGTGAATATAGTCAAGACAGATATAAACATAAGCGATAATGGGGAAAGTGAATGATTTTAGTAGGATTTGATGGAGGGAAAAGCAAACTTAAACATCATCCCCATGTATATAAATGGGATACACTCATTTTTAAAATGCAGAAAGTTGCAAGAAAAGCCTAATCATTTGTTGTTTATAAGAAGCACACTTAAAGCACATAGATTTATGCTCACTAAGGACAACATCCCGGTAGGATTTTTTTTTTTTAAATTGATGTCAAGGTTCTGCAAATTCTCATATCTCCAGATAAAATGCTAAAGGCATGTGGGTTTGTTGGAAATAGTGATGGATCTAGACACCTCAGTTTGAACTGTTTGAAATAGTGATGGAGCTATAAGCCTCGATTTGAATCCTGTTTCTTATATGAAGAAATATGTGATCATGGCACATCATTTCACATCTTTCAGGCTCAGTTACCCCATCTGTGAAATGGGCATAATAATATCTATAGTAACTACCTCATAGAGCTTTTGAGCCTCAAATAAAATAATCTATGTAAAGACTTCTATAAAACTTAAAAAGGTATCTAAAATCTAATTAGTATAATAATATTGTTTTAAGTTTATCAAGTCCCTAAAACCTACAAAGCATCTTTAGTGAAATTCAGCAGCACTGAAAAAATGGTCTGATCATTCACACTAGAAAAATCAAGTGAATGGAAAAATGTAGGGTGACAAATAAAAAAAGAACATGGATCTTGAAATCAGAAAGGCCTAAATCTATTCCACTGATCTGGTACAAATATTGTACATTCTTTGGCAGGCTGGTGTCAATATGTCTAAAATAGGGATAACAGTTTCATAACCCCCTTCTCAGGGTTGTTGTGTAGAAAACACCTTGAAAACTTTAAACATGTAACTGTGAGTTTTTAATAAATTGGCAAGACTGTAGCAAACCCCTTTAAAGATAGTCCACTGACTTAATCACCTTAATTTCCCTACATTTTGTGCATGAGCTTTAAAATATGCACTGAGGTGCTTATAGATATTAGTAGTAGGAATGAGGTTGAACTGAATTGTATTTGGGAAGTTAGAAAACATATTCAGTGATTGCCAACTGTGCAAAAGTCCATCTGTTTATCACCAATATTTTTTGAAGCTGTTTAGTTGAAAATAATGAAGTGTCAAAATCTTGTAAAAATAAAAATTCACGGAGCCCAAAAGGCAACAATAGAATGACAGATGATGAAACAGACAGATGTTACCAATATCAGCTTGTTTCTGATAGTGGCCTAAAAGGCATTGTTAAGAACAGGGATGATTAGAAATGGAAGTTGGTCATTCACGTAGTGGTATGAGATATAATAAATGGAAAGCATTAGTATGGCACTGGTACTCCTAAAATAGTTTATTTTATTATTATATTATTTGAATGAGTTATTATTTTGAGGATGTTGAATAAAAGCTTGGCTACAAATTTGTACATGTCATCACAGGCTGAATACATCATTTGGTAACTGCTAGTACCATTCCCTCTGATACTACCTTGCTATTAACATGCTAATTGTACCATTAGAACATGAACTCTTTGAGGGCAGGATTTATTGTATGCCCCATACTTAGCACAGTTCCTGGCAAGTGCTAATTAATCATTACTGATTGGCTGATTACACTCATGTATCTGGTTGCTAAAAAGTTGATTGTGACTAATGATTTAGTGTGTTTAAGAGATTCTTAGATTTAGAGCTTGAAGGGACATCCAAGATAATCTAGTTCAAAATCTTCATTTGTACAAATGAAGAAATTGAGCACTTGTATTGCCAAGGCAATATTCACAGCACGGACTGCAGCTGTGAATATGCCAGTGTAGTTCTGAATCACAAAGTATAACAGCCTCTCTATATAGAAGTAAGAAGGAAACCATTTTTTCAGACACCAGAGAGTCAAATCCCAACATCAGAAAGCCAAATCAGTCATAACAACTAAGAAGTCAGTACACATTAGCACTTCAGGGGAAAAAGACATTTCCAATGCTTCCCACAAGCAAACACTCATAATCCCAGCTGCTTGCCTGCCTGTGTCTTCTCTCTCCTTTGCTCTCACTGCTCTCATCAACTTCCTCCCAGCTCTGTTCCACCCTTCTTGTTCCACCCCTTTAGCAAGCTCCTCCCTCCACATGTGATTTAGGCTTCCATGTGATTTAAGCAGGTCACATGGGCCTATTAATGGGTAGGAAAGATCTTCAAATAAAGCAAAAATATATTAACAATACAGACCTTGAGAAGTTGAGTGACTTATCCAAAGTCACACAAGTAGTGACAGAAGAGAAATTTAAACTTAGGTTCTCTGACTCAAAATCCTAAGCTGCATTTCAGAATAGTGTAGTATAGTATGCTTTCAATGTAATTTTAAAATATGTCTTAATAAAATGATACAATCATTATAGTCTATCTTTTTTATCTGGAAGTCTATTTAAGAAGAAATGCTAAACACACTTGGAACCAAAGCCACAAGTAATTTTAAAAATTTTATTGAAATGACAAGATAATAAAAAGGGGTTCACAATGAATTACATTTTTATGTTTGGGAACAGCTAAGGTGGAAGAAAAAAAGGGAACTGACATACCACAATGTTTACATATGTATGTATATGTGCATATAGGTGTGTATATATACATACATACACACTTTAAGGATCATATCACCACATGAAAATGGTATGTTTTATAATCCATAGCAACATCCATGTTAGGCAAAGAACTTTTCTTTAAAAAAAAACTATTTGAAAACAGATACAGGAACTTCAAAAGCATATAAATACATAAAAATATTGGTTTATGTATCAAGAATTATATTGTGTGTATATGGACTTCACAACATTCTGATTCACAAGATTTCAATTCCAAAACACTGTATGTGATAAGAGTAAATATACAAGCACTAAGAAATCATTTAAAATTAGATTTCACTGTGTAAGTAAAACCATGCCTCATGGGCTCAGCCCTTGAACACTTCATGATACCAGAGCTCTGCTTATGTAGGCAATTAGCCAGAAAACTGAACCCCCTAAAGCATCTGCTTCAATAGCCAATTGTTTGAGCCAAAAACGTTTTGTCAGATAAGTTATTGAGTAGTAATCACAATCCTTTCCTTCCCTCTAGAAAAAAAAAATAGGTAAATTGCCTCCTGACAGTCTTTCTGGTCCTTTGGAAGCTAGGAAAAGGTGCTTGGATTTGGGACCAAAAATATCTGTTTCCTGAGTCTAACACTCCTCAACAATTATAGTATTTCTTCACAACTATGAAGAAATCTGGAGTGAGCTTCTTACAATGACTTACTGGAGCGCAGATCTATAGAAGGCACCTGAGTTGGCCTCTATTCCAACTCCTTCAGTTTCTCGATGAGGATATAGAGATCAAGGCAAGTAAATGTCTTGTCCAAGGTCACACACGTAATTCACAATTTTGGCAATAAAGGTAAAGGATATTGAGTTCTATGTTCAAAGTAGCGAAATTATGATGCAATTTGAGCAGCTGTTTGTTATAGCTAAAATATTCTCATACCTCCATGTGAGTTCTTTAAAAAAATCAATGGGGCATTGCATTGAAAATTATTTCTAGTTTAGGAGAATTAAAAAAACAAAACACTCAGCATTAATGCTAACCAATAGTGAAATTCTAATTTTATCACTCTATTAAAAAGAGATTATCAGAATTTAAGGATAGTGTCATTTGTTCATTATATCTTATAGATTACAATAGTGAAAGAGAGTTACTGAATATTAGGTTAAAACATGATTAAGTAATTTGGTAGACCAAATATCTGAATATCGCCAGAAATTTTCTTCAGACATGAAAAGGCAGAGTGATTGACTTAATTACTTTTCCTGCATTGTAGGACATAAGTGCGTAATGGATAATAAAACACACTCCTCAAACATAAAGTCCTAATAGTTTCCTTACAGCAGTTCTAGTAATATAAAGCTTAAAGAGGGGGAGGGGGGAATATAACTCTTAAAAACACACTAAATGTGAAAATAATGAAAACTGCCAATGTTTAGTTGAATTTGAAGGTTCTTGCTTTTAATCATTCAGCAGACCCTACAATAAACTATTTGAGACTAAGGCATTTGTGGATATTGGTTTGAGTACTAATATTTTGGTGCCTTAAGATTGTATGTCTTTTTTACTAGAAGGTACCTTGTCATGTGCATTTTAATGACCACTAGAGGGCACTAGTGCCTGCAATAGAGCAAATTTAGGGAGGTGTATTTCTCTACTTCAGGAAACAGCTTTCATCTCATGTCATGCCATATGTGTGTATACATATACAAAAACATATAAATACACACTACATATATACATATTCACATATGTGTACATGCATGTGTGCATATGTAACATTTTAGAACATTTCTTACCGCTAGGTTTTTGTTTTAAATCTATAAAACCAAATTGTGTATTTAATTGTTAAACAAGACAAAATTGTTTTGTCTCCTTAAACAATAATCCAAAAGTAAACTATCTCATCACTTGTCTTCTAACCTCTTATTCATATATCACCAAGTTAATAGAAGTTCATAAAGGCAGGAAGAATTTAACTTTACCCATTAGTGATATACTTAGGTTATCTATCAAAGGAAGAGAGGTGAATCAGGTATTAACATTTGAAATATTATTTTGGTGGAATTAAGATTTTTTTGTATTAAGATATCTGATTTTATAATTAAAGGAAATTCATTGTATATTTTTATGAGTATTTTTTTTTTAAATAATGAAATAATATTGAACTTTTTGAGTATTATGGCTCTTCCATTTTGCAGTCTTTTGGTAAACCGGAAGCTGGGAATAGGTGCTTGGATTTGGAACCAAAAAACTTGTCACTTGAGTAACCTTGAAAATGATAATATTTCTTCATGACTATGAAGAAATCTGGGGTGAGCTTCTCAAAATGTCTTACTGGATTGCAGACCTAGAGTTGGAAGGGCCCTGAGTGATCTTCTACTCCAATTTCCAGATAAGAAAATGGAAATCAAAGCTGATAGGTGACTTGCCCAAGGTTACACAGGCAGTAAGCATAATAGGTGGGATTTGAAAGCACGTTCTCAAAGTCAGAAACTAGGGTTCTCTTCTCCATACTATGTCTCCTTTTCTTGAGTGCATTTTCTCCCAATATACAAATTATAAAGTTAGCTAGCCTCTGTTAATATTTACAAGAAATCTCACAAGAAGTAATGGTAGGCTAAGGATTGCCTAATGGGGAACATAATGTTATAAATAAACTTTTGATAATTTTTCAATATATGAACACATAGTAATTAACATACTTTTTTTGGAGAACCTGGATCAATTTGCAGTAGCAAAAAATGAAGGTAAACCAAAGCTGATTTGTAAGATAAAGCTGCAATTCAAATATATGTTACTTTTCCTTACTCAGTAACTAGGTATTTGTGAATAGTTCCTATGGAACTTGATAAGACCTTTCCTAGCAGTTATATTGAAAGACCATCCATTCAAAAAAGGGAGTAGGGTAGGGATGGAGGGAAAAAAATGAACTTTCTAATATGTGTTAATTATCCCTTATAAATATGCAAAGTAAAACAATCCTTTGTATTTCTTTTATGTATGGCTGATGTTGATTCTTTAGCTGTCATCCTTTAGGATTTTGTAAACTAAGTCTTCTCATTTTACTAATTAGTCATATAAACTGAATACTCACAACAGTTAGCAAATCAGAGATAGCCATTAGGTAAATGGCATTTAGGAAAACACATTCCCTTCTCTTGTCAGGGACATAGCTTTGGGGGAGGAAGGAAGCATAACTGAATACAGTTAAAACTAGTTGTATATAATAATGGTTTTTATTTTTTTCTTTCTCTTGAAATAAGCAATTTCCTATAGCTTCAATAAGAGGACTTTGGTGCTCACATTTATTGCGTAAATAACACAGAATTGAGATAGACAATGAATATTCTATGGGAAGACAAACTCAAATCTGAATAGTGGCAAAAGTATGATATTTGGGGAGCAGGAGTATTAGGATGCCTTGACCTTGACATTGGTTTAATATTTTACTATTACTTATTGAGAAGGAAATCAGAACTATTAAGTAAACTTTGTTTTTACTATGAAATCTTTCTGGAGAACTTCCCTTTATATTAATGAAAGTCATCTACTTGACTTCTCCTTAAAGTAACATACTTAAAAATGCTACTGTTATGACATTATTCATTTTGTAATGATTTTGTAATGATGATGAATTAATATGGAATTGTTTTGGTTGTTACTGTTGTCAAATTCCTTAATTAGGTATTGCATTTTTTTTTAAAAAAAGCCAATAATAAGACAGTGAAAGAAAATATCCCCAGATAAGCTCCTAGCATTAACAATTAGTTTAGCACCAGGATATTTAGCACCAAAATGTAGTCTGATTGTTTACAATTAGTAACAATCTTCATTGTAAAGGAACCAAAATATAACAGAAACGCTGTACTGGTTGAAATGATCTTTAGCACCATTTTCCACCAAACTGTTAGGGATTCAGCATCTGTACCTGACCCTTTACAGATCAGTGCTTAGATTCCACTAACAGATTTTCAAACCTATTCAAAATTTTCATGAATCCAACTTCCTTCTCCCTGAACAGTTTAGTACATAAAGGCTCTTATTTGATTCAAGACTTGCCTCCTAAAAATCTGTAGAAATAAGGGTTTATCACACAGTGTAAGACATTAGACCACATTCTAAGCATGAGTCCCTTCCTAATGCAATTACAATTCAAAATGGACCAGTTAGGCATATCCATGCAAAATATCTGGTTAGTTCATTTAAGTAATAAACATGACATGGTAAGCAGTGTCCACATGCAAATTGCTCAAAATTAGGACTCAGAATATAGATTGAATTCAGTAATCTGGATGCTCAACCCAATAGCAAGGCTAGTTCAGTACAGTAGAGTACTTGAAATCAAAATATATTGCTTTGAACCTAATCATCTGAGTCACTTATGAGCATGAAACCTATCATACATTCTATTACATAGCTGGATGGGGTCTCCAAGGGTATTCTGTGCCTAAACTTCAATAATTGTATATCAGTTAGCTTGCAGAGTTGGGCAAACTGGCCATGGAATAAATTTCACTTACTACCACTAAACAAGGATACTCTGCAATGCTTATTAAGGCAAGATTATCTATACCACCTGAAACACTGTGGTTCTGTCTACACAGTGCCCAAGCAACTGTCCATCTTTGAGGAAATTTACCATGTAAATGATAACAACAAAAAACAGTGAAGTCATACTGATTCTTTGAAGTTAAAAGAACCTATTGATTGAATAACTTTTTAAAACTCTTTTTGTTTTTGTTGGATATGCTATTCGGGAGATATAATCTATAATTCTGAGATGGGAAACAATGTTCAATAAACAATGAACACCCCATCACTCTATCTTTTGAGTGAAATATTTTCAAATGAAAACCTTAATGCTTGCTACAGATTTAATAGAAAGCTGTTTTTATGAAATAGCTTATACCCAGTGTGATATAATATGCTGATATACTTATTACAGCACCATTGTTGTGTGTTGCAAAAAAAAAAAAATAGATATATACATTTAGTTGCTACTAGCATACTTTCATTAGCTTTAGCCCTGGAAAATAAAATATTTCACATGGGCATTTTATATTACTAATTTCTTTAAAGTTAACAGCTACATTAACAAATATACCCGTTATACTATTTTCAGCCAAGTTGCTAAATTATAAATTAGTGTATAGTTCTAGTTGTTTTTGGAAAACATCACTCTGTGAGTGCAATTCAGAAATGCATAGCCCGCAATCATTAGCCTAATAGGTCTGACAATTAATGTAATTGTTTTAATGGACATATAGTTTGATATTTATAACCTTTTCTTGGTCTTTACAAAGGCTTTGGAGATTCAATGATCCTAATGATTACTGTTGGTTTCTTAATTTTTGAATGTTTGTTCATTAATATTTAAGAGGAACATTTTAATTTTTATAGGCATTAAAGTTATAGTCTCTATTGTTACCTCTTAGTTAACAAAATCTCCATTAATATAGTACTATTTACCCTCACAGGAAACTGTGAGTCACTAAAGATCATCATTTCTGCTTTACAAACTAGAAATAAAATATGGAAAGAGTATATGTCTTTCACCAATCAAATATGTAGAATAACTGCTCCCATGAAAAGTGTGTTGACATTTTAATGTAGTAATACTGATGTACTCTATCGTTAATTCACAAAATAGGTTGATTCATTCACCCCAGGTACAATTATAAAGTTGATAAGGTCATTTTTCTCCTTTTGGAAATGTTCAGTAAATATGGTTTTTATATTCAGAATGTCCCCAACAACTCATGGTTTCCCACTGAAATTTCCCAAGTGACCTCATTCTCTGTGGTCAGACTCCTGTGCTTGAGAGATTATTCATCTCTTCCTTAGATCTTTCATAAAATCCTACTATTCTGTGTCCCAAACCCCTTAGAGTCCTTCCTTCTTTCTAAGGGGTTAGTCACATGATCTGATAAATTACCTACTAATAATACATTAATAGCACCTAATGTTTCTCTCCTTCCTTCCCTTTCCATTTTATAATTTTTTTTTAATAATTGGCAAATTTCAGCATCTCTCAAATCACATTGTTTCAGCCATTACATACCAGGTTCATGAATCTATGGAGTACTACAGGAAACCACGGTAGAAATTAACTTGCCCAGGACCCCACAGGAAGTCAGTGCCAATACAAACTATATCACATTGCTTTTTGAATTTCTTTTAAAAGTCTGAGTTAATTTCTGCTAAGAAGTAATTGGGAAAAACCTCTTTTATGAACCAAAACAAGCCAAATCCCCTGAGGATATAACTTTTTCATCTTTCTGACAGAAATGAGCTTGTTCCAGATATTGTTGAATGCCATTGTGAGATTTCCTAATAGGCTACCATAATAAAATACTTCTGAAAATTTCCTTCATCTCACACATTTTACAATTGAATGGAAACTTATTTCTCTACTTTCATATTAAGTCATATTCTTTCATATGTCACACCACACCATAAATTAGTTTTCATTGTTGGTAAAAGATCAACCTTATTCTTAAAGAAATTGTTGCCTAAGAAAAATACATTTTGGAAATGAATAAATTATTACTCAACTCCTTTTTAAAAAAACAATTAGAATATTCACATTAGGAATCATGTTGTTTTCTTTTCAAATAATTTATACTTATTCTTTCTTAATAATGGGGATTATCAATGAACACTTTGTACTTCCCAAAGGGTCAAATGAATTTATATTATACAAAAGCTAATTTATACAAATGAATACCAAAAGATAAAACGATTACTATAAAATTTTGCATAATATGTGCAAAATTCAGTTTATAAGCTTTGATCTCCCAGAAAGCCATCCTACTGAATAAGAAAGTGGTCAAAGTTTAATTTACTTAAACCAGTATAAGTAGTTTGATGTTACTCCTGGAAAACAAAGATTATCGGTACAAGATCCTCCATAACTGGGAGGACAAGCTGAGCATGGCACTCCTACTTTGTATGGTGCTTCTCCAATCCAGTTTCCCCTAGGAGAAACGGAAAAAAAGACAAAATTTTAGTATTTAAAATGTAGTTTGAAAATTAAGTTGCTCCTACATAAATGCAAAAAAAAAAAAAGCCACTCTGTGAAAGAACATGGACACTTTCCTGTTGTGTATGTGTGTGTGTGTGTATATGTATATATATATATATACATATATACATATACACTTTCCTGTTGTGTATGTGTGTGTGTATATGTATATATATACATATATACATATATACTATATATATGTATATATATAAGATCAGACAATGAACTTAAATCAGCTTTGCTTTGGTAATCATTTAGATTGTGCGCATTCAACAACAAGCATTTATTAAGCATTTACTATGTGCTAGGTACTGTGATAAGGGCTTAGAATAGGAAGACAGGCAAAAACAATCTCTGTCCTCAACTCATAGCTCACAATAAACAAGATAATTATGGGCACACAAGTTTTATGCATGTAAACTAAAGATCTTAGAAGGAAAGTATTACTATGGGGGGGGGGGAGGCGGAGAAACTCCTTGCAGATTGTAGGGTTTGGAATGAGGCTAGAGGGAAGCCAAAGGAGTCGGGAGGCAAAGACAAGAAGGGGTAAGTGCCAGAGATGGAGGACAGTAAATGAAAAGGCAGGAATTTGTGAGATGGAGTATCCTGTATGAACAGAAAGGAGGCCCATTCCACTAAATTGTAGAGTATACATTAGGTAATAAAGTACCACTACACTGGCAGGGCAGGAGAGACCATAACCTTGATTTTAAATTTAATCCTAGAAAAAACAGGGAATCACTGGAGTTTACTAAATGGAAGAGTGATAAGGTTAGACCAATATATAAGGACTGTCAGTTTGATAACTGAATGGAGGATAGACTGGAATAGGAAGAGATGAAATAGAGAAACCAATTAGAAGACTGTTGCAATAGTCTAGGTATAAGATGATAGTCTATACTAGAATGGCAGTTGTGTCAAAAAAAGAGAAAATGAGGAACAGGAGAGATGTGAAAGTAGAATTGGAAGGACCTGGCAAAAAATTAAATATGGTGGTTAAGAGAGTTTGAGGAGTTGAGAATAACACTTAATTTGCAAACCTGGATGACATGGAAAGATGGTAATGTCCTAGACAGAAATAAGAAGTTTGGAAGAGGAGGTTTGGAAGGAAAGATAGTGAGTTTAGTTTTGTACATGTGGAGTTTAAGATGTCTATAGAGCATAAATTTTTAGATGTCCAATAGTCATTTGGTGATGGGAGATGAGCCAGGTCATGAGAAAAGGTTTGGATTGGATAAGTAGATTTGAGAATAATGAACACAGTGGTATAACTGAATCAATGTGAACTGATAATATTACCAAAGGAAATATTATATAGAGAAAAGAGGGCAAAAGACACAGTTTTGGGATCCACTGGGGATTAAAAATTATGACCTGGATAAACATCTATCAATGAAAGTTCAAAAGGGATACTCATGAAAGTAGGAGAACAAGGAGAGATTCATGTTACAAAAACCCAAAGAAAAGAGAGTATCCAGGAAGAGACTGTTGACAAGTGTCAAATTCTGTCAAAGGTCAAGAAGGAGGATCAAGAATAGCCATTAGTTTGGCAGCCAAGAAATCACTGGTAACTTTGAAAAGAAGTTTCCTTTGAGTTTTTAGGTAGAAAGCCAGAGTGCAGAGAGTTTAGAGAATAGAGAGAAATAAAGAGAGGGAAAGAGAGAGAGAGAGAGAGAGAGAGACAGACAGACAGACAGACAGACAGAAATAGAAGAATGGAAGGCATTAATTGTAGATTCCAGTGAAATTCCTGGGAAATAATGTTATAATGTCATATGGCTGTAATTTTGTTTTAACAAAGTATTCTTATTCTTTTCTGAAATAACATTTAATTTGTCTACATATTAGTAAAACGTCTGGTCCCTAAGTATAAAGAAATATTTCATCGAGATACAGTATCAAATAGCATTTGCATTAATGGGGAACTTACTAATCACAGAGCTTGACTGACTGGATTGATTTTTTATGTATCACTTGAATGAAAAGTTGGCTATTCTAAATATGGAACATGCTAATTAATATAAACCAAATATGGAATGCCACATAATTCTCTTGATATCCCTCCTACTGTAAATATGGTCACATTCTGTTATGCTTAATTTCCCTACACCTTTAAGTATAGAATCTTAGTTGACATTAAGTCCCAAATTTTCTTTTGTATATTTATATAATCATTAAAAAAATGAAGCTTATCCATTTTTTTGGCCATGACCAACTATGTAGTATGGAGAAAGGGACACTAAATAAAGATTAAAGTGACTTGGGTTCTAGTTTGGAATTTGTCAGAATCTCTTCCTGATCTTGGCTCAGTCTCTGACTCACCATTTTCTGATCTTTAAAATTAAGGCATTGAAGTAGGTAATGTCAAAACTTCCTTGAAGTCAATGCAAAATAATCTTGTATTCTTCTCTTTATGCTTACCACTTCAAATGAAGGAACCTTCTCTTATCCCTCTTTCACCTCTATTTAAAATGTTCAGAGTAGATTGGACATTCCCACTGTATGTCCACAAGGACTTCTTTTCATTCAAAGCTTACATTCAGTATTACTTAATCTAGGATTAAGTAATGCAGAACAAGGCTATACTACACTCCTTTGCATGTTTAAAGCAAACACACAAAGCAAAAAAAGGGGGAGGGAAGGAAAATTCTTCTTGGCAATGATGAAATATACCTGGTATCTTATACATTAAAAATAATAAATAATATTTTTGAAACTATAATACTTAGAGGTGACAATCATATTATTCTTATGTAATCCAAAATATTAGTTAAACTATTCATACTCTTAAAGTAGAATCTTCATCCAATGACTATCAGACTGAACTGTCAGTGAATGAAATGAATCATGTTTACATTGACATCCTTCTTAAATGCGAAAACAAAAGGTTTTATAAAGGTATTATAATTACAGCTAAGTGGAAGGATAACCTGTAGTTTTTCCTCAGAGAAGAAAACAAGAGTTGAAAGGGTACATTTCTCTGTGTGCCAAAAGACAATGACAGACATCACTTCATGAGCCATTTAGCCAAGACAGACCAAAAAGTATGAGAACTGAAAAGGCCATAGGATTTAGCAGTTAAAAGATCATTGGCAACTGTGAAGTGAACAGTTTGAGTTGAGTGAAGTCTGAAGCCAGATTACAAGAAATGAGTGAGAAGAGATGAAATTAAAGCAGTGAGAGGAGATAACTGATTTCAATATCACCATTTACTACAGAAATTTGGCCAGCATATAAAGGGGGCTAAAAGAACCTAGAAATTGCCTTAGTCAACATGTAATTGGTCTTCTGCTAAAAGGAAAGATACAGTCACTTATGACAATAGAATGTAAACTCATTTGCAAAATATCATGGGTAGAAATGAAAGAATAAAAGGAGCATTCTCCCACAAAATAGCAAAAAAGGTTGTCAGGGAAAACAAATCTGCAGAAAACTTAGTGCGTGACCCAAAGAAGTCAGATCATACCAAGAGCACTTATTGGATGCTCTTGATAAAGTATAAGAAAGGATGAAGGATAAGATGGACGAAGGATAAGAAAGAAATGACAAATTGGGAAGTCATGCTAATGTACTTATATTAACCTTTTGTTTATCACTGATAACTTTATAATAATAACTAGCATTTATAATACTTTTTACTATATACATGAGTAGTAGGTAGGTGGTACAGTGGATAGAGTGCCAGGGCTGGAGTCAGAAAGACTCATCTTCTTGAGTTCAAATCTGGTCTCAGACTCTTACTAGCTATGTGGCCCTGGGTAAGTCACTTAACCTTGTTTGCCTCAGTTTCATTTTCTGAATATGAACTAGAGAAAACCACTCCAAAGAAAACGTATCTTTGCCAAGAGAACCCCAAATGGATTCATGAAGAGTCAGGCACAACTGAAATGACCAAATAAATAATACTTGACGCTGGCATCTATGCTAGATGCTTTCTTATTGGTTCCTCACAACTGTGAGGGGTTGAAGCTATTATTATTCATGTTTTTTATTGAGAAAAATGAGGCAAATAGAAGTTAAATGACTAGTCTAGAGTCACACAGTCAATAAGTAGCGAAAGCAGGATGTGAACTCACATCTCACTGATTCTAGGTCCAATACTCTATCCACTGAGCCAACTTATTGCCTCATTATTTCATCTCCTTTTCTGGATTGTGATTCTTATCAGGCCATTGGGCCCTCTTCTCTTCACTTTCTATATAACCTCACTTGATAAAATTTGCTTCCATGTGTTCACTTATTCAGATGATTTTCTGACTTATATATACATCTTTTGATGGATATATTTAATATGTATTTAATGTTAAATTTTGCATCTCCAAATGCTTATTGAATATTTTGAACCAACTCATCCATATGCATCTGAAACCATCAAAAACAAAACTTATTATGTCAGTTCTCAGAAAAACAAACCTTTCCCCTGTGCTGACTTCCCACATTAGTTCTGAGAGCACCACCACCCTTCCAGTCTCCCAGATTTCCAACTTTGATACCATTGATAAGAGGCAGCATGATACAGTGGATAGAATGATGCCTTTGGGTCAGAGAACCTAAATTCAACTCTTGCTTCTGACAAGTACTACCTCTGTGACCTTGGATAAGGCATCTCATATATATGGATATTAATTTTCTCACTTATGAAAAGGTTGGACTAAATTTTCTCTGAAGTCTTTCCAGTCCTAAATTTGTGATACTATGATCCCTCATGTATATCTTCTCTTAAGGATCCCATAGTCACCATTCTTCCCCAGTTAAGGACCTCTCTGAACTTTTGGGTACTGTATGTGTATTATTATAAATACTAAATGGTAGGAAAGGCATTATCACTAAATATCAGTCTATCCACCTAAAATGGCTTGAGTAATTTTGATGTTTAATTTGCAGCTTTTCTAAGTTTTATTTTTGTAACTTGCCTGATATAAATTACTGATAGAAATCATTGAACTCCACTGATCTCCATCAATCAGTAAAATTCTATTTTTTTTATTTTATAGCCTTTCCTTAAGCACAGTAATTGGTATGTACAATAATGATGAGTAATTCAGTTATATATTATCATTTTCTCTCCTGTATGGAAGGGATGGAAAGCATGGACTTGTTTGGGCCATCCTTTGGAAGACACTAACAGTGTCATAAATCCTTTAAACATTATTTTTCTTCAGTCTAAATAAAAAATGAAACTAGGGGAGCTTGTTATCATGTATTCTTTTTCTGTTATTGAGTGGGACTAGTATAAATAAAATATTGATGAGTGTTAACTGATTTGCTAGTCCGGAGGAAGTAACTGAAAATGATCATATGATAGAATCTTTGACAAATTTCAAAAATTAACTTTAAAATGATTTTTAGAGGTATAGTATGAAGAGTATCACATAGATTATTTCTTCTTTCATTTAATTAATGAAATATTACTAAGTGCCTTCTATGTGCCAAGCACTGTACTTAATGATATGGATACATAGACAAAGTGAAAATGATAATATCCTAAATGACCTTGCATTATATCAGGGGGATACAGCATCATCACAAATGAGTAAATACAGGACATCTACAAAATAAGTACCCATTGATTCAGGAGGGATATAAACAGTGGTGGAGTGAGGAAAAATCACATTTGAGTATGATTTGACTTGGCCTTGAAGGAATTAGTGATTCTAAGAAACGGAGACAAGGAGGTAGAACACTGGACATCCATTACAATGGCAAAGATTTATAAGATGAAATGCTGTGTGAAAACAAAAAGAGCAAGTCAGTTTTTTTTTTCCCCTGGAGTATCAAGTATATAAAGGAGGGTAATATGCAAAAAGCCTGGAAAGATAAGTTGAAGAGAATAGACAAAGGAAACTACAGGCTCATATCCTTAATGGACACCAATTCAAAGATTTTAAATAAAATATGAGCACAGAGACTAAAACAACATATTACAAAGATTGTCCAGAAGGAGGGGAAAATCCATAAACTCAAGGAAAATAATTTTTAAAACCCATGGGAAGGAAGGAGTATCAGATCTCAAATTTTGTTATAAATTAGTAAATTTCAAAATGATTTGATATTGATCAAAAATTGAGAAGTTGATCTGTAGTACAGATTAGTATGCGATATGTAGAAGCAAACAAATCCAGTAGCCTAGTGTTTTATAAACAACAATGGGATAAGGACCCCTTACCAAATAAAAACCATTTGGAAAATGGAATACTTTATGCCCTATGACAAAATAAGCCCCAAATGGACATATGACCTGGATATTAAAGGTCACACAATAAACAAATTAGAGAAACATGGAAAAATTATCTATCAGATCTATTGATAGAAGAAAACCCCATGACTAATCAATTTCAGTTCAAGGCTTGGTCTTTAATAAAGAAGAGAGCAAGAAACAGATATTATTAAATTAAAAAAAATCAAACTTTAGTTTAAAAAGATAACATTAAAGAGCAACAAAATTCAGGTTAAATGTAATATGCCACAAATTGGTACTACATCAGCATTTGCATTTACCAGCAGTTTTACATACTCTTTATTGTTTTTTTGATGTTTAATTGTTTTCAGGGAGTGTTCCTTTCAAATTTAGGGGTTTCTTCCATGAAAAATCAAAATGAATTTAAAAGAGCAAGATGAACTTTAAAAAATAAAGGTCAGAAACAGATTGGAAAATCAGTAACAGTCATCAAATGTTTAATGTGGCAAGGATGGTACTAAGCATTGGGAATTAAAAGAAACAGACACAAAAAGTGCTGCTTTCAAGGCACTTCTGGTACAAAGGAAGAGACTACATGCAAACAACTGCGTACAATCAAGACATATACAAAATAAATTTAAAATAACAACAGAATGAAGGGCTTACTATCAAGGAGGAGTGGCAAAAGCTTCTCACAAAAGATGGAATTTTAGCTGAAACTTGAAGGAAGCCAGGGAATCAAGGAGATGGAGATGAGAGATTATTCAAGGCAAAGGGGACAGCCAGTGAAAAGACCTAGGCTGGAGATAGAGCATCTTATTCAAGGAAAGCAGGTCATTGTTACCGGGTCAGAACAGAATGTGGGATGGAATCAAGTGGAAGAAAACTGGAAGAGGCCAGGCAGGAGTATACTGGTTAAATGTTAAAACTTCAAAGGAAAAAAAATGTATGAAGAACATGCTATTTTCATTAATATTTTCTTCATCACTTTCTTAAGCCTAGATAATCATTAAACCAATAAATCAAGTCCTCATTTATATCATTTCACAGTTCCCAAGGTGTAAATTCTCACATTAAGGAGAAAAAAGGCAACAGTGAGCCAGTAGGACCTGACTTTAGCACACCTCTGGGGCCATTACAAAAGACTCTGAATAACAAATTGAGAATTTTATATTTTATCCCGGAGGTGAAAAGGAGCCACTATAATTCATTGAACTGGGCAGTGAACTTTATTAAACTTGCACTTTAGGAAGGTCAGTTTTATAATTAAGTGAACAATGGTATACATAAGGGAGAGATTTGAGGCAGGGAGACCAACCAGAAGACTATCATCATGAGATGGTGAGGACCTGCACAAGAAGTGGATGTTTCAAAGGAGAAAAGTAGGCATATAAAAGAAATGTTATGAAGATAAAACTGATAGAATTTGACAACAGAATAGATATGGTGGATAAGAGAGAATGAAAAGTCAAAGATGATATTTTGGCTGCAAACATGGGTAGTTGGGAAGATGGTAGTCATCCTGATGAATATCTGGTCACTGGACCCAGATGGCTCAGGAGGAGAAAGTGAGGTTGGTGACCTTGCACAACTCTCCCTCACTCAAAACAAAGACAAGTACAAGTCATGTCATGATTTCTCTGATATCATGGTCTTCTTCAAAAATGAAGGGGAAATACAGACAGACAGTGTCTTCTGCAGTATTAAAGAAGTTTAGAAGAAAAGAATTTGGGGTAAAAAATGAGTTCAGCTTTCTACATAATGGGTTCTCCATAGCTATAGGATATCCAGTTTGAGACATCCAATAGGCATTTAGCATTCAGAGATCAGATAGGTCATGGGAGAGATTAGATTTGGATAATTAGGTTTGGTAATCATCAGCATAGAAATGCTAATTGAATTCATGAGAGTGGATGAGATAAACAATGGAAATGGTGTAGAGATGACAAGAGAGTTAGGATTAGAAAGAGCCTTGGGGTACATCCAGTTAGTGGGTACAACTTGGATGAGAACCAGAAAAGCATACTGAGGAGTGGTTAGATAGATAGGAGGAAAACCAGGATAGAAATAGTGTCATGAAAGCCTAAACAGAAGAAATTATCAAGGTGATCAACAGTATTAGAGGTTGCAGAGAACTTAAGAAGGATGAGGATTGAGAAAAGGTCATGAAATTTGGTGAATAAGAGATCATTGATATCATTGATAACTTTAGAGAGAATAATCTCAGCTGAATGATGAGGTCAGAAACCAGACTGCAAAGAACTAAGAGTACTAGATGAAAGTGAAGGCACTAATTGTAGATTGCCTTCTTAAAAATTTGAGACACCAAAGAGAAAACAGACAGAATATGATAACTCGTGGGGATGGATGCATCAAGGGAACAATTTTTTTGAAGATGGAGAAGACATGGGATTGTTTGTAGTTGGTAGAAAAGTCACCAGCAGAAAGTTAGAGGCTGAAAATTAATGAGAGTGGGATGATAGAGGGGGCAATCTGCTGGAGAAGAGAAGTTATGGAGCCATTTGTTTATGCAGAGAGGTTAGCCTCAGTTTGGTCAAAGGCCACCTACTCTTGTGAGATGGGGTGAAGGAGGAGATAGAGGTAGAAGGAAACTGAGTGATGTGAGATGAGGAGAAAGAGATAAGAAAGAGCAAGCCAAAGAGAAGAATTGGTATTTTATACTAGCTATAACAGGGAGCTTGTTAAGTTCCTTGAGCAAGGGAGAAATATGATCAAATATGCATATAAGGCATATTAATTTAATAACGATGTGAAAGATTGACTGGAGAGGGAAGTCGCTAGATATAGGGAGATCAACAAAGCATTGTTGGGAGAGTTCAGGAGAGAAGAGACAGGGTTTATTTGCATATAAATTGAAAGGACAGCAAAGTTTTGAAAAGATAAACTATCCATATTTAAAATCTACCTCTTAATCAAATCTCTTTATTTATAGGCCCATAGGGTACCATATGATTCTGAAATCCAGTTTAAGAAAATAAATGAAGGAGTTACCTTTCCAATGTACTTTACTTCTGTGGAAATGATTTTATTGCTGATAAAAATTAAAAATTATTTGTGGAGATACTTCCTCATAAATCCCAGGGAAGAATTTAACAGCTATAATCACCAGACATCCCAGTTTTACAAGGGAACTTTTAGTTTTCATAATCCACACCAGGATGAAAGATACATAAAAATTCCCTGGATGGCTCTGTTCTGGGGTCCCTGCACATAACTGTCAACAAAGTTGAGTCTCATCTCTGACAATATGACTTGACATGACACTTAACCTTTCAGTGCTTCAAGACATGTAGACCTCTATTAGTAGAGAGAGTTTCCATGTTAGAAATTCCCTATACCAATAAAACTACGTCTAAATTTTTTAAAGAAATAAATTGATGAGAATGCAATGCAAATATTCCTATTACAAACCAGTTTGCCTAGTTTAGATCCTGGAATTCCTGATCCTGAGGGGGTGGAGGTGGTGGAGAAATCCTTCTTTGCCATAGGTGATTTGTATGAGAGAAATCTAAGAGTTTCTATTCTGCCAAATTAATGCCTCCTCCAACCCCACATCCCAACAAACATAACTGAATCACTTTAGGCCTCAGGACTGAAAAGGATACAAAAAACATACATTCGTCTCATCTTCTCCAAGTCGACCCACATAACCCCAAACTCTGTACTCCTACTCTATTTCTCGTATGAGGCAAGATAGGTTTAAATTCAAAGGATTTACATTCATTGTCAATGGAAAATCACTCCTTTTTCATTAAATATAGGCACATGAATCATATGTCTTGTGTAATAGCCAAAGGAAGCCTGGGTATAACCGAATTAGAATAGATAACTGACAATAAATGACGATTCTATAAAGTGTCTATTAAATAAAAGTTAAACACTTACTTGGGGGCATAGTTGCATACCAAGTAAATTGCGCGCTGCCACACAGCTCCCCAAACGTTCATGTTCTGACAGGTATGGATTGCACAGCCAATTCGATTGGAAGTAGCCCAGACCATCTAAATAAATAATTATTCTTTTGTTGAAGTCCAAGATCCAATAAAATATACAATACCATGAAAATAGGAAGTATATTTTAAATTTAGATTAAATATGAAGACAACTCTGATTACCTGTGTATAATGTGTACACATTGGTCCATAACATCTCATAGGGCATCTGGGATTGCAGTCTTGAGGATATGGAAAAGCATAGTCTTTCACTTCATCATACCATGGTTTAACCAACTGGAGAATGGATCGATACCTAGATGTAAAAATAAAAAAAAAAGAAATGGAGGTGGAGGAAAGGAGAGAGGGAGAGAGATTGAGGAGAGAGAGGAGAATGGGAAACAGAGAGGGGGTGGAACTACCAGGAGTGAGGAACCAGTGACCTCTAGGCCACATGTGGCCCTCCAGGACCTTAAGGGTTGTCCTAAACTTCCCCTTAATAAGAGGATTTGTTCTGTAAAATTTGGACTCATTTAAAAGGATGCACCCAGAGACCCCACCTTTGGTTCACTGTCAAAACAAACTGTGAATTTGTCACAGATCAGTTTCCTTGAGAGGCATATATAGTCAATTTGAGATCATCTGTGAAAAGATTAGGGACCTTGAAAATTACTTATGATGAACTAAATCCTTTCCCATACCATTACCATTGCTTAGTGGGTTTCTAGATCACTATCAATAGTAAAAGAAGGAGAAGCTCAGGCCTAAAGGATAGTTCATTCATATTTTCCAGACATGTAGTTGATTGTCTTTCAAAGACAAATTTTTTCAACTTGCTATTATATTGTTTTTGTTGTTATTTTTTCCTTTAGTAATAAAAAATTGCCTACATGGACTTAGACAATGATCACAATAGTGTGCCTATTTCCTCCACTGATATAGATCACAGTCTCTCAACATCTTATCCTTTGTGAAATTTTGTCTATGTGTTTCTGTTGAGAATTCACCAAAATGCTCTATTTATCTCCCTTTTGTTCTTTTACGATCTCAGCAGTACTAATATATCACTTGGAGTATCTTTTACCTCATTCTGTCTATATGACTGGTATCTTCTTTCCTAGACATTCAGGTCTTTGATAATAAAATGGACTGTCTAGAAAGATGATGGACTATCCTTCATTGGAGGTCTTCAAACAGGAGACTGGCTGACTGCTTGTCAAGAGTTTTATAGTAGATATTACTTTTGGGTCTCAGTAATTCAGTTGAATTACATGACCACTACAACCCTTTCCAACTCTAAATGGCACAAAGAATAGAGAACTGGGCTTGGAGTCAGGAAACCATGGGTTCAAATCCTGCCTCTGACATGAACTCTTAGACCCTGGGAACATCATTTTAACCTCTCCCAGCCCCAGTTTTCTAATCAGTAAAATGAAGATTTTGGACTCAATGCTTTCTGGTTCCTTCTGCTTCTAAGTCTATGTTCCTATGAAATATCTTTCATGCTGCTTCTCATGATCAAGGCATCCTTGAGTACATAAATGGCACATAATGGTACATAAATAATAAAATTGAACTACTTTTACATATATTTCCTTTCAACTATGAATGTTCACAAGATGATTTAGCTTAGATGAATATCACATTTATTTTCCTGAAGGCTAGTTTTTTTTCATATATTTCATTATCTCTGTGGTGAATTCACCAAAAACAAAAAAGAGCTTGTCCTCTGAAAAGTTTTGGCTTCCATGTCTCTTCAATTGACAATGAGATGAATGGTTTGCTTACTGAAGTAGTTTTAGGGCTTTTTCAACATTCTGATTGTAGCAACTGTTTCTCTAACAAATTATTAATAGAATGAATGTCTCTTTTTTTAGTCAACAACTTGTTTGAACAGGTTAGGTTAGAACAGTTGCAATTATATACAACTCCTTAAGTTTTATTCAAATTTGATATGAATTTTTACCTTTGTTCCAAACAAATTCTGGTTCGACAACATGCAAGCAGCTTATTCTGGAATGGCTGCTATGTCTTTAATCTGTAGTTTCCTCTCTGTTTTTATTTTTTTTAATTCTCACTTCAGATCTTCATTTTGTATATGGGGCTTCAGAGGAATCTGAACATTTTCATCCTCTTTCATTTTTTGATAACGAGACATATTTTGTAACATTTTGGCTTTTACTATCCTGAGGTGGTGTAGTGGATGGAGGCAGCAGGGTGAATGAGGTTCACTGAAGATAAAGGGCTGGGATAGAAATTAGGAAAACCAGGGTCTGAATCTTGCTGCAAATATGGCACACTTGCTATATGATCTTGGGAAGTTTACTCTTGGCTTTCTGTTTTAGTTTTCTCATCTATAAAATGGGTATTAAAAAATACTTACCTCTCTTATAAAGCTCAAATAAGACCGTATATGCACACATAACTATATGTACTGTACATATATTTATGTTGCTTTGCAAGTTTTAAAGTATTTTATAGAGGTTAGTTATTTCCCTATATCAACTTTAATATTGAAATAGTCAAGTATAAAGGCATATATTTATTTGGTTGGTTTGGAGGATCTTAAGTTCTTCATAAAGTTTCTGTACTCCATCAACATTGCAAAGAATATGCCACAAAACCTAAGACTATGTCCAAGATGATCTCTTTGGATATGGCCACTGTGAGCACTATAATATAAGATGATCAAGTTCCTCATTTCTTTTTGCCTCTTGGTGAAATCAATAGCAAGCACTTTTTATTATGCTTAATAAGGAGAAATTGTGAAATACCTTTGTTTCAGCTTTAGTTTTTTATGTCTTCTGCTTTCTGTTAGAGTGTCAATATGTCACTCCTCTTAACTCAAAGATTTTTACATAAAGATGAATATTAAGATAAACAACAACTAAATTAACTTCTTATTGACTAAAAACTCTGTGATATTTTTGTATCCTCTGTCTCCTTTTAGGTCCCTTGTCACAATCACTGACAAATTTGAAGGGGAGTGTACAGAAATGAGATCCATTAACAAAATTTCCTAGATATGCACGGCAAAAAACTCAAAATAAAAAAATATCACCTGGACACCAAGTTTCTGTTGATGAACTTCTCGAACTTGGATGAGATGGTTCTAAATCATTAGAAATATTCTCCTCCTGCCCGGCCCTCCAGTAGGGGCTCCATTTGGAGTTTTTCCCGTGTGATTAAATCATCCAGAATACACATTCTAATGACATTACCTTTGAGAGAGAGCCCAGGCTCCTTACCTCCAAGGTCTGAGAAGACACTGAAATAGAACCTTCATTGAGGATGTGTAGGCAACTGAGGATGAATAGATTTAAAATCCTGAAGTTCTTTCAGCACATGAAAAATTAAACTCTGCTAAGAATGAGTTGTTTATTTTCACATGCTCCTTTACCTCAAGCTAAAGAAAGTATGCATTTTGGATGACTTTCTGCAAAGGGTGCATAAACAATAATCTTGTTGTAATCAAATATTTCCAGAGCTGAGCAAACTTGTTGAAGCAGAGTCAGTGCAGGGGGAAGGAACTGGCAGGAGCAGGGGCAAGAGGAAGGGAGGAAGATGGACTGATGACTCACACCTATGGTAATATGTTGTAGTTCTTTCCAAAGCTGAATTGTTCAGCTCCTCTCCTTAAAAAATGGGCTTTTCTCATGCACTACATAGCCAGGGGTATGGATTCAGCAACAGCTAAGGAATTTCCCTGGATCATCTAAGAGGAAGCTGTATAAGGCTGATCACTACAAAAAATTTAAGTGGGTGGTTTAAGGTGGAGGGAATGTTTTAGCCAATCTATTCTAACAAGGGTGTGGAACTTCCTAGAATGAAGAGGAAAATTGGCTTCACTAAGCTCTATTCAAGTGATTTATTGACAGTTGAACAAAATGAAAAATCTTCATTAGAGCAACAACTGGTATTGCTCAAGCCTGGGCTTCATAAACAATAAATTCATGTGGATGAATTATATCATTGAAACTGCCTCCTACCTTCCAGTTCGTACAGACAGATTTTGACCCAAAAATCTCAGTAAATAAGAAGGTCCATGGTCCCAAATGCACGTGGCGGCCCAAGCCTCTGCTGATTTTGCAAGGTTTTCATCCCAAACCTGTGCCAAAAGTAAAATGCTTTTAGCTTTCTCAGCACTGTTAGTGACAAAACCAAGAAAAAATCTAGATGAAATGCAATTACCTTTAGATGTCCACATTCTAAAACTTGGAATTTTCTTTAACCAAAGGAAAATAACTGTTGTTTACAACTGTTCACATGATCTCCCCGATGCAGGATGATTATGCTAGTTGTGATTTTTCACAGATGACCAGAGTTTAAGGCAGTGTCATGAAACCAAAAAAATCAGTCTACTAGAAATCAAATGGTCTGTGGTGCTATTCTTGCTCTGCAAATGGCTAGTATGTATTATGGGATAACTAATTTGTTAATGTCTTTGAATCCGGATTCCTTCATCTGTAAAATGAGGAGATTAGATCCTAGTGATAAGTAAGAATCCTTCTAATTTTATAATTGTTTTAGTGATTCTATTTCACTAAAAGAAATGTTCTATAAAAACAAGAGGACTGAAATGCTTTGCAAAAGATGGAAGCTAAGAAACCTAACTTTAAGTTCTTTGTTAGTTACTAATATGTAAAAATAGCAAAATCTCCAAGCTACTGTTCATTTTGTGCTAATTAACCAGAACAATCATAGGGACTTATGCTGCATACTAACTAGTGTGTTTGTTGTTGTACAGTGGTTTTTCAGTAGCGTCAGACTCTTGGTGACCCTTTTTGAAGTTTTCATGGCAGAGTACTGGAGTGATTTCCCATTTCCTCCTCTAGCTCATTTTCCAGATGATAAAACTGAGGCAAACAAGGTTAGGTAGTTTGCCCAAGGTTACACATCTAGTAAGTATGTAAGGTCAGATTTGAACCCATGCCAATGAGTCTTCCTGACTGGCATTCTATCCATTGTGCTACCCAGCTGCCTAAACCAATATCCTAAGAAGAACTTATAAAAATATAATTGTTCAAATAAATGATAACTATCTAGCATACCCAAATTCAGGTAAAGAGTAAGAGGTTTAATATATATACATATACATGTTTACATATATATGTATATATTCAATAAATGAAAGATTTGTAGTTAATGTAGTGGCAGATTTTAGAGGTCAAAAGTCCACTATTATAAAATAAACCTACAGATTTGTAAAAGAGGCTTATTGAATTATAGGCTTTAGTTCTAGAAAGGACCTTGGGCACCACATTTTATAGATGAGATATTGAGTTTAAGAAAGGTTACAGAACTTCTCCATGGTTATACTGATAGTAGATAACTGAATGAGGATTCAAACCAGAATGTTCCAGCTGCAGATCTGATCTGAGCATCATTGTGAGACTTCCAACATTCCACAAGGACATAATTTTCTCGTAAGTATTCCATTGCTAAAATAATTAATATTTGTAGAGAATTAAATTAAAATATTGTGGTGATAGCACCTTTCCTTTGCAATGCATTTTCAACTACATGAAAATGTTCCAGTATAATAAAAACCTGTGATATTTCCAAGGGAAATAGATGAAGAAACTTGTGCTGAGAATGCAGTGACTTATCTAAGGTTACATAGTGAATTAATAACAAGAGACAAAACTAGAAGCCCTGGCTCTGCCTTGTCTTGGAGTTTTCCCTTCCTTACCCCAGAGCACCTGAAATTTCCCTTCCTTACCCCAGAGGCAGTCTGTAGATGTGAATTGAAAAGTAAAAGGAAACTCTTTGAACCCAGTTATAGAAGAAAGTCTTTCTACCTCCATGCTTCTAGATATTTGTGTGTATGTATGTGAGTGTATGTGTGTGTGTGTGTGTGTGTGTGTGTGTGTGCATGTGTGTGTGTTTTGGTGGGTTGCTTGGGAAATTTAGGGACAACTGAAAGGAAATTTTGATTGATAGCAGAACAAAGGACCCATGAAGAGTTTATTTTTTCTTTCTTCAGCGTATAATCAGTTCCTTCTGTTTAGTGGGTGAGTGTCACATGAAAACGGAAAAGAGAGGTCATTCATTCCACAGGATTTCTTATTGTATTGAATCAGTTTACAACAAAGTTTTGTTATTTCAGGCCACCCAATTGGATGTTGGAAAAGATTAACTATTTGGAATAGTTTATTTTAATGCTGTTCATTGTTGCTTGTAGGATTTTACCTGCATACACATAGATGAATCCTTGCAGATGATAAAGAATCATCTGAAGAACCCTGGTATAAATTTTTTAATGCAGGGAGAATGTGATAGGTAGTCCCTGTTTCTTAATTGTAAATAAATAAGTTTGTCTATGGCTGCTATAAAATCGACATATTTGAGTCAACAGTTTCTTTTTAAAAAGAGGACACATCCTCCAAAATGGTTCTAATTACTGCAATAGCTGTAGGACATACTTCAGCTCCTTATCACAGAGGGATATGGGGGAATTTCTTCTTTTCATTTTCCCTAATGAATTTATAGAATCAAGAAATTTGGTCTATGTTAGAATTGGAAGGCCCCTGAGAGAGAGAGAGAGAGAGAGAGAGAGAGAGAGAGAGAGAGAGAGAGGAAGGGAGGGAGGGAGAGAGAGAGAGAGAGGGAAGGAGGGAGGGAGAGAGAGAGGGAGAGAGAGAACAACTAGTCTAACTCATATAGACAAGGGAAATAGGAACCAAAAGAAGTTCAATGATTTGACCAAGGTTATGCAGAGTTTATTGTTAGCCCTTCCTCTCCCCCCACCATTTAATTCCTATATAATTTCATATGCTTCCATGGGGAAGTGTGGGGGAAGCCCATAGGAAACACACTATTGCAGAAGTAAATTAGCTCCTAACAGGTATGCTAGGTAGAAGCTTGGATAGTGCACTCACTGACCTGGAGTTTGCAAGACTTGAGTTCAAATTCAGCTCCACACACTTTGTAGCTGTGTGATGCTAGACAAGTTACCTAACCTCTATCTGCCTTGGTTTCAAATTCAGCCACACATACTTCATAGCTGTGTGACCCTGAAAGAGCCACTTACCCTCCGTCTGTCCTGGTTTCCTCCTCTCTAAAACAGGACTAGTAATAGCAACTCCCTCTCAGGATTGTGAGGATCAAATGAGATAATAAAGTTGTTGGCAAACCTTACAGTACTACATGAACACAAGTCATTGTTGTTACTAGAAATTGTCGCCACTCCTGCTATGTTGGCAGTAGAGAAAATAGAAAACATTTAAACAATATTCCTTTTAAACCCAGAAAAGTGTTTTTTCAAAATCATCCACCTGGTGTCAGTGGAAACTTAGCTTTATGTGTCTGTTGATGGCAAGGCATGTGGAATTTTACTGGGTACATGGAAATCGCAGCATTGTTCCTTGCTTTCTTGAAACAACTTTTTATTTATTGCATTATCTCTTCTTTCCTCACATTCCCCACCTTAGTGGACAATTCTTCTTAAAATGATGGGAAAATGGGCTTAAAATATTAAATAAGGCAGATATAATTTAATAATTACAAAAAGATAAGGAAGTTGGATTGGGTGACCCCAAAAGTCCCTTCGACTTCTAAATCTATGATCCTATGATCTAAATTGTAATGGTTATTACATGATAATTTCATTAAAGTACTAATAATAATCTAGAAGATATATATATTTTACATATATATGTATATATATATGGAAAATGCCCTATTTTAAAGATTAAGAGTGAAAGATTAATTTGTTCATAAAGTTTATCTAAAAAAATAAAATCTTTGATAGGGAGAACAAAACTTAAAATGGCATAGAAAAAGATGCTCGAAAGAGTACATGTCTGATTGCTTTCACATTTCCTAGTGGTTTGTGTGTAAATGAATAGTAGATAAGGATTTTTTTTGTTGATGTAGACAATTCCTAGTTTAGTAAACTCTCTCCACCCAATCAACCATCACTAGCTTATAAAATAAGTACCGGGGGTTGTTTGAGGCACATTGAGTATTGAGTTACTTGCTTAGGGTTCCAGAGATAGTTAGAGGCCATATGTGAATTTGCATGAGTTTTCAATTCTAAAAGGTCACTTTAGCCTGTGTGCTACCAAGCCCCTATAAAGAGCAGTCTTCTGAATTCTTAAGTCAACAGAAGTTCCCCAAAATAGTCTAATGATGAACCAATAAAACCAATAAAAACCTTCTCTTGACATAGTAAGAGATAAATTAGTGCACAGCATCTGGAAATTATTTGGTTATTTTTGTCTAAGCAAATTGTGCTTAAGATAACATTTAATAAAAACTGAGATATAATTTAGGTCTCCATATCAAATTCTGGGACTTCCTGATCATTCAGCTGCAAAACAGGCATATTGATTTTGTTCCCCATAGGTTTCCAAAATGGGTGATATCACCCCCTCGGTGATATCCAAGGGGTATCAGTAGTAGCTTCAGATGCAATTGGGGGGGGGTCATTGAATAAAAATAAGGGGTGTTGGAAGCATAAAGAAAGAAGAGAAGAAACTTTTGAAAAAGCATTCATACATGTTTCATCTGTTGTGTAACAAACTTAAAGTTGTAGTGATTACATTATTTTCCACAAAATGCAAGTTATAACTGATAAGTGGTCAAATCTGCTGACAGGTCTTAACAAGTAAGTATTAGCATGTGAGCATGTCAAGCATTGTTGGGAAGTCCAACATGCATTGGCAGGAATATGTGCATGTAATGACTTGTTTACAATATTACACTATATGGTTACATGACTAAATATTGCATTGTCGCCTTAAATGGTACAGTCAAAAGGCCACTGATTCTGGAGTCAGAGGAATGGATTCCAGTCTTATCTCTAATGTTATTACCTCTGTAATTGTCAAATGTCACTTAATCTACCTAGACCTTACTTTTCTCATTTGTCAAATAAAGGAATTGATTACTTTCCAGTTCTAGGCTTTGATCTTATGATAATTTTTTAAAAGAAAATTATTTAACTATAGGATTTATAATGCACTCAGGTCTTTTCCAACTGGAAAACATTTTATTAAATGATAAGTATTACATAACTCTTTGCCCTAATAATGCCATAGAATATCTTAAGTATGGGGTGATAAATAAAGGCCTGAAATAGACCCTGTTTATAGGGTTAGAAGACCTTATAATCTTCTTGAAAACATATTAATTTGGGAATTGTTCAGAGACTTCTCAGAGGTAGGGTACAATCTTTTTCTTGCATTGATTTTTAAAGAAATACTCATCAACAGAAATTTAAGATAGCATTGAGAGAAAACAGTTAAACTGTATAATGATAAAAATTTGAACCTACATAATTAATGTGTGATTTTTAAAGATTTTTCAGATAATTATTCTAAGAAATGATTTTTTTTTAACCTGAAGTATCCAAATTATGAAATCATCTGTTTGTCAATCAGATTAGATGATCTCTTCTGCTGATAAAGGACATTTTTTTTAAGAATCAAAGAATCAGAACTAAACAGAATATTTTAAAATCAGAAATAGTTGCAAATATTTTACAACTAAAATCTATTTTCTAATTTTATAACATTTTGTAATGTTTAATGACTGATTTTGGATTATTTGGTTTTTTTAACTATTAAACAGTAAGTAGGTTTCTTCAAGGAGCTTTCCATTATCTAATTATCCTGACAGTTCAGGTGAAATTAATCTTTTGGTATGACATTTGAATAATTGCTTTATTTATAGAAGTCTAGGGAAATTATATTAATGATACATTATTAATTAGATGTGTTTGTTTTCCTTTAAAACATTGTATGTCTTCTTTTAGATGTTTTCTGAACCCTTGGAAGCTAGAATATTTATGGCTTATACAGTATCAAATGATTCCAGGGAGTACAATTTACAAAGGGTCAAGTTCAGAGGAAGCCAAACAGGCAAGCTGCATACAATGGAGAAGAATTTCATGCATGCTTTTTCTAAGAAGAGATGGGAAATCACTTCTAAGGTCTAGCCCAAATGTGCTATCATTCTATATTTCTTCAGATGTCATTCTGGCAACTAACACAAATATGAGCCTCATTTAACAGTCAAGAGAAAACAAGACAGGCTGTATGAAGAACTAGAGATTAATAAATGGAAAACATTTCAGGACACATGGAAATAACCAACTTTTAATACTATATTAAGTTTCTTTGCATATTATCTCTGTTCAGATATGACATTGTATTAGAAAGAAAGGGACTGGGATTGTGCCATAGGCTTATTCTAACCTACTTCCAGGACCCAAAAGGCACTTGTTTCATCTATGATGGCAATCTTGAGGGCTATGGAAATGGGATGTACGTGTAAAATAACATGTATTAACACATTAGACCCTTAATAAAGATTGAAGTTGAGATCTGGAGTCCTTCAGTAGATTGCTCTCTGCAGAAATTCTCCCTAGGTCCATTTCAGCACAAGATTTCAGTTCAACAGAAGAGAAAGCATGATGGAAGGGAAAAATTTTATTTGTTTGTTTATCCTTATTCCCAGTATGCAAACAGCTTCTGTCATCTATACAAATATGATGATCATATCATCTATACTTTTCTCTACAACAGTGACAAAAATGTGAACAGGCATAGGAGGAAGTATATGTAGAATAGTCCAATGAAGATATCTTAGAAAGGTGATAGCGAACCATTAATGACTGTTCCTTAAGATCAGTACTCCCTTTTCTAGATGTCTCCTAATTATCACATTAATAATATGTTCTAGATGTTGGCAGAAATTGAAATCAGTCTCACGAGTCTGTAGACTTTATTCTCCATTTTTTGAAAACGGGGACAGCTTTTGCCCTTCAGTTCTGTGAATGATATTTCTCATATCATATTATCACATGATATTTCATATTTCATTCAGACATATTTCATATTTCAGTCCTCCATGATATTTGAGAGCTCATTGACAGTAGCCTGGAAAAGACATATCAGATTTTCTGTACCCTGGGATCTGGTTTCTCTGGGACTTGTGATTTAAACTCATGTGACAAGGTACCCTTACTCTAATTCCATCTCCTTGTTTTTACCTGTTATAGCATTCTTTATTCCTTGTTATAAGAACATGGAGTTAGATTAATAAATATTCCTGAAGTAAAACAAATATTTAAATACTAGTCGTACAACTACATAGAGAAGAAAATGACAAAGCACTCCAGTATCTTTGCCCAGAAAACCCCAAATGAGGTCATGAAGAGTCAGATACAACTGAAATGACTCAAGAAGTGCAGCTATAACTGCTAAACTAAATTTGAATTTCAGACATCTTTATGCATTTTGAAGTACTATAATTTTATTAATAACCATAAAAATCCATATTATAATGGCTACTTGTAATCATATAGTCTCTTCTTACTATTTGCTTTTGAACCCACAGGAGGCCTCCAGTACCAAGGCCAGAGGCAGACAGATGCCATCGTCCTGCACTACAAACAACAGACACCACATTCCCTGAATTTGGCATGATGCTGCCTTATTCCAGTGCATCAGTGTTTTCTTTATGGTGTCACCTCTGTATGCATGGTTTTGATACAGTCCTAAAGGGTTCTCTGCCTTGAATAAAAATAATATTTGACACTTTCCTTGCAAACCCTCTGAAAATTTTCTAAAGCAACAATCGCTATACTAGAGAGAGACTGTAACTGTGGTTCAGGGAATATCTTGGAAGTTTGTTAGCCATAGAAACACAGAGAAGATTCTCTTCTCCACAAAATCTTAACCTAATCAATCAGACAACATTGCTTAGTATAAAGAGTTCTAGGTGAGAAAACAAAATACTTCCATTCTAGTTATGGTCCCATTATTTATTAGTGGTATTACATTAGGTGAGTACCTCTCTGTGCCTCAGCTTCCTATAATTCCTTCCCTCACACTGCCTCTATGGTACATGTTCCATACTCATTGAGGGGTTCAATTCTTGCCTGACTCTTACACACAAGGATGTGACCTCCATCCTTGGTCCTCACGTTGCTCATAGTAAAATGAGAGAATCAAACTTGATGGCTTCTGAGTTCCTGTCTTGGTCTAGATCTTTGACTCTGAAGAAAAAAGGAAATTTCACAAGAGTGACTCCACCATGCCCTCATTGATTCTTTATGTAGCATATCTTTCTATTTATCATTTAGCAGTTTTTGATATATTGCTCTTCAAAAAGTATTCTTCATTTATCCCCTATATATTCTATTGTGTACTTTTATTCCCCTCCTTAAAGATAGAATTATGTACCATCTATATGTCATCCATATACATGACATGTGTGTAGGTGCTTAAAATATTGATTGCTTAGCTTTTGGGAATCAAAATAATATCCTGGAGGGTTTGCTCTTCTGTTTACCTTTATGATTTAATATTTCAGTAATGTAAACATACATAGGGGCACGTAAGTGGCACAGTGAATAAAACACCAGTCCTGAAGTCAGGAAGTTCTGAGTTCAAATTCAGCATTTCATGTCGCTTGTAGCATATGACAAAGGAAGACTATGGAAAATATTTTCCTGACTCAGGTACTTGGTTTTATTTTTTAATTTATATATATATATATAAATTAAAAATATGTATATATATATATATCTATAAATATATATATGTATATATGTGTGTGTGTGTGTACCTGTATATGCACATGTTGATTCACTAATAGAATGTCTGAATTTCTGTTCCTTCCTGAGGACATTAACCAAAGATATACAAAGTGAAACTATTTAACTTCATAGCAAGAATTAATGTATTTTTGTCTATAGATCCCCAGAATTTTGCACACATTGACTGCTACATTGTAAGAACTTAAAAATTCTTTGTGATTAAAGTTCTCGCTAAGAATTTGATAAGAGTATTGTAAAGAAAAGGACCATTCCCTATGCCATATAACACAACTCATACAGTTCTAGAATTGTAATTTCACAGAACTGAAAACTTTTGGGGTTCCCATTTGTCACATTGTAGCAAAACTCTTTCTAGTAAAACTAATTTAAAAAGTACTCTTGGGTGTCAAATAGCCCTTCCATAAGAACATTTTGAGAATGCAAGCATCAAAATGAGAGGTAGTGTAATACAATAGATAAAGAACTGGCCTTGGAGTCAGGAAGACCTGAGTCTCTACCGTATATCATCTGCGTGACCCCTGAACAAATCCCTAACTTTTCAGTGCCTCAGATGACTTTTTAAGACTACAAGTTGCAGAATGATGTCAGCCTGCACTTGTAGAGAAAGTCTCTTCATTTGGACTCCCCTATACCAATGAAATTACAAGTCAAGTATCTATCCCTAAGTGTAAATGAATGAGAAACATAGGACTTATAAATTACAATAGAGAAAAAAAACTTCAGAAGTGAACAGAAAATTCAAAAGAGTTCTTTTCAGCTGTTTCTAGTTTTACTTATTGATGAAACTACAGTCAGACTTTAAAATGAATATGATAAGAATGGTGAGTTTTAGTGTAGGAGGAATGGGAGTCTCTGTTTGAAAGGAGTTGAGAGTTGAAGGGTAGTGCTGGCATTCTGGCCATTTACAAAGTCTCTATCACCAGCAGGGAACACTGAAAAGTACGAGAATGTGAGAGTACCCAAGCACAGAATAATAATTTCTATTTATTAGATGCTTTCATATATAATATTTGAGCTACAAGACAATTCTGTGAGACATACAAGAAAAATACTGCTATTACCTTTTGAAGAGTAAAATAAGACTCCGGAAGGATAGGCAGTTTGCCCATGGTCACAAGGTTAGTAAATGGTAGGGCTAAGGTTCAAATTCATACCAGTGAACTTTATTAGATAATATGTTTCACTCCTGTACTTTTCAATACCATGGAGAGGTCATATCTAGATTATGTTCAAAATGAGTATGAGCATGTTTAATGATTCTAATGTTATTCTTAAAAGTAGTTTCTTATTTTAAAATGTTTTAAATATGCATTGTTTTATACATGTAGGGTTCACTCATTCAACAAGCACTTACATCAAATGATCACAAATTTAAAACTGGAAATGATATTAGAGAACATCAGGTCCAATTTCCACATCTTACAGAAGAGGGATATGAGTCCCAGCTGGTTTGGATGACTTGCTCAAGGTTATGCAACTGGTGTTTCAAATTCAAAGTCAGGTATTCCTGAGTCCAAGTCCAGTTCTGTAACCACTGTGCCACCTAGCTGCACCCTACTAGGTACAAGCCTGTGCTAAGAAGAAACAATGCAATGACAAAAAAAAGAAGCAATTCCTGACCTCAAAGAACTTACATTTTATTCGAATATGTTGAAATCTACTAAACTGTATGACCATTGAAAAGATAAAACCAAATGCCTAAATAGGGAAAAATATCTTTCATAGTCCTACTATGTCATATGCTATAAGAGACATGAAATCATGTGTTTTTCCTGAATTGCTATGCATATTTTCAAGTGCCCAAATTTCAAAATTTTCCTACATCTCCAAAGTTGTCTCCAGATTTCCCAAATAGCAATTGAAAGGGTGATAATTAATGCATTATACACCTGCAGGTTTGTGAGGTTACAGACAACAAAGAAGCAAGTAAATGTCTACCCTTACTTAGCATTATGAAGGCTGCCCATGCCCCTCCAGCCTTCCTGGAGGTGATGCTGTTTACAATACCCCTCTGTAGCTAGAGTAAAACAAATATCTACAATGGTTAGTTGGGCAGCAAGGTGGCTCAATGGATAGAGCACTAGGTCTGGAGTCAAGAAGACCTCAGTTAAAATCTGACTTCAAACACTTACTAGCTGTGTGACCCCCGGACAATTCATTTAACCCTGTTTGCCTAAGTTTCCTCACCTGTACAATGAACCAGAGAGGGGAATGGCAAACCACTCCTGTATCTTTACAAAGAAAACGCTAAATGGCGGTCTCAAAGAGTCCGAAAAGACTGAACAACACCACAATGGTTATAGAGAAAATACAAAGTATTTTTATATGTATTGCTTTGTGTAAAAATGAAGGCAGTAAATTCCAATAGACTGGGAGGATAAATTTTAAGAAGATAATTTTGTACATGATGAAGTGGAAAGAATGCAGGATAGATATGAAATCAGAGGATCTGTCCTTAGATCCAATCTCTACCATTTAATATCTGCCCTTCAACAGCTCTCTTGATCCCACTGGGCCTCAGTTTCCTCATTTGTAAAATAAGGAGGTTGAATTGGATGATTCCTGAATCTTCAGCTTGTTTTCTACTTTAGCTGAGAAATGCATGCTTTTTTTTTTTTTAAGTCAGTTTCTTGGAAAAAAGAGGGGATTAACAGAGGAAATGACCACAAAACGTTTTATTTTTTAAAAGTGTTGACAAAAATATTTTCCCCAAGGATAGCCAACAGCTTTTGAAACACTTTCTAAGCACAATGACCATGGTCCCAATCCAAAATAAAAATATTTAGTGGACTTATGCCCATTATGTAGAAGCAGTTAAGAAATATCTGTTATAGAAGTATATGTGAAAAGATCATCTTGAACAAGACAGGAAGAAGAGGAGGGAGTTGGGAGAGGCTGAATTTCTACATGCAAACTTGTACACTGAAAATTGGTCTTTAATATTTTTAAACGTTTAGGGCAAAATAATAAGGATGTCTTTAGGAACAGTGATATTATCATTAAAATGTCAGTGTGCATTGTGAATTCCTGAATGAATCTATTATAAAGCTATAGAGCAAATTCTTTGAAAAGGGGATAAAACCTTAGGAGAGCAGGAAAGGGAAAAGGGAGATCCACGTGATGAAGTGGAGCAAAATGAAGTTCTCTAGAGAATGGAATTGTTAAAATAGTGGATGACTTTGTACTGATCTTCTACAAAGCAGGCTTGGTAATAAAAGTCAGGCCAAGAGGGAAAACATCAGGGCCTGCATTGATGCTCCCTCCCCAGTGATATAAGAACAGGAAGAGGAAGTTAGCCAAGTGGCAGATAAGGTATAGCCCACTAGAGGAATCAGGAATAAGTAGGCGGCATCTGTGACTTCATCAGTATATGAAGAAGGGACAGTTGTGTTGCAGTGGATACAGGACTAGCCTCAGAGTCAGTCTAGATAGCTGGTGTGTGTTCCAGGACAAGTAGGTTTGTGCCACACAGAATTCTCTAAGACTAACTTACTGAGCTGGTTCTGACCTGCACTTGTCTTGAGAATTTCCTCACTAGGAATCCTTGCAATGATGAAATCACAAGTCTAATAACAATAATAATAAAAACCCTGGAACTCCCACTATAGGAATTTCCTTCAACCAATATATATAACTTATCAACTATATATTATATATATAATTATATATATACATTATTAACAGTATATAACTTATCAACCCTTCAGCATTTAATTCACAATGTCATCTTACTACATTCTCCAATGTGGGTGTTCACTGAAAATCCTTGGAGTGAGGCACACCATTAGGATGGTTCCTCTTGGGTAAAGCAGTGAGAAATACTTTTCAAAGCTGAGAAACTGCTGAAGTTCTTTCAAGATATATATGGGGGGTAGGAGTGGGGAGTTTGTCCCTTACTACAGTATATTCTACTTTGTGTGGCCAGGATTTGAAAGCAAGCCCTCTGATCCCAGATCCAGTATTCTTGATTAGGTAAGATCTTTAATAGAAGAGAATCTCAGTAGAGCAAATGTTAATAAAAGCCACAGAAGTAGAAAATGCAGGATAGGTTTTATCAAAGCACTTGACAAAGCCAAATATAATTCAATGACATTTGATTTTGTTATACAGGTGACAACATCATTAAAAGTTGTTTTTATTTGGACAGTTATATATTCAGAGTTGTGCTTTAGAAACTTTAATTTAGCAATGATGTGGGAAATAAATTGGATGGGGGAAAACTGAAGGCAGGGAGAAAAATTAGGGGATTTATGTAATAATATAGATAATTGGGGCCCAATTTATAGTACTAGCAATGAAAATGAAAATAAGAGGATGGATGCGAAACATATTACAGTAATAGAACGAAAAGGATTTTGGAAATTGATCTATGTATTTGAGGAAATGATGAGAGCTGAGGACACATATCCCATTTTAAATGCCTCCCTGAGGCTAGGAGTATTTCTAGAGAATTTTTACACTAACTATGTGCCAGTAGAGTATCTCACCATAAACCAATAAACCTGAGTTTGGGTCTTGGCTTAACCACTAACCAGTTGTGTGATACAGGCCAAATCATTTAACCTATTTCTGCCTCAGTTTTCTCATCTGCAAAACAGGAAGGTTAGATGTGATGATCTCTGAAGTACTTCCCAGGTTTATGCATCCAGGATTTGTCTCTGGATGTTATAAATGTGGTTTTGGAATTCATACAGCTGAAGGACTTCAGACATACTATCAAAAAAAGAAGAAGAAGAACTGACAGAAACAATATTCTGCCTTGATGATAACATCCTTTGCTTTCACGTTCCTGATGAGAACCTCTCAGATTGTCAATGTTTTTGCCTCTGTCATTGCCTACCTTGTATTGCACGTATTTATGTAGACACTATATCATCCTTAATTGACATAAACTCCTTGAAGGCAGGTTCATTGACAGTGCCATTTCCCATCTTTGTTTCCCTAGCATTTCACACAATGTTCTTCACATAAGAGACATTTGATATAAAAATGCTTATGGAATTGAATCAGAAAACCAACCTCTAATGGCACTCAGGTCACTTGAGAAATTTATCAAAGTGTCAAGTTATGCCATGAGACCTGTCACTAAGGACCCTCAAACAAGAAGCAATGTGTTGTATTGGATTTTGACCTCTGAGTTTGAGTTCCTGCTCCAATAATTATCACCTAAGGCCTTATTTGCTCATCTTTTAAGGGGCTTGTGTCTTAGAAATCTTCTAAGGTGCCATCCAGCCCTAAAACAGTGGCCATATCAACCATCGCAGAGCTGGAGCTATTAAATATTGAATGAATGGCTGAAAGGCATTTTCTTACCTAATAACCAGAAATACCAGGGTTAAATGGCAACTGACATTTTACCAAAAAAACCAAATTGGACCATTTACTAGAGGTATCAGTCAAGTTGACTGTGTTCCCATTCAGTGTGTCCCAGAGCTTAGCATGGTACCTACTAGATAGTTGTTTAATACATGCTTCTAGTGGACCAAATTGATTTGTGATTTCATTTGGTTGTCCATTTTTGCCCAATCTCCTCTAACAACTATTGCCAGGTATGCACCAAGTCACTTCTTCATCACACTGAGCTTTTGTGTGAAGAAGCTAGATGTATTTCTAACTACCCAGGAAATCTTTTTATTATCACAGGCCCCATTGGTCTACTTTGTCTGAGAAGTGACACTCTCAAATGTTCTCTATCGATAGCCTCTCCTAGGTTCCTTGTGGTAGATGAAGGGTCATTTTCCAGAAACAGCAAAGACCCAGAAGTTCAAGACAGTTCTGAAGAAAATTCAGTGCATTTTGGATAATACACAAATACACAACAAATCTACTAAGCACAACTAAGATCACTTGTCATCATGAACTAGATAAAGCAGTCATATAACCCCCAATTTCCCTAGGCAACACAAGAGCACGAAACTCGAACTCCCACTGTGTTACTGTAATCGCATACTCTCATATGGCAGACTTATAGAGCAAGTATCTAGAAAACCATGGAAAAAATGTTAGTGTATAGTTTGGGTCACATTAGTAATGCAATTTGGCATTAATGTGGCTTCAAGCTCTAATCCAAGCTAAGTAAGCAATCAGATAGAAACCCAAATAGAGGATTTTTTTTCCTTTTCATTGGAACAATGTAAACTGCTACATAACCATAAGCAGGACATCTTGTATTAGTAACTGTGTGCTTAGAAATGAGAAAAACAGCACCAGATGGAGAAGACAAAAATTAGCAACAACAAGGAAACTCCTTTAGGAGCTTCAGCAGTATTTAAACAGTGATTAAGGGATTCATTGATTAGGTCAGAATTTATTTATTAAGTACCTGATGTGTACAAGGAACAAAGGGCAGTGGATATAGTGGATAAAGGAATCATCTTAAAGTCAGGAAGGTATGTGAGTTCAGATTCTATCTCTGGCATATCCTAGCTATATGGCCCATAAGGGAATTACCCTCTCAGTTTCCTAGCTAACACTCTAAGACTTTAGATTACAAATGAGTGTCTGATTTGCATATGATGAAGGGAATATCCACACTTGGAAATCCAGGGGTAGAGAACATCTTTGAGGGGGGATCTATGAAGAGTGAAAGATCCTCACTGACTTCAGGAAGTTTCAATCCATTCTGATACAGAAATATCTACACCTTGAAATGTGTTAAGATAACAGTATAGGAGGTACAAAATACTATGAAGTCTCATTAAGAAAAGATTATTTCTCAGATTGAGAATAGGAAGGGAGACTTTGTGGAGGACATGGCATTTTTTAAATTTTAGAAAAAAATATTTTGGGTCCAAGCTGTGATCTCCTGGTGGAATATCTACCTCAATAAATGGATATAGCAATTCCTTTGTAATTTCTAATTCAGAGCATTTCCTAGGGCACTGAGAGACTGAGTAGTCCAAGGTTACATATCTAGTAAATGTCAAACATAAGACTGGAATGTAGGTCTTCTTGACTTGGAGCAAGCTCTCTAGCTTTTCTATCATGATAAAATTTCTTGAGAAAGTATACTGAAATTAAGAAACTTATGAATTATTGCCTCTAGATTGTGAAAAACTGGTAGAAATGACATTCCATATCATACATTCACAGGATGTGATAGCTGGAAGCAGTGGCATGCTATATGTTTAACAACTTGCTCTCTGAAAATGCACAACAAACTTTTAAGTTTAATTTGACTTATTAACATTTTCTCCATGATTTTCTTAAGTCTAAACAATCAACAAAACAGTAAGTCCATCCCTGATTTGTAATATTTACCAACTTCAGAAATGTAAATGCTAACACTTAAAATTGAACGATCAGTACTGGAGAGCTAGTTCAAGGAATTCCAGCATGCCCTTGGTTGAAAGGGATCACAGAATTGATGGTTAAGAGCCAGAAAGGACCATAGAGGTCTTTTAGTCCAACCCTCTCATTTTACAGATGAGCAAACTGAGAATTGGAAAGAGGAAGTGATTTGCACAAAGGTCATACAAGCAATTAATGGCAGATCCAGGATTTGAATCAGATTTTCTGAGTTCAGAGACAATATCCCTTTCATCATGCCACTAGAGGCAATGGTTCTCAGAAGCCATCTAAATCAACCTATACCTGAAAGAAAAACCCTCATACCCAACAAGTGGTTTTTCTAGCCTTTGCCTGAAGATCTCCAATTTTTACTTCTCCCTCATGAAACAGACCAGTCTTCTTTTGGACAGCAATAAAATTGTCAGGAAGTATCTTCTTGTACTCAGCCTAAATTTCCCTCTTTCTAACTTTTACCCATTACTCCTACTTCTCTGGGCCCAAGCAGAAAAAGTGAAATCATTCTTCTGTGTAATAGCCCTTCAAATACTTTGAGGTAGCTATCATGTTCCTGATAAGTCTTCTGTTCTCCAAAATAGACATGACCAGTTTCTTCCACTGATTCTAATACAACACATATTTATGGCCTTTCACCAGATTATTTTCATTCCTCTAGATGTTTTCCAGCTTATCAATCAAAGTCTTTCCTAAAATGTGATGCTCAGAGTTGAACATAATAGTCCAGATGTATTCTGACCAAGAAAGTCTACAGTAGAACTCTTAATGCCTTAGTGTTCTTGGTTTTTAAGATAGGGTTTTGATCTATAATGAGTCTTCATTCTGCTAAAACCCTTCATATAGTTTGCAGATGAACTGCTAAGCCATCATTTCCCTCATTATCATTTTGTAAAGGTTATTTTTAAAATCTCAAGTGTAATATTTTAAGTTTATCTGTATTAAATTTAATATTATTTCTCTCAGTCCAATGTTCTTGTTTGACAAGTTCTTTTTGAACCTCAATTCTCTCTTACAGGATGATAATTGCCCCTCTCATTCCTATGGTTAGGGAATACTTTGAGCAAAGGAGCACAATTATGGAAAATTCCCAGTTCAATTTGTTTGTAAAATAGAGTACATAAAAGAGAATTGTGTGAACTAAGACCATAAAGGTAAGTGGGTGCCATTTTGAAAAGGGTCTTGAATGCTCAGCTAAACAATTTGAATTTCATATCTCAGGCAAGCACTATTGAGGATTGTCTGACCAAATTTATACATAACAAGATTACTCTGGTGACAGTGTAAAGGATCTAGGGTGACAAGTCGGGGAGGGGTGAGACTAAAGGCAATTGTAATAGTCCATGAGAAGGTACGGATGTGTTGTACTACAGTGGTAGTAGATAAAAAGGAGGGAGGGCTATTGGCAGATATTGTGAACATACTGACTATACTTCATAGTTAATTGGTTATGGAAGTCAATGGAAAGGGAAGAGTCAAATATGTCATGAGGGTGGCTATGAGAATGGTGGTACCATTTACAGAGATGTTTTCTCTCCCTTCCTCTGTTTATTTGTGGTTAAGGCCCTTCTCTTCTACACTGAAAGACCATTTCTAATGCATTAATGGATCCTAGCCATGCTCCCTCTTTCTAAGGAAGATTAGGTTTTAATATATAATGGTGCTACTAGGAACGAGAGACTAATTTTTCATTAATTTCCCCCACAAACTTTTAAAAATATTAAATTTTACAAAACTACAATGAGCTAAGTTATGATCTAACAAAAAATTAAAATATATCTGGAGTGTGTGTTGTGTTTTTAAATGGAGACCACATCTTGCTGTTACTGATTTTGAAAAAAGGTCAGTTAGATGCCATAGTAGATAGAGTGTCAGGCCTGGAGTCAGGAAGACTCATCTTCCTGAGTTCAAATTCACACCAGCTGTGTGACTCTGGTTTGCCTCACTTTCCTCATCTGTAAAATGAACTAGAGGTGGAAATGGCAAACCACCCCAATATCTTTGCCAAGAAAAACCCAAGAGTCAGACAAGACTAAAACAACTGAATAACAACAACATTTTGGCAAAAGCATATTTAACCACCATGGGCAATACAGCCCAAATATCTTTACTTCTACCTACCGCCTGGGGAAGACATATGATCGCTTAAGATTGCAGAAAGGAATGTAGATTTAGTACTAGATTCACATTTAATTAGGTTAGGAAATACCTGCATTCAGCATCTAAGTTTGTGTCCAAGTGACATCTTCTTTAAAAGTTTCACTTTGGTTTATGTTGTATGAAATTTTATGAACTTAAATTAAAGATAAAGAAAAAATATAGTCTGAATACTAAACGTATAACTTGCTGGGCAACCAGCCACATCCACGTCAAAAAAATCTTTGGCTTATGTATTTAGAAATATTGAGCCAATCTGGGTCAGTGAGAAAAGAACCTTGTCTCCCTAAAACTAAGCCAATTTTCATTAATTGTCTTTAAGTTTCAAAGTTTTTGAATCTTTCATGCTGCCTCCAACACTTCAGGAAGAGTCACAAACAAAATATCATTGAATATATGTTAGATATGCTGGATTATGTATGTCATTCTGATCATGGCTAAAAAAAAGTTTAGAATTCATGCTAGCCTAGGCCAGGGTCCCCATGGAGCCAGTTCCTATTTGTAGAATCCTAAGATTATTTCTAGAAAATTCTTGTCTCTAAGGGTATACATAGTATGGCATCTCAAAATATGACCTTTGGGCCAGGTTGAGATTCTGGTTAACCATAAAAGATTCATGTATTTTTTCATGTATCTACCTTTATTATACGGAACATGTAAATGAAAATTTTCTACAATCCTAGGGCTCTAGTCCCACAGGCCTCAGGTGAAGTTTACTCATCTGAAATATCCCTTCTCTTTTAATAATATCTTTCCAAGAGTAGTATCTTCCCTCATGACCCTCACTTGTGCCTTCCTTACTCAGCATTCTATATGATGGATTGAGGTTGCTTCATCAACTAAGGTTCTCCAGTGAATTACCACAACACAGTCAGCTTGCTTTCCCACACCCAGGTAGAAGGCATTCTAAGATGTGAAACAAACTGGATGGTTTCCATGATTTTTCTGCCCAGCATAGTAACCTATCAGCTGAGCCCATTTCTAGACCAAAGCACCAAAAAGTTACTTGCACAAATACGAGGATTTCTAGATAATTATTCATATCAATAATAGTATTTTACATTTATAGGGTACTTTACCTTACCAAATGCCTATCTATAAGCATATATATGCATGTTTTACATGTATAATTATCATTTGAATTTTCAAGATAACTGAATTGAGGCTCAGAAAGGTTAGCTGCTATAGACAATCAGGAAATCTGATTCCAAGCCCATTTTTCTTTAACACAATATGGGCTTTCTGGAATATAATGCAATTTCTCCCCAATATGCTAAATAAATAAACAAAGACCTTCGGATTGAACATTTTATGCCAATCAAACATGCATTTGTTGTGGGTCTAATATGTGCCAAGCAACATGCTAGGCACTCCCGATGCAAAGTAGGAAACGAAACAGACCTTGCCTTCGAGGGTCTTTGTTGTTTCGTGTGAGGTGACATGGCCGTAAGTAAAATGCAATATCTATATAAAATCAAATAATTTTAGGCTAGATAAATGCTAGTGGAATCAGAAAAGACTTTATGTAGAAAGTTTTCTGAATTAGGCTTTGAAGGAAATTTGTTGTTGTTGCTGAGTTGTTTCATTCGTGTCTGATTCTTTGGGAGTCCATTTAGGTTTTTCTTGGCAAAGACACTAGAGTGTTTTGCCACTTTCTTCTCCAGCTCATTTTACAACTGAGAAAACTAAGGCAAATGAGTTTAAGTGACTTGCCCAGGGTCATACAGCTAGTAACTGTCTGAGGCCTGATTTGAACTCAGAAAGATGTCATCCTGCTTGCAGGCCTGGCACTCTATCCTTTGTGCCAACTAAGTGCTCTTTGAAGAAAGTTAGATTTGTTAAAAGGCAGCCGTGAGAAATAAATACATTCCAGGCAGCTTGTAGAAAAGCATGGAGTTGGGTAATGGAATGTTCTGGGTGAGAATTGGGATATAATATCTTGTGTGTGTATATGTACATGTGTGTGTGCATGTGTATGTGTGCATATGTGTGTGCATGTGTATGTGTGTGCTTATTAAGCCCTTACTATCTGACAAATGTGCAAAATGCTAGAGATGTATTTAGAAAAGGGTAAAAACGTGATCCCTGCTTGGAATGACCTCACATTCTAATTGGGAAGACAACATACAAATAATGAAATCATTCATATGTGTGTATGTGTGTTTTGTTGTTGTTTTTCCTCCATTCTCAAAGAGGACCATGACATCAGAAGGGTGATGCCATGACATGCAAGTGAATTGGATTTAAGTGAGGCAGGGCTGTGCAAAGTCACCAGCCTCATCTTTTCCTCCAGAGCTATCAGGGTCCAGTGGCAAGATATAGATCAGGATGACTGGAGATAGTCCTGAATGCAATGGGAAAACTTTGGCCTTTTTAAGCTAAGGTCTTTAACGTGTTTCAGTTTAACTGAGGTAATGCCTCATTCTGTGATAAAGGCTAGGTAAGAAATAAGGCAGAGAATGGCCTCTTTTACCTAGTCAAAAAAAAGAAAGGAAAGAAACAAGGAAGGAAGGAAGAATGAATGAATGAATGAATGAATGAATTCAGGTACTATGGAGTGAAAGTCTAGATTCACACACAACTTAGCAGCTTCTACTATGAAAAAATGGACAACTTGGGAATATGATATTCTGAAAAGCAAAAAAGAAAATATAGGATTATAGCTAGAAATAATTTATCCAACAAATATATAGTGTAAACTAAAAGTAATTGCAGAAGAAAGAGACTTGGGAAAGCCTCCTGTAAGATAGGAGTTGAACTGAGTTTCGAAGGAAGTAAGAGAAGGCAGAAGTTGGAGGTGAGGAAATAGAACATTCTAGGCAGGTGGGATAGTTAGTAAAAATGCATGGAGTTGAAAGACAGAGAACCAGCAAGTAACTCACTGTAGTTGGGTCAGAAGGCATGGACTAGAAAGGAAAGAGGCCAGGCTTTAAATGAGAAAAAGAAGATTTTCTGTTCCATCATGGTGGTAATAGGCAGCCTATTAAAGGTTTTTGAGTGAGAGGTGTGGCACGGTAAGATCTTTGCTATAGGATATCACATTGGCAGCTGAATGGAGAATGAATTGGAATGGAGAGAGGCTTCAGGCAAGGAGACCAAGGCTCCTGAAAAGTTTCAGGCTAGAGATGTCATTAAAGTCTATATTTGGTTGCATGAGGGAGAAGAAGGGGGCTTATACAGGAAATATTGTGAAAGCAACAATGGCAAGATTTAACAAGAGGTTGGATGTTTGAGGTTGGTGTAAGTGAAGATTTGAGGATGAAACAAAGATTGTGAGCCTCACTGAGTGAGAGTATAGTGGTACCCTCTATAGAAATAAGAAAACTGGGAAGAGGATAGAGTTTGCATGGAAAGATGCGTTCCATTTTGGGCATGGCAAAGTTGAGATGCATGTAAGACTTTGAATTTTAAAAGGCAATTGTTAATATAAAACTGGAGCTTAGGAGAGATATTAAGATTGGGTCTATAGATGTGGGAATAATCTGCATGGAAATAATAGTTGATCGATCCCATGAGAGTTGAGATTACCAAGTGAGATGGTATAGAGGGAAAATAGAAAAGGCCAGAATTTGGGGGGAGACTCAAGGTAAGTGACAGGGCTGAAGATTCAGCAAAGGAGACTAAAAAGAAGCTCTTACATAGAGAGAACTAGGAGAGAAGATTGTAATGAAAGTCTAGAGAAGAAAGAATGTACAGGAAAAGATATTCAGCAGTGCTCAAAGGGGACAAGAAGAATAAGATTGGAGTAAAGGTTATTTGATTTAGCAATTAAGAGATCACTGATAAATTTAAATAGAAATACAAGAAAAATAATTTCTATTTGATCTTAGAAGTAACAGGGAGTCCATGGAGTTTACTGAGAGGAATGATATGGTTTAGGCCTGCACTTAAGGAAAACACTTTGGCAACTTTGTGGAAATCAAATGTGGAATTTACCACTAAAACTTAAAGTCATAAAGGTAATTAATTCATAGCTATGGATCTCATGTATTTGGGGGCACTTTTTATTTGCTGTTTTTTTGTGTCTTCAGTGAAACCATGAGCTTACACTGATCCCTAGAATTTACTTGCACCTTTTACCTTTTTAGCATCCATTTCACAGCTGGAAAAAATAGTACAACCTTGCCTCCTTTTGGCTTTGTGTGTGGAAAGCTGACTAAAAGCACAGAGTTTTCAAGGTTACTACCTTCTCCATTCATGTACAAGTTAGTCAAAGTAATGTGTACCTTGGATGAAAATTCTTGAAAAATGTGCCCTGTCTCTATTTCTAGCCAAGGCATTGAAAAGGTTCTTCATTATGTACAACAGGAATGTGGAGCTCTGAATGTGCTGGAGAAATGCCTTCCTGTCAGAGATCCCGCTGGGTTCATTGCTCTTTGGCAAAAAGTCTCGGGAGACTTTCTAGTGGTCATGAAAACATTTATGGAAAGACTTCAGAGTTGACACTTTAAATTTCTAAGCATTCTCTCACCCAAGTAAGTGTAAACGCCTGGTTTGTGGACATTCTATTATTTTGTCTGAATTTGTATAAGGATGGATATCTTCCAGAAGGGGGCTGTTTTGGGTTGGTGTTTATATATCAATTATAAAACATTTCACACTCTATAAAGACTCTCAAAATTCTCTTCCACATTAAAATAAAGGCAGGATTATTTCTCCTCAGTTCTATGGGGTCACAGGTCATTAGGGCAGGATGGAATTTTAAAGTAGCCATGCTTCTTTAGGAATTATTGAAAGATCTGAGGATGGTTAGTCTGGAGAAAAGAGACTGAAGAGAGTTAAGGTGAGTGCAAATATTTCAAATATCATATGGAAGAGGGACTAGGTATTCTCTACTGGGTCCCAGAGAGCAGGATAAGGATATGTGGGTAGCAATTTGAACAAGGCAAATTTTGACACAGTATAAAGGTTGAATCAACATTTGTAATATACAGTTGTCAAAAAAATTGAATGGGCTTTCAAAGGAGGCAGTCAGTTCTATGTGATTTTGAAGCAGAGGCTTGATGAACGTCAGTCTGGGACTCATGGGTTTGGCTAGATTGACTTTGGCATTTATTCTAACTATGTGACTATGACATACTGAAATCTTCTAGTCTAACCTTCTTATACATCTGGAAATTTAGTCCCAGAAATATGAAATGACTTGACCACATAGAGAAAAAGTGAGGACTAGAACCCCAGTCTCCAAATTAATAATCTAGTGTCCTTTCCATTTTACCATATTGCCTTACCTAGCACAGGAATAAGGTAGTTGATGAGCCTTGTGTCAATGAATGATGCCTACGACTGAACTATTATGATAGTACAGCTTTCTTGCCATCCTAGGGAAATATAGGGAGTGGTGGAAGTTAGTACGTAAGTAATTCTACTTGGTCATAAATTATAACTTATTACTACTCATCCTTGTCAAGTAGATCAGAGTGGTTATTTCCAAGGTTATTTTAAATATTTTTCACTCATTTATTCACTCAATCATTCAAATCACACTTTCAGGTGATTTGATATAAATTGATGGTTTGCCTTCTTCCCCTTCCTTTTCCTTTCCCTTTCTCACAAGATGCCATGAGAAGTAAGATCCAATTAGACTGTGTGGGTGATAATTCACAAAAAATAAACTGGTAGCTTGGACCAATTACAAATGTCTCTTTTGCACATGCCTATGTAATAAGTTATATGAAATATATGGGCAGATTTACATGAAGACTTTTCAGATAGTAGCTGGCTTAAAATTTGCTTTAAAGTCTGCATAAAGTTTTTTTCAGATAACACTCACAATAACCTTATGAAGTAGACTCTACAAGCATCATTATTACAATTTTATAGATGAGGACATTGATGATCAAAGAGGATAAGTGTCTTGACCTTGGGTACATAACTAGTTAAAGGTCAAAAGCAGAATATGAAACTTACAGGAAGATGGGTGGCCGAGTGGATAGAGTGCTGGATCTAGAATAAGGAAGACTTATCTCTGGAGAAATCACTTATCTACAGTCTACCTCATTTTCTCCATCTCTAAAATGGGGGTGTGGAGGTAAATATCACCTTCCCCCAAGGTTGTTATGATGATAAAATAAGATAGTATTTCTAAATACTTTGCAGGTGTGCATTAAAAGGTTTAGCACTTTATCCACTAATATTTATATAGTGCTTCCCATATGCCCAGCACTGGGCTAAGGATCTTATAATTATTATTTCTTACACTCACAGCAACCCTGGGAGGTAAGTGTTATTATTATCTCTATTTCACAAATGAAGAAACTGAGTCAAGAGGTAAACAGCAGTTAAGACTTGTCCAATGTCATACAGCTAGGAAGTGCCCGAGGTAGGATTTGAACTTAAGTCTCCCCAACTCCAAGACTAACACTCTATCCACTGTCCCAACTAGTCTGATTTCTGCAGTTGAATATGTGGTGTAAACTGCATCTCTTGAGAAGAAAGAGAAATAGCTATTGTCTCAGATTACTGGGATGTGGTCAGTAGAGGTAGTGTAGTATAGTGGAAAGAAAGCTGAATTTGGAGCGAAGGGACTGATGTTCAGCTTCTCCATGTGACACGAATAAATGTGTGACCCTAAGCAAACAACCTCACTTTCTCTCTCTGTAAAATGTGGATAATTCTTCTTCTTCCTCGTCCCCCCTTTCCTTTTTTCTCTTCCTTCTTCTTCGTATTCTTCAAGTGATAATACAGGGTTATGAACCAAGTTGCCACACTGAGAAGAATCCCAACCATAGATCACCCACATAATTTTTGAAAGTAGGCAGAAGGGGGTTGAACCTTCTTACCAACCATAACGTTGGTATGAGAAGTCAGACATTGTTAGCATAAGCATAGATTTTATACCCATATCTGTGAATAAAATTCTCAATATTTTGAAAGACCATTGTGGTCATTCCATCCATTGGCACATATCATACTGATTTCAGACTTTAGTCAAATCCCTGAATTCTTGATACCACTTTACTAAACTAACATAAAATAAACAAAACCAAACCACAAGCCAGACCTTCACAAGAGGTGAGAGCAGATGTGCAGCATATAGTGAATATTAACATCAGTTCATATGACTGACATTACATCCTCACTAACTTGAATTATTTATTCTTCTCTCCGTATAATATTCTACCTTCTCCTTCTAGGCTTTTGCACAGAATATCCACTATTTCTCCATCCCCATCTCTGTGTGGATTCCTCACTCTATTCAGGATTCAACTCAAGGACCTTTTCCTTTACATGACCTTCCTGATTCTGCCTCATCCTTGCTAGTGCTTCCAGCCATATGACTTCATATTTATTCTGTATACATTTTTATTTGTTTTTGTATGCAAAATCTATTTTCCCCTAGCACAATGTAAGTGCCTTATAACTATTTTTTTTGTATTTACCTTCACCTCCCCACACTACCTGGAAAAGAGTAGATACCTAGTCTATTTTTAAAAATATTTTACTTTAATGAAATTTTGATGAGAAAGCTAAAACAAAACATGACACCTGAGTAAACATTTTGTTTTATTCCCACTTTTTGAAGAAACTCAATAATTTCCAATAAAACTTGCTGAGAAAGAAATGCTATAGCCATATTAGATCTAATTATCTTGAAAAGATTCCAAATAAATCAAAATCTGGACTTGTTCCTCACCTGTAGATTAGAGTCTATATTCTTCAGGTTCTTTTGACATCAAGCTAATAAATAGTAGAATTTACGAGTACCTTAATGCCAAGAAATAAATAGAAACAAAAATTCCCACTGTCTTAGTTTCAAAGGCACTAGAATACACGAGAATAATAGCTTTCGTTTTAACCTGTGAATTGCTCCACTTTTTTTTTTAACATGTAGTTTTGATTCACTCAAGGGTGATTTACATCCATTATAAGGAAATGGGGTTTATATATATATTTTTAAGCATCTTAATGTCCATCATGAATGATGCTAAAAGCTTCAGAGGAAAGTGGTTAAAGTTGGTGACATTTAATCTCAAACTAATTCAATTTATCTAGTTGGCAATATATTAAGTTCTTGACTAAAAAGAACCTTCTACTTCTTGTAGAAGGAAGTTGAGGAAGGGGTCAGTGAATCATTCAACAAATATTTATAAAGCATCCCCAGGGAGCCAGACTTTGTTGTAAACTCTTGGAGTACTTAGAAACAGATCAGACCATCACATTGCTCATAGTATGCTATTTTTTTTAACGAGTTGAAATAAAGACTGGAATCTTAAGTTGACCCTTGAATTGGAAGGCAGCATGGTAGAGATTATCCATATCCTAAAGGAGCTGGTCCTCACCAGTCTACTACAGATGGATTAGTCTTTTACACTTTCTGCAGACTTTGTCTTTGCCTAAATGAAGCCAAAATCTATAAAAGGGTATAATGGAACAGTCTGTGTTTTGATTGAATTATTGGATCAATTTACTAAAGCTTTTTAAGTATAAATCTTTATAACGGGTTGAACTTTCATGTGGTCTTCTTGGCTGCTGTTGTATTACTTCATAACATCACCTCAACTACGTGGTGTAATGTATTGAGAAGTGACCCTGGAGCTAGCAAGACATACTGGCCAGGACCCTGGATAATTCATTTAAAGGCTTACTTAAAGTGAGCTACTCTTTGCAGAGAAGGTTTCAATCTAGGGAGATTCCTTAAGTTTGTGTTTCCTATATTATTTAAAGGAGAGGTCCATGTCTTACCTATTTCAGCTTATTCTGGCTTTGTTCAGTTTTGGCAGAAAACAGTGAGTCACAATAATTTGCTGAGTATCTAGGCATGACTAACATTGTGCTTGGGGCTCTGAGAAATATATAAGGATCACATAAGGCCAATCTACTCCCCCCATCTCCTTCCTTTCCCTACCCAAGAGCGAATAATGGTAGAAAATCCAACTGGAGTTCAGTATTTCAAGAAGCAATGTAGAATAGTGAAAAGCATGTCAAATTTTATATTGAAAGGATGTGTATTTGAATCCTATCTCTTCTCACATGTGGTGCTCTGTCAGTTGCTCTTTGTGACAAGCTATTTGTCACTTTCCTCATCTAGGAAATAGAAGAGCTATAACAGGAGATGCCTAAGGCCATTCTCAGCTTATAATCTTTATATCTGTGATTTGGTGATTTTATCTACCAGCTTTGATAAAGGAAGTGTATAGGCATCAGTGACTTGATTCTCTGTAGGTAGTATTAACACCAGCCTTTTGTGTTTAAGCAGTGCAATATGATGCATTATTTTGCAAAGAGGTCCTAGAGATTGTTGAATCACTTTCCTTTAAATTTACAGTACACAACTTTATAATTCCTTTTACAAATACCTTAAATATCATATGATTTAGAACTTGCCTCTTTTAGGCCAGTGTTTTAGACATTATGCTTTTGATATAGGATTTAGAATGGAAATTTTACACCTAAATAACTATCTATAATGCAATCAAAGAAAATTTAAAACAAGGCCTATCACTTCAAAGTATCATCATGTCAAGAGAGACTGAAAATCCATGTCGTAGAGCTTGAATGATCTCCAGAATTCCATAAATGTAAAAATAAATGAATGAAAACCATCCATGTAATGCTGTGTTCCAAGCACTGATCTAAATGCTAAAATAGAAAATGAAGACAGTCCTTGTCCTCAAGGAGCTTACATCCTAGTTGTGAGAATGAGTACATACAGATAAGTGGTAGTCTGGGAAAGGTGGTTTGGTCTGGGAAGTTGCAAAGAGGATGAATAAAACAATAGGGCATTGATCAGTCCAACAATCAGTCCATTGATGCTGAGGTACATTACATGAAAAAGGACTGTGCTTCCCAAGGTCAGGGACATTCCACATCCTGGGACAGTAGGGCAAAAAGTGAAGCCAACTGAGTATGGTCTTTCCCTCAACAACTCCTAAATCTTTCATAAAGTAGTTTCCTCAAGGCAGTTAAGCTATTTTCTTAGTCCCCTTTCATAGAGAACAACAAAGAACAGCCTTAGCAATAATAATAAAATAAAAACAATACCAACATTTATATGGCACTTCAAGGTTTGCAAAGAACTTCTCACTTGTGATCTCATTTGATTCTCACCATAGCTATGGAAGGTAGGAGCTATTATCATTCTCATTTCCCAGATTCAGATACTGAAGCTAAGAAAGCTTAAGTGACTTGTCCAGGGTCACATAGTTAAATAAGCATCTAATAAAGAATTTGAGCTCAGGACTAATTGACTCCAAATATGCATTTTATCCACTGCACCACTTATTTGTTGAGGGTCTACTGATTCTTAATTTTGAAATTGTTCCCCAAATACACAGGTAGCTGAGTATCACTAAATCTTATAAAAATAAAAATTAGATTATTCTTTCATTATCTTAAAACAAGATAAGAAGAATTATGATGTATTGGAAAAGACACTGCATTGAGAGTCATAAATATTGAGTTCAAGTCCCATACTTTACCGCTGTGTGAACTTGGGCAATTTAGTTAATCTACTTGAGCATTATTTTCTCTGTCTGTAAAAGTGGAATAAAATATTAGCATTTTGTACTTAACAGAGTTATTGTAGAGTTAATTAGGCAATGCATGTAAAATATGATTATATGTAAATAGTCTGATAATAAAATGCTTTATGGAATGTATAATCTCTTCAGTTGAACCTGTTCTCAAGAATTTCCATTCTTCATTAAAAATGAAGTTGTTGACATGCCTTTTAGAGAAAGAAAAAAAGTAGGATGGTTCAGTGAAAGAGTGCTGAACTTGGAGTCAGAGGACCTGGGTTCAAATCCTGGCTCTTCTATTACTAACTGTATGACTTTAGGCAAGTCACTTAACCTCTCAAGCTCTTCATTTCTTCACCGTCAAAATTAATACATTGCACTTGATGACTCATAATCTTTTAAAGTTAATGGAGCTCCACTATGGCTCTAACATAATCTAAACACTCCACCCTTTAAAGAAAAAAAACAATTAAATAAAATAATTAAATGAATTAATTTGTCCTCCCTTATTTCTGTGTCTATTCATCCTTCATTGCCAAAGAAGACCATGCCATCAGAGAAATAATGACATGACTTGCACTTGACTTTGTTTTAATTGAGGGAGGTCTGTGCAGGTCACCAGCCTCACTTCTCACCAGCCTCAAAGCCATCTGAATCCAGTGACCAGATATTCATCAGGATGACTGGAGGTGACCCAGGATGAGGCAATTGGGGTTAATTGACTTGCCTAAGGTCACACAGCTAGTAAGTGTCAAGTGTCTGACATGAGATTTGAACTCAGGTTCTTCTGACTCCTGCACTGGTGCTCTATCCACTGCACCACCTATCTGCCCTAGATACTTGTTGACTGAATTAGCATCATTCTCATTTTGGTACCTTTCCTATTAAGTCTTTGAAAAGGCAGTAACCCAGACCAATATGACCACAGATTACCCTTTCTTAGAAATCACAGGAGAGTTTATTTGGACAGAAACTTAATTGGCCTTAAGAAACTTAAACGAACAGAGAGATTCTATATATTTGAAAGGTGACATTTTCCCCCCCACTGACCTCTTCAGTTGATCAAGTATAAAAGTTTATTTGAAATTGCATAGATGAAGACCGGATCTGAAAGACTCCCAAAGGATTAGGTTGAGGACGGTTATCATTATCATTGCCCCCAATAGTTAACTTCTGGTCATCAGGTTGGTGGTCTTTAGTGCCCAAAGCTGCCTCCCTGCTGCTCTCATCTAAGATGATGTTAAACATTGTTTTTAAATATTATTCATTCAAAACCAAAAAAAGAAATGTGAGTATCCTTTTAAAAACAACTTGAATTTTTTACTTGCTAGGTAAAACAATTTAAACATAGACAGTCTATTTTTAACGGGAGAGTACCAAAGTATTTATTCACTGCAGGTTGGAACAATCTACAAGTTCACTCACTGAGCTGTTATCTGAACGACAAAGCATTAAGCCATAATGAGGAAATATCAGGCACGGTCTGTTAGCAGAGCAATAGAGTCTCTCCAGAAAGAGCTTTAGCCAAGAAAGGCAAGACAAGCACACTGGAATCTACTGAAATGTTGTTGTTAAGGAAACTTTTCAAATTAAGACTGCAACTGAGAGAGAAATAAACTCATTATGAAGACAACACTTACAAATGTTTCACGTAAAAGTTCCAGGTTTGTTTTCATAGCTCTTCCTTTGACAAATTCAAGAAGCTTACTGACAATTCTCTATCTCTTTATCTTCAAAGCCATTTTCATTAATTATCAACAATCATAGGATGCCCCAGTAATATCTGCACTTGTAATTCTATGGCATCATTACCAGCCAAGAACCACCCTGTACCCACACTTCTCTTCCCCACTTAAAAACACCACCTTGGCTTGATGTTTTGGTCCTCTTAGAGTCCGATCATTAAAACTGGGCATTTCTACTAAGAATCCCCTCCCTATGCCCACAAGAGAACCCCTCTTACCATATATTCCATGTTGGCAGCAGGTGGAAACACCTTGCCCCGAATTTGGTTGTGATAATCGAGGATGGCAATCATGTCATTCTGCGAGATGTAGCGCTTCCTCCTGGCTTTGGGGATATCCGCTGAGTCCAGATGTGCTTTTAGTGCGGCTTCAGTATCAGTGAAGTTATTGGTTGGCGAGGATGAGTCAGTGGCGTTGAGTAAGACGACTGCACTTGTTTCACAGAGAAGGGAAAACAAGAGCACACCACTGACAGCAGAGATTGCTATCATCTTGGGATGGAGGAGGGGAGAAGCCACTGGGTTTACTCTGCTTTGGAACAGGAAGGCAGAGTTAGGGTCAATCTAGAAAGGGCAAATTTTTTAAAAATGTGCCGCAGTGTATGATTTTACACACCAATGTCTCCTCTGAGAGCTTTCCTTGACTTGTTTATATTCTGAAGTCCAAAAGACTTTTTTCAAATCAATGTTATGAGAAAGCCTGTATTACTGCCCATGTTGCTTTAATGGATGAAGAAGACCTAAGATGAACTCTCCAGAGATGGAGATGAATAAAATAGCATATCACAAGCCCTAACCCTTAGATGTGTTGCTAACCATTTGCTCACGGCGTCTGAACATATTACACATGCCCCCAAGTGGGCACTTGGTTGTAAGTGGGCAGTCTGTAAGGAACTCAACCTCATCTAGACATTGAGGAGAAGAAATACATCTCAGGAAACAGCTTCTGCTCCCTGCAGTAAATGTATGGATGCTGTGTCACAGACACACGCACAGAGAGTGACAAAATATATACAAAAGTTATAACTCTACCTCAATTTCATTCAAGAAAAACAAATGTGAGTTACTTTAGTATAAATGCATGCAAACAGACCCATTCAGCTAAATGGCTTACCTCTGAACAATGCCAAAATGAATATATTGTCCTTCCAATTTTTTAAAAAAGTTCTTTGCTATGTTGTGGCATAAACCCTTGTAAGGAGGAGTGTGTCTTATTATAAACCGTCTAAGAGCAAAAACTCTTGGTAGTTTTGACGCGGCTGGCCCCGGGAGCTGCTCACAGCTTTTATATGCCACAGGCTGCATAGTAGAGAAAGGGCAGGCTTTCGAAGGGTCTCTCCCGAGCCAAACTGAAAGAGGAGGGGCTTTTGGAAAGAAAACACACTGATTGGGTGGCGACCTTTTTCATGTGGGTGGTGAGGAAATGAAGTCACACCCACAGCTTGCAAAGTGCAAACTCTAAAAGAGGAGCCCCTTTTCCGACAGGGCTTCCCACCTTTTCTGTGGCTGGCTCACGGAACACTGGTTCCCGAGCACAAAGAGGACGGCTCTTGAGAGGCGTTAGCTTTAGAGGAGGAAATGCAGCTGCTTGGGTAGCAAGCAGAATGTGTTACAGAGGCAATGAATGACCTGCGAGCTGAATCAGGGGAGTCTAGTGAATGGTATGTCCAGGTGTATTGGGAAGGGGGGAAAGAACATTCAGAAGAAAAAAAAAAGGAAAGAGGCGTAGTGGCAGATAAGCAGAGATGCTTAAGTGACTGCTGCGGGTCTGGCAATGACTCTGTCTCTTTCTGTCTCTGTCTTTTTTCTTTCTCTCTCTCTGTCTCTGTCTCTCTCCGTGTCTCTCTTTCTCTGTCTTTCTCTCTCCTATCCTCCCCTCTATTTGCCTGCCTGTCCATCGATCTACCTCTGTGTGTGTTTCTCTGTATTTCTATCTTTTCCTCTGTCTCTCTGTCTCTCACTCTGTGCCTAACTCCCTTTTTCCCACATACATTTTTTTCTTCAGCCTCCTCCTTACTTCCCACCCCCCCACACACACCAATACACACGTTCCCACCAAACAAGCAATACGTCTCTTCTGCCCTCCCCATGCACACCTCTGCCTAAAGAAAGGATACATGGATCATAATGCAGCATTAAAGTCCGGTACCTGACTAATTTTGAGACACTCAAGAATCAGCATGACAGAATGAAGAACAGCCAGACAAACATCTGTTTCGGGTTTAGAAGCCTATAGCTGAAATTATTTAAAGCAGAGAATGGCTCAGCCACTGGAGCAGCAGAGTGGAGGGCACAGTACACAGGCTAGGAGGAATCCAACAGCAGCAGTGGTGGCCAGCAGCCAGAAGTCCCATATTAGGAGGATGCACATTGGAACTTATTCAGGGTCAGGCTGGGAGAGAACCAGGAATAGGAATTCTGGAGCAATCTGTAAGGAGTGGATCCGCAAAAATGCAGCCAATGTATGTTATGATGTCACCAACAAAATATAGTCTAATGCAGTGGCTGGAAAAAGGAATCCGGGAAACGGGTACTATTTGCAAGTTTATAAACTGACTTAAGATACACTATCATACATCCAGTTTGCTGATGCAACGATCTTCACTACATTTCAATTGCAGAATATCTGAATCTATGTTCATAAGGAATAATGACCATACTGCTAGAGATAAGGAGGAAAAGGAGCTGATTTCCAGTCGTACCGCCATCCCTATGTTTGACACAAGCCACACCCTCTTAATTCATCATTATTTCCTGTGAAGGAAAAAAAAAAGTATATACGCAATATATGGAACATAAGAAATGCTTTTAAACATTCATTGGTTAATTGACAAAATACCACTAAAATACTTTAAATCAAAGGCAGTAAAAATATTTTAAAAATCATCTTTTATAGGGTTAAAAAGTTAAGGGAAGTATGAACAAAGTTATTTCTTATATTTTTAAGCTAATTCTAAAGCCTTCCTCTTTAGCATCATTGTAGCTATGAGACGGTCCTAGGTTCTCCAAGTTTTTGCCAGTGGAATAAAAGTTCTTGGAGGACCTACGTGTGCTTAGCAGTTGAGTCAGAGGTTCAGCAGATTCTGCCCAGGACTAGGGAAGAGGCAGGGAATGAAGGCTTTGAAGAATGGGGAGCAGCCTATTTTAATTAGGAGTCCTCTAATCCCTCTTGTAATATTGAGCCTTGTTTTTGTTTTGGCCTCTTGGATATAAGCATTCCACACATACTTTGGTACTACCTGGCCTAGCTTTTCTATTTACGCCCGTTCTCTTAACTTGGACCTGACTTTCTCAGTGCCTGGTGGAATTATCTTCGCCACCACTCTGGAATTTGCCTAATCTTAGGCATATATTTGCCCTGCCCCCCATAAGATGCTACATTACCAAGCTGAAAAGATTTTGAGTATTGGCCTAGCAACAAACTTTATACTGGAGGATAGCTAAATCAGAAGTTCATCACCAGAAAGATGACCATCAGCTATTAAATAATAATATTCACATAATCATTCAAAGTTTAAAAAATATATGCATGTAAATTGTCTCCTGTGATCCTGATAACAACTCTGAGGGGTAGGTACTATTATTATACCCTTTTTTTACAGATGAGGAAACTGAGGCACAGAGAAGTTAAGTAATTGGCCCTGGGTCACAGACATTGTAAGTGACTGATGCAGGATTTGAACTCAGGTCTTCCTGACTCCAAATCCTGTACTTTATACACTATCATCTGGATGCTGAGGCTCACAGCTTTGATTTCTCTGGGATCTCATAACTAATCTGTGTTTTAGCTGTTACTCAATCCCAGGTGTTCTTGACTCCAGCTCTAGCACTCTATATATTACGCCAAATTCTACCTCTGATGCTCACTACCTATGTGATGTTACCTATGTGATTGACAGTCAATCAATCAACATTCATTAAACACTCACTATGTGCCAGGTATTACGCTGGACACCATTAAGTACTGGACAAGTCACTTAATCCCCCTAACTTTCCATATCTCTAAGAAATGGGGATTAAGCTAGATAGCCTTTGGTGTCTTTGAGGTTGCACACTAGGCAGAATACTGGACTTGGTCAGGAAGACTTCAGTTCAGATCCAGCCTCAAATACTCATTAAATAGCTTCATCGAATAAAGTAAGTCATTTAATCTCTGTCTTCTTCATTTTCCTCATCGGTAAAATTGAGACAAAAATAGTACCTACTTCCCAGGGCTATTGTGAGGATCAAATATAATAACATTCATCACGCACTTAGCAGAGCTACATAAATACCAGCTATATAAATGCCAACTTCGCCTGCGCCCAAACTGATGCTCTGCATAAAGGAAGTTCTTTAAAAATGATCAGAAATTAATTAAATTAAGACAGCTCATACATATGTATTGCTAATGTACTTTTGCTTAATATGAAGATCTTTCCCACCCATAAATAGACCCATGTGACCTGCTTAAATTTCAAGGAAGCCTAAGTCACAAGTGGTAGGAGGCACTTACTGAATGGATAGAACAGGAAGGGTGGAGCAGAGCTGAGAAGAAGTAAGTGAGAGCAGTTAGGGTGGAGAAGGGGACACAGGCAAGTAAACTACTAGGGTTGTTTGCTTGTGGGAAGGCCCCAGCACGGGGGAAGGGGAAATACTTGGGAATGCCTTTGCTCCCTGCAGTGCCAATATGTATTGACTTCTTAGTTAATATGGCAAATTTGGCTTTCTGGTGTTGGGGTTCAGCTTTCTGGTGTCTGAATAAATGTTTTTCTTCTGCCTTCTACATGGAGAGTCTGTTATACTTTGTGATTCAGAACTGCACCAGCATATACACAGCCCTGTTGGTGCTGCAGATATTGCCTTGGCATTACAACATGTAATACAATAAGCTAAAAACCAGGGCCTCTACCTCCTGCGTCTATATGTTGTGCTGTCTAGGCACACATGCAAACTACTCTGGGCTATTCCCTTTCTCAGTCTGTGTAATCTACAGAATACCACAGTCAGGTCTCCCAAGAATCAACCAGCTCTGTTTCCAGTCTCTGTCTCTATCAATCATGTTAGATATGGCAGCTCTGGGCTTAGAGTTGGAAGCCATTCTGTGGCTTTGTGTAACTACTTTAAGCTGTTCTTTGTCTCTGTGCCTCCATTCAGTTCTCTTTCCCCACCACTTGGATGCACTTTCCCTACTCTAATGGACCTTCACATTCAGTAGGGAATGCAAACCATGGTGCCCAGAGAAGTATTCGGAGATAGGGACAAATAAAACAAAGATGGAAGCACAAGACAGGAAGAGATGATTTCTTGTCAGGCTGAATAAGGAAACGCTTCATAGAAGAGGTTGCTTTTGATCCGGGAACTAAAGCATGAGTAGAGTTTCAATAAATGCAGATGAGCTGGGGGTGGGATGAGGAATGACAGGAGTTAGGAAGCAAAGAGAGGCCCTAATTAATTCCTGGGATGTATTGAGGAAATAGTGACTATCAGCCTCATGCTACTGGCTTGAAGCATCCATAGTTTCTGGCTACTTGTAGGTCTGTGTCAGAGAAATCTATAGAGCTCCATAGATGCAACCTGGGTACAGAGGAAACAGCCTTCCTTCTTCTGTCCCAGCCATAGTAATGCCTATAGGTTACCTGATACTCCCACTGAACATAAGGGCAGCTAGATGGCATAGTAGATAGAGTGCATTGCCCAGAATCTAGAAGACTTTCTTCCTGAGTTCAGATCCAGGCTCAGACACCTATTAATGACCCTGGGTAAATTACTTAACCTCTCTTTGCCTCAGTTTCCTCATCTGTAAAATAAGTTGGAGAAAGAAATGACAAACCAATCTAGTATCTTTGCCAAGAGAACCCTGAATGAGGTCACGAAGTGTCATAAGTGAATGAAAAACAACTCAACAGCAACAAAAAAAGGAAAATTACCTCAAAACTGATTATTCATACGAGTCCTCAGTGTACTTTTGCTAGGGAGTTTTTGCAGTGGTTTCACTGAGAGGGAATGGAATTAGTGAGCTCATGAGCCTTTTGGTAATCAGTTTTACCTCAAGGGTTTCAGTTAAAATGTGTCCCTTTGAAAAGGAGTCAACCACAAGTAGCTGCAAAGTTAATTTTCCTCAGTGAGTGACTGAGAGAATTTTTAAAAGTGCCCGATTCATTTCAGAGCTCTTAATATAATGTTTAAGATCTTAGAATTTAATCAGTCAATCAACAAATATTTATTACGTCCATATTACATTCCAGGTATTGTACAAGGTGCTAGGGATGGAAAGATAAAAACTGAAATAGTGCTTCCTCTTAAGTAGCTTCAATTAAGGAAAACAAAGTGTACATATAGAAGTATAGTCAGAGGAGACATAAAATAAACACAAAGTAATTTGGGGGATTGTTGAGGTTGCTGGATTGCTCAGCAGATAAAGCACTGGGCCTAATCAGGAAGGCCTGAGTTCAAATGTAACCTTAGACACTCACTAGCGCTGTGACCCTGAGCAAGTTATTTAATTGCCTCAATCCACTGGAGAAGGAAATGGCAAGCCAGTGCAGTAGCTTTGCTAAGAAAATTCCATATGGGATCGTGAAGAGTCAGACATGAATGAAGAGCAACAAATTGTGAGGGGAGAGACATTCGAAGCTGGGTGATCAGGACAGACTCCCTCTAGAAAGTGGCGCTTGGACTTGGTTTGGAAAGAGATTACAGATTCTAAAAGGTAGAAGGAGGCGTTGCAGACTGGGGCAATATACATGGTGCAAAGACGGGGCATCTATGAGGATCAGTACAGTCCCAGTTTAACTGAACCTCAAAGTGTGAGAAGGGAAGTGTATGCAATAAGGTGTCAAGGTGGGTTGGGGCAAGTCATGTGAAGCATTTTCAATGCCAAATTGGAGTTTCTTTGATCTTGTAAGTAATTGGGAAATATTGGTTTATTGAGTAGAGGAGTGACTTGTATGTTGGGTAAATTTCTTTGGCAAGGTGAGGAGGATCCACTGAGAAGGTGACTTACTAGAGGAAGGAAGACCAACTAGGAGGCCATTTCAATAGCCCAGGTGAGAAGGGACCATAGAGTCTTTCCTCAGCACTTTCAAGCTACCACCCTGGTTCAATTTTCTTATTTTACTCTTATGGACACTGAAGGCTGGGAAGGTGAAGTAACTTGTCCAGTGTCAGACAATAGATAAGTAACAGAGGCAGATTTCAAACCAAGGTACTCTGAATTCAAACTCAAGGGTCTTGTTACTAGACCAAATTGATTTTTGTCAGTGAACGAAATAGGAGTTTACTTCCAATTTTACTCCAATTGATAAATCAGGTCAGAGAAAATCTAGGACAGAGGTGGGGAACCTGTAGCCTTGAGACTGCATGTGACCCTCTAGGTGCTTGGGTGTGGCCTTTTAACTGAGTCCAGGTTTTACAGAACAAATCCTTTTATTGAAGGCCACATGTGACCCTAGGGATGCAGGTTCCCCAGCCCTGATCTAGATGCCTCACCTCAAGCATCCCTGAGAGGTGGGGTAAACTTCTCTAATATTATTGCCATTCCAGTGAGTTCTCCACAGCATAAATTTACAGTTATTAGTGTACCTGTTCCACTTAATCAAATAACACGTACTAGCTTTTATAAAAGTATATTTACTGAGAAGATACAGCAAGAACAGAAGTATAAGGAATTATGCCAAACCAAGGCACACATTTCCCATACCACCTTGATCCCTGAGGAGAATGGGATCAAACTTAAAGGCACCAAGCCTAATGGATGAAATCATTCCAGAAAACAAGATTGCAGGTGTTGGGTCCATTCTACTGATAAGCTGGGTCACATGGGTTGTTCCTCCTTGCTATGTAAACTTTGTCCTGGATTCTGGGGCTCTCCTAACCTTTTGATGCTCACAAAGTTGGTGCTTAATCCCTTCCATCCCCTATATACCTTTACTTAAGGGCAGGAGAAATGAATGTGAAGAACCCTGTAATATAGGCCTATGTTCAGGGGGCACATGCTAGCCTGGGTGTGAAGGTCCTGAGGCTTCTCCTCAACCAGAGGCTCATAGCATGCGTGCTTTACGCAAACAATCTAGTAAGGATACAGAGAGTGAGTCAAGTCCATGGGAATTTTTTACCTGCCTCTCAGTTCAGGTACAACAGACCATACTAAAGCTCCCTCTTCACCAAAGGTGAGAAGACCTAAAACCATCAGAAAACCTGTGTGTGTTCTGAGTTAGGAAGCAGAGTCATTTCGTGCCATGCCATCATGACTTTCTAGCAGTCAATTCCTCAGCTTTTTCTGCTTGAGCTAGCAACAGGCAGAGCCCTGCACATGCTTCAGAGATGGAGTGCCATTGGTTAGTTCCCCTGTTAAAAATGCATATTAAGTGCTGTACAAGTTTTAAATATCTTTACAAATGCATGTTGTTGTTGTTGTTGTTTTTTATCGAACTTTTAACATTTATTTTCACACAATTTTGGGTTACAAATTTTCTCCCCTTTTATCCCCTCCCCCCCCAAACCCAAGCATTCTAGTTGCCCCTGTGACCAATCTGCTCTCTCCTCTATCCTCCCTCCCTGCCCTTGTCTCCATCTTCTCTTTTGTCCTGTAGGGCCAGATAGCTTTCTTTACCCCTTAACCTGTATTTCTTATTTCCCAGTGGTAAGAACATTACATTTGATCCTAACACTTTGAGTTCCAACTTCTTTAGCTCCCTCCCTCTCCACCCCTTCCCCTTGGAAGACAGGCAATTCAATATAGGCCATATCTGTTTAGTTTTGCAAATGATTTCCATACTAGTTGTGTTGTATAGGACTAACTATATTTCCCTCCATCCTATCCTGTCCCCCATTACTTCTATTCTCTTATGATCCTTTCCCTCCCCATGAGTGTCAACCTCGGATTGCATTCTCCTCCCCATGCCCTCCCCTCCATCCTCCCCCCCACCCTGCTTGTGCCCCTGTCCCCCACTCTCCTGTATTATGAGATAGGTTTTCCTATCAAAATGAGTGTGCATTTTATTCTTTCCTTTAGTGGAATGTGATGAGAGTAGACCTCATGTTTTTCTCTTGCCTCCCCTCTTTATCCCTCCACTAATAAGTCTTTTGCTTGCCTCTTTTATGAGAGATAATTTGCCCCATTCAACTTCTCCCTTTCTCCTCCCAATATTTCTCTCTCACTGCTTGATTTCATTTTTTTTTTAAGATATGATCCCATTCACTCTGTGCACTCTGTCTCTATGTATGTGTGCGTGTGTGCATGTGTGTGTATGTACTCCCACCCAGTACCCAGATACTGAAATGTTTCAAGAGTTACAAATATTGTCTTTCCATGTAGGAATGTAAACAGTTCAACTTTAGTAAGTCCCTTATGACTTCTCTTTGCTGTTCACCTTTTCATGGTTCTCTTCATTCTTGTGTTAGAAAGTCAAATTTTGTTTTCAGCTCTGGTCTTTTCATCAAGAAAATTTGAAAATCCTCTATTTCATTGAAAGACCATTTTTTTCTCCTGAAGTATTATACTCAGTTTTGCTGGGTACGTGATTCTTGGCTTCAGTCCTAGTTCCTTTGACTTCTGGAATATCCTATTCCATTCCCCTCGATCCCTTAATGTAGAGGGTGCTAGATCTTGTGTTATCCTGATTGTATTTCCACAATACTTGAATTGTTTCTTTCTAGCTGCTTGCAATATTTTCTCCTTCACCTGGGAATTCTGGAATTTGGTCACAATGTTCCTAGGAGTTTCTCTTTTTGGATCTCTTTCATGCGGTGTTCTGCGGATTCCTTGAATATTTATTTTGCCCTCTGGTTCTAGAATCTCAGGGCAGTTTTCTTTGATAATTTCATGGAAGATGATGTCTAGGCTTTTCTTTTGATCATGGTCTTCAGGTAGTACCAGAATTTTTACATTGTCTCTCCTGATTCTATTTTCCAGGTCAGTTGTTTTTCCAATAAGATATTTCACATTATCTTCCATTTTTCGAATCTTCTCGCTCTGTTCTGTGATATCTGTCTTTCTCATAAAGTCCTTAGCATCCATCTGTACCATTCCAGTTTTGAAAGATCTATTTTCTTCAGTGAGCTTTTGAATCTCCTTTTCCATTTGGCTAATTCTGCTTTTGAAAGCATTCTTCTCCTCATTGGCCCCTTGCACCTCCCTTGCCAACTGAGTTAGGCTAGTTTTCAAGGTGTTAATTTCTTCAACATTTTTTTGGTTCTCCTTTAGCAGGGAGCTGATCTGCTTTTCATGCTTCTCTTTCATCCCTCTCATTTCTCTTCCCAGTTTTTCCTCCACCTCTCTAACCTGATTTTCAAAATTCTTTTTGAGCTCTTCCATGGCCTGAGCCCATTGGGTGGGCTGGGACACAGAATCCTCGATTTCTGTGTCTTTGCCTGATGGTAAGCATTGTTCTTCCTCATCAGAAAGGAAGGGAGGAAGTGTCTTTTCTCCGAGAAAGTACCCTTCAATAGTCTTATTTCTTTTCCCTTTTCTGGGCATTCTCCCCAGCCAGTGGCTTGACCTCTGAATATTCTCCTCACACTCACCTCACCTACTGATCCTCCCAGCCAGCGTTTGGGGACTGAGATTCAAATGCTGCTTCCCGCCTTAGGGCTTTTGGCGGGGGCAGGGCTGCTATTCAGTGTGAGAATTAAGTTCAGGTGGTCAGGTAGGGACAGGGCCGCCTCTCAGGCACAGTTCCCTCAGGGGGTTTATGCACAGACCTTCCACAATGGATCCAGGCTCCCACCCGTTTGGGGAGCCCCTGTCTGCAGCCGCCTCTCAGCTTCTATCTCCTGGGGGGGCCTGAGCCATGGGGGCACCCCACTCCCCTCTCGACCCGCCAAAGAGACTCTCTCACCGACCCTCATCACCTGTGGGTGGGGGGGCTTGTGCTGCCACTGGAGATCCCGTCTCCGTAGCCCGCTCAGATATTTTCCTCACAGTGTCGCGGCCGCTGCAGGGCTGCACTCAGCTCCCAGTCCCGGCGCCCAGTCTGCAGCGCGAAGGACCCCCCGCGAGAGGTTTGCAGGTCTCTCCGGAACAGAAATCTCCCTCACTCCAATATTCTGTGGCCTCTGGGTGCAGAATTCACCGTGAGTTGATCCCCTCTAGCCGTTCTGTGGGTTGTGGGTTCGGAGCTATGTGTATATGCGTCTTTCTACTCCGCCATCTTGGCTCCACCCCCCAAATGCATGTTGTTAATATAACCCTACCAAAATAAATTATTCACTATGTTTTGGCATAGGTATAATATTTAAATACTATAATGCAAGTTATATGAATGACTCCAAGTAATTGGGGATGGAACTATTAAAGAGCAGACAAATAATGAGGTTTTTCTTAAGACTTCCTCTTTAAAAGTTTATTCAGTTCTGTGTTTGGAGACAGAAGATCTGAGTTCTAATCCCAGTGTGCTAAAAGACTTTACCAGAGAAGGCAAAAATTCAGTTATTACTTTATACAGAAGAGATATAGATATCAGTTACAAAGAATATTGTCTATCTTTACATCTGTAAGAGGTTCTTTTTTAATATGAAAATTAGGTGGTTTCAATATGGTTAGGTACTGGAAAAACAGACCTGTTTAAACAAAGATGCATTCTTTTATGGCATTATTCCAACTCATCTGAATTTCAAAAGCATTTCTTTGAAGCACGAAACCCATTACCAGAACATACTAACATCCCAGAATGATAGAGATGGAAAAGACTTTAGAGGTTACCCAGTCCAACTCACTCATTTGTTGAAAATAGCAAAGTTAAATATCTTGCCAAAGTCACATAGTTCATTAGACCAAACATGGGAAGCTGCCAATCTGACTTACCAAACTACCAGGTAAAACGTTTAGTTCTAACTGGCATCTACAGATGGAAAACAAAATCCATAGAGTTTGCACCTTTTGGAAAAGGTGCAGATAGAACAATTTGGGTGATGTCAAGTGAACTCTAAGAAAATCAAAGGTGCTCCAGGTTGGCAGGGTAATGAACTATATAGTTAGCAGTAATATACACTCAGTTTTTGGTCTCATTGCTAGAAAAAAAGCAAAGTTCATTCCTAACTTCTGAAAATTAAATCATCTTTCCTTATATTCTTATAGAATGGGACTGGTGGAAAGAAAAAGTAAAGGGAAATGAACCAAACTCTTAGAATATTCAAATAAAGGATTCATATGAATATTTTGAAAATCACCAGAGGAATATACATTACTCTTTCTTCTTCCCAAAGAAATGGAAAACATTGAGAGTGAATTAGAAAGCTAGAATCTTATATTCTGTTATGTCTCCTTGCAACATTCTCAGACTAAGCCTCCAGTATGAATGATTCCTCCATATGGGTCTGGTCTCTTTCCCAGAACTTTGATGGTATCTAGATAAGGGGCTTGCATAACTAAGTGAAACTGTGAACTTTACTGTGCAGGGTTACCCAAGACAGACATAATGGAGAACTGTGACAAAAGGTGATCCACTGGAGAAGGAAATATCAAATCATTTTGGTATCTTTGCCAAGAAAATTCCATGGACAGTATTAAAATTATAAAAGGTATGGCACTAAAAGATGAGCCTCTCATGTTGGAAGGTGTCCAATATGTTACTGGGGAAGAGGAGAGGACAACTACAAGTAGTTACAGAAAGAATGAATCAGCTAGGCCAAAGCTGAAAGGATGCTCAGCTGCAGATTTGTCTGGTGATGAAAGGAAATTCTGATGCTGTAAAGATTAATACTGCATAGGACCCAGGAGTGTAAAAATACTAGAGAGAAACTTAAGTACTTCCACCACATAATGAGAAGATGAGACTCATTGGAAAAGACCCTGATGTTAGGAAAGAATGAAGGCAAAAGGAGAAGGGATGGCAGAGGATGAGATGAGTAGATAGTGTCATGGAAGAAATGAACATGAACCAGACAGACTTTTGAAGATAAAGGAAGAGAGAAAGGTATGGCTCCTATGATTCAGGCATCACAAAGAGTTGAACACAACTGAATGAACGAACAAAGAAGTTATATATATTCATTAGAATACCTGACTGCTCACTGTTCTCTAGGAACAGCCTAGAGATGAAAGTTCATACCCATTGATCAGTTGCTGGACTGTGTCAATGTTACCATTTTGGAAGAGGGAGAATGGACATTCTCAGCTGGATGCAGTGAAGTTCCTGGCATGTGGGTGTTCAAGTTAAGTAGGTAACACAAGTTCTGCAAGTGACAGGTTCCAAAAACAAGGATATCCCACAGTGTAACAGTTCCACTTCTAATTTATCAAAGACATTTTTATCTCAAATTTAAGAATGACTTTGAACTCGGCCAAGAAAAGGATGAAGCAGACATTAAACCAAATTCTCTCTCATTGTTTTCGCAAACAACTCTATGCCCAGGGTCTACACTTCTCAAGAGAATTTCTGGACTGATTTTACCTTTTTGTAACATCTCTCACATGCACTCCCTTCTCTCCTCTGATACTGCCACCACCCTGATACAGGCCATAATCATGTCATATCTGGAGAATTGCATTAGCATACTGGTTAGTCTAGCTACCACAGAACTTTTCCCACTTCAGTCTATTCTCCATTTTCTCAAAGTGATCGTCCTTAAAAAAGCAGGTGGGATGATGTCACACTCCCTACTCTAAAAATTCTGGTAGCTTCCAGGGTCATTCCAGGGTCAAATATAAAATCCTCTTTTTTTTATTCAAAGGCATTCATAACCTGTCCCCCCACACCCATTTCATGTCTCCTTACAACTTGCACCCTTCCCTCTCCTCCTCACTACCTCTCTAACAGTAACACTGAACATCTTGCTGATCCTTGAACAAAACACTGTATCATCAGAATGCAGACATTGTCACTGGCTATCCCCCATACCTGGCACTCTCTCCCACTTCATCCATGCCTCTTGCTTTCCTGACTTCTTTCAAGTTCCAGGTAGAATCCCACCTATAAGAAGCCATTCTTGCTCCCCCCTTAATCCTTTTGCCTTATTTCTACTCATTATTATCCAATTCATCCTGTACATGCCTTGTTTGTACCTACTTGTTTCCATGTTGTGTCCCTCGTTAGTCTGACTTCTTTAAGAGCACAGACTTTCTTTTATCTTCTCTTATTTTCCAAGTGCCAAATAGCAGGTGCTTAGTAAGTATTCATTTACTGACTGAGCACTTTTTAAATTTCCTGATCTATCACCTACAGTATAAATTACTCATAGTTTTTTTGTTGTGTGCAATTCATTTTTTTCCAGGTGATTGCTCTTCAATTGCAATTCAATTCAATTACTAGAAAACTCATTAATCTTGTTAACCCTAAGTCCTCTTTTATGAAGATTAAACATCCTCAGTTGTTTCCATTGATTTAACTCATTGATAAAAATTTTTGGTATCAGAGATGTGACATGTCTAGGGAATTACACAAGTGAACTTCTAAGTTGATAACAAATAATCATTGATTACCCTTTGGCCATGATCGTTCAACCTTCCCTGAGTTCCTATTGCATTTATTTCTGTGTAATTCTTTTTAAAAATAAGTTTTCATTGATTTTTTTTTACATCACTATAACCTTCCCTCATTTCCCCTTATTTTCCCTCCCCCTCCAGCCCCAACAGAGATCTATTTCATATGATAAATAGTATATTTTAAGACAAAGAAATAAAAAAGAAAAAATTATCATAGCTGATCAATATGGTAAAAAGTTCTGTAAAAATGTGCAATACCCTTATGACTATCTCACTTCTGAAAAGGGTTAAGGAGTGACTCCTTTTGTTTCTTCTTTCAAGTCTTGCTTATATTTTGACAACACTCACTTTTGATTTGTGTGCATGTCTGTTTTTGGGTTGTGATTTTTCTTTCCGCTTACATTGTTGTGATCATGGTACATATTGTTTTCTTGGCTCTGCTTACTTCATTTTTTTGTCAGTTCATGTAGCTCTTTCCTATATTATCTGTCTTAATAACATTTATAATTTCTTAAAGTAATGTTACTTCCTTGTTCCATGGTTTGTGTAGCAATTCCCCAATCAATTGGCATTGACTTTGTTTGAAATTCTTTTCTATTACAAAATGTGCTGTTTTAAATATTTTGTGATATATGGGAATTTTCTTTTTATCAGTCTCCTCCCTGGAATATAAGGCTACTAATGGAATCTCTGGATCAAAGGGCATAACCATTTAAGTCACTTTATTTGCATAATTCCAAACTGCTTTCCAAAATGGTTGAACTGATTCACAGCTCCATTAATAATACATTATCATTCCTATCTTCCCACAAGACCTTCAACACTTACTAGTTCCACCTTTTATCATCAGTCTGTCTTTTGTCAATTGGCAGTGTATGATGTAAAATCTCTGGACTGTTTGGATTTGTATGTCTCTTACTTTTAGCAACTTTAAAGCATTATTTCGAATGGTAGTTAATGGTTTGCAATACTTTTTAATGAATCATTCATATTTTTATCACAGTGGATTTTGGAGTATGTGTATATCTGTGTATATATACACAGACATACACAAACATATAGATGTATATATATACATATATAATGTACATTTGTCTATATATAGACATAGTTTTTTCAAAAAAATAGCTTCTAACTTTATTCTTCCTATAGGTTTTTTTGTCTTCAAGTTTATCAATTCTTCCTCAAATTTTAAATATTTCCTTTTTTGTGCTTATTTGTGGCTTCTTAATTTTAAAAAAAATGCATATTCTATTCATTCATTCTCCGTTTCTCTGTTTTCTTATTGTAAATCTGTAAGAATCTGCTCTTTACTGTGAAAACTCCATTAGTTGAATTCCAGAATATTGAAATGATGTTTCACAATTATCATTTTTTTATCTGATAACTATTATTTCAACTATTTGCACTTTGATGACTCATAATGTAGGATATCTCTGTTAAGTCTCCATTTGAGTCTTTCTTTCTCCTTTGTGCTCCCTGGACTGGTTGATATTTTTATTGTGCTGTAGTCTATAAAAGATACATTTACTACCTCTATATTTTGACAGTTGTTTTCAATATTTCTGTACCCTATTCATGATGAATTTTTGGAAAAACTCCATGTGGTGCCAAGAAACATGTAAATTCTTGACAGCCCCATTTAGAAGATGTTACAAGTCTTTTAGATCTAGTTTGCTATTGATTTGCTCCATTCTGTATTTCCCCATTTGTTTTATTTCTGTTAGACTTATCTAAAACTGAGAAATGGGCAATGAAATATCTTGCCTTGTCTTTGGTTTTTGGAGTTAAGCGTTTTTTTTTCCTTGTGAATTTATTTGTTAAGGCAATTCTAGCTTCTAAGTTTAATACTTATATTGATTTGTTGTCTATGGTTCATTTTAGCATAATACTATTTCTGCATTTTTCCTTTTTTGTTGTTATTGAGAATATTATTTACCACTGTCCTGGCCATAGCTAGCTCAAGGAGCTTTGATTTCCTTTCTCCTGTGGCAGGATGAGTGATGTTTCTAAGCATTAAATCCTTGCAGATTATACCCATCATAAGGTGCATATCTTCACTTACAAACCATCTCTCTTCCACCATAGAAATATTCATCATTGTTATCCACTCTCACCACTATAAAAAGATTCCCCTCTTTTATTTCTATACTTTTCCCTACTTTGCCTCTTTGCTCATTCTCCAGTAGGCTCTCTTCTTCCTGAAAGACAAGAGGATTTATCTTCCCTTTGTTGTCAATTTCTGACTTGATTAAAGTATATCACATATTCTTCTCTAGCTTCTCCCTCCCTTCTCGCCTATAATGCACCCTCTGTTTCTACAATTTTGTCCCACATCTATATTAATTCACTTGTAGGTGGGGTTTGTGAAGTTTATTCTATGATATTTCAGGCCTCTCCATAACCCCAGCATCATTACCACAAGCTTTTACCCTTGTCTCCTTATATACTTTTTTTTAAACAAAATATTTTAATAATCTCTGTTACTTTTAGAAATGGTAAGCAAAAGTAATATAATATTAAGGGAAAAGATATGTAATGCCAAGGCTCTAAATTCTATAAAAGTACATGACTTTCAAAATAATAACTTGTTCTCAAAAGGGCCTTTATTATCAGAACGGTTTCAGATCCCTGGCATTTTCAGTTCTCTGGAAGTGATCAGAAAAGCTACTGTTTTGGAATGAATGGGCCCTTTAGCAATCAGATTCTTGCATTGTTTGTTTGTTTTCATTTGAGTGGCAGAATATTTTAGTTTGTTTTGTGAAAGAAGTCAGAAGAATGGTAGACTTATGAACTTTAAAGTCTTTGTTTACAATTTGTACATGACAGAGAGCAACCAGTTATTGAATAATATGGAGAAGCCAGTCTCCACCTTTCTGTAAAGCTTGGTTATATATCTTTTGATCACTTGAAGACTACATTAGGAAATCAAAGACAAAAACAAGTGTTCTTAACCTTTTTTTTTTTTGTCATGAACCCCTTTGGAAGTCTAGTGAAACCTATAGATTCCTTCTCAGAATAATATTTTTAAAGGAATGATTTGAAATATGGAGCACCATAAAGGAAACTAGTTATATTGGAGTAGTTATCAATATATTAAAAGGATAAATTCACAGAAATGAAGACTAGAGAAACACAAATAAAGTAAATAAAGTATCTAACCAAAGGGTAAACACAAAATCATACCAATTAGAAAACTTCTTCCAGAAGGTTTTAGTTACTATTTCTCTTAGTCTCTTGGTTAAATTTCCATTATTCCCCTTATGCTGGCATTCATAAGTTTCACATTCTTTGCCCAATCTTTCTTCACAGTACCCCTATCTATGTCCCCTAAACTGTAGATACTGAGCACAAAGTGGTTCTACCTCCAGGAGTATGGGAAATCTATGGGAAAGATTAATGTGAGAATTATTTTTAAAAGCACAACTAGAAACCATTAAAAATAACTCATTTCTAAAAAAATTGATGTTTGCAAAGTGCTTTTGAACCGTGCAAAAATCCTATGGAGGCAAGTTAGTTATCATTGTACTCATTTGTCACATAAGGAAACTGAAACACAGAGAAGTTAAGTTATTTGCTGATAATTATATAACAATAGTTAGGTGGAATTTGAATTCAGATCTTCTGGACACCAAGTCCAACATTTTAGTCAGCATGTAGTGCTGCCTCTCTTAAAGGATTTATGGTTTCAGAAAGGTAAAAAAAGGGGAGAAGTTATCAGTTTGGGGTTCATTATTCCCCTTCTAGTCAACAGTCTAGTTTTATTCTATTTAATTGAATTATGAAATATATTGAATATTATTTACATTCAATAAATTTATTTTTTCTATAAATCATTTATATTTAGATAATATAGTATGTATTCTAGGTTACAATCCTGGGAGTCACTAAATTTTCTTACTAGTTAACCTATAAAACTATTCCCAATCACTCTTGTAAATTCCATTCCTTCATATCTTACCTATTAGGCATTACTTGGATGTCTTTTGGAAACCCCAACTCAGCATTCTTAACCTGAACTCACTTTCCCAAAATTTTGCATGTCCCAGGGCAATATGGTATATGGAAAGTTTGTTATAATGGAAAGAACTTTGGGAAATGGGGTCCAATTCTGCCACTGCTACTTGTATGACTGGTCAAGTCATTTCACCTCTGGACCTCATCTTACAAAATCCAGGGGCTGAACTTGATGACTACCAATACCCATTTGACCCTATTTGGTGGCTCATAGCCTTGAAGAAGGATAATCTTCTCTGCTTAGAAGATTTTATCTAATTAATTTTACTCCTAAAAAGAGAGCTTATTAAGAACTAGAGACGAGAATTACATAAATTTGGCAAGTACTGACATAGCCATCCATGAAACAAAACTTATTCTAATTGACTTAATTTCACACCAGAAAATGTTTTCCAATACAAAGAATGTGCAGCTCTTTTATATTTGATTAAATCTGCCTTCCTAAAACTGAGATCTCTTTTTAATTTTAGCTCCTTTCTCTGTTTTCAGTAGAAATACATACATTTATAGGTACATGTTTAATATTATTTATTCATTTCAGAATTTTTACAGTCTACAAAAACTTATGGCTTACATATGAATTGCTTTCTAACTGAATCAGCCTCATCCTTTACTGGTGCAGCTGATTTCTTGAACCATGGAAACAGTTTACACTTACATTTATTGAATTAAATATGATTAGCTTCCACTCAACCTTCTAGGCTTCAATATTCCTAGGATTTTCTCTTTTCAGATATCTTTCAGTGGATTCTTTCAATATTTATTTTACCCTCTGGTTTATGATAATTTCATGAAAGATGATGTCTAGGCTCTTTTTTTGATCATGGCTTTAAGGTAGTCCCATAATTTTTAAATTGTGTCTCCTGGATCTATTTTCCAGGTCAGTTGTTTTTCCAATGAGATATTTCACATTATCTTCTATTTTTTCATTCTTTTGATTTTGTTCTGTAATTTCTTGGTTTCTCACAAAGTCATTAGTTTCCATCTGCTCCATTCTAATTTTGAAAGAACTATTTTCTTCAGTGAGCTTTTGAACCTCCTTTTCCATTTAGTTAATTCTGCTTTTTAAAGCATTCTTCTCATCATTGGCTTTTTGGACCTCTTTTGCCATTTGAGTTAGCCTGTTTTTAAAGGTATTATTTTCTTCAGCATTTTTTGTGTCTCCTTTAGCAAGCTTTTGACCCATGTTTCATGATTTTCTTGCATCACTCTCATTTGTCTTCCCAATTTTTTCTCCACCTCTCTTACTTGATTTTCAAAATCCTTTTTGAGCTCTTCCATGGCCTGAGACCATTGCATATTTATTTTGAGGCTTGGGCTGCTGAAGGATTGACTTTTAGTTCTTCCTCTGATGGTACGCATTATTCTTCCTCATCTGAAAGGATGGAAGAAAATATCTGTTCACCAAGAAAATAGCCTTCTCTACTCTTATTTTTTTCCCCTTTTTTGGGCATTTTCCTAGTTAGTTACTTGACTTTTGAGTACTTTGTCAAGAGAAAGGTATACTCTGGGGACCTGTAAGTTCTCAGTTCCTCCAAGGTTTACTCCTCTTCTGGCCTGCACTCTGTTCTGTAAGCAAAATTCCCTCTCCAGAGCGTCCACCAGCCAATACTCCTCCTCACCCCAGGGACACCTCTCAGACCTGAGATTCTGATCAGCCATTCAATTCCCCCAAGGTCTTTAAGCTGAGGGTTCCAAAAATGGATGCTGACACTGCATTGGCTGCTGCAGTGGGGCCAGACCACCTTCCCTTCTCTCCCAGGTGAAAGAGCTTTCTCACTGACCTTTGAAGCTGTCTTTGGCATTTGTGGGTTGAGTAACCTGGGAACTGCTGCTGCCAGTGTTGCCCTGAGGCCTGCTCTAGGTGTCCTTGCCATGGTGCAGCAACCAAGGCCAGGTTTCACTCTGCTCCACACCCAGTGAGATAGACCTTTCCTGTCATCCTTCCAGGCTGTCTTGGGCTGAAAACCTCTTTCTCTCTGTCGTTGTGTGGCTTCTGCTGCTCTAGAATTTGTTTGGAGTCATTTTTACAGGTATTTTATGGGTTATGGGGGGAGCTCCTACAGGTCCATCTTTCTACTCTGCCATCTTGGCTCTGCAACGCCCCCCCCATTCTGGGTTTTAAAGATAACTTGGATTCCAATGAAAATTCAAGGTATTGGCTGTCTCTCTCAGCTTTGTGCTTAGCTACAGATTTGATAAATAGGCTTTTTATGCCTTCATCACAATCCTTAATACAAGATAGTAACAACATTCCAGGAGAGAAATCCGTCCAGAGAGATGTTAATTCATTAATCAACACTCAGTGTTCAGACATAAAGAACTGGAAAGGATATTGAAACATCTTATAAAATTCTCTGATTTTACAGATTAAAAAAATAGTTACCATTAATTTTAATCAACTTTCCCAAGGTCTTGCAACTAGTTTGGAAGAACTAGAATTAGAACTCAACATTTCTGACTTCAAGTCCCCTAGTTTTTCTGTATAAAAAAAACCTCTCTTTTCTTTTCTCAATGGAAGGTATTATGTGTTTGATTCTTGCTTTAATCATTAGTTTATTATAAAAACCTAAGGTTTACACATCATTAATATCAGTACCAATGGCAGAAACTTTTCAGTAGAATTCTCAAAGAGTTTGATTAAGTTAATAACTAATTGTTTGAATTAAGTTTATAAGTGTGTAACAGACTGAGACAGACACACCCACAAAGATTGAATGACACAGAGGCAAAGAGAGAGAAAGGGACAGAGAGAAAAAGAGTAGAATTAGGATATTTGTGTGTGAAGGAAATGGAGCAAGAAGCAGAGGAATATGTCAGAAGAGTTTTAGGTACAAAGTAGGATCCATTGTTTCCTCTTATCCTTTGGGGGAAAAAGAAATGGCAATGTTCTTAAATTTAAGTTACAGATCTTTGATTTCATCATTCATGTAAAAATATCCTTTCAAACCATTTTGGGTTTTTTTTGCATAGAAAAAAAGAATCAAAAAAAAAAAGAAATTCAAATTTTCATGTTTTAACTCATGGTCTTTAAAAGGCAGAGGGAGCTAGGTGGCACCATGGATAGAGTAGACTTGGAGTCAGGAAGATCTGAGTTTAAATTTAGCCTTAGAAACTCACTTGCCATGAGCATGACCATGAGCAAATCATTTAGCCACTTTCTGCCTTGGTTTCCTCAACTATAAAAGGGGGATCATAATGACACCAACTCTATAAGGTTGTTGTGAGGATCAGATGAGATAATATTTGTAGAGCACTTCATACAGACCCTGGCAACAGTAGGTGTCACATAAATGCTTGTTCCCTATTCCCCGTTTTAAAAGTGTGTTTAAGATTTCTGTTACAAACAAATTAAAAGACTGGTACAATTATGGTGAGAAATCAGCATTATTGATGGAGCTACACTTCCATTTTCTGTGTTGTTCTTAAACTTAAACTTGAACTCATCTGTCTGATAAGCCCCTCTGGTCACGTATAGTAACATCTAAGAAAATGTAGATCCTCACATGAGGCCAATCCTGATTTTTCTTAATGTAAACGGTTTTTGAAAGCATGCTATATATTTGAGCTCTTACAAATCAATGTCATAACATGTTTCTGAACTGAGCAATTAGAAGCATACAATAGGAATTTAATAGAATGCAAATGAACTATAATTAAAGTATGGATAAATTGTATATAATTAGAATTTATGTGTGTGTGTGTGTGTGTGTGTGTGTGCATGGAGAGAGAGAGAAAAAAGAGAGACAGAGAAAAAGACACACCCACAGAGAGAGAGAGAGAGAGAGAGAGAGAGAGAGAGAGGGAGAGAGAGAGAGAGAGATGGTACCTGAGCAATCTTGGAAGGACACAAAAAAGAAGATGGAGAAGAATTAACAAATACCAGTGACCTACACCCAATTTAATAAAGACTCTTGGAAAAATTACAAAAAGGTCATTTTGACCCACTATATATGTGGCTGACACAGAATCTTGGAAAAACAGCAAGAGGTTATCTAAATAGATAAGATTTTATAATATTTGGCTGGTTTTCTTCTTGACTTTAATGGAAAGAAGACAGCCAACAAAAAATTGGAAAGATCATTAATGGTACAGTGTTAGAAAATGGGTTGGGATTCCTCTTCATCCTACCCTTCAAAAAAGTTAAAAGAAAAAAAGACAGAATAAAATATTATATTCTTTAATTTGGAGAAAGTTTCCTTTGCTTTACATAGTCAGACATAAAGGATGATGATATTCTGAAGTCTTTGGACCAAGATCCATTAAGATTTATTTCAAATGCCACTATGGTCAAAAGCTGAGGTATGGAATCATCTATTAAGTAAAATAGATTATTACTATGTTTTCAGAGAGTGGGCAGTTCATACATCAATTTCTGTTTCTGAAACTGAAAGCAACTAGTTTATGCAATGTCCTAGACTTGGAGTCAGGGAGCTCTAAGTTCAAATTCAGCCTCAGACACTTAATAGTTCTACAACCCTGGGCTAATCACTTTATCTTTGTGTGCCTCAGCTGTAAAATAAAAATAATACAAGCACCTACCTCCCAGGGTTTGGGGGAGGATAAAGGAGAATTTAGTTAGAAAGTATTGTACAAATCTTAAAGCACTATGTAAATGTTAGTTATCATGAATAATCATAATAATAATAATTAAATAGGAAGACTTAGAAGGCTGAGTGGCATCCGAATTACCAGGAAAAGATTAGGATATCTTTTATCCTTAGGGGACTTTCAAGACCTGAACAATACCTTATTCGTTAGTCAATCAACAAATATTTAAGCATCTACTATGTGACATACATTGCGGGGGGAGGGGATAAGAAGGACGAAAAAATTAAACACCCCTGGCTCTTAAAAAGTTTTTTAAGTGAACTACCTTTAAGGATACTTTATCATGGAAGCCTTTCTACAATAGTAGAGTGGTACATGTAGGAACGAATAGAAGAATAAATCATTTTTGTTTGTCCTTCATTTTGAAGAGGACCATAACATCAGGGAAATGATGACATGACTTGCAGGTGACTTTGATTTGAGTGAGGGAGGGCTGTGCAAGGTCTCTAGCCTCACTTTCTTCGCCAGAGCCATCTGGATCCAGTGGCCAGATATTCATCAGGATGACTGGAGATGGCCCAGGATGCAATGGGAGACCCTGGCCCTTTTAGCCCTTTAGGCTAAGACCTTTTCAGGTATTCACTCAGAGTGAGGTAATGCCTATTCGGTAAATAGGTCTGTTTAAGAAGTGAGTCAAGGGATGGCACCAAAGTCAACTGCAAATTATGTCATTATTTCCCTGATGTCATATTCCTCTTCAAAAATGAAGGACAAATAAAACCTGTGAGCAAACCAAACTTCCCAGTGGAGACTCAGTTAGGTAACTCAGCTCGTCCTCTCCTTCTTTCTCTCCTCCTCTCCAAAGAAAGGTAAGTTTTGATGGTCAGAAGCTGTCCAGTTAACTTAGGGTTTACTGGCTAGATTTTTCTTTCCTGCTTTCTTTGTTTCTTTACTTCTTTCTTTCTTTTTTCTTTCTTTCTTCCTTTTTCTCTTCTGTGTTCTTTATTTTCCTTCCTTCCTTCCTTCCTTCTTTCCTTCCTTCCTTCCTTTCTTTTCTTTCACAAAATGTTAAACCCAGTTCACTCTGAAACTCATAGACTGGATCACAATAGGTCCCTATCCAACCTCCACTTATGGTTGTATTTTTGGCCCTCCTGGCTTAGAGTGAATGTCAATAGTAACGGTTTATTTTTGGAACAGCTACCCTGAGGGTCTTCACCTATCAGCTTGATTTTTTTTCTAATTAAAGGGGCCATCCCTTGAATCACTTCTTAAAGAGGTGTATCAATGAATGGACATTATCTCACTCTAATGGAGCACCTGAAAAGGTCTTAGCCTAAAAGAGCTAGGGTCTCCAGTTGCAACCTGGGCCATCTCCAGTCATCCAGATGACTTTAGGGGAGAAAATGCACAGCCCTCCCTCACTCAAATCAAGGGATAAGTCATTAGAAATCAGGTAAACAAAAAAGAATTGGAGATAAGGCAGATTTGATTCCTTGCATTGGAGGAAGACACTATAGTGTATTACATGTACTCTTTGTAAGCAAATATACATTGGATACAACATACATTAGATTCTAGAGAGTACATATAATAACTAGAACTTCCTGCCAAATAGAAAATTCCAGGAAAGTTTTTGGAAGGGGGTATGGGTCTTGTTCCTGGGACCAGGAACTGTTTTCTTCTGTCCTTGAGTGCTCTTTTTCAGCTTCCAGAGTTCTTGGTCAAAGGTATGGGTGGAGCCCTACTTGGCACTAGATGGAGGATAATTTTTTGTGTCCAGAATTTCTGTTGTCTGAGTCTTCTCCATTTCTCTCTCTCTGGGTCTCTTCCAATGGGTAGGAGTTTAAATGATGAAACTAGCCAACATTTATGGATACAAGTAACAGATTACTAGTTTTGTTTTTCCAAACCAAATTCCTTTTAGTCAACAAACCACTGGTGCTATTTTTGCCAGAACTGATGTAGGTGTTTACCTGTGTTGCCAAACATCAAGAGACAATTAGGGCAGGGAAAACAATGAAGTCAATGTCTTCCCTGGCATGAATGAGCATTTTCAACAGCTGGAAAGAAAATCCTTGCTTTGAATCAAGTATTTAGGCTTATGTGATAATCAGTCACCTAGCATTTATTAAGTGCCTACTACATGCCAGGAACTATGCAAAGTACTGGGTATACAAAGAAAGGCAAAAACAAACAAACCCAACAACAATCCAGTTCCTGCTCTCAAGAACCTGGCAACCTAAGTTGGGGGAAATAAAAGCAAACAATTAAGTATAAACAAGATACCTACAGTTTATATTGCATATGATCTTAAAGGGAAGACCCTAACGTTACGGAGGACTTGAAAAGATTTTTTTCTTCTCAAAAGCTGAAAATTTAGTTGAGATTTGAAGAAAGCCAGAGAAGCCAGGAGGCAGAAATGAATATGGAAATAATATTCCAGAGTGAGATAGCTACAAGAATAGTTGGGTATTCCAAGATGGAGAAGCCCCAAGCCTTGAGAGAAGTTCTAGGATAAAACAGCAGCAGAAATCTGGAAAGTCGAAAGCAGCAGGGTATGAACCAATCAGTTCTGTGACCATTATACTACATCTTTAAATGAAAATACAGGGGAAACGAGTCCAAAGCCGATAGTTTATGAACCATCTGAAAGTGTTCCAAGTAGTTCTAGAGAGTGCAGACAATAAGGAATACCTAGCCCACAAGGTTTCAAATATGATCTTTATCAACAAAACATCTTTTCCCAGGTCATATAAGTTTATATAATTATATTCCCATAAGACTCTGGGCTTCCATGGACTAGGTCCATCTTAGGGGTGGTTCCCAAATCATTATCCACCTAGATATGAGTTCTTGCTCATAAATTCCAGAATATAGTCAGGCTTCTCCCCTCAACTATGCTCCTGATTTTCTGGCCTTCAAAGTCATGCTTTTGCTCCTGGCTCATTCTGGAACTTCCCTCAGAGTCTGAGACTTTCTCACCTTGGAACATCCAACCATCACTAAGCCATTATCACCCTAGAATATTCTTCTACCAGATTTATCCCCTTCTCTGACTGGCAACTTTCTCCTAGGCCCTCCATAGAGTGATAGACCTGGTATCAGGAAGATCTGAGTTCAGTTCAGTCTCAGATATAAGCTATGTGATCTTGAGCAAGTCACTTAATCTTTGTCTGCCTCAGTATCCTCTATAAAATGGGTATAACAACAGTTCCTTCCTCCTAGGGTCATTATGAGGATTAAATGAGATAATATTTGTAGAGCGCTTTAAAGACCTTAAAGTGTCATATAAACATTAGCTATTATTGTCATTATTGTTGTTATCTCCCTTCCTAGCCCTGTTCCTGACTTTGAACTTCAAAACTAAGCTTCTAACCTGGTTACCTTAATTTTCCTCCTCTAATCCTATGGAAGAGATACAAATCTGGAGCGGCTGGATAGACAAAACCACCCCTTGACTCCAGGCTAAGTGTTTTATTCACTGAACCACCACTTTTCTCTCTCTGACTCTCAGTTGTCTCATCTGCAAAATTAGTATGGTGATTCTGCATTATAATATTCATGTGGTTATTAAGAGAAAACACATTGTAAGTATTCAATCACTGAATGCATGTAATATTATTATCATGAAAATATTTTCCCTTGACCATGGGAATGTTGCCATTATACTCTTCTTTATCCTGTTTCTTAACCGTGAGTATTCCAAAGGACTTGATGTCATGTGACCCCACTCACCTTCATGACTGTGCAGCAGTCTTTTCTTTTCTTCTAGGAATGGCTCTCTCACAAACTTTCCAAAGTGTCTTTTCAAAACCTTCCCTTGTCAACATTAATCTCTCTCTCTCTCTCTCTCTCTCTCTCTCTCTCTGTCTCTGTCTCTGTCTCTCTCTCTCCTTTACTGAGAAAATAGAGGCCATGAACATAGTGTATCTAACACATGTCACAGATAGAACTTTGTCTATACAAAGAAGCAAAATTTACAGCTGTCCCATCACTCCAAATCTGGATGCGCATCTGGAGACCCAAAGCATCCCATTTTTCTTCTCTAGGAAATAACAGTCTGAACAAATCTCTTTTGGCATATATGCTGTGCATGAGTTTTCTTTATGAATTTTTGATGCCAATTCTTGAGTAAACAACATAATTATTCATTTGAAGAGGAGTTTGCTGTCAATGAAGGGAATAATATAGATAGGAGAAATTGAGTAAGCTCCTCCTTATTTTTATATTTTTAACAATCAAAGAGTCCTTATTCCAATTATGAAAAAGAGTGGTCTTAACTTAAACCCTCCAAATTTCCCATGCTCTGCTACAGTGATGTCACTATTCCTTCATTATTTAGGCTGATATTCTCAGAAAAGCACTCCGACAGGCCCACTGCATTCTTCTGAAATCTAAAAATAGCCACTAGATCCTCATACCCTCTAAATGAGCCATAAATGTCTAACTGTCATAAATCTCTAAGTGTCTAAATGAGACACACTCCACATGTCCAGTTCTTATTTCTTTGGGAGGTTAGAACAAAGAGGATTTCAATATTCAATGAAGCTTACATTATGGACATAGAGAAGATATTATGGAATCCAGAGAGAATAGTCCAAAATTGGCTAACTTAACAAACCAATGTGACAATATTGGAGATTGTATGAAGGGAAGTAGTATGAAATAATAGAGTAAAATAAGGCAGAAAATACAGCTGATGCCAAATTGTTCTAGGGCCTTATATGCATATCTACAAAGTATTTTACAGTACTGTATAAGGGAAAATTCATTTCCTGATGCTTCAGTGTAATATGGCTATAACGTGGGGATCTTAAAGACTATTTTTGAACTGTATAAATAGTGGCATTTTCTACCAAGCTGAAAAACCTTGCTCTTGGTGACAGACAATGTCTGTTCTCTGAGGTACAGATAGGTAAATGAGGGGTATTTACATCACTACTAGGTAATCAATTATTTGACTGTAAAACCCATGAAACAATTAAAAGCACAAAATTCCCCTCGGCTTTGTGAAGCCACTTTTTGATTGAGAGTGGTCATAACAAAGTACTGGAAAATGATCAATAGGTTGCTAAGAATTACATGGTTCTCACAAATACCACTTTTATGTTGGTTGAATTTGGAAGGCCTTTTGGAGTTCTTCACAGATTTTCTCTGTCTTCATTTTTTTTTTTTTTGCAACAGATGCTAGTGTATGATAATATTATTAAATTTTGTAACTGGGAGCACTACAAAATTCTTTGTCCAATGACCAATGTGTTGACATATTACTAGAAAAAATGAATAAGATTAATATTTACCTTGCCACTATGAATGAAATCCAGTGACATAAGGACGTACCCGATAAGATTCCTAGAATTGTTAGATTCTTTTAATAGACAATAAAGGAGTTGGCCAGCTGGTTTCACAGTGTACTTAAAGGCAACGAGGACCTACTTTTTATTAATGCTTTGGCTTTCTCTCTTTATAGTGCTTGTACAAAACGTAAACAAAACCGGCACCATAAAGATAAATTAGACTTGCTGTATCAACATTCATTGCAGAGAATAAAGGCACCAAGCAATTCTATAAAATATGAAAAAAGGTGTTCCTGACCGTAGATCTGTGCATTTAAAGTGCAACCATTCTGGAATACAATTTGTTAGTATGCAAACCCAATGACTAAGTGTGAATGTCTTTTGACTCAGACACTCTGCTGCTAGGCATATAACTGAAGGAGGTCACTGCAAAAAAGAAAGGTTTTACATTCACTGAAATATTCTGGGAGAACTTTTTGTGGAAGCAAAAATACAGAAACAAAGTAGTTGTCCATCAGGTGGAATACATCTTAGCAAATTAAACAGGGAAATCTTTCCATGTAATGGTATCCACAAAGCAGACAGAGCTAGGAAAACGATATACACAAAAACTGCCTCAAAGTAAGCGTAAAGAACAATATCCACAAAATGATCAAAGCTGAATATTGCAAAAATGTAATGATGAAACTTGGCTTCAAAAAAAGAGAAATGGGAGAGTATCTCCCAAAATATGTTCATTGGTACTCAGTGATGACAGTTTAGAAGGAAGGATGGTGAAAAATATGGCTGAAGAATCAGAAGAAAAAAGTCAGCTTCATACTTGTACAAATATAACATACTTTTTTCAAAATTTGAATGGCAAAAAATTGGAAATGACAACAAGCAAACAATGCAAAACAAAGAAAGTAAAATCAATTTTACCCAGTCAAGAAGAAAATGTCTGGTTATTGATGATGGGTTATCTTCGAGGGTTCTATGTAGGTCTTTTAAAGTAAATATCCAAATTGACACCAAATATTCCAAAGACCTATTGAGGTTTAAAACTGGACTACGTAAGACATTATATAAAAGATTTTATTTCATAAAGGAAAGGATTGGTCATATAGTAAGTACAAGGGATAAGGACTGAGTGGTGAAGGCTGCATTGGTACCCACTGCATATTAAAAGATCTGAAAGAAGGCTTCCAGAATAGTGAGTGTCTTCTTTATGGAGGGTTTCTGAGAGGACATGGCCAAGGATTGCTCAGCCTGAGAAAGTATGTTTGGATTTTGATCTGACTTGTTAAAGGGAATTTTCACATTGATGAGATCATGGATTCAGTAAAGAAAGTGAATGGAAATTTACCTGCCACTGCCAAGCTTATTTTCCTCATACAGTGCTTTCATTGTTTTGCCCCTATTCATGGATGCCTATAATGGCTCCCTATTACCTCCTATTGCAAGCTGAAATTCCTCTGCTTAGTTTTCCAGACCCTCCACAGTCTCATTCTACCTTACCTATCCAACTCTACGACTCTCATGCCAGCACAGGCCTCCCACTTAAGTTAGGTCAATTTGCTCTGTGTAAGTGGATATTTCAGGCTCATTCTGTCCTGTTTGTCTTTGCTCATGCTGTGCTGTCTACCTGAAACATCCTCCTCACTTCCCCATCGTTTACAAACATCTAATACAGCCTTCAAAAACACCAACTCAAGTCTCGTCTTGTCCATGACATTTTCCCTGACAATGTCAAATGATATCCAGTCTTATTTTTCTCTGAATTCCCTCAGTACTTATCTATACTTACTTTAATAATTAATTTAATTTAATTTAATTTAGTGATTAATCCTGTATTATCTTGTATAGTCTATGATCACTCATAGGTTGTGTTAATTCAACAAACATTTATCAAATGTCTATTATATCCAAAACATGACAGATAGATAAAATGCATGTCTGGTCTCAAGGAATTTACAAAATACTAAGAGAGAAATGACAGAGAACATTCTAGTTCCATTAAAGAAATAAGTATTATGAAATTCCTCTGGGCAACCTGTCCGTCCAGCTCACCCTCAAAGGTTGGATCCTACAAACATTTCTACTTCAGATTCAAAGTACTCTGTGCGTACACACTTAAAACTAGTACATTACCTTTACATTGAGTCATTCAGGGGCCACGACTAGTTCAAGTCAAATGCCTTATATGAAGTGGAATGTAAGAGTAGTATCAATACATATTGCCCTTCTACCTGGTATACACTCTTCCACAAAGTATACGTACTGTTAATAAGAAGATGAGACGTACGTAGATATCATAAGTAGAATACACAGAAAGAATACAAGTGCCCAGAGTACACACCCAGAAGGGGAATTCAGTCCTCTAATGCTGAAGGATTGTAGATACCTTCACAGTGCTCCCATGGAACATAGTTTTGTATGAACTCTGCTAGACACTGATCCTCTGGCTTTACTGTCCCACTCAACACTACAGGGCTATACCATGCTCAGTTGGCTGATATTAGACTGTGAGGCCATAACTTTTATAATCTCCAGTTTCTGGTTCAGTGGAACTGCTTGGCTTTTTTGGGTACTGCTCTCCTTTTCATAAACAACCAAAACTTTTACCCTAGGGACAATAGAAATTCTTTTTACTTAAACATAGATTTCCAAAGTGGGCAACACTGCCTCCTGGGGGGCACTGGAACTATGGGGAGGGCAGTAGTAGCCTGGGATGCAGTTTTGGGGGAGGGGAAAAGGCTGTTGAATAAAAATAAGGGGGCAGTGAAAGCATAAGGAAAGAAGAGAAATCTGAAAAACCATACATGTTTCATCTGATGTGTGACAGAGCAAAAACTATAGTGATTATATTATTTTCCAATAGCAGAAATATGTGTGTAATGATTTGTTTAAAATATGATAATATATGGTTACATGACAATATTGCATAATCAAAATTTCAATGCGAAAAAAATCACAAATTTACAATAAATTATTAAAATTAAGATGCATCGTTTTAAAAAATATATTTTATATTTTTTGAAATCACACAAATTTTAAAAAAGGGTTAAAGAAAGTAGATTTCCAGGGAGACACTGAGTAATTTTTTTTAAAGGGGGGCAGTAGGTCAAATAAGTTTGGGAATCTCTGCCTTAGAATCTTGGCCCCAGGGCTGCTATCTCCCTATGCAAGAGGTTCTCAACTCCAGGCACCAAGCTTTCTAGGATAAACAGTAGACCTATGGAAAGCCAATGTCTTCGGCCTTAGCCTTTCCTTCCCTCTCTCTTCCTTGTATGGTACTGTATCCCGTCAGAGAGAGATATCACTCTAATGATGACAGTTGAATATGCTTCCCAGATTTGAATCTTTTATAAGATAGGTCATAAAACAGGTAATGGCAAATTGCTCTGTGGTCATCAAACAGCTCTTGGGCTTGGTGTTTCCCAGTTTTTAAACTCTAAGTCTTTTCCATTCATCCATTTAAATAAGTTGGCAGAGAGAAGTTGCTGACGGTACCTATGCTTAGGGTGTAAGTTTGTTCTTTCCTACTAACAACTTACATTTTCCATATGGAAACATTAGCTACTCCAAGTTTCAAGACCTCTAACAAGCTTCATATTAGCCATTCAAGGTCCAGTCTGAAAGGGGTTCTGACCTAAACCCTAGGATTATGCTATAAAGAATAGTGACATAAATGCAGATACTGGAATAAGCCAACTACTAAAAGGAGACCATGGCGTTACAATGTAAAGAGTACAGGCTCAGAGCTCAGAGGATCTGCATTTATATCCCATCTTGGCCACTTAATTGCCTGTGTAGTTTTGTGAAATTTCCTTAAGATTTTTGGGTTGTGTTGTAAAAAGAGATGATATCTAAGGTCCCTTCTAGCCCTAAATTTATGTCCCAATGATTCTCTGCTATGAGAAATTTAAGCAAAGAGAACATTCCTTGCTGGTGGAACAGTTAGTTCTGTCATATAATTCTCCACCCACTACTATCCCTATGATTAACAAAATCCCATCACCCTTTGTTCTCCCTAATCCTGTGTTTCTCAATCACTAGTGACATGAGTAAACTACCCTGGAGCATCAACTTCCATTCTCTCATCCATGTCCTCCTTAACACTAGCCCCACCTAAATAACTCCCTAAACCTACTTACTATTTCTACTGCACCTTATGGAATGCTAGTTCCATAAGAAACAAATTTCCCTTCTTCCTGGACCTCTGACTCAAACAGTGCTCATTTACAAGCTCTTACTGAAACTTGGCTCCCTCAGGCAATACAACATCACTACTCATCACCTCCTTCAGCAACCCACCAACACCCCAGCCACCCTCTTGGCCCATCCCACTGATAACCTGCAAATCCTCAGCCCAGGACTATTCCTCTCTCCATACCCCATCTTCTTTCCCTGTCCACTCTCTCTGCTTCTATTTGTGAACAACTAAATGAAAATGGAGGAAATCAAACAACTATATTGATTGGGATATGAATAGCAGTTCTCCCCCTCCAACAAAAAGATTAAAAACCTCTACACAAATTTTCAGCTCAGTTTCTATACTCATCATTGATAGGACAAATACCACTCCAATCCTTCTTCCTCTCAGCTGCCTAAGGGATTTTCTAAAGTGTCAATCTGACTATGTCTTCTCCTATTAAACCAATGGTTCCTATTATCTCCAGGATCAAATATAAAGTCCTCTGTCTTTTAAAGCCCTTCACTAACTGGTACCTTCCTACCTTTCCAAGTCTTCACTCTCCAAGTATGCTAGGATCCAGGGATAGTGACCTCCTTGCTATTTCTTGCAAAGGGCACTCTTATCTCTTGACACCTCCCTGCAGTTCTTCCCTTCTCAATTTCACTTCCTGGTTTCTCAAAATCCCACTTCTGTCAAAAGTTTTTCTCAGTCTTCCTTAATGACAATGCCTTTCCTTTGTGATCCTCTCTAATTTATTCTATGTGTATATTTATATATGTATATACACACAATGTACATATATACTTACATATATGTGTATGTATACATATATATGCATAGTTGTTTGCAAATTGTTTCTCTCATTAAAATGAGCCCATTAAAATCAAAGAATGTTATTGGTTTTTTTTCCTTCTTTATATCTTCACCACAGTGCCTGGCAGATAGTAGCAAATTAATAAATTTCTTTTGATTTGACTAGTAGTAGAAGGGATCTTAGAGATCCAACACCCTGATTTTACAAATGAGAAAACTGAAATTCAGAGAGATTAAGGGAGTCATACAGTGAGGAAATATCTCAAGTAGGAGTAGAATTCAGCTCCTACTTACTTGAAGGCCAATGCACCATCTAATAATCCACAATTGATTGAATACATAGTCAAACTGCTTTCAAGTTTTCCAGAAGGTTCTTGTTAAATAATGTGTTCTTCCCCAAGGAATTTATGCTCTTGGGTTTAACAAATAGGGTGCTACTATGTTCTATTGTCTTTGATTCTCCCTTATCTAGTCTGTTCTACTAATATAATTTTCTGTTTTTATCAAATATCCAAATGCCTTGGAAGAGTGTCTCCTTATGATATAATTTGAAATATAATAGTGCTTTGCTCCTTTCTGCATTTTTGTTTCCTTTTTGTTATTTCTTTTTCACAGCATAGATCTGTTTTTTCCAAATGAACGTTTTTATAGGACAATAAATAATTTCATTAGTATAGCTCTAATCTATAAATGAAACCAAATCATGCCATCATTAATATTTTATATTACCTATTGTAAGGCCCAACCATGAGCCATGAATACCTCTCTAATTATCGATACAATATCTTATTTATTTAGGATATTTTAAATTTTATTTACGTCTTCAATATACTTTGGAAGATTGACTTCTAAATATATGATGAATTTTAATCATTTTATATGATAATTCCCTTTTCAATATTCCTTTTCCAATTTGTGTTTTCTTATAGAAATGGTTTTTGTGAATTTATTTTTATCTGCTACATGCCAAAGGTATTAATTTTCTCCATTTGTTTCCTTGCTAGTTCTCTGGGGATCTCTAAATAGATCCTCTTCTAGGCTCAAAAAAAGGATACTTTTGTCTCCTCTTTGCCAAAGCTTTACCTCTTCGCTAATCATTATCACTAGCGTTTTAGAACTACGTCATTTCATAATGAAAAGGTACATTCTTTCTAGTTTATGTTTATTAGGAGCTTTCTTTCCTCTTAGTTTTGGTTATGCTGCTCTGTCTTGGCTCTCATTCTACCTAACTGAACATTTGTCACTCTTTTTATTTTGGGTATCACCTATGCCAAGTTTCCTAGCTGTAGGTGCTCCCTAAGGCTTTGTCCTAGGTTTTTTTATTTGTTTCCTTTACCTCTTTTACCTCTCAGAGATTTAATTATCATTTATTTGCAAATTACTCAAAGAGCTATATAATTAACCAAAGTCTCTCTCCTGTGCTACAGACCCATATCAGTGACTGCCTATTGGTAATTTCAAATTATATGTCCTAGATACCCTTCAAACCCTTCATGATGAAAGCAGAATGCACTCTCCTTCCCCAAAATCTCCCCTCTCAACTACTCAACTTGTTTCCCTTTTTCAGACAAACTATTTTTATAACTTTTTAATCTCCCATTTTGAACTCATGAGATTTTTCTTGAAACCGTGTAAAGTTTGTGTTTATTCTTAAAACACTTCATTTAATTAAATTCAGTCCAATGTTTAAACCTGAAAAGAATTTTATGAGTTCTCTCTTGTCCATTGCATGTTATTGCATCTTCATCTAATTTACAGATTTAATAGAGATATCATGTAGATATTTGCATATCTTATTGATGAAATACATTATGCCTTACAGGATCAAAGATGGATCCTCAGGGCACTATCTCTTGAGCATACATCAGACTTTTAATGACTTTACGCTAAGTCCAGCCATTTAATTAGTTCTGACTCCATGTTTATTTAATGCACTGAAGTTCACATTATTCCATCTTTTCCACAAGAATAGCATTGGAAATTTTATCACATGCTTTTATAAATTCTGGGTAAATTCTATCCACAGCATTCCCCTGTGCTACTAATTTGATAGACCTGTCAAAAAGGGAAATAAGTTTAATAGGGCATGATCTCTTCTGTTCTCATTCTAAAACAATTGATATTTTTTTCACACCAGCTCTTTTTTCTAGTATGTAGCTCCCCATCCTGTCCACCTTCCAAGAGAGCAGGGTTTTATAAGAAAAAATAAAAAAGAAGTAAAAAAAGTATAGTTATAACTAGCTAACCTATTAATTAGCTCCAAAGTGGTATGCAGTATTCCAAATCCACAATCTTTTACCTCATAAAAGTAGAGAGGGTAGGTCATTTTCATATCTCAACTTTGAGGTCGTTTGGTTACTAAAATTTCACAACATTGATTCATTTTTAATAATTCTGTGGCTATTCTTTAAAATTACCTTACTATAGTCATTATATATATTCAAACTGTGTCAATTCCTCAAAATCTTTCCATGCTTCCCTATATTTATTCATCATATTCATCATTTCTTACATAGCACAGTAATAGTCCATTATACTAACATACCACAACTTGTTTAGCTATTCCTTAAGTAATGTGCAAATAATTTATTTCCAGTTCTTTGCTTCAACAAAAAGCAGTAGTTAATCTCCTTTATGAGATTCAGTCCTCAATTACCCACTGAGAATTGGGCATTATAAACTGAATGTCCTTGTAGGTATCTCAAATTCACCATAGCAAGTAGAACACATGTCCAAAATAGAACACATTATTTTTCCCCAAGAAATCTTTTCCCTTTCCAAACTTTCCTGTTACTGAGGATGTAACCTCCCAGTCACTCAGGTTTGATACCTGACTATATCACCCTCCTATGTAGTTCACTTCAGTGGCTCCTTATTACTTCCACGATCAAATATTAAGCCTATTTTTTGGCATTTAAAGCTCTTCACAACCTGACCCACCTCTACCTTTCCAGTCTTCTTATACCTTACCTCTTCCACATATTCTACAATCTAGTGACAGTGGCCTTCTTATTGCCCCTTAAAATAATACTCAATCTCTCATGTCAAGGCCTTTGCTTTTACTAGCTGTCATCCAGAATTTTTTGTCTTCTTATTTCTACTGTTTAGAATCCCTTAGTTTTACTAAGGACTCAGTAAAAAGGCTCCCTTCTGCAGGAGACCCAAGGTTAACTTCTATGTCCTCTACGTATATGTCTTGAATGTACATGATTTACGTGTTTTCTCCCAAAATCTTTGAAAGGAAGTACTATTTCCACATCTCCTCCAGTCCAAGACTCACTTGGTCATTTTGGGGGTTTTGATGGCTAGGAGCGAGAAATAACAACTGTTTATGTTTTTGGCCAGAAACCCTGAGGGTCTTCCCCTCCAGGATAGATTTTTTTTTTTTAATAGGTAAAAGAGGCCACTTTTTCTTTTGTCTGATTTCTTACCTAGCCATAGTGACTGCCTGGGTGTTGACTCAGACAAACTGAAATCTTGGGAACACCTCAGCTTGAAAAGGCCAAGGTCCCCCACTGCATCCTGGGCCATCTCCAGTTGTCCTGATCTATACCTTGCCATTGGACCTAGATGGCCCTGGAGGAGAGAGTAAGGCTGGTGTCTTTGTACAGCCCGACCTCACTTAAATCCAATTCATTTCAAGTTATGGCATGACCTTCCTGATCTCATTAGTCCTCTTCAAGAACTAAAGACAAACAGCAACAAATAATTCTTTTGTATTACAGCACTTAGTATAGTGGTGGGCTTAATTAATAAATACTTACTGAATCCTTGATTTATTCATTGTAACATATGGGACTATTATTTTTAATCAATGATCTCCTTAACTAATGCATCTATCATTGTGGTCTTTTGAGTTGAAGCACCTGGAATTTTTAGTCTCTTTCTTTTTTCCTTCCTTCCTTCCTTCCTTCCTTCCTTCCTTCCTTCCTTCCTTCCTTCCTTCCTTCCTGTCTTCCTTCTTTCCTTCCTTCCTGTCTTCCTTCCTTCCTTCCTTCCTTCCTTCCTTCCTTCCTTCCTTCCTTCCTTCCTTCCTTCCTTCCTTCTTTCCTTCCTTCCTTCCTTCCTTCCTTCCTTCCTTCCTTCCTTCCTTCCTTCCTTCCTTTCTTTCATAATTCCAATTTTACTTCCAGAATGGTTGGACCAATTCATATCTTCACCAGTGGGTGTGTGTCTCTCATTTTACAGCTTCTCCAATATTAATTATTTCTACCTTTTATCTTAGTAAATTTGTTTCATGTGAGGTGAAACACATATATGTTAGGTTGTATTACTATTATTATTAATGATCTTGATTAATCTTTCATATAATTTTTAATAAATTGTATATCTCTTCTTGAAAACTATTTTTTATAACATTTAATCACTTCTCCATTAGGAATGACTTTTAGTCTAATATATTTATGTTACTATAATAAGTCAATCAAGCAATAAAGATTGATTAATCACCTCACTCTATGTGTCTGTCTCTCTCCTAAGTATTAAGAATATAGATAAAAGAAAAAAAATCACTGCTATCAAGAAGAATGAAAGAAGGGGAAGTGACACGTATAAGTATACAGATAAAAACAAAATAAATAGAAAGTAATCACTGAGGGAAGTTGGGGAGATCAGGAAAGCATCATCTAGAGAGATATTAGATGTAAATAGTTTGATTCCTTCTTTTTCTAGGTGAATCATTTTTGAAGATGCAAGAGCTTTACTATTTCATGTAGTGAAAATCCTTTATCACCTCTATCCCTTCTTTGGTTGCAAATTCTCTTAGCTATAACTGTGAAGGGGATCTGATCTAGCCTTCTTCTATTTTTAAATGGTATGACCTTTAGTCATATATCTATTTTGAACTTACATCATATAAAATGCTGATCTAAACCAAATTTTTATTGAAATATTTTCTGCATATCTTAACAATTGTCTTTAAATAGGGAGTTCTTCAAAAAGTAATTTATGTTCTTTCCTTTATGGTACATTGGATCATTAATTTCATCCTCTCCCTGACCCATCTCTATCTTCTCTATTCCACTGATCTTCTTTTGTAATTTTAAAAACTACTACATAATAGTTTTAATAATTCCTGCTTGAATAACTTGAGGTCAGAAATTACTATTCCTCCTTCATTCCTAGTATTTTTTTTATTATTTCCCTTGATATTCTAAGTAATTCATTTAATCAAATTAATGTTTATTTTGTATCATTCCATAAATCATTCTCTTGGTAGCTTGATTGGTATAGCACCAAATCTGTAAACTATTTTCGATAGTATAATAATTGTTTTAATTTTGGCATAGTATAGCTATTAACAGTGAATATATGCCAAGTTGTTTAACTCTTTCATTTTTGTAATTAAGTAGTTCTTACATGTACCTTGGTTGATTGGTTCTCAGGTGTTTTATGCTTTTCAAAGTTATTTTGAATGGGACTCTCCTTTCTGATAGCCTCTCCTGAATTTAAATGATTACAAATGATGTTGATTTTGTGGGTTGCTTTGAATCTGGAAATATGTGTTATTGTATCTATCAAAAGTATCTCATTTTACTGTCCCTAGGATATTCAAAGTAAAACATATCTTCAGCAACAGAGATAATTTTGTCACTCCTTTGTCTATCTTTATGCCTTTAATTTCTTTCTCTTATCATTACTATTTCTAGCACTTCTAGAAATATGTCAAATAATGAAAGGAAAGAGATATCCTTACTTTACTCCTGTATTTATCAGGAGAACTTCTAGTATTTTCATATTGCAATAATGCCAACTTTTGGTTTTAGATAAATACTTTTTATGTTTTTCTTAAAGATCTTTTTAAGATGTGAGAAGCCACGTTGGCTCTTTACATTTGTCATAACTCTTCAATAATGTATTCTAGAATTTGCCCTGGCAATCATAAATTTACTGGTTTATAGATTGCATATTACCTTCTCTTTTCTTTGCTTAAAATGGAAATAACATCTGTTCCTTTTAAGGCCTTTCTTCTCCAAATGTTTTAAATGTCGTTGACAGCATCTATATTTGCCAACAATGACATGACGAAATGTCATGAAAAATTATTTTGGCATCTATATGAAGAACTAATTGAATGAAGAGGGTGAGGGTCCCAGAGAGAGAAAGACTAATAAAGAGGTTTTGAATGTAGTCCAGGCAAGAAGTGATGAAGTAGGGTTATATTAGTATAAGTGGCAAGAGCTATATCGAACCTAAAACTAGAAGGAACTAAGAAACAATCTAGTCTAACTTCAATATTTTGCAGGCAAGGAAAGTGAGCTCTAAAGAAACTGAATAACTTGACTACGTTCAAATAAATAGTAGCAGAAATCAAATTTAAACCCAGGACCTCTGATTCCAAATCTTGTATCACATGTTTTCGTGGATGGGAGCGATAGTGCAGAGGTAGAAATGACAGTATACAGTAACTGATTGGATGTAGGTAGATTTAGGAAAATTCAAAGGCAATTTGGAGGCACTCGAGAACCACAGGATTTCAATATAAAAAGTCTGGTTTTTATATTGACTTTTAAAATTTTTGGATCCCTATAATTAATAAATTTGTATAACCACAGTTTGCTTTCTGCATCATCAAGTTAACACAGTGACTAAAACAAATCATAAATTTTTAAACACTGTGGTGCCGTCGTGGGAAAATCATCACAGTTGCTTACTTTTCTTGCAATCTTTTTGTTTATTAAACACATGTTTTTTAATACATACACACCCCAGTACAGTATATTGTCAGTGTTGCAATCTCTCAGCTTCCCAAAGTTGACTATATTTGGCTGTGGTCCATGTCCTCAAGCCAGTATTTCAGAGATCTGAGAAGGAGGAACAAGTGGTACTAAAAGCTACATAATCACTTAACATTGAGAATAATGTTCTCTTTTACCAGAAAGTTGTTGGAATCAAGTCATACAATAAGCAACTAGTCTCTGTCCTCTTCTTTCTCACAAATTAAAAATCATTCTGTCTCTCAAAAGATATACTATTGTTCAGGGAAACTCTAGATATTCTCAAAATACATCCTTCAAAAAAGTTCTTTTTTTCAAAATTTCATTCCACAGTACATTCTGTTTCTCTTCTCCCTTCATTTTCCCTCTAAAAATTTTAAATGCTTATGTTTGTACAGAATAAGTATTTCCAAGATTTGAGAGAGAGGACAGTGCAAGGGAACTGAAGGATTGTGGCAATAAGTAGAGGTTCTCATACCCAATAATAAAAGGTGTATTTGAATGAAGAGTACTAGTGAAAAGAGATCTGGAGTAGTTTTGAAACTGTATAGAGAGAGAGGCAGAATTGCCCAGTGGTTAGAGAGCCAGCCTTCAAGTCAGTACAGTGTGACTCTGGTTCCTACCTCTGACACATTCTTTCTATGATGCCTAAGCAGGCTGCTCACTCTCCCGAGGAGATCTTCTGCCTATAGTATGCAGAACAACTGAAGACCTACATTGGTAAAAGATGCTTCCTTTGCCAGTGTAAACACCCAAAATCCACTGTTTGAAGGAGGCCACAGTTCTACATCTACATAAGAAGGAAACTCCAATTTTAATTACCATCTGCCATAAACTAAATGAGAACTTCTGGCAAATCTCTTGCTCTCTCATCTCTCATTGTCTCAGTGTCTCTGTCTCTTTGTTTCCTTCCTGGAATAACTCTCTGCACCAAGGAATATGAATTCTAGAAAAGAGAGACAGGTAGGCACACATGAATTATTACAGTGAAGAAGTCACTACCACGAAGAGCGAGCAGAGTGGGGAAGAAACAAGAAAGGAGAGGCTGAAACAGCAATGGTTAATATTATCTAAGTTAGAGCAAAGGGCAGAGCCAAATATATTTATAAATATCACTGTGGAGTTCAGATAGCTTATGCCAAATCCCCAGGGAGGTTCTTATTTGGGGGGGGGGGGGAAGGGACATGTATTGACAGGAAGAAGGAAAAAAAGAAAAGTGTGGGGCACATGGGCAAGAGAGGTCTTCAAGTTGGAACTTTTGGGAAAACTCAGCTTGTTATGACTCACCACTATGTTCTACTCTGTCCTGACACAGTAGGAAACCCCATTTTAGGATAGAATAACCTCTTTGCACCATGTCTTCCCTCCTCAGCCCCACCAAAAGGCCGGCTGTCTAAGTGCTTGCAGAATAGCTATGTATAATTGTGTATCCAGTAGTACATCGAATGATGCACTTGTTCAGAGAGTACTTGCGTGTGACTATCCAAAATCCTGGGCCAGCTTCAGAGGGTGCCAAGTGAGATTCACTTGAACAGATCATAATTACTCTGGCAGCTGGACAGACAAAAGCAGAGTGACGCATGAGCTAGCTTAAGAAAATTGCTAAGCCTCCCCTGACTGCTTGTTACATTACTCTTAAATGTTTCTAAATAGGTCAGCTAAAATAGCATCATGTGGCTCAGGAAGTTGGAAGAACAGAACTGCCCCTTGCTTACAGCAAGGTGAATGCTTCCTTTAAATGCCTTTCCTTTAGTACTTTATTCCCCATCTTCTAGCTGAGGGTAACAAGGCTTTTGGGGTTTGCAGTGGTCAGCATTCTCACAGACTCACATCTCATCCTGGCACTAGGACAACCATGGGTCGTTTCCAGGTGGTTTCTGGCACTACCCACATTGCTGGTCACACAATGTATTTTGCCTTGGAGACTGAAGAAATAATAATAACAATGAACCCATCCCTTCTGAGTGCCTCTACTTTCATTCAGGCAAAGCTGTGAGCCAAAAGCATTAAGTACTTCTGATTCTTGGGATTAGGGCAAGGGGCAAAATCCATTGTCCAGAGTCACCCAGTTTCCCACTGCAATATTTGGCCTTGGAGATTACTCTTGGAAGTGGCCTTAGTTCATCCATAACATCTGAGGGAGATGTGAATGAGAGATGTGGATTCCTTATTATGGTTTCTACAAAATGGAGGGTCGAACTTCAACTGGAAAAAAATATCAGAAATGATTAGGTCCAGCAAATATCCTTATGCTTGTATAATATATACTATTCCATGTACTAGCAACAGTCCTAAACACAGAAGTGTATGTGGGATCATTTTTTTTTTAGGTTAAGCAAACCTAGCCCATGGGGAAAAACAAGTCCAGGGTGATGAGTTTTATGATCAATTACCAGGCAATTAAAGATGAATTAAAGGAGGAATTCTTTGCAACATTGGGAAAACATGCCTTTGGAACTTTCATTCTGTATCAATTAAATAAAAGCTTACCTAATAACTGGTAAATTTTATCAGAGAAAAAATGATTCTTACATTTTATAGCACACCTATTAACACAATTTCTGAGCAATGTTTTGAACCTGCTCCTTTCTCTTCCCAGTCCTCTCTTCCAAAATTGCCCCCAGCAGGTAGGTGGTGCAGTAGATAGAGTCTGACCTGGAGTCAGAAAGACTTGAATTCAAATTCAGTCTCAGGCGGAGACTCCCTCTATGACCTTGGGCTAGTAGTTTTCTCAACTGTAAAATAAGAATTAAAATAGCACTTCCTTCCCATGGTTTATGAGACAATATTTTAAAGCATCTGGCACACAGTAAGCCATTAACAAATGCTTCATGCCTTTCTCCCTCCTATCCTTCCTTTTTCCCTTCCCTTCCTAGTGTACACACCTACAGTGGACAGGGCACTATGCTTGCCATTTCAATGAGATGAAAAACATAGTGCGTTACTGAGAGTAAAACAATTTGGCCATAGGGTTTTTTTTGTTGCCTTTTCTGGAATCAGATAAACCTCTCACCCTACTCCCTCCATGTGGGATAGAACCTTTTAAGTAAAGAAAGGATCTTAATGGAGTTGCGATTTGGAGAACAGGAGTCAGAGCAAGCATTTAAAGATGAATATTGAGATGATGCCTTGACCCTCAGAGCCTTCCAAATTAAAGCAGAAAGATTATCAGGGGGACAATCACAGTTGGAGGTACAATTGGTAAAATGTATCAGGCAAAAGAGACTCAGAAGGAGCTGTTAAACAATTGGGAGTAGAACCAAAAAAACAAAACAAAACACAGAAGAGAGAGTTAAACAAAAAGAAAGGATGCAGCAGGTAAGTTGAAGAATGGTTAATGTTATTATAGAAGAAAATCAGATTTGCTAATTAAGTGATCACTAGTAACTTTGAAAGTTGGTTGTTGTCCTTCCTCTTCAGGGGACCAAAATGACATCACCATGACAAAGTGAAATTTCAGTGCGTCTGACTGAGACTGATCAGACCAATACAAGCTCGGAATGCTCTACCACAGGTTGGGCACAGATAGTCCGTGTGAATATTTGGGGTGGATATCCCAAATTTGCACATCCTGCGTTTACTTTGTGCTATCTCAATTCTACCTTGGCTCAAAAAGCACAGCACCCCTTCTGATGTGGGCATGCTATGCTGAGTGGTCCTGTGCCAGTGTCTCCCATGTTGCACAGTCAAATCCAAAATTCTTGAGAGAGATCTTGAGAGTGTCCTTGTATCCCTTCTTCTGATCGCCTGCCCCATGTGAGCTCTCCATAAAACAGTCTTTTAGGCAAGTGTACATTTTGCATTTGAACAATGTGGCCAGCCCATCAGAGTTGCACTGTCTGAAGCATTAGTTTGAATACTTGGCAGTTCAGCTCGAGCAAGGACTTCGGTGTCAGGTGATTCTATCCTGCCAGGTGATCCTCAGAATCTTCCCAAGACAATTCAAATGGAAGTGATTCAGATTCCTGGCATGGCGCTGGTAGACTATCCATATTTCACAAGTATATAACAATGAGGTCAGCACAATGGCTCTCTAGACCTTCAGTTTGGTAGTCAGGATAACACCTCCTCTCTCCTAAACTTTTCTTTGGAGCCTCCCAAACACTGAGCTGGTTCTAGCAATACATGTGTCAGCCCCATTGTCAATGTGGAGGTGTGAGGTCAGAAGTCCTATGCCCAAGGGTTGAGGAGTGAGTGAGAAAAGAGATAGTAGAAGTAGTAAATATTGTTTTGTTTTTTAAACTGAGAAATCAAGGAAAGATATAGGACAAGAGCTTGAAGGAATGGTAGGGTCTAGTAAAGAAGTTTTCTTTTTTCTTTTGTTAAGGGTAGGGAGGAGGCATATTTGAAGGCATATGGAGAGAGCCTAGTAGACAGAAAAAGATTGAAGATTAGGAAGAAAGGTAATAATTGAGGTTCTAATCTGTTGTAGAAGAAAGGAGGAAATGGGGATCAAGAACATAGATTGGAGCAAAAGAAGAGCCCCCTCAAAGAATGGAGGAGAGGAAGAGGGAATATAAATAATCTGATGGAGTTTTGAGACATAGAAGAGGGCTCAATTTTCCTTATAAAGTAAGAGACAGGTCTTCAGCTAAGACAAAAAGTGGAGGGGAATTATGAAAGGTTTAAAAAGAGGAGTTTTGGAAAAGCTTTTCTGAGAAGCCAGACAGGGAATTTTTTAATCAATTCATCCTTCCATCACTACTTCTGGAACATATGGTTCCTATTTACAGCCTTCACCTCTCTCCTTTTATTCTCTTCTGAACTCCGTCTTCACAACTTAACTATTACTTCTTTACAGAAAGTCACTAATGACCCTCAAATTACAAATATGTCTGGCCTTTTCTAAGCACTTTTCCTACTTGACTTCTCTGCATTGTCGAACACACCTAGTTTTAATTTATTTCTCTTTTGTTTTGTTCTTATGACATAACACTATCCTGGTTCTCCTGGATTCAAAAGCATTTTATTTATTCTGTTTATGAAAGGCAGATGCATGGGTAAAAGAATATTCCTCACTTGTGAGTTCCCAAACCAGTGAAATCACATGTCTAGTCCCTGTCCCTATGTGCAAGGCACTGTACCAGGCACTGCAGAGGCAAAGAAATGGCTAACTCAATGAACTTACATTCAAGGAAGGGGTTTAGGGGAAGGTGAGGGATAAATCACCTTGTTGTTGTTGTTCAGCTGTTTCACTCGAGTCCATCTCTTCGTGACCCCATTGGGGTTCACTTGGCAAAGATGTTGGCGTAGTTCACTATTTCCTTCTCTAGTTACTTTTACAGATGAGGAACTGAGGTAAGCACTTGGGTTAAGTGACTTGCCCAGTATCACAAGTTAATAAGTATATAAGGCCAAATTTGAACTCAGGAAGATGAGTCTGCTTGACTTCAGGCCTGACCCTCTATTTAATGTGCCACTTGGCTTCCCGGAATCATGAATAAAGATAAATAAATATATAGTAACTTAAGATTTGCAAAGTACTTTATGAATACAATCTTGTCTGATCATCATGAAGGATAGCCCTGTGGAGTACTCGTCATTGGTATTACCGATTTATAGAAAAGAAAAATGGAAGCAAATAAAAGGCAAGTGGCTTGCCCAAAATCGCGTAACTAGTTAGATAAAGTCTGAAATATGAATGAACTGGGTCTTTCTGACACCAAGTCCAGATCTCTAGTTGCTACTCCACCTAGTAAAAAGGATTTACAAAGTAATACAAAGACATTTCAAGAGGGGAAAAAAGGTCTTGTGTAGGAGGCAACACCTGAATTTTCTTAGAAACGCAGTAGAAATTCTAAGAGGTAGAGATGAGGAGGGAGGGCGTTCCAGACAAGGAGGAGGAGGCAAACACATGGGAGACAACATATCCTGTCTGTGGAATAGCTACTCAGCCAGTTTTATTGGAATAAATGGAGAATAAGTGAAGAGATGTAAGATAAAACATGAATTTATCAATGAAAAAACACATTAAATGTTCCCTCTTCTAAGGGCTATGCTAAAATACTGAGGATTCAAATACAAAAGGAGATATTCCGTAGCTTTCAAAGAAGCTACATTGTAATGGGTGAGACAACACCTAAAGTGGAATGGTGGCCTGTGAAGAGTGATGTCCTAGGGACAATGAGGGTGGTAATTGGGAATCCAGTGATATGCCTTTTCCAGAAACAGTGGTAAAATTTATTCTTTTATTGTTCCCAGAACAGGAGGTGAAAAGAAACAAAGGTGGGACATACAATATGGTGTGACAGGGAGATGATGGGGTCAGAGAACTAAAGCTGGCTAGAAAAGCTAGACAAGTAGGAGGAAATCAAACTGTACAAGGCTTTAAATGCCAGATTAAGGATTTAAAGTTTTGGTAGGTTCAATTGGTAACCACTGAAGATTTTTGAATTGGGTTGTGAAATGCTCAGATGTATTTTAGGAATACCAGTTTGTCAGCTGGGTGGAGAATGGATTGGAAAGAGGATAGGACAGAATTAGGGATTAATAGTTTGTCATGACCATCTAGGAGAGAAGCAGTGAGGCCTGAACTAGAGTGGAGGACATGCAAATAGAGAATCTTACTTGTCCATTGATGCCCTCTTAAAAGCTGTTCATCTTCTGGTTTCCATTAATTACATAATACTACTTAGTTTCTCCTCTAACTTTTTCAACTACTTCCCCCCCCCCCCCCCCCCACTGGAACTGGAAAGATTTATGGATTTTGACTCAAGGAATTGGGTTCAGGTTCTCTCTCTGTTGTTTAGCATCTATATGATCTGGGGAAAATCACACAGGCCTCAATTTACATATTTATAAAATGAGGGAGTTAGACTAAATCATCTCCATTGATATTTGTGACTCTTAATCCTTCCAAATAAAGACTTTTTTTCTTTCAACTCTTAATTGTAGGCATTTTCTATAGTTGCATCTTCACCTACATTCCTTTCTTTTCCTACCTTCATTTCTTAAAAAGCTTATTCATTTTTGTGTCTTCATTGACTTCCAGTTAAAATCTCCAGCCCTGAAACATCATCTGTGCTTTGAAGACTAAGTATTCCCACCTATCTACAGGACAGTTTTAAGTTCCACCATCGCTGAAATTCAGCTTATCCAAAACCAATTCATCATTTTCCCTCCCTGATTTCATTTTCCAACTTCCCTGTCTTTGTCAAAACACCATCATATCCAAGCATACATTCTAGAATTCTGACTTCTTCTCATTGTTATTCTTGTTTAGTCATTTCAGTCATGTTCAATGGCCCCATTTGGAGTTTTCTTGGCAAAAATACTGAAGTACTTAGCCATTTCCTTTTGCCTGTCATTTTACAGATGAGGAAACTGAATCAAACAGGGTTCAGTGATTTGCCCAGGGTCATATAGCTAGTAAATGTCTGAAACCAGATTTGAACTCACAAAGTTGAGTCTTCCTGAGTCCAAGTCCAGCATTATTTACTGTGCCACTTAAGCAGCCTCTTTTCCTTACCTCTCCTTAACTGTCATTTAAAGTGTATCTTTTTCCTTTGAAATGACTCTTATGTTTTCTCTTGCCTTTTCCTTCCCACTGCTGTCACTGTAGCTTTTCACCTTTTCTTCCTTCCTTCCTCTGTTCCTTGAAGTCAAGAAGACTCATCTTCCAGAGTTCTTCCAAGCCATACTACTCTTAGATTCATCTTTCTAAAATACTATGCTAATGTTGAAGGGCTGTTATATTGATTCTATAAACCCAAGGTCATGAGTTCAACTCTCCTTGGGGCCAGTGCAGTAGAACTCTATCCTCACTAGAATATAAATTAATTGAGGCCAGGCATTTTCATCTTTTATGTTTGTATCTCCAATGTAATATTCAGATAGATCTGTGATCTCATCAATGCACATGTTCCCTCCAATGAAGTAGATCATAAGCCATCCATGGTTCTCATTTTCCCACAAGTTCACTGTAGGAGATCCATTCATTGGCTTTGTGACTTTGGGTAATTCACCTCATCTTTAGGGGATGACTTTTTCCTCTGCAAAAAGAGAGAGTTGGACTAGATGACATCTATCAGCCCTTCCAGAATGCAATTGATATTGCAGAGTTGTAATGAACAGAAATTGGCTACAATATGAGAAAGAATGAAGAAATTAAAACAGTGCCAAGAATTTAAATGTGAAACATTTAGGGAATGGTAATTGAGTCACTTCAATTCTCTGTCCCTGTAATTTGAGAGAATAGAACTATACATATATGGTTATAATGTAACAGATCTAGAGCTGAAAGGGACCTCAAAGGCCATGAAGTCCAATTCATTTTATAGATGAAGAAACTGGGGCCCAAGTAGGATAAGCGACTTGTTCAAAGTTCAAGTATCAGAAGCATGACTTGAACTTGGTCTCTCTTCTAGACCAAGTGGTGTTTCTGTTACATCATACTGACACACATATACATATTTAGTATAAGAAATGTGCAGTTGAAAGGAATTGTAGAGGTCATCTAAACCAACATACTTATTTTACAGATAATGATCCTGAGGCAAGAGAAGTAATGTGACTTGTAAAGGATTATACAAGTAGTAAGAAGCAGAGCCAGAATTTGAACCCAGGCCCTTCCAAATTTAAATTCATATTATTTCCATTACACTAAAGTCATATAAATTTCCCCATATTTACAATTGCTTCATTCTAAATACTTACATAAATTGATAAATTTCACTATAAATTGTTTTCTTAGAACAATCACCACTTTTAAGAGAATTTAGGGAATTGAATTAATATTTTTTAAACTTGTTGACTTCTTGTTCCCAAATACAAGATTCTAGCAAGAAATTACCAAGGTATCACTGTATATAGATTATGACTCAGACAAGGAATGAAATCATCTCCCACTGGAAGAAAACTGCATATAATACCTTAGGTCAAGATTTAGTTACTAAGAGAAGTGTGCAGGTAAGAGGAGGTGGAAAAAAGAAAAAGAAATGTAGATATTCCACCTTATCTTTCCAATTTCCTTTAAGAACTGCAGTTTTAGGGGGGCAGAGTCAAGATGGTGAAGTAACAGCACACAATTTCTAGAGCACTGCCCCCAAGCCCAGTCAAATATTTGTAAACATGACTCTAAACAAATTCTGGAGCTGCAGAACCCACAGAATGACAGAGTGAAGCAAATATTCAACACAGGACAGCCTGGAAGGTTGCCAGGAAGTATCTATTGAGCCATGGTGGGGTCAGGGTGCAGTCCAGCATGGGCTGCACCAGCATAGACAGGACTTGAGACTTAATTTCTCACACCTGTGGCAGTTTCCAGACTTCAGAACCCCAAAATGCTAAGGACAAATTGGAAGGCCAGTGGAAAAGGCCTGTGGCACCACTGTGGGAGAGTGGAGTGGTCCAGCCCAAGGCTCAGGGCACCAGAGGTGGGAGGGATGGAGGAACCCACTGTAGCTAAAGCAGCAGCAGGGGTAGGGACATCAATGACTCTTTCTGGAACTGTAGGCTCACAGATTGTAGGGGAAATGAGTGGCTGATAATACACCCCCTACACCCACAGGAAGCAGGGAGCTACCTTGACAAAGAGCTCAAAAGTCAAGTAAATGGCTGCAGAAATGAGCAAAAAAACAGAAAAAGAATCACACTATAGAATCTTACTTTGGTGACAAGGAAGACCAAAGCATGTTAACAGAAGACAGCAAAGTCAAAGCTCCTACCTCAGAGGCCTCCAAGAAAAATGAGAATTGGTCTCAGGCCATGGAAGAGCTCAAAAAGGATTTTGAAAATCAAGTAAGAGAAGTAGAGCAAAAATTAGGAAGAGAAATGAGAGTGATGCAAAAAAAATAATGAAAAACAAGTCAACTGCTTGCTAAAGGAGACCCAAAAAAATGCTGAAGAAAATAACACTTTAAAAAATAGACTAACCCAAATGGCAAAAGAGATCCACAAAGCCAATGAGGAGAAGAATGCCCTAAAAAGCAGAATTGGCCAGATGGAAAAGGAGTTTTAAAAGCTCACTGAAGAAAATAATTCCTTAAAGATTAGAATGAAGCCAATGGAAGATAATGACTTTATGAAAAATCAAGAAATTACGAAACAAAACCAAAGGGGTGAAAAAATAGCAGACAATGTGAAATATCTCACTAGAAAAACAACAGACTTGGAAAATAGATACAGGAGAGACAATTTAAAAATTATGGGACTACCTGAAAACGTTGATCAAAAAAAGAGCCTAGACATCATCTTTCATGAAATTACGAAGAAAAACTGCCCTGATATTATAGAAACAGAGGGTAAAACAAAAATGGAAAGAATTCACTGATCACCTCCTGAAAGAGATCCCAAAAGAAAAGCTCCTAAGAATATTGTAGCCAAATTCCAGAGTTCCCAGGTCAAGGAGAAAATATTGCAAGCAGCTAGAAAGAAATAATTCGAGTATTGTAGAAATACAATCAGGATAACACAAGATCTAGCAGCTTCTGCATTAAGGGATCAAAGGGCTTGCAATAGGATATTCCAGAAGTCAAAGGATTAGGATTAAAACCAAGAATCACCTATCCAGCAAAAATGAGTATAATACTTCAAGGGAAAAAAATGGTCATTCAATGAAATAGAGAACTTTCAAGCATTCTTGATGAAAAGACCGGAGCTGAATAGAAAATTTGATTTTCAAATGCATAAATCAAGAGAAGCATGAAAAAGTAAACAGGAAAGAGAAATCATAAGGGATTTTCTGAATTTGAAACATTCCTACATAGACAGATAATATTTGTAACTCTTGAGACTTTTCTCAGTATTTGGGTAGTTGGAGGGATTATACATACACACACACACACACACACACACACACACACATATATAGACAGAGGGCACATGGTGAGTTGAATAGGAAATGATGATATCTAAAAATATAACATTAAGGGATGAGAGAGGAATATATTGGGAGGAGAAAGGGAGAAATGGAATGGGGCAAATTATCTGTCATAAAAGAGGCAAGAAAAAGCTTTTTTATTAGAGGGGAAAAGGGAGGAGATGAGAGGGAAAAAGTGAAGTTTACTCTAATCACATTTGATTTAAAGAGGGAATAACATGCACACTGAATTTGATGTGCAAATCTATCTTACACTACAGGAAAGTAAGGAAGAAGGGGAGAAGTAGGGTGAAGGGAGATGATAGAAGGGAGGGCCAATGGGAGGAGGGAGTAATTAGAAGTAAACACTTTTGGGGAAGGACAAGTTCAAAAGAGAAAATAAGGATAAATGGGAGCAAGATAGGATAAAGGGAAATGTAGTTAGTCTTTCACAACTTTTACGGAAGTCTTTTGTGTAACTACACATTTATAACCTATGTTGATTTGCTTGCCTTCACAGTAGGGGGGATGGATGGAGAGGGAGGAGGGTAGAGAGGTTGGAACTCAAAGTTTTAAAAACTAATGTTAAAAATTGTTTTTACATGCAACTGGAAAATAAGAAATACAGGTCATGGGGTATAGAAATCTAGCTTACCCTACAAGAAAATAGAGGCTATGGGGATAAGGGAAGGGAGAGGTGTGGTAGAAGGGAGGGTAGATAGGGGGTTGGGGTAATTAGAATTCATGGTGTCTTGGGGTGGAGGGAGGGGAGAGATGGGGAGAAAAAAAGATAGGGAGATGTGGAAATGAATGTTGAAAACTAAAAAGAAATAAATAAATTTAAAAAATAAGATGGATGTTACAGTAAAAAAAATGTTAAAAATAGATAAGAACTGCTTTTAAAAGTAAAAAAGAAAGAAAGAAGGAAAGAAAGAAAGAAAGAAAGAAAGAAAGAAAGAAAGAAAGAAAGAAAGAAAGAAAGAAAGAAAGAAAGAAAGGAAGGAAGAAAGGAAGAAAGGAAGAAAGAAAGAAAGAAAGAAAGAAAGAAAGAAAGAAAGAAAGAAAGAAAGAAAGAAAGAAAGAAAGAAAGAAAGCTGCAGGTTTTTTTTTTCCCTAGGAGAGAACCAAAAGGGATATGATAAATGTGCACTTGATGGAAGAAAAGCCTTTTCAAGAATTTATTCTGACCATCAGGATTGTCTTAGAATCTCCCTGAAATTTTTCATCTCATTCAACAGATAGATTGGGTACATGAGTCCAGACCAAAAAAAAGAAACAAACAAACAAAAAAAAAAACCCAGGGCCATCAAATTCCACAGCCCTGATTAAGATTTGTGATGTGTCTGGCTAAAGCTTTCTCATTTGGATTGAAAGCACTATCTAATGAGTGAACTTTGAGTTGCTTAAAGTAATGATCGTATCATGAAAATAACTGCACCTCCCAGAGTGGATTCCTGACAAACAAAGAAGAGTTGTACAGCTGACCTTTTAACCAACCTAACAGACAAAAATCAATCATTATTCCTTTTTTTCTCTCCTGGAAGAAGATGAGATGTTATTGTTTTTTGTTTTATCATTTTTAATAAGTCTTTATTAAAGGCAACTTAGATAAGAGGAAAATGGTTGGTTAAGTAAAAGCTTGGAAGGGAACCAGTTTGAGACATTTCTTGGACTAATTCTCTTATCCATTTTCTCCTTGCTCCAAAAAACATTGCTTCTGTAAATCACGAATCAAAAATTCCAAGCTGCCCTTACAAAAACCTGGAAGAGTATTCCAAATATTCCCAGCTGTCAATCTAACCCAGAAGGTCATGCCATTCTTTCATTGTTGTCATTGCTTTTTCTCTTAAGATTTTGAGACAGCATTCGGATCCTGCTTTGGCCTGTGAACATCAAGAAAAGCAAAAATTGAAGAAAATCAAGTCTTTTTCAAAAAGGTAATATGAACAGGAGACCATAGAATTACAAAATCTTTGAATTATGGGCTTGAGGGGATGTCATTGATAATTTGATCCACTCCCTCCTCCCCAAAGCATGAGTCCTCCTAGGACATCCCTGATCGATGTTTATTGAACCTCTGCTTGAATATTTTCAGGGTCAGGATTAGCCCATTCTATTGCTGCACAACTCTAATTTATATTAAACACTGTCTTCTAATTATATTGAGTCAAAATTTGCCTCTTGGTAACTCCCAGTTTGAATTCTAGTTCTTCCATATGGAACCACACAAAACAAGTGTACTCCCTTTTCCATGTGACAGCTTCAAATATTTCAAAACAGCTATTATGTAGATCCTTTCCCCATCCAGTCTTCTTTTTTTTCTCTTGTAAGTGCTGTCTTTTCTTTCCACCATTCTTTATATAATCCTTCTCAGTTCTTTCAAAATTCCTGTCGTATTTTCTGAGTACCTCCTAGTTTGTTAATTTTTCTCTTTAACTATGGGAAATAGAAGTGGACTCAATACTTCAGATGTGGTCTAATCAACACAAAGTACGTGGAGACTTCCCTTCACCTGAATGCCACACTTATATTAATCTAGCTTGAAGTTATACTAGTTTTATTTCATGTTTTTCCAGCAATAAAAATTTTGGTAATTAGTGGATAGAGGAAGTACTACAATTAAGTAGATGAAAAACAAGTTTCTGTCTAAAAAATCTGACTTAAGAGTCAGGAAATCTGTATTCTACTCATATGAGAGTAGAGGGATGCGAGGTCAAGTCACTTAACTTTTCTAAGGACATAATTTCCTCATCTATAAATGGAGGGGGTTGGACTTCACTAGACAAATGATCTTAGATGATCTCCTTCTACTTTGAAACTATCAGAATCATTTTTTGAAAGTATAATGTTGTCTATTCTGAATATGTTAGTCCATTAGTTGAATGATACAAAATGGGTAAATCAGTTCAAGACATTCCCTAACTTGCTTTTAATATAACCTAGTCAGGCTGTTTTCCTCAACCTTGAAGACAGGGTCTTGTCTTTTCTTCCTCTCTCTTTTCGTAGACCTCCCTTTACTGTCTGCAGCAAATTCTACTCATCAAAAATTGTATACTGTTGTGTTAGGGACTTCACTAGGTAGGGGAAAAGGCAAACCTCGCATATACTAGGATTACTGAGAGATTGTAAGGAGGACATGGTTCTGATTGTGTGATTAATCTGGTACTTCAGAGTTCATGCCAACACAAGGCCTGTAGGCCCCATGAAGATTTTATCATTTTATCCTTACATCCATCATGGAAGATACATATTATCATTATCCCCATTTTGCTGATGAGGAAACTGAAGCAGATAGAATGAAGTGACTTATCCAGGGTCACATAAATAACAGCTGGGGCAGCATTTGAATTCAGGTCTCTCTGACTCCACCACAGTTTCCCATATAGTCAAACTTCAGTAGGAAAGAAACAGATCCTTGGGAAATTCACAATGGGTTTTCAAGCTATCATGATCGTTATATCAGGCAAAACATCCCCTGCTTGAATTCTCTTGGCTTTGTCTCTCTGAAAACAGTTGTACTCTTCTGTTGCCATTATCTCTGTTTGGTGTGTCTGTGCACTTTGTTCCTCTCCACTCCATTTCTGCTACTGAAGTTCCAGTCTTCACTGCTCCCCACTTTGGATGTCGATGCTTGTTGCTTCTCTCCAAGGCTACTTTGGCTACCAATCACTAAAACTCTTCAGCATTATTACTTCCCTTTGCTGGTGCTGTCACTGCTCTGTGAGGAAAGTATGCACCAAAATTCTTGAAGAGTGAGAGTGCCCTAGGGTTAGTCAATAAGGGACTCTCTCTGTTATTAGTCAGAAGCCCTCTGTCCTTGAAAAGTACGCAAACTGCCAAAAGTGTAAGAGTTTCAGAAATTGGTCTTCACCATGGAAGTTCTCCAACCTTTATTCTTGGCTGTTAGGGCACCTGAATTCCATCCATCTTTCCTTTATGGCCCCACTTGATAGAATGAAGGAAGAGTATACTGTCATCACCTCTTGTCAAGTCTTTCTGATTGTGGGGATAAACATTTGTTCCTCATGTCATGTGTCCTTTTAATTATGGTAGCACAATGGAGAGAGTGTTTTGTAGTCAGAAAACTTGATTGAAATCATTACTCTTCTCACTACTTATGAGACCTTGGGCAAATCACTTAACTACTTTGGATGTCCATTTCCTCATCTGTCACCTGAAGTTGTTGACATCTATGATAACTTTAAGCTCCAAATCTATGATCCTGTAATTCCTAGGAGCTTTGTCATTATTGAGTTGTTTCAGCTCTGTCCAAATCAGGGAACCTATTTGATGTTTTCTTGCAAAGATACTGGCATTTCCTTCTCCAGTTCATGTTGCAGATGAGGAAACTGAGGCAAGCAGGGTTAAGTGACTTGTCCAGGGTCACAAAGCTAGTAAGTATCTGAGGCCAGAATTAAACACAGATAAATAACTCTTCCTGACTCCAAGCCTGGCACTCTATCCACTGCACCACCTAGCTGCTCCAAGGAACCAGAGGAATTTTTTGATAATCCTTAACAACATCAATAATAAACCCAGAAACCCTGGGAGTTATGGACAAAAGCTGTTGGCTGCTTGGCCAATGAATTCCTTGCCTCCCCTCATATTCATATTTACTTCTAGCTGAAAAGAAGACATCAAATAACAACCTACTCCTCTTACCAAACTGACATAGAACTAAGGATAAGAACTAGGGCCTTAAAGATCACCTAATTTAACCTTGTAATTTTAAGCATACAGAAACTAAGACATGAAGAAATTTATCACTTTGCCTAAGGTCGTATGGCTACTCAGTAGTAAAGCCAGGTCTTCCGAATTCTAGCAAACCATTGGCTTGATTTAGTTTTTGTATTAACAAGTAATATTCTTACCTTTTGAATTCATACTTATAAATATACTAGGTTTCTGAAGTATGAGATTTGTATATTATCTTCATTTACCATAAATAATTCAGTTTTCTTTTTGCCTTTTTCTGTTGGCCAGGCATTCTCCTTTCCAAAGCATCATGGGAACAAAAACATTACATGGGAATATTTTTAAAAAAACTTTCACCAAAAACCTTGGTTGATCATATCAGCAAATCAACAATTGCTATAAAAAGATTTTACTCTGGATACATTGTCCAGCAGAGTTTAGACTTCTAGATCTTGAAAACTAGCAAAGTCTGAGCTCGCTGGACAACCAACAACTTCAAAACCATCTGAAATGTGTCCAAAATTCAGCTAAGGTATATATGTATGCACGTGTGTGCACACACACACATGCAAATGCATGTACTCAAGCAAGCACATTTATTTACTTGTAGGTGACATGAAACAGCATCTATGTAATTATGTCACGTGTGTGTATATATAGATACACATATATATACGAGTATGTATTATATGTGTGTGTGTGTATATATACACACACAAACATGTTTATTTGTGTTTACATGGAATGGTTATGGACTTCCTTAGAAGGAGAATTTAGTGATTATTTAATCCATTTTCTGCATTTCATAGAAAAAGAAACTGAGGAATAGGAAAGGAGCATTGTAAATTGAAAGGGCATTGAATTTGCTTTCAGAAGACTTGGGCCTCAAACCTGGGTCCACTACATATTACCCATATGACCTTTGCCAGTTCTTTTAATTTCTGAAGGGCTCAATTTTCTCATCTGTAAAATGAAGGTGGTAGGCTAGATCATAGCTGTCAAAAGCACAGCTTCTTGAGTGGGATTTGAAGCACATTAAAATATTATTGAGAAATTTTTAAAAATACAATAGAATATAGATAATGTTAATATGTGGTTTTCTAAGCCAGTATGGGACATAGGAATATCCTTACATATAGTTTAATGGCCTTGATTTCTATTTGAGTTTGACACCACTGGGCTAAGTGACCTCTAAGGGTCTATTCAGGTCTAAATTTTTGATATATAAATAAAGTGATGTCCCAAGGTCACACATAGTTTAATAATGGAAGTCTCAGGCACATGTTTCCTGACTGAGTCCTGATCCTTTCTTCCTATTACACTGTTTGTTCTTTGAGAAACAATATTAATTTAAGACCAAGAAACTAATTTCATACTGTTCAGGATCACAGAATTTCAGATCATGGGTTAGATGATAGAGAGTTGGAAGGGAGCTAAGAGGAGAGATAATCCAATCCTCTCTTTTTACAGATGAGGAAACTGAATCACTAAAGGCATAAATGACTTGTGCCTGTGTATTGAGTGTAGAGTTGAGATGTGAATCCAGGTCATCTGACTTAGGTCCTTGAGCTCTTTCTAGTACACCACATTGTCTTTACAGAGAAAAGACAATGTAATCTTTGGAACCAATGAGCAAAAATGCAAGGTCTTTATCCAAGGATTTACTAGCCGATGAAGATTTATTAAAAACATGGTAAAACCTAACAACAACAAAAATGTTGACCCTTACAAAAACTAAACTGAAAGTTGAGCAAACTAAAGCAAATCAGAATTTTTCTTTCAATCTCTCAAATGTTTAGGTAACTTTGTTTTTGTAAAAACATGATGTCCTTTAGTGGCTTAAGACAAGAAGCACATTATCTAAACACTGTAAGATCAACCATTGATGTGGTATTTCCATCCTGCCAGGCCAACATCAGAAAGTACTAGAAACCTCCTGAGATTTCTAGGTCCTTTCTCAGGCCAACAAGAATTGTTTTGATAAGTCTCAGATAAGTATGTGAATCTTGAGTTGCCAATCTAAGCCAAACTATCTTTAGCTTTCTGCCCACTGTTAATCTTAACCTTCTGCTATTGGGAATCAGTATTTCCCAATTCAAAAAGGAGAGTTTTCTTGTTAATCACAATCACTTACAACAGTGGGATCAGAGTGAATTGGCTGCCCTCTGATAAAAATATATTAGTCATAAAATAAATCATTGCAAATAAATTATTGTTGCAGTATTTTTAAAATATAGGTAATTTTTGAAGGGGTTGAAAAACATTTGCAGTTGAAGAGATATCTAATAATCAGTCATGCCCAAGATAAATTTTGCTTGAAATTAATAATTTTTGTCAAAATAAAATGTTAGCATTTGATCAAACAAGATTTTCTTCTCCTTTATAGATCATCTTGTCTCAATGAAATATAAAAATGTTCCTTTAACTCTTTCAATCAAAATTAAAAGCAAGCCAGCTTGACTGGTATCTAAGAGTAACCAACTTAGTTGTGTAATAGGCATGAGATAATGGATCACATAATCTCACCACAATTGATTCATTGTAGAGGCATGGCATTTTTGAAAAACAAATTCATCTTTTCAAAGTAAAATCATTGGCAGTGCAGATGAATATAAGGAACCAATTATCAAATATTATATCCCTGATGCAAGTAATGTTACCTTTTTTAAAGACACTATTTAAAGAAGACATGTTGAGTACTCTGTCCTTCAGAAAATTTTAAAGCTTTTATCTATAAAGCTAAATTGACCTTTACCCAAATTATTTCATCTCCATCACCCCCCCACTACTATAGGCTGACAATTTATGTATTTATATTCATATTTTACAGATAATAAAACTGAGGCTAGAGTTAAAGGAATTATTCAAAATCACACAGTAAGTGGATATGTAAAGATTTGGATCCAGGTTTTCTTACTAAATCGTCAGTGCTTTATTTTGGGGGGGGGGGGCGGGGAGAGACAGAGCATACAAAGGAGGAGAAAGAAATCTCAATTCTGAAAAAAAGATAGTGCTTGCTATTTTTATTAAGAAGAAATCTATCATTTATTAGAAATAAATTTTCTTCTGTTTGCTAATTGGAATTAGAAGCAAAGTGTCAGGATAGTAAACTGGAAATCAATTCACTTAAATAAATATTAATCAGCATCTACAGTGTGAAGAGATTTGTGCTAGATGTTGGAGATACTAAGTTCAAATAAGACACAATCTCTCGTTTAAACAAGCTTATAATTCAGTTTAATTAAATCCAATCTGTATTTATAAGTACCTACTATGTGACAGGTGCTGTTCTGGGTTTTAGGAATAGAAAGACAAAACACAAACAAAAAGCCATTCCTTTCCCTCAAAGATCTTAAAGAAACTGAGAAAAAGAACCTGCCCACAGATAAGTATATACAAAAATGACAAAATATATAACACAAAGGAATTAAAGAGGAGAGGAGAGCACTAATCTCTAGGTCACTCACCAAAAGCCTCTTGTAGGAAGTGACATAGTCTCTATATGAGACCTGTAGATATATAACCACAAGAAATAGTACACTATAATAAGTGTTATGGAGAGTTACAAGTGAAAAGGTTAAAAGTGCTCTAAGAAATCTGAGGAGGGTACTAAGCAGAGAAGTTTGGACCTTACCTAGAAGCCACGAAAAGTCTATTTCATTTCTTTGGGTAAAGGAGTGGCATCATCAGACTTACATAAAGGAATACCAAGGAAGTAATGAATTAGGGGGGTAGAGTAAGGGGAAAAATTATTGGGAGGCTATTACTATAAAAGTCTTACTAGATGATAACAAAGGCATGTGTAAGTCTGGTAGCAATTGTGCTTGTTGTGTTCCTCCTTCGCTACCAAGGAAGACCATACCATCAGAGAAATGATGACATGACTTGCACTTGACTATTTTGAGTGAGGCAGGGCTGTGCAGGTCACCAGCCTCACTTCTCCTCCAAAGTCATCTGAACCCAGTGACCTAACATTTTTCAGGATGCATAGAGATGACCCAGGATGCACTGGGAGACCTTGGCCCCTTTAGTTCTATTCAGGTACTCACTTCTAGGTAGTGGCAATAGAAATAAAGATGGAGTAACATAAAATATATTTTGGTAGCAAACATGGCAGGTTTTGACAGCTGATTGGATGCATATTTACAAAAAATATATAAATTGCCCAGATTAACAGAAGAGGAAATAGAATCTATCTTTAGATTAACAGAAGAGGAAATAGAATCTATCTTAGAAAGAAACATTGAAAAAACCATAAATAAGCTCCCTAAGAAACAATCCCCAGGACCAGATAGATTTACAAGTGAATTCTACTAAATATTTAAAGAATAATTCTAATAATGTACAAAGTATTTTTAAAATATATGAAGAAGGAGCCCTTTCAATTCCCTTCTTTGATACAAATATGGTTTGGGTATCTAAACCAGGGAGAGCAAAAAACAGAGAAAGAAAACTAAGTCAATCTCTCTAATGAATATTCTTGCAAAAATTTAAAAAATACTAGCAAGGAGATTACAGCAATACATCACAAAGAGCATACATATGCCATAATGAGGTAGGATTTATATCAAGAATACACAACTGGTTCAATATTAGAAATACTATAAGCATAATTGACCATATAAACAACCAAAAGTAACAAAAAATATAATATCAATACATGCAGAAAAACTCTGACAAAATATCCGTTTCTATTAAAAACAATAAAAAGCAAAAGTATAAGCAGGTTTGGGGAGAGGGAATGGTAAGAAGGGCTTGAGACATTTTGATTTTAAACTGCTGGTGGAACATCCAGTTGAAGAGGACCTATACATAGTTGGAACTATGAGTCTAGAGATCATAGGAGAAGTCAGATAGACATTCTAGATTTGGAAGCCATCTCCCTAACGTCTCCCTCCAGTACAATCCATCCTTTGCTCAGCTACCAAAGTATATTCCTAAAAGGCTGCTCTGACTATGTCACCCTCCTATTCAATAAACTTCAGTGATTTCATTTTAATTCCAAGATCAAAATTTTTAGATTCTTCATAACCTGACCCTTTCCTATGTTTACAGTCTTTGTACAGTTTTCTTCATGTGCTCTACAATGCACAACACTGGCCTCTTTTTGTTCTTCACATGCAGTACTCTACCTGCAGTCTCCATGACTTTTCACTGGCTACCCCTCAGGCTTGGAATGCTCTTCCACTTCACCTCTTTGCTGTGGCTTCCCTGGCTTCCTTCAAGATTCAGCTAAGAACCTACCTTCAGCAAGACGCCCAGTCTCTACCTCCCTTCCTCACTCCCTACTCCCAATGCCAGTACCTTGCCCCTAAATTTATCTCCCAGTTTCTATACAGGTAGTCATTTGCATGTTATCTCCCCTGTTAACATGTGAGCTCTCAGTGGACAGGGACAGTGCTATTTTTTCCTCCTTTTTTTTCTATCGCCAGTACTTAATATCTTGCCTGTTTTATATTAATTGCTCAACAAATGTCTTTTGACTGACTACATAGAGCTAATTAAAGTAGTGAAACTAGATGAGGATACAAGGAAAAGAGCGTGTGGAGACAAGAAAAGGGCATCAAACAAAGAATTCTGGGGAATAATAATGTGAAAAGGAAAAGAATGGAGAACTAGCAAAAATATGAAATGTACAAGGAAACCTAGGGAGCACAACATTTCTGAAGGTAAGGAATGAGAGAATATCCAAGAGAAGGTGGTGGTCAAAAGTATCAAAAACTACAAAAAGATCAAGGAGAATGAAAATTGTAATTAAAAAAACAGTCATTATATTTAGAGATTTGGATGCCATTGAGGGAATCCTTTCAGCCTAGTAGTAGGCTTAGGAATTCACAAAGTCCAGACCGGGTATATAGGCACAGACTGAGGGAACATAAGCTATGGGAAATGAGAGCGACCAATGGGAACTCTCCCCATGGGTGTGTATGAATAATCCTGTCAGTCTGTAGGCATGCTTATGGCTGTGGTGGTAAAAATCTTATTGCAAATGATAAAGTAGAGAATAGGTGGTAAGAAAGTATAAGCATTGAATATAGACTGCTTCTTAAAAGAAGTTTGACAATACAGGAAAAAGAGAAACCTAGACTACACTTAGGAAAAGGTCATTGTGTTTTATTTGTTTATATTCATTTCTTTGTTTTTTTAAGATAGGAAAGATTATAGCATATCAGTAGGAAATGGGATTCAGTGAATGGAGCACTGGGCCTGGAGTCAGGAAGACCTGAGTTTGAATCTGACCTCAGACACTTATTAACTAACTGTGTGACAAGTGGCTTAACCTCTATTTACCTTAATCCATCAGAGAAGGAAATGGCACGCCACTCCATTATCTTTGCCAAGAAAACTCCATGGGCAGTACCGGCATGATTCACAGGGTCATGAAGAGTTGGACATGCCTTAACAAAAGGCAAAGGGAAAGGAGTCAGAATCAAAGAAGAGATTCTACAACTCAGAGGGATGATTATTGGAAACTTGTAAGCTATGGTTTTGAGCAGGCACTAAGGCCAAAAGATCCTCAGTAGTTTTATAAGACCGCATGTGAGGCAGATTTCAGGTGCTACATCTCAGTGTCCTTAACTCAAATGATGTCCTACCTTCCCCCCATCCCCTGCCATTTTAAGCACATTTTGGTGTAAAACAGTACATACATATGTATAGATAATATGTGTGGCTAAGGAACACACCCATAGGGAAGCCATATAGAGATATATGTGTTTAGAACACATGTAAACTAAAGAACTCACCTCTCTGGTATTGTAGACCTGCCTTGTGGTCCTACTCTGGCCTACACTGCCTTGATGCACAACCATAACAAGACCTCCCACTACAGGGTTGAGTCTATAGTGCTCTTCTCCCAGGGAATTCTTCACCTTTGTTAGTTTAACAGGAAAGGCATTCAATGGGAGAGGAGTCACATTAAGACAGAGGTATCAAACATGAAGCTCACAGGTACAACACTCTCCAGTGTGGCAAAATCAAACTGAAACATAATTTAGAAATATTTAGCAAAATAAATAAAAATGCGACAAAACACAGATAATATTACATTTTAAAATTAAGGCAAGATGTGACCCAAAGGGATCCTTATGCGTGAAATTACAGCCCTTGTTTCTATTTGAGTTTGACACCTCTGCTCTAGGGGATAGGCATCCCCTTTGTCTGATACTGCTGCAACCTTGATTGACCTCTTCTTCCCCCGACCCCTACCACCATCTTGTGATCCTTTTGGCCACCACTACCATCTTACCCTTTGTCCTCTTCACCATCACTGCTCTCTCCAAATGTTTTTGCTCCAAATTAAATACTTCCTACTCTACAATTTAAGAACTGGACATGGCCTGAATAATAGCAAAGAGGCTACAAAGATACTGTTGAATTATTACAGCAAATAGGTCAATTGAGTTGGAATATAGTATATGTAAGGGGAAACTACCTTTCAATTAACTTAGAAAAAGTAGGTGGGAATCAGACTATGAAGGCTTTTGAATGTCAAGCTGGGGAGCTTGTATTTCATAGTAAAGACTATAGGGAGCCACTGAAGATTCTTGAGCATGGGAGTGATGTACTTAGACCTGTGCTTTACTCTGGCAATTGAATTCTTTGGAAAGGGAGGGCCTAGGGCCAATGCAACTAATTAGGAGGCTATTAGAAAAAATGAGGGATAATCAATACTGTACTTAGTGGAAGTTCTGTGAGTGAAGAGGACAGCCCTGAGAGATGTTACAAATGTTAAAGTGATGATACTTGGCAACTGATTAGATACCAGAGTTAAGGTACAGTAAAAAACCTAGATGATTCCATTATTTTAAACCTAGATGATGAATGATGGAGGTGCCATCAGCACAGGGAAATTTCAGGGAAGGGTTAGTTAAGGGAGAAAGACAGAAAGCTTCATTTTGAATTTGAGTGTGTGTTCATCCTTCATTGCCGAAGAAGACCATACCATCAAAGAAATAATGACATGACTTGTACTTCACTTTGTTTTGAGTGTGGGAGGGTTGTGCAGGTCACCAGCCTCACTTCTCCTCCAGAGTCATCTGAATCTAGTGACCAGATATTCATCAGAATGACTGGAGATGACCTAGGTTGAGGCAATAGGGGTTAAGTGACTTGCCCAAGGTCACACAACTCGTGAATGTTAAGTGTCTGAGGTGGTGTTTGAACTCAGATCTTCCTGACTCCTGCACTGGTGCTCTATCCACTATACCACCTAGCTACCCTCATTTTGAATTTGATATATCTATGAGTCAACAATGTAATAAGACCACTGAAACAATGACAATTACCTTGAGCTATGTTAAGAGAAGTAGGTTGTCAGGACTAGCTAAGTTGTAGTTCTACTTTACTCTGCCAAATCCAGTGTGGAATATTGGATTGAATTCTGGGTATCACATTTTGGGAAGGACACTGAAAAGTTGCAGAATCCAAAGGATAACCAAGATGGTGAAAGGTCATGTTGTTTGAAAATTGCTTGAAGGAACTCAGGATGTTTAGTGTGAAGAAGAGACACTTGACTTCAAGAAAACTAAGACTGTAATGTGGCGCAGAAATTAGACTTGTATTGTTTGGTCTAAAAGAAGGAAACATGAGGACAAAAGGGGAAAAGTTGTGAAAACTCCAATTTGATAGAGGAGGAAACATTTAACAATTAGAACTAAGAACAGAATGGCCTGAATCAGGAGGTAATGTGTTTGGCCTTACTAGAGATATACTCCAGCAAAGACCATCCCATCACTTGTCTGGAATGTACTGGAGGGGATTCCTATTTGTGGATGTGTTGGACTAGATGACTACTCTGAGTTACTGAGATTCTGTAAAGTGAGACCATGTCCTAGATGTCATGGGACAATAGCAGTGAGGCTTTGAATAGGTAGGTAGGCATAAAAGGATTCTGTGGGATACAAAAGAGAAAATGTTATTGAAGGATGGAGGTAGAGGAAAGAAGATATGAAAGCCACACTGGGAAGCAAGAGATAAGTATAGCATTTCACATTCCTTTGTGAATAGTAAGATCTGTATGATGGGGTATCCAATGGACATCATTATAACCTGATATGGTACCCTGAGAGGAGAAGAAGGTTTCAAACTGAAAAAGTCAAAGGAAAAGTTGCTGAAAAACTGAAAAGGAAGATGAGAAATTCCACAGGGTAAACAGGGATGATCTAATAGAGGAAAGAGACCTGTATTTGAAGCCCAGTTGAGTAACTGCCCCCCCACACACATATTAGTTGCTTAACACTAAAGAAAACCTTTCTCACTGACCTTTCCTTTTCACATATGTTAAAAAGAAAGAATAATTTTTGTAGTGCCTACCCCACAAGCTTGTTTTGAGGATCAAATGTCCTGTTATGTAAAGACTCTGCTAACCATGAAGTCATAAACATGCATGTGTGTATGTAGATAAATATGTACACATGTATGTATATATACACATATGGTAAATGTGGCATGTGTTCTCCTCTTTGTGTGCCTAGGCCAACAACAGTTTTATAGAAACTTTTTTTAATGGAAACTACCATTTTAGAGTCCTGTGAAATAAGGTGGAGAAGGAGAATAGTCAATGAGCAAATTCAATACATCTTGAGATCCAGTGATTTTATTAATTTCTAGTTATGCAAAATCTTACTGAGGGTCAGTGCCCAAAAAATCTACCATGATGTATAAATTTATTTTTTTAATAAGTCAATAGGCAGAAGTAGTAAAGATAAAAATTCAGCATTGATTTAAAGGAAAATTCATAACAATTAGAGTTATCCAAAAATGGGAATAGGCTGTGTCAGAAAGTAGTTGTCTTCCCTTCCCTGGCACTCTTAAAGCAAAGACTGAATGACCATTTCTGAAGTATATTGGAGATATGCTTTTGCTTGTATGAACTGGAGGCCTCTTTCAGTTAAAGCATTAATACAGGATATAATGTTAAACTGAATGCAAAATAGTGTTTTGTTATTCAATAGGTCTGTGATCTGATTTGGGCCAGTGACAAATTCAACTGGAATGGATTCCTAAAGGGAAAAGAATGGCCGACATAAATGCCGTCTCAGTATGTGCTGACACACCTAGCCCATGCTTGATTCACGTTTGTGAATAGGATTATTGCGATCAATTCCTAATCATTTATACTGTTGGGTATGTAAGCATATGGATATATCATAACAAAGAGAACATAGAACCTATTTAGAATTAAATTTGGGATAGAGGTTTCTGAAAAACTATAGAAGCCCCAAGAATGGTGTGAAATTAATCAAATCTTTTGGTCTGGAGGAAATATACCAAAAAAGATTAAAATTGTTTAATATTTTCAATTTGATATGCAGGACCTAGCCTGCCCAACTTCCTCTGCAATGAGCATTACCTAAAACATGCGAAGGATTTATGAAGGTAGACATAAATGACTCATTCTTTTTGACTCAGTTACTTATCAAAAAAGGATTAGTGTTCAACATGGCAAGACTTTCACTATAGTTCATGAGACTTATAACCAAGTATTATATCAATGTACAGACATCCGATGACAAGATGGGAAAGATATCTTTGATCCCTGGATTAGTTTCCTTGTAAGCTTTGCAATGCTGTTTAGAAACAGGAAATTACGTTACCCTTTTTGTTGCTAAACTTTGGCTTTAGGTCAAAGTGAGAGCAATGTTAGGTGTAAATCACAAAAGTATTTGGTCCAACTCAAATATTATTTTTGTACGCAATCTTAGACTATTCCCTCACATATATAAGCTGTTCCCAGGCAAAACAGCAAAAGAACATCTGTTCAAAATAAAACAAACAATATGTTTATTTTATACTATCTTCCAATATTGTGCTCAGAAATCAGTATGGCAATAGTGGGGAATAGATTAAGTTTGTCTGTGTGTGTACGTGAGTGTGTGTGTGTGTGTGTGTGTATGCATATTTTGCAATCATGGCACGTTTTCTTTCTGCATAAAGAAGCAATGATTATGCAATATATGATTATCTGTTTCATCTGCTCAGTCTCAGTAAAATGGAAACATTTTTTTTTTAGTTTTAGATGTTGGAAAGTCATCTCCAGCTGCTTGTTTGCCTGGTATGTCAGTGCCTTTAAGGACTCTGATCTGGACCTCTCCTCTTCTTCCTCATATGCCTGAACTCCAAGGCATGTCTTCTATCTTAGCAGATTCATCTATCAACTATATCAGGTGGATGCAAAAGAAACTTCTGAGCTCTCCCTTATCTACACCCTCCCAAAGACGGTCATAAAGCTATCTCAAAACACAGTCCTATGTCTGACTATTATTACTATTGGTGCCATTTGTGTCATTATCAATAGTTATAATAATAGCATTTATATAGCACCTTAAAGTTTGCAAAGCACCTTGCAAAGCTTGCTCTCTATTTCCTATTCTGTGCTGCCTCTGAAAGAGTGAAAGACAAAAAGAAAACCATGTTACTGCCATTTCTTTCTTAGAAGGTGAGTGATATAATATTACTGGCCAACAGAATTGGAAAGAGGGACACAAGGAAGAAGCATGGAGAAAAGGACAAAGCTCCCTTCAACATTTTAACTTCATTCCAGCAATCGTTTATTAAGTGATCAGAATGTGTAAGTCATTGTCCTAGATGTAAAGACTACAGATGGGAATACAAAGAGAAAAAAATTTTTAAAAAACCCACTGTACTCAAAGAGCTTACATTTTCAGGGGCAGCACAAATGATTTAAAAATACAGGTAAATACACAGCAATTTAAGGAAGGAAAGTGGTAAAGAACTATGGGAATCATGAGAAGCATATTTTGGGAATAGAAAACTTTGAAATAGATGTCTATGTGGTAAGTACAGAGAGCCCTAAATCTAAAGTGAGAAAGACCTGAGTTCAAATCTAATCTTAAAAGCTGTGTGATCCTGGACATTCACTTAATCTCTATCTACCTCAGTTTCCTCATCTGTAAAATGGGAATATTCATAGGACTTACCTCCCAGGGTTATTGTGAGGATAAAATTAAATGATATTTATCAGTTGCTTTACAAACTTAACGTGCTAGTTGAATATTTGATGGTGGTGGTGGTGATCAATGTGTTCTTAAGCTACTTCTATTTCTGTGAGATACTGACTTGAGCAACTTATCCCATCAAGCTTTGTTTTTACTAGGGATTTTATTTTTATTAAGGATGCAAATAATGTAATGGTTTTTGCTTTTGCTAGAGTTTATTTACTTCTCAGGAAACATGTTTGAAAACATCAATCATGTTATAGCTGAAAAACAACCCTTTCTGTTTGCCGGGTGCCATTCTCTCTCCATTACTTTTTTTGGCAAGTTGTCCGTGATCCATTTGATTACAGGCAGTCTCCCTTTTAGCTTTAAACCTGGGTCATTTATTAAAGAGAATTGCTTTCTTTCAATTATATAAATTCTGCCATTAAAAGAGTATCCTTGTGTTTATATATTTCCCAAAGCTGAACCACATCAACTTTTACTCTAAGTTAAAGGCAATACAAGAAATGACATTTTAGTATCATTATCATATAGAATTATGAGCGCCAAAGATATTCTGAAAGACTTATTAGTCTATTCCCATACCTTCAATTCTATTCCAGTACTGGCATATTGATATTTTACTTGTATTTTTTCTGCTGAATTTTGTCATTGATTTAAGTAATCAAAACTATATCAAATGATATAGTTTTAAGAACCATCTTTTAAAATTCTTAAAGGCAAATCCTTGCTCAAATTTTGCCTAAGATGAACAGATTTCATATAATGTATCCTTTTTTTTCAGTTGGGTCTGACCCTTTGTGAGCTTATTTGAGATTTTCTAGGAAAAGATACTGGAGTGGTTTGCCATTTCCTTCCAGTTCATTTTACAGATGAGGAAACTGAGGCAAACAGGGTTATGACTTGCCCATAGTAACAGGAGGCTACATTTTGCAAAGCAGGTACCAGTCTGCATCAGAAGAGGAAAATAATCACTAGGAACTTGCTATACTAAGGAAATCACAGATTCAGTGAGGAAAAAATATACAAAGGGAAGATGTTTTATCATTCTTTACAGTCCTCAGTTTCTATGATGACAAAACCCAGGTCACCCAATTCCCAATTAAATAATTAACAATTTGATTATAAACTTTTTGTAAAATTTTGAGGAAGAGAATTTTTAAAAAATGACCAATATCACTTTAAGAAAACATTAAGAAGAGGCAGCTAGGTGGCACAATGACCAGAGCACTGGCCCTGAAATCAGCAGGACCTGAGTTCAAAGCTGACCTCAGACGCTTGACACACTTACCAGTTGTGTGACCTTGGGCAAGTTATTTAACCCCAAATGCCATGCCTTCCCCCCCTCAAAAAAAAGAAAGAAAACATTAAGAAACGGTAGAGGGTTTAAGAAAGTTACAGAATTTTGAGGGATGGATTATCTATCTCTCTTAAAGAATAGATGGTACCAAATGCTATGTCTTTTATTATTAGAAATAGCTCCCAGACTCATATATCCGCTTTCCCTTCTTTATAAAGTCTTTATAAAAATAATTCACATATGTATCAAGTATCTTTTATAAAAGTATGGTAGTGGAAGAGGAGTTTGGGGTTGTCGTTTCCTTGTTTTTGTAAACAATATTTGGTATGCACCATGTCTTTAAAGCACACAACTGAATGAAGAGCCAAAGATACTTGCGTGCTTATTGTTTAATATAACAAACAAGTAAGCAAAATCCATTTGATCCAAACAGCAAATTGCCATCATACTTGCTTTCAACAAAACACATCACTATGTATATGAAAAAAATCATATAAAACCACTTCAGGTGCACAACATAAGTAACTTCTTGGCTCTCAGTTTATTAATATCACACAAAGGACAAATCAGGGAAATGTATGGTTGCTACTATATATATGCCACTGAGGAATATGGTGATACAACCAATATAGCACTGAGCCTAGATTAAAAAAGTTGTTCCAATCACATCTGACTCTTCGTGACCCTGCTTAGGATTTTCTTGGCAAAGATACTGGAGTGGTTTGCCACTTTCTTCTCCAGCTTTACAAGTGAGGAAACAGTCAAAGAGAGTCAAGTGACTTGCCTAGAGTCATGCAACTAGTAAGTTTCTGAAGTCAGATTTAAACTCAGATCTTTGTTACTCCATGTCCAGTATTCTATCCATTGTCTCACCTAGCTGCCCAGGAAGACCTGAGTTCAAATTAGACTTCAGATCTTAACCAGTTGTATGACCCTGATCAAGTCACTTAAATTCTGTCTGCCTCAATTTCCTCAACTTTAATATGGAGCTACCTACATATAGCACCTACATTCCAGGATTTTTGTGAGGATCAAATGAGGATAAAATGTGCCAACACCTGGCACATAATAGGCACTTCATAAATGTTTGCTTGCTTGCTTCCTTTGTTCTCTCCTGGCATGGGCTGTCTCATACACAGATAGTTGTGTATTCTCGTTGTTCTTGTGTGTGTGGTCTTTTGTTAAGACCAATAATACTGCGGAGTCCTTAAATGAGATTCATACTTATTCAAAAGAAATCTATTCACATAATTAAAACCAAATTTGTGGAGTAGTTATTATACAGGGTGTTATATGCAGTTGGAGGAACAAACCATAGAGATGGGTCACTAGTACATATATTTAGGATAGACCTTGTGGATTGACAATGACCTGAGCTCAAATTTAAAAGAAATAGGAGAGGGATCTGGTCTGCCTTTAACATACTGTGTCTCATTTTTAATTATGTAGAAACAAGCTATATAGAGGATGAATTGGATAATTATCAATATAGGAAAGGCAAGAGAATTAAGGGGAGATCCAGAAAGGCTTCCTATAGAAGGTGGGATTTTAGCAGGGACTTGGAATCCAGAGAATCAAGGAGTCAGAGATCAAGAGGGAGAGTTCCAGGTGTGAGGGACAGCTAATGACAATATCCAGAATCAGGAGTTACAGGATCTTGGTCAGGAAATAGCAAGGTGGCCAGTGTCACTGCATCTTACAGGTACGTGAGTGAAGGGGGCGAAGGAAGCAGGTATAAATTATAAGAAAACTGGAACAGTAGGAAGGGTTCACATTATGAAGGGCTTTGAATATCAAGAAGTTGTTTCTATATTTGATTTTGGGAGCCACTAAAGTTTATCAAGTAGAGGTGTGAAGGGTAGCATGATCAGACCAACACTTTAGGAAGATCACTTTGACAGCTGAGTGGAGGGTTGACTGGAGTGGAAAGAGACCTGAAGCTGGAAGACTAGTAGAAGATTATCACCTCAGGTATGAGGTAACAAAGGTCTGCTCCATGGTGGCAGCAAGGTCAGAGGAGAAAAGAGGGCACATACGAGTGGTATTATAAAGATAGAATCAATAAGACTTGGCAGCAGCTTGAATATGGGGTGTGAGAGAGGGAAGAGTCAAGAATGATGTCTACGTGAGCCTGGGTAACTGGGTAATTGTGATACCCTCAACAGTAATAAGGAAATTAGAAAAGATGGTAGACCCTGAAAGAAAAGATAATGATAAAAGATAAAGATAATATTTTGCACATAGTAAGTTCAAGATGTCTACAGGATATCCAGTTGAAGTTATCTAATAGGGAGCTGAAGATGAGAATCTGGAGGTCAAGAGAGAGATTAATAGATATATCAATAAATATATTTTAGTGAATGAATAAAAATTCCCCAAATAGGTCCTCTTTAAATACTTATGACCACATCAAACAAAGGATTTGGAGTAGAAATGAATCTGAGAGATGAGCATTTCTCAAAAGGTCTCCTGGAGTTATTCATGTTTAAAATGTGAAATGTTACAATTTGGGGGCACTTCATAAAAAGAACCTTAGATAAAATTTGCCTGATGGAATTTGGGGGTTTCTTTCCTGCCACACTCTTTTGTGTTTGCAAGTTTCCTCTTGAGAAGCCCAGGCATGAGATTACAGATTACAGAGTAGTTGGCTTTTCCTCTATTTGCTCTCGCCATGCCACTAGAAACAGCATTTTCTCAGTATTTCTAATGGAAATACCTTTGGCACATTATACTTGGACATCTAACCACAGCAGGGACTTCAGGCTGGCAACCAGGAACCTGGGGGGAAAATGCACTGAAACCAGCTATGCACCACTTTTTTCCCATGCTTTCAAATGGCATCGAGAATCTGTCTCAAAGCTGTTTTGGCTAAGATCATGATTAGACCAAAAAAACAAATGTGCAGGATTCTTGGTTGCAGCAAACTGAGAGTCTTGGTGACACTCTAGTACTGGGGTTTACTACTAAGGTTTCAACAGGCTTCACTGTCAAAGAAGACTTGAACTAGTTCTGCCTCCATATATTATTCTGACACCATTTGCTTTACATTTAGTTCACTAGGAGTCCCTTTGGCAATTTGCTGGCTGTTAGGCCCACTTAAAAATATCTGAACAAGGTAGAGGATTAACCAAGAGTGAAATTTCATCCTCATAATTAATTTGTCTTTATTATACTCCTTCACTGTACTAGGCACTGGGCAGCCAAGCAAAGGAAAACATAATCTTACAATACCTCCCATTACTTTACAAAAGGTTCTACTATGATATCTCATCTTTATCGTTTCTCTCAGTAGTTGGCACCTGTTCTCTCTCTAGGGATACTTTTTTTCCTTGGACTTGTTTTTTGTTTTAATTATACAACTTCATCCAACAATCTCAAATAGCTTTACAAACATTATTTGGTGACAATCTCTTCCAATTCTGAAAAACTAAAGAAACTGGAGACAAAAGATATAATAAAATCACACATTAAGTCAGGCACAGAGCTGCCTCATGTTGAGCTTTTCAGAACCCCATTATTATTCCCCATGTTTTCTCTATGGCACTGTAATCTTCTTTCCTTTGCAAGTTTTCTGCAATGAAAGTTAAAATATATAAGAAATGACACTTCTTGTAGAATCATGGATCTGGAAGGGCCTTTGGATGATGATTACCTCCTCATCAGGATTACACAAAAATTGGAATATTGAATTAAATTTTAAAAATTGTTCATTGAATGGTCTGAGTTTATGTGGGAGCTCCTTGTAAATGAGGGACAATGTCCTATTTTTCTATTTTCCCCCTTTGGCATATAACACTGATACACATGTCTTGAGTTAATGACAAATATGCTTGAAATTTAAATGATTGATTATTTACCATTCAAGACAATTGTAAAGATATCCCTATCCATCATGACTTAAATCAAAAGAGCATCAACATATTTAACGCCACAGAGACTATGGCACACATTCTATTTATCCACATAGGGAATGTGTCTGCTGGCATACTGTGCCAGACCTGTAGAGATAATGTTTCCACAGGAACTGCCAGCATTGGGACATTTTCTGGTTGTCATTAGTGCCAGCATGACCCAGATTGATCTGGGTCCTGAATGTGACACAAAATGCAAAAACATCAATGGAGGTTGAAAGAGAAGAAGGAAATGGAGGCTGAGGTTATAACACAGATGGGCCTGTTCCCTACGGCTTGTTGACTTTATATTGTCATAGTCTAGGTATGTGAGAAGTATGCCTTTCTCAATATAATAATTTCAGTGTTCCAGATGAGTGAGCTGTGGTGTTTTCTGAGATCCAGGAGACATTGGTGGTCATGCTGTCTTGTTCATGCATACAGGTATGACAACAGAGAATCACAGAAAACTCTATGTACAACCATAAATTCTGTATTGAATTTGGTTGTAAATTAAAATGTGATTCTTCTCGCACTTTATTGGGGTGTGGGAGATTTATGATAAAATGCTGAACCTCCAGGTTCACTGTCTCATAGCTTAGGAGATCAAGGAGTGAGAGGAAATGGACACTAGCCTGAAAGTAGGATTTGTCTTGGGGGTTGGAATTGGAAAATGTTAGAAATGCTGCATTTTATGACGTGTTTAATGATCCTTGATTTTATTAAGTTTTTTACTAACCCAATCAAACTATTTGTTTAAGTAGAAAGTTGAAGATGGCTGCATATATATATATATATATATATATATATATATATATATATATATATATATATATATATATATATATATACCAAAGAAAGTTACCAGTGGATTGTGGTGGCTTATCCACATAGTGTAGGATAGTCCGTCTTCTGAAGGACCCACATGTCAAAGAGGATACTGTTATTACTGTGGAGAAAATTCTATCCTACTTACTGTTCTTCGCATATAAAAAATTTGGTCACTATACCTTTAGAATGGCTCTCGCCCAAACCAGGAATGTTCTTCCTCATGTTATTCCCCCCTCACTTCCATCTACTAGTTTCTCTGATTTCCTTCCATCAAGCTCAAATCCATCTATTTCATGAGGACTCTCCAGGTCCTTACAGAGGCTAGCCGAGATTACCTTCTATTCACTCTATAGCTCCTTCTGTTACCCTCTTCAGAATGAGAGCTCTTTGAGGGTTGGAACTGTTCTGTCCTTTCCTGTTATCTCAGCCCTTAGGTCATATAGCTAGTACAGTGGATAGAGCACTGGGCTTGGAATAAAGAAGACTCACTATCTTGAGTTGAAATCTGGCCTCAGACATTTACTAGCTGTTTGACCTTGAGTTTTGCTTGCCTTACTTTCCTCATCTGTAAAATGAGCTAGAGAAGGAAATGGCAAACCACTCCAGTAACTTTGCCAAGAAAACCCCAAATGGGGTCACTAAGAGTTAGAAATGCCTGAACAACAATCCCAGCACTTAACACAATGCTTGGTACATAACAATTGCTTAATAAATGCTTGTTACCGACTAACTGATTAAAGATTGTTAGATATCTGTTACTTCTGTATACTAAAGGCAATTTTCCCCTTCCCTGGGACATCTGTCACCCCAGGAACCTGCCAAACACTTCAACTATTTCTCTTACTTCACTCCTTAGTTTCAACATATAAAAAAGGAGAAAATAATCATATCATTTACCTTATAAGATTATTATGAAGATCACATCTGATTATTTCTGTAACACTCTCTGCAAACTGTAAATGATGTATAAAATTTAGCTTATCTCCCTATTTTGTTACCTCTCATTTCAGAGTGATCAAAACAAAGGTGATTTGTTTGTGGTTAAAGAAGTTAAGCATCATTTTATGGGTTGACGTGACAATGATATTCTTCATAAGTTACTTTTGTTTCTGAGATTTTCAGGAATTTCTGATGAAAGATTTGACAATCTTTCTAAAAACATTTATTTCTAAGAATGTTTATATGAAAACTAACAGCCCATTATTTTATTTGATTCACTCAACCAGTTAATCCTATTTTAAGAAGATGCTTTAATGAATTGACCTTTTCCTTATTCTACCCCCCACCCCCAGCTTCCACAATACACACTGAACTGCTAACTTCAATAAAAATAACCAGTCCAGACGACTGGTATTAAAAATTATTTCCAATTCCCAAGTGTTATTTAGCAACAAAGCATGAGAAGAACTTTTCATTATCTTAAAACAATAAAATGAAAGTGATATGATATGAAAACAACTTTCTAAGTTGCCTTCTTTTTCTAATATGAAATCAGTAAATTAATGACTACATGAAATAAAATTATTTGTCAATATTACTATCACCTAGAAATTATTTTTGACAAAGCTTATGAAATACTTTTCCCCTTCCCTGAGGGCAAACCTCATCTTAGCATTATTCCTTCAAAGGGGAGACCTCATTCTACCACATACCCAATGCAGGTCCATCCAAAGTGAGAGCACTCGCTCATTCATTATTTCAGTGACAAGAGGGTTAATACATTTGTTCAGCTTTGCACATTTGAGAGGGAAACCTTGGCACATATTTCTTTGAGACTTGTGGAATGGTTTGATAAGGGCTGGCCTACTTACAAACTGAAGTATTTGCCAAGACAACGGAGAGCTCCATGTTTGCCTTGTATTGCAGACCTTTTTATGAACTTTCCTAACACCCAATTTTTCATCTAAGCTTTGGAGATGAAAAAGAACTGGTCACTTGGGATGTGATCACTTTTGTTCACTGTTTATTTAACTGATCCTGAAGCTCATTTTGGAGGTCTGTCTGAGTCCACAGCTAGTACCTAGAAATCACATCATCTGCATGGTTTATTCAAATTGCTGGCTAGTGTCCAATCAACACAATGAATAAAACTGAAGAACTAACATTTTTCCTTCATTGGTTTAATTGGATACATTTTCAGAGAGGTACCAAATTCAGTGCCCTGCTAACTTTTTCTTGGAAAAATGAACAGGCTGGTATGTTGAGCAGAGTGGATTAGTGTTGCCAGCATTGTTACCCTTGTTATTTCAGTAAGGAAATGACCCCTCTTCCCACCCCTTTGGAGGGGAAGCCTTCCAGGAATAACCTGGAAAAAAATAAAGACATGCCTAAGCAGATTCCTGGTTTTTCAGTTTGGTTCGTTAGTTGAATGAGGCAAACAGTTTTCCCCCTTCTGTCTATAGAATAGATTATAATTAGAATTACATTAAGCTTGGTGTAACAAAAAAGAAGTTCCTAAAACTTATCTAAAAGTGGAATGGACCAAACCAGGACATTATGGATTCTCCCTATTTAGAAACCCTCAAGCAAGCAAAAATTAGATGGTCATTTGCTAATTATGGAATTCTTTTCTTAGTACAAGTTAGACTGGATAGCCTCTGTGGTACTTTCAAATTCTGACTTTCTTTGATTCTATAATAGAAGGTAGGAAAGGACATGAGATCCTCTTCCTTTGACACATGAGGAAATTGAGGTCCATACAGAGTCAGTGACCCCTTTTCAGCTTTCTTTTGTGTGTTGTCTTCAGCCATTAGAATATAAGCTACAGGAGGATGAGGATTGTCTTTCTTTCTTATTTGTATCTCCAGTATTTAGCACAGTGCCTTGCACTTAGCAGGTGCTTAATAAATGCTTGTTGAATTGAATTGAGTAGTAAGTAGCATAATTAGGATTTGAGTCCAGGCCCTGGGACTCCTGGACTTCTGGACTTGTTCCGAGGTAACCTTGGCAGCTGAATCATAGAGCTTTTTATCAAAGTCTGTGTGATTCTAGGAGCCTTCAACCACAATGGCTGGCTGCTGCAGGTGTAAAGCAGATACTCTTAACTTTTGTTTTGGATTCTGTTTTAGCCATAGCTGATGGAGATGGCATCTGACCCCCTAAAATGAAAGGATAATGTCTTTGGGATCTGAACCCCAAAAAGGAAAAGCCCTGGACTTCCCAATGTGGCCCAGGTCCCTGGTGCACACCTGAGGCAATTAGCCCTTCCCAGTAGCCATAGAGTCTCCTGTTCCTCTCCCTCAGAAGCAGTTGGTAGCCCAGCGGATCTAGAGCTGAACTTCCTGGAATCCAGAAGATCCAGGTTCAAACCTGGCCTCACCTGCTTACTAACCATGTGATCCTGGGCAAGTCAATTAACCTCTGTCTACTCCAGTTTCCTCAATTGTAAAATTGAGCCCTTATCTCCTAGGGTTGTTGTAAGGATCAAACAAACTAACATTTGCAAAGCATTTAGCACAGTACCTTGAAAAATGCTTATTTCCTCTTTCCCTTCCTGAGGTAGAAGCAGAACTCAATACCAGCTAAGCATCATCTGGGAAGAAATGTAAAAGGAACTTGGCCCAGGTGTATTGGGTATTCAAGGAGGACTAGCATCTCTAGTGTGAAGGCTTGCTGAGCCCTTCTCAAGGTTGCTATCCCACTTCATCTAACTCTCACTATGGTATGTGCAGCAGCCACAACCCAATTAAACCATCTGGGCATTGGGCTAAACCAGGCTGATGATTACTGACAAGCCTCAAATTCATCAGTAAGTTGGGGGTGGGGAGTGTTCAACAAAAGCATGTGAAAACTTCCCCTTACCAAATGGATGAATGAAAACAATTTGTTCCAATGGCCATGAAGGCAGCAGAAACAGGTGATGGGGAACTCTTAGAGCTTGGTCAGATGTTAAAGATGTTAAAGTCATCTTAAACCTTAAAGTTCTACATAAATGCTAGCCACTGTTATTATTATGACATATTATATTGATCATCTTTCCCAAAGGAAAAAGTACCCAATATTGATTCTCATATGTCATGAACTTGAAGCCTTTAATCAATCTGATCATCTTCCTCAGACCCTTAGTGCCTTACCCATATCCAGAGGGTGTGCTGGAGCCAGCTCTAGCCAGCTTACAGAGCCCTTTGTTAAATTTTCAATGTATGCATTTATACCTCAGAAATCGGCAATATAAATCAGACTCAATTTATTGTTTTGTTCATTGTCTTGACTTAATAAAACGTTAATGATGCAGATTAAACTTTAAAGTGTGTGGGCATTTTTCTCCTCAGAGAGATTAGTTATTAAATATTTACCAGCCCACCCCTACAGTACTCTGTAAATATTGTCCAAGTTCAGCAGGAGTGCAGTAGAAGGTTCAGGAAATGCAGTCATCACCAAACTGGAGGCCTGGTAGCCATAAGCTAATAACAGTTATTATAATTATCATAATAGCTGGCATTTATATGGTGCTTTAAGGTTTGCTAAGTGCTTTACATCCATTATCTCATTTGAGTCTCACAACACCCCTGCCAATATCCTTCCTAACTTGTGGCACCAATAATGAATGCAATGTTCCAGATGCACTTTGAATAGGAGAGAATACAATGGAACCATGACCTCCTTGGTTCTGGACATCATCACTCCTTTAATTTAGCCAAATGTTGCATGACCTTCATAAACTTTCATATCGCACTGTTGACACAAATTGAATTTGTCATCCATTAACCCCCTTTCTCCATATTTATTTTCCACATAAAAATGCTCTCAAGCCATGCTTTGGTTATCTAGTATTTGTGGAACTGGTTTTTCATCTCACATGTAAAACTTTATGTTGAAATTTACCTAAGGTAATTAAATTTGGCTCAACATTCTAACCTGTTGAAAACATTCAGATCCTGAATGATCCAGTGTAAGCTCTCACAGTTGTATGTCATTTAACACCTAGCACAATGCCTGACACATAGTGAATGCTCAATATACCCTTGCTGATTGATTTGTAAGTTTGCTAAGTATGACACCTTCATTCTAGTTATTGATAAAAATGACAAACATCAGAGGGATGAGCATGATTCTCGGGGGAATCACACTCCATATGCCTTTCTGCGTTGATATCAAACCATTAGTGACTATTTGTTGACTCTGACCATTCAAAATGTGAAATTTTCTTAGTGTTAGGAGATATCATCTGAATATTTAAATAGAATGGCGAAAAACAAGAACAGCAGAAATGGTCATTTACACACATTATTCAAATGCTACATTACACAAAAGAAATCTTAAACTTTAAGACCAAAATTCCTATTAGTTTTCTATCAGGCTAGGTAACAATGATCTAACTTTAATTAATGGACCCTAGGCTTCTTCATTCCTGCTTTTTTCCACCTTCCTGTTGTTGCTGGACTTTGCAAACATCTAGAGGTTGGGTAGCAAAACCACTTAGCTCTGACTCCCATTCTGAGATTATGCTTCTTCCTCCCAGCTATTTTTCCCCCTGCCATCACACTTTGTTATTTTGGATGACTGGATGACCACAGAAACTCTTCAATAGAGATTGGTTTCAAGAATTCCCAAACATCCCCTCACTTCACCCTCTCCCCCAACTCTGGACTGAACAATGCATAGATCCTACTGGGAAAGGGGGGGAGGTGTTAGATCCTTTAAACAGGATGATCCATCAAATCAGTCAGCTTATATGGGTCCACCTTCTGTGCCTTGACTGTGATAAATACATCCCAATAGTTCTGGAAAGAGTTCTGATGTGGGATTGAGATGGTGTTATGACTGGATATAGAGTATACCTGTATTAGGGAGTTCATTTAGGAACAATAGGAATATAAGGCTATCTTACCTGAAACCTACATGAACTGTTGGATTGTAGTATGCCAGTCAACCAAACTGAATGTGTACTACAAAGTACAACAACAACAAAAATTGTATTTCAAAGAGCGGAAAATGAAATTAGTTTTTTCTAGGTTGAACATCTCACAATATTTTCTCAATCACACTCCCAGGGACTTGTTCTCTTGAGGTATTTGTCTTAACTAAAGAGGTTATATATTGATTGTTTCAGCTACCACCATGGTGTGAGAGAATCTCTACTCTACTCTCTCACTTGGGCCTAGAACCAAATCCATAACGTACTCAGAAATATGCTCCACACATTATAGCTAGGATTTGTACTATCCATGTAGCTGGAAGTTAAATCACAATGGTTACAAAAAGGTGGGTTACAGGACAGGAGGTAAGGTAAAGGTTAGTCTGGGAATGTGGAGTAAAGTGATTCACCAGCCCCTTACCTATAGTAGAAAGCAAGTCAATCCTCAGGCAGTTTCCCAATTTGGATGAATGCCATACTTTGGCAGCAGAGATTGGCTAGATAAGATTGTTCTTAGGTTATATCAGTTCTATCCCATCATTTTATCAGCTCTCAGAAGACAAGAAGAGTGGAGGTTTTGAAAAAAGATAGCATTTATTGTGATTAAATGCGGTACATATATGTATGTGTATTGTAAACATGTGTGTATGTATGTATGTATACACACATAAGCACAGGCAGGTTGCAAATTACATCTAATTCATCCAAATAAGTGCATTTAGGTCCTTCAAAAATGGATCCAATGGGCAGAAATCAAAGTACTGATTTTAGGTGTGAGAAGAACTGATGTATTATTTCATGGATCAGTGTACATCTTGGAATCAGCAGATTTTCTGGTTAAAAAGCCCAGTTGTAAGGGTGTAGGAGAGTAGAGTGAGATCTCAAAAGTTTTCTTGAATTTTTTCAGAAAATCCCACCATTCTCCACTTATAGGAGAGGATAATTATCTGGGAGAGGTAAAGGGTGCCCTAGCAGTCACAGTGCAATTTAGGGGCAATGACACAAAAGTCACCTAAGTGAACTCTGTTAACGTTCTCTAAGTTTTAGTTTAACCTCCTTCACGAATCAAGAAAATATTTTTCTCCAATGAGATATTTTACATGTTCTTCTATTTTTTTCATTTCTTAGATTTTGTTTGACTGATTCTTGATGTCTCATAGAGTCATTAACTTCTACTTGCCAAATTCTAATTTTTAATGAATTGCTTTCTCCAGTTAGCTTTTGTACCTCCTTTCCATTTGTCTAATTGTTCCTTTTAAGGAGTTCTTTTCTTTTTTATTATTAATTTATTTGTTTTCAGTTTTCTACAATATCTTCCATAAGTCTTAGATTTTCTCATCCTTCTTCTCCCCTCCCTCCCTGAGATGGCACGCAATCTTACATGATTTCTAGGCATACATTCTTATTAACACATTTTTACATTAGTCATGTTGTATAGAGGAATTAAAATGAATGGAGGAAACCATGAGAAAAAAGCAAAACAAAACAAAACACAACACAAGAGAAAATAGTCTGCTTCATTATGCATTTCAGTTCCATTGTTCTTTCTCTGGATACGGATGTCATTTTGCCTCAAGAGTCCTTTGGGAATGTTTTAAGTCCTTGCATTGTTTTGAAAGACTAAGTCTACCAGAAAAATTCCTCTCACACTGTGGTTGTTACTGTGTACAATGTTCTCCTGATTCTGTTCATTTCACTCAACATCAGTTCATATAAGTCTTTCCAGGCCTCTCTGAAGTCTTCCTATTCATCATTTCTTATAGCACAATAGTATTCCATTACACTCATATACCACAACTTGTTCAGTCATTCCCCAATAGATGGATACCCCACCTTGATTTTCAGTTCTTGATCACCACAAAGAGAGCTGCTATAAATATTTTGGTACACATGGGACTCTTCCCCATTTTTCTGATCTCTTTAGGATATAGTGATAGAAGCAATATTACTGGGTCAAAGGCTACGTACATTTTTGTAGCCCTTTGGGCAGAGTTCCAAATTGCTTTCCAGAATTGCTCTCACAAGTCCACCAACAATGAATTAGTGTTCCAACTCTCCCACACCTTCTCCAACATTTATCGTCTTCCTGTTTTGTCATGTTAGCCAATCTGATAGGTGTGATGTGGTATCTCAGAGTTGTTTTGATTTGCATTTCTCTAATCAATAGTGATTTAGAACATTTTTTCCTGGCTACAAGAGGTCTTCTCTCCTGAGCTAGAGCACGAGTAGGCTCAGTGATTGGTGAATCCCCCTCTGTGCAAGTGTCTTCCTGATTCCCTTGGCTGTGATAAGACATGCTTCTGGTCTTGGTGTTGGTGCTTATGGGCTCCATCCCCCTGGGGCTCAGGATCTCCTCCTGGTTCTCTGAGGTCAGGCTGTCTGGGACAGCTCTGGTTCTGTACTGGTCCCCGTCAACCACAGCAAGAAGTTATCTCCTTAATGATTTTCCTGGCCTCTGGTGCTAAGAGACTCTTTACCCCTTTGGCTGATCCCACTATTCCAGGATTTTTCCTGGGAAAATATGCTCTGAATTTTTCAAGGTCAACAAGAAGAAGGGTAGAATACCTACAAATCACTCTGCCATCTTGGCTCCCAAAAGTTCAAGTAGGTGACTTACAGACATTTAATCTGAGGGTTGATAGCCTTAGGAGTGGCTGCTGCTATTACCCGGGATCCTGTGCTTCTCCCTCACTCATTTCTATGGTCCTGGGCTTATATGTTTGAGAATCCACACTACTGCTTCTGCTTCAGTTCACCTTAGTATATCCTGTTCAGCTCTGCTATGGCATGGTCTATGCTGGTGCAGCCTGTGCACTCTGTGTTCTCCCAGTCCCATGTAGCAGATTCTTCCCCCGACCTTCCAGGCTGTCCTGGGCTGGAAATCTGCCACACTCTGTCTTCTAGTGGATTCTGCCGCTCTAAAACTTGTTCAGATTCTCTTTTCAGATGTATCTGAGGAATTTTGTGGTAGAGCATAGGTGAGCATATGCTCTCACTCCACCATCTTGGCTCAGTCCCTGAGTTTCTTCAGGTAGACTTTGTATCTCCTTCTGCATTTGGCCAATTTACTTTTTAAGCAGATGTTCTCTTCAGAGAATTTTTTTCATTTTGTCAATTGTATTTTTAAAATCATTTCTACTACCTCTCTGATTTGGTTTTTAAAATCCTTGTTGAGCTCTTCCAAAAATGCTTTTGGGACTTGATATCAGTTCACATTCCCTTTTGAGGTTTCAGATGCAGGTATAGGGTCAATACTGTCTTCTTCTGAATTTGAATTTTGATCCTTCCTGCCCTAATAATAAGATTCTATGATCTTTACTTTTCTAATTTGCTTCTTGCTCATGGTGATTGCCTTTTTCCTGGCTTTTAAAGTCGATCTCTACTTCTGGAGAACAGTGGGTTCTGGGTCACATTTCTTGTGCTGGGAGCTAGGGGCCTGGTTACTCGCTTTGTCTGCTGTGGCCTCTGGTTCTGTCAGGTAGAAGCTATATAATGCTGCAGCTTAGCTGGTGCTGAGTTGGCTGGTGTGTGCCAAGGCCAAGGCTAGTTGAAGTCTTTCTGAGTTTCCCAGGGGCTACACTGAAACTCTCAGTGCAAGATGTAGGGGAGGAGGGAAGGGGTGGTCTGGTTGTAGGAGGTCTCTTCCTCCCCTCAGGTTGTGCTAGAGCAGGGGCAGTCCCAGCAGTTGGGTGGATTCTCATCTGCACTGGTGTCTGCCCAATTCCCCTGACTGTGTTAAGGTATACCTGGGATCCTGGTGTTGATGTTTACTGGCTCCTCCCACCTGGGGATCAGGATCTCCTGCTGGTCTGCTGAGGAGGGGCTTGTTGGGACACCTCAGTTCCTGAACTGGTCTCCTTTAGCCACAACAAAAGAGACCCTTCCCATGAATTCACCCAGCCTCCTGAGCTAAAAGACTGCTGTTACCCTTCTGTAGGTTCCACTACTCCTGGATTTTTCCTGGGGCAATATTCTCTGGGTTTTTGAAGGTCAACAAGAGAAAGTGAGAGCATTTACAGTTTACTCTGCCATTTTGGCTTCCAGAAGGTCAAGAAGGTGACTTTCAAACATTCAGTCTGTGGACTGATAGCCTCAGGAGCAGCTGCTGTTATAGCCATGGGCCTCAGGCTTTTCTTTAACCCAGCCCAGTATAATAGATCCTTTCCACTGACCTTTTGGGCTGTCCTGGGCTGGAAGTCTGCCACAATTTGTATCCTAGTGTATTCTGCCACTCTAAATTTTTTTTCAGATTCACTTTTTAGAGGTATCTGAAGGAATTTGTGGAAGAGCTCAGGTAAATCCCTGCTTTTACTCTGCCATTTTGGCTCCACCCCATCAGGAAATAAATACTTTTCTTTGAGAAACAGATAGAATAGTCATGTGACATGCAGTTCTCTTGCTAGGAATGGTGCTGAAAATGTCTTAATCTGTTTGACAAGATGTCATGGGATGCTCAGAAGTGCTTTTCAGATTGTCAAGGGAAACCACCTTTGATTTACAGAATGAGGTGGAGGTGACCAGTATCCTAGATTGAGTCTTACTAGTGAATCCTTTGCTATCAAAATCAATCATCTTGAAACACTCCTAGATCCACAGCTTCTTCTCAATACTCAGATGACATAGAGATGTTGAGATTTCAGAACTCTTATCATATTGCCATTGGTACTGGAAATTTCAAATTCTTCCCAACCATTTGGTGGCCATATATTTTGGGCAAGTTGCTTAACCTTCTCTAAGCCTCGGTTTCACCACCTGAAGGACAAGAATGATAACATACCAACATTTTTTTCTAATATATACTCTATTACTCTACTGTCAAGAACTTGTTTGGTAATCATAGCCAACATATTATTGTCACTGCAAAGATTTATTCCTTGTGTCAAATTGTTTCCAAGAGAAAATTGCTTTGCTTGATTTCTTGTAACAAAGGAAATTTTTGTTTTGGTATCATTACTGTAGTGTTTTTGCAAAAGTTTCCATGAATAACTGATGTTTTTGTCCTCTGAGGTGCCCTATGTCCTAGGAAATTCCCTGGATTTTCAGTGGTTTTTGTGTTGGAAGCAATTATAAATGCTGGATAACTAAATTTTCATTTAAAGTCTACATGCATCACTCAATAAATGTAGTAAGTTCCTATTATATGCCAGATACTGTACTAAGTGCTAGGGCTACAAATGAGACAACAGACAGCCTCTACCTTCAAGGAACTTACAATCTAATGGGGGAGACAACATGCACACAAAAGTATACAAAACAAGCTCTATACATAATGCCTGGGTGACCTTGGAAAGATAAAGGGTAACTTTTGCTTCTTTTATGCTAAGTTTTCTCATCTGTAAAATAAGATGATTAAGATAAATTACATCTAAGATCCTTTTCAGCTCAAAATCTATTACTCATATTTCACTAGTGTTTTCCTTTGTGACTACTATTTTTAGCTTCTTCAATTGCTCTCTTTTCATAATTTAAATGCAATAAAGAGCAAGTTAGCTAACTGGCAAAATAAACTACCACAGTCTCTCAGACAAGTTGCCTGGAATAATGGGCAAAGGTAGGGGCTCGCAGTCAGGAAGACTTGGTTTCAATCCTACTTCTGACGCTTCCTATGTGACTATAGACAAGTGTCAACCCTTCTAGGCCACGCGAAATCTCTAAGATCATAAATTATACATTAATTTCTGACATTTCAGATGGGAGGAGTTTTTACACTAGGAATTCCCTCCACTGAGGAAATCACAAGTCCACACATGCATGTGCACACGCACACACAAACACATACATACATACACACACACCAACAAACATAAATGTCTACAAGACCTTTACATTGAAATTCATGCTGAAATAGACACCCTGTAAGTCAATGGTTTAACTCTAGTTAGGGGACCAAACCCTTTCATGGGGTCCCTGAGATAAACTATTCTCATAATAGCAATGATATTTTAATTTCTGACCTGGTAAATGCCAATATTTATATCTACTATCTCTATCTATCTATCTGTCTGTCTGTCTGTCTGTCTATCTATCTATCTATCTATCTATCTATCTATCTATCTATCTATCTATCATCTATCTGTCAGTCTACCATCTATCTACTGTATCGTGCATAAACAAAATCTCTTAAGAGTATAATGTTTGAGAATCACTGATATAGACAATACAAATCCTCTGAAAGACATTTTTTCTTTTTTCTAATTTCACAAAGCAAGAAAATACATGCTTCTGAGCAAAGTGTTTGCTTCTGAAAGCAGTTTTAAAGTTCTATGATCTGGTAGCATTTAAGACAGCCCTGAGGGCCAAAATGTCAATTTTATGTTTCTACTTGTCCTGCAAGATTTCTGTTTAGCCTTGTTTAAATAAACAATGGGGTGAATTAGTATGATTTTCTTCGGTCCTATTTCTTACAGAAAACATTTTAAGTGCTTGTCAAGGTCTTTCCCTCTGCCTTTTGCTTTGTTTCATCTGGGAAAAGGCTTACAAAAATCCACATGAGCTTGTTCCTTCCTTCTGTTCTTGAAAACTGATTTCAGTGAACTTTGACAATATAACAATAACAACAACTAGAAAGTTAGACAGGTTCTTAATATGTTTAGATTAGTGACATGGATATTATACCCCTTTCTCATGTTTTATAAATTTATCAAATATTAATAAAATCATTTAAATAATAGTTCAATTTAGCAATTCAGTTGAATTCAACATACATTAATTAAGCTCTTGCAAGGTAAAAATTTTATTCTAAATTCAAGAAACATACCAAAATAATTCTTGACCTACAGGAGCTCATATTGCATTGGGGGATGGGGTGCTAAAGGAGCTTATATTATATTGGGAGGAAAGAGAGGGGACCACAGTATATACACAGGTAATCAAATTCAAGATAATTTTAGGAAGGAGAATACATTAGGAAATGTCTCATTAAAACAGATTCACTTAATCAGTGGAAACTGTCATTGTGTCAAGAATTTAATATTCTAAATGATGTTCTATTCTACTACAGTAATTATGAAATACAAAGCATGCCAGTGTTCTTTTATTGTTTAGGATTCAGAGGGTAAAACATAATAGTCTGGTAAGTATTATTAAAATCTTAACTAGGAAAACGTCTTTTAATGATACTTCCATCAGCAGAGGATTATATAAAAATAAGTATAATCTGCTTAATTGATAAATTCATGATTAAAAAAAAGGTAAGGTTTACTTGCAGGGATTCTATTTATCTTCTACCTCTAACCTTAGCCAGGAACCTGAAATGTCATTCATCTCTTGCACCATCTTGGGACCCTGGCTTCTCCTCTTACCTTACTAACTTGCCAGCCAGAATCTAAAGAGAGCGCTTTTTTTTTTTTTATCACAATGCAAACAATGTTAAGGGAATAAAAAATAAGAAGAGTCACAAGAATTTAATGTCCTATAATTAATACTTTTGTAGTGTCACTCACAATTTTTAGAGTAAAATATTGTTTTTATCCAAAGGTTGCCATCCATGATTTAATGGATTCAATGGATTAAAATTGACTTTGTTATCCTCTGCTGGTTGGAGTTTTCTTTATGTATCATAGAATTTGCTTGATCTGTGGAGTTATTCATTTATTCATCCAACAAGTATTTATTTAGCACTTTCCATGTGCCTCAAACCATACTAGGGATGCAAGCAAAACTTGGCCTAAATACTTGTACTTGTGAAGTTTAGAATCTAGTTGAGTTAGGTAATAAAAATTTGTTTTGCTCCTATTACACATCAGACACCATACTAAGTGGTAGGGGTAAGGGGAAAAAAAGATAGTTCCTGACCTCAAGGAGCTAACAATCTAATGGGAGAAGATAATTCCTAAAACAATAGCCCAGTGGGAAGAGGATCTAGGAAGACCTCTCCACTATCTACCTTCAACCCTCTCCAAAGAGAGGAAGGTAAGGAGGGGGGCCAGGGGTTCAGGGTTGAAGTAATCTTGTGAGTTACTGAGATTTCAAAGGGCACGATAAAAGTCCAGAAGAATACAGCTAGGCAGCAAATGTTGAAAAAACAAGACATAGCAATACAGCACAGAGGAATCACAGAATTAAGGAGATCTCAGAAGTCATCCAGTTCAATTTATATCTGACAAAAAATCTTGACCACAATAGCCACAAGAAGTGGTCATCATCAGTTAAAAGTTACATGACAATTTGTTTGGTATTTGCTATAGGCTCACAGGATCAAAGATTTGGAGCTGGAAAGAACCTTAAAGATAACTGAGTCCACCCTTTTCAACTTACAGATGAGGAAATTAAGGGGCAAAGAGGATATTTGCTCACAGTCTCATGTCTAGCAAGTGTCTGAGGCAGAATTTGAGTCTAGATCTCTCTGACAAAATGTCCATCCTCTATCACTGGACCAGATGATCTCTCAGTTCCTTTTCCAAATATGTGATTCTGCAATTCATGATTCTTATTTCGGTGAAGTTCTTTTTGTTGGGAATCTGAGTCATCTTACACGCATAAGTGTGCTGGAGAACTAGCTTGTGAAAGCTCACTGCTAAATTTTGGGGGCAAGTATTTATACCTAAGAAATAGGCAAATGTTACAGTTCAGGGCTTGATTTGTTGTTTGGTTGATTTCTAATTTTAAGAAAGTATTAATAATACAGATTAAACTTAAATGTATGTTCTGCATACCTTTCTCTGCATTCCAACCCTCCCTGTTCCCCCCACAAAGCTGGTAGTTAAACATTTACCACAACACTACTGCTTTGACTGACTTCTTTCACCTAATCATGCTGTCCTTTTATCATCATTGTGGCAAATTTGGTCATCCTTGCTCATGGGGATTTGTTAGGTTCTTAGTGCATGCAGAGAAATGCCATTATTAACTGCTATGTTAGCCAACAAGCATGTTTTAAATGGTTACTATTCACCCATTTACATTCACTGTGCTAAATATGGAGGATACCAAGACAAAGTAACAACAAAAGCAGCCCCAGTCCTAAAGAACCATATGTCCTCTGAGCAGTTAGAAGGTAACTTTAAGGAGGATAGCACTCACTGCTATGGCAAACAGGAAAATGCCTCCTGTAGAAATCAGGACTTGAGTTGAACCTTGAAGCAAGCCAGGAAGAAGAAATGAGGAAGAACAGTATTCCAGGCATGGAGACAATCAGAGAAGAAGTAGTGTCTGGAGAAGGAATGTTTGTGAAAGAAACAGTTAGTAGGCTAGTATGGCTGCTTCATAGAGAATCAATGGAAAGGGAGGAAAGAGCCACTATGTGAAGAGTTTTAAATGTCAGAGAAAGGACTTTATATTTGGTCCTGGAAAAATAGGAAACCATAAGAAATTTTTAGTAGAAGAGTAGTAGTACAGTAGAGCAACTAAGTGGTACAGTGAGGTAGAGTGCTGGACCTTAAATCAAGAAGACTCAACTTCCTAATTTCAAATTTGGTCTCAGACACTAATCAGCTGTGTGAACCTGGGCAAGTCACTTAACCCTGTTTGCCTCAGTTTCCTCATATGTAAAATGAGTTTGAGAAGGAAATGGCAAATTACTCTGGTATCTGTCAAGAAAACTCCAAAAGGGGTAACAAAGAGTCCAATATGACTGATAAATGACAACACAACACACACAAAACAAGGCAAGACTTTACAAATATCCCTTTAACAGTTGAGTAGACTGTAGTGGAGAGAGATTTGAGGCTTGATGATCTAGTAAGAGATTAAGAAGTTGCAGTAAGACTGATAGAAAGAGAACCAAGAAAGGGCAATGTCACAAAAATTTAGAGATGAGAGCATCTAGGAAGAGAAGGTTGTTAAGAATGTCAGATGTGTAGAGAGAGAGGTTCAGAAGGATGAACTTCAAGAAGAACCAATTAGATTTGACAATAAGAGATCATTGGTAGCATTGGAAAAAGCAACTTTAGCTGAATGAAGATGCAGGAATCCAGATTGCAGAGGATTCAGAAGAGACAAGTAAAGGCACCAATTGTAGATGATATTTTCAAAGAGGTCAGCTGAGTAGGAAAGGAGAGATACAGGACAATCGCTTCTGTGCATGGCACGATCTACTGAGGTTTTTTCTTTTTTAATTTTAAAGATGAGAATAAATTGAGAATATTTGTTTCTACTGAGAAAGAGCCAATAAATAGGATGAATAGCCGGACAATCTGCTGGGAACAAATGCAGGTGGGGATGGGATCAAGAATACATGTAGAGAGGCTGGATTTGTCAAGTAGAAGGTTCACCTCATTATTTGGAGACTGGAGTGGAGGAAATAATGAAAGCCTGGATATAAGATTAGGAGGAAGGAAAAAGAAGAAATTCTTAGGCAATGGTCTCAATTTTTTTAGTGAATTATGAGACAAGATCCACAGCAGAAAGTAAAGGATACGGGTGATCTATGAGAAGCTTGAGGAAAAAAGAAACAGTTTGGAATAGTCACAACAGTTTGTGGAATAGGAAATCAGGTATAGAGAGGAGTAGGATTGTCATGCTGTTGTGAGGTACCACTTGAGCTTATGTAATATAAATGTGTAGCAGACCCTTTAGCCAGGTTTTGTGATTTCTCCCAGTTCCATTCAGGAGCATATGAATTGGGTTCCTATGATGTACTACAAAAGTCATAGGAATACTCTAAGGTTAGATTATGACCAGGTGTGATTGGCAATGGGACAAGGAAGCAAATTATTATGGAGAGAATAATATAGAATTTAAGTGGTTCACCAAGGGCTTGAAATTGAGAAGGGAAGAGAATGTGGTCTGAACATGGCCTGGGGTGGCACTGAGAGGTGGATGATTGGAGGTCGCATTAAGGGCAAATAACGGAGTTACTGGTTATAAAACAGGGGGAAGGAAAGATGAAGAAATTGGAGTTTTTAACCATAGTAACGGAATACTTAGGAATGATGGCAAGATCACACATATGTCAATTGCTGTGTATAGCTGAGATGGAGTGAAGGTGAGGTCATGGTAAACTGAGGACTTGGAAATTTGGTTGTTTGAAGGAATGTCAGTAGTTACATCAAAGTCCCTTAGAATGGGGGTAGGAGTTTTGGTGAAGAGGAAGACTGTGAGTAAGGCAATGAATTCATTGTGGGGGTTGGTAGAACACAGTTATGAGAATTTTGATTAGGTGATAAATTTGGATTGAATGAGCCGCTGAGTAGAGGAGATAAAAGGAGCAAGAATTATTCCAAGTCTACCTCCATAGACAGTGAAATGGTGTATAAGAAAAAATGCAACCTGTACTGGAAAGTATATCATCAGGAGAGAGCCAAGTGAGTGCCATAAAATAGAAGGATTAAGAAAGGAGGAAATTTAAAATGAAAGCAAGTTTGTTCCTTATGGAACAGACTTTCCACATGGTAAGGGATGGGTAAATCTGGGAGTGGAACCTTGAGGGAGGGGAGGGTTGAGGTGAATGAGAATGAAGAAGAGAGCAGAGGTGAGGGAAGGAAGGGAGAAGGGAAGGGATAAACTTTTATTAAGTGTCTACTCTATGCAAGGAACTATGTTAGGCATGTTATAAATATTATCTCATTGATCCTCACAACAACTCTGGGAAGCAGGTGTTATCATTGTTCCCATTTTACAGCAGAGAAAATTGAGACAGAGATCAAACAATTTGTCCTAGATCACACAAACAAGTAAGTATTTGAGACAGGATTTGAACTCAGGTCCTCCTGAATCTAGGCCTGTATTCTGTCCATTGCACTGAGTAGCTGCTAGTTTAGTGTTTTGTTGATAAATTATATTGGAAAGAGTGCTGGCTTTGTAATCAATGTCACAGAAATGAGGAGAATTGTGAGATGGGAAAGCTTTGAGATTATACTGATCATTGGGGAATGAATCGGCACAGAGTAACAGAAAGGTCAGCTAATGAAGGAAAGTTATTAGAAAGTTCAAGGTCAAGGAATTATTTGAGCATTATTCTTAAATGCCTGAACTGCCAGATTGATGCTAATTGCGTTAAACCTGATTGTGTTGCTGTCCTAGCCTTATTGTCCAACTGGGGAACCTAGAGAGGAGAGAAGGCAGGAGATGGTTTGTTAAAATCAAAAAGCACCCTATGTCAGGGCCTGATCAAGTTAAGAAACCACCAGATTCTAGGTACTACCCAAGTACTCTAAGTGCTAAAGGCCTCCTGTTGTCATCTATACCTCTTGAGTAACATTTAAAAGGGTCGCTACTACTCCCATTACATCTTATATATATGTACGTATATGCATGTGTGTGTATGTATATATATATATCTATCTGTGTGTGTATATACACACATATACACATATCCATATACATACATATGTGTGTATATATAATATAAATTCATTTATAATATATAATATGACATACATTAAACATTATAATATAGATATATAAATAATATGAATTTTCTGCACTTTGTTAAACATCATGAGATATTATCCTTGATTCCAATAAAATTACAGTATAGTTGAATGGATAAGATTTAGTTAGTTTAAAAGTAAAAATCTGGTATGCCAGATACATACAATTAAATAAGTACAATTCCTTGCCAAATTTAATAGCTTATATTGTAAAATGTTAAATTTTGTGCCTGGAGAGACAAATGTGTCTATATATGTTTGGAAATGGATTCAAGGCAGAGATGAGAATTCAACCAAGTTTTGAAGAGGTGGTATATGCAAGGGAGGGTGTTTTAAGGGACGTAAACTGGAACTCAAGGGAAAGCACAGAGATGAGAATGAACAGCACATGTAGGAAACAATCAGGAGACTCTCTTGGGAAAAAAGAGGACTCACACTAGGTAGTAATGGGAAATAAATACACGATTGGGATAACCAAAATGGAGGGATTTAAATGATAGGTACAGAAGGGTGGGTTTCATTCAACAGAGAACATGGAACCACTAAAAATTCTTAAGCAAAGGGGTGATGATGAAGGCAGTGTTTTATAAGTCTGGATGTTTATATAGAAAACATTAAAGGTAAGAGATATTAAAAGAAGGGGAAACTAGTTTGAGAATTATCGATAATCAAGGTGGAAAGTTATAGTTCTGGATTAGCATATTGGCTTTGGAAATATAAAAAGGACACCAAAAAAATGATCATTGAGAATTTGAGAAGTACCAGAAAACTGAAGATGAGAAAATACTCACAATTCCAGAAAGGTGAAAAGGAAGATTATAAGTATTACAGATCTATAAATTCTAGGAAAATTTTAGAATGAATTTTTTTGGGGGAAAATTGTTAGCATTTGGAAATGGTAAAACCACTGAGAGCCAACATGAATTTACAAAGAAAATTCTCTGGCAGTTTTAACATTTTGCTTTTTTGTTCAGTAAGATTATTAGAATGCTGAGGACATAAAGTTTTCTTGATAAAATTAACAGTCAACCAGTGTTTATTCCAAATAAGATAATGAAATATGAGTTGGATGATCATACAACTTGAGATTCTCCAAAGATTGAGCAACAATATCTCAGGACTATAGATTACTCAGTTTTAACCTGGAAGGGAATTTCTGATGGGTACTGTGGCTCTGTCTTTGGCCCTCTAATCTAAAATATTTTTTATTGATGACTCTGATAAAGACATAGGACATGATGTTAAAATCTTTGGATGACACAAATCTGAGCAAGATACCGAATGACAGAATAAAAATTAAAAATTATCTCAGCTAACTGAAACGTTTGGATGAAACTAACAGGATGAAATATAACAAGGGTAAATGTGAAGGCCTATATTTAGCCTTTAAAAAAAGAGATCAATTACAAAAGTACAGGATGGGAAGAGACCTGGCTAGGCAGCAATTCATGTGAAAAAGATTTGGGTTTTAGTTGACCACAAGCTTAATATAAGCCAACAGTATGATGTGGCTGCATGAAAAACCCAACAAAATCTGAGGCTTCATTCAAAGGAGCATAGTATTCAGATCCTGGAGCAATAGTCCTACTGTTTTCCATGATGATCAGACCACATCTTGAAGTACCGATATCTTGTGGGCACCACATTAAAAAATATGTTGGCAAAATAGAACGTACCCAGAGAATGCTAAATAGAATGATGGCAAATATGGGCCTAGGGTGGATGGGTGATTTTAGGAGAAATAAATGAAGGAAAAGTAGGGAGAAGTAGTTTGTTATAGAGGAAAGAGAACTGAACTTAGTGTCAGATGACTACAGCCCTAAATGTTAACTAATCCTGGGTGCATTCAAATTCTCTGGAACTCAGTTCCCTCATTTAAAAGACAAATGGACTAGATGATCTTTGTGTTTCCTTCCAGCTCTGTGTATGAATCCATCATCTTTGATTTGGAGAAGGAACTAAGAAAAATGCTCACTGTCTTCAAGAATTTAATGAGCTGTCATGCAGAAGAAGAAATAACTTGTTCTGTTACTCCAAAGGTAGAACAAGAACCAGTACGTAACAGTTATGAAGAGAAAGATTGTAGTTCAATGAAAGGAAAATTTTATCATGGCAGCTTGGTAGACGATAGACCTGGAATCAGGATACCTGAATTTAAATGTAGGCTTCTTCATGTACAAGCTAGGTTACTGTGGTGAACTCAGTTTATTTCTGCCAACCTAGTTTCTTCATCCTAAAAATGGGGCTGACAGTTGTAGTACATCTCTTGTGGATTATAGTGAAGAAAGTGCTTTGCAGACCTTGAAACACAGTATAAATATGAGCTAATATTAACTAAAGCTGCCTAACAATGGAACAGGCTCCTCCAAGAGGAAGTGAGTTTCCTCTCCCTGTCAATGAATCTATATGGCCATCTGTTAGGAAATCACATAAAGGATCCCTGTGTTGGGAGGAAAATGGAACTAAATGACCTCTCCCAATCCTACTCCCACTGAGGGAGGCATCACAGAATTTTACTAGGCTGTGTATTTTGTATATTCATGCCTTTCAAGTTCATTTAACTATCAAAGTCATATAATCACAGAGCTGAAAGAGACTCAGATGGCAATTTATCTGGCCCTGAGCCTCCATCTAAGAACACACACAGAAATGACTCACAGCTGCCTGTCCATACCCACGATTTTCTCTGAGTATGACTATTCTAATGATGACAATGACATTTCTATAGTCCTTTCAAGTTTGTGAAGCACTTTACCTACATTCTTTTGTTTGAACATCACAACCACTCTATGAGACAGGTATCACAGGTACCACCCCACCCCCCAATTCTGCCTTCTACAATTGAAGAAAACAAAACCCAGAGAGGTTCTGACTTTCCCATGGTCACGCCACTAAAAAAGTATCAGATACAGGCTACAACTAAGGTTTTAATGATTTTAAGTTTAGTGTACTTCTCATCTATTACTTTCAAGGGCTTCATCACCCCAAGGTATACAACCTTGATCCCATTACTGAATTGTTTACTCCCACACACCCCAAATCTGCTTGTTGTTAGTTCAACTAGAGCATATATGGGTTTAATTGTATAGATACGTAAAAGAATTGGAAATATGTATGTTAAAACTGACTTAAGATCCAGTCATTGAAATTACAAAACTTTAGCCAATAGACTAAGTAATTCCTAAAGGGTGACAGGAAATTATTTCTTTTACAAAGAGACTAAGCATATAGATCCAAAATTTCAGCTATGATCAGGAATATCATTACCCTAGATTGAAAGTATTTACTGAATAAAGCAAGCTTAAAGTGTATACAGCAGACTCTGGACTTGGTGGCACAATGGACAGAGTGCCAAGAGTCAGGAAGATTTGTCTTCCAGAGTTCAAATCTAGTCTCAGACACTTACCAGCTATGTGACACTGGGCAAGTCACATAATGCAGTTTAACTCTGTTTGCTTTAGTTTTCTCTTCTGTAAAACAAGTTGGAGAAGCAAATAGAAAGTCATTTTTTAATTTTTGCCAAAAAGAACCCCAAACAAACCCAGATGGGGTCGCAAAAAGTTGGACCCAACTGTAAATAATTCAATGGCAACAACGACATCTGGAGTTGAACCCCATGCTTTAGCTGGCTTCTTACCCTGGACTTTCCCTGAATGCCTAGAGACTTCTCTCCTTCAATCATCCCTTCTACCCCAGTCCCATTCTCCTTCCAAATCTGCTTCTGAGTCTTTGAACTTTGCCACCATGCCTCCTCCCCGTCCTTGCTGTTCAGTTCCTTTTTCTGCAATATCTTCTCTAATTAGAATCTTGAGGACAGGGTTCACTTTCTTTTTATTTGTATTTATATCTTCAGTGCTTAGCACGGTACCAGGTATCTATTCTTGATAAAGAGATGGAAGCTCTTACTTCCTCTTCTGGAAATTCATATCCTTTGAATAATAATATGCTTTTAATTATGATAAATAGCTAACATTGATATGTCATGTACTTTGTGCCAGGCACTGTGCTAAAGACCTTTACAATTAATATCTTAATTAATCCTCAAAATAACCCTAGGAGTTGGGTAATATTGCTGTCCCTACTTTATAGATAAGGAAACGGAGGCAAATAGAGGTTAAGTGACTTGCTTGTTGATCAGAGGCTAGATTTCAACTCAGGTCTTCCTGATTACAGGCCTGATGTTCTACCCACTCCGCCACCTAACTGCCCTATCTTCTCAGATAATACATTTTGGAATTTTGCTAGTAATTGAAGTCAGGCACTTTGAGCTATCATTTTCAGACTCCATTACCTTCCTTATTTTTTAAAAATTGGTACATTAGGTTTTCTCCAGTCCTGTGGTATCTCTCCTATTCTAAGCCATCTTCAAAATCTCTCTGACATTAGCACAGTGACTGTCCGTCAGTTCTTTCAGCACCTTGGAATATAATTTATTTGGGTCATATGAATTGAACTCATTGATGACAGCCTTACTACCTCCTTGTTTTTCTTGGGTTTTAATTCCATTTTTATCCATTTATAGTCTGTCCATCCATTCTAAAATTCATTCACTTTGGCAGAGAAAATAGAAGCAAAATTAGAGTTTTCTCCATCATCTGTTGATGTCAATAGTACTTGTATCCATAAAGAAAATTCTTTGTTAAACCCACAAAAAGGTCCATAAAAGGTAAGGTAATGGAGATTTTATGAAGTACTGATCCTGTTGTAATATCTAATGTCAAAATATATTCTGCATGCAAATGGTTGTGTTCTTTAAAACTATTCAATTTAATTCCAAGAAGTCTTTATTCCACCTCACACTCCATCCTTCCCTCCTTCCATGGAAGCAAGGCACTATGGTAGAATGAAAAGAATATTGGACTTGGAGTCAGTAAGAGCTGCACTCAAACCCTGTCTCATCCACTTACTGGCTGTGTGAACCTACACAAGTCACTTAACCTTTCTAAACTTCTATTTCCTCATCTGACAGTCAAAATCAGGGAAAGAACTTCGCTTAAAAAGGTGAAGGTCTCCCTCTGCAACAGAAGTCATCTCAAGTCATCTTGATCTATATCTTGCCACTGAACCCAGATGGCTCTTGAGGAGAAAGTAAGTCACAGCATCACCTCCCTGATGTCATGGTCCTCTTCTAGAATGACAGACAAGCAACATGAATAATAACACCTACATCACAGGATTATTAAACATTAATACGCTATACAAATGCCAGCTATCATTATGTTCAAGGGTATTGTTCAAAGACCATTTTTTAAAAAAGGTCTTGAAGCATTTAAAAAATTCAGTATCATAAGGTTACTTTATTTTTTTAGAGAGAGAAAGTTAATAGTACATAATAAAAACTTCTAAAATCAAAGATTTTGTCCAAATCTTTCAGGATGGGGGAAGGAAGGGGTCATATACAAAGCAATAAAGTAATCCTTTCAATAGCAGTTAGGTTCTGGGGCAGATTTTGCTATGTGTAGAAAAAAAAAAAGATGACTTTGGAATCCTCTGTGGATCCTGAAGGACAGGAGATCAGCTTATGTATGTTGTGTTTAAGATTAACCACAGTATTTAGGAGAAGTTCTATATTCATATAGTTTCATTTACAAGGACAAAAAAATTTGCCCCTTTGATTTTGCCTTAAATCCGCACTGCTACATTTGACATTCATTTCCAGTCACTAGCCAAAAGATCCCGGGCCAAAAGGAGAAAACTGAGCCATCGGTTTGGCTGTTCTAAAGTAGCAAATATTCTTTCTGCTTCTATCGAAAGATCAAAGATAGTGGTGGAGCCTGTTGAACGTTAAACAAAGTAAGCTAATTGTTTTAATGGCAATTAAGTCAATTACTCCAACTTTTTAAAAAACTGTTTGACATTGGCTGCACAGGAAGATATTTTTTGTTGTAGAAACAAGCAAATCATATTTTTCCCCCAAGTATCACATGCCTATAGGTGGTAAGTAGGAATCATTCTATATTCTTTTTGCTCCCATCTTTCTATCTACTCTAGGAAGAGTAAGACAAGCCATTGAGATTAACTAACCGTAGTAGAGAATGACAATAACTGACGTTTCTATAGATTTTAGAGTTTTCAAAATGCTTTATATACATCCTCATTTGAAACCTACAGTTCTTTGAGGTAGGTGCTAGAACTATTATTCTCACTTTACAGATGTGTAAACTCAGGCTCACAGACAAGTAACAGGTCCCACGGCCAATTTGGGTCAGAGACAAAATCTAAACCAAACTCTTCCTATTTCCAAGTCCTGAAGAGAAGACTATTGGGTAATGCTTACAACTGTATTTATTTTGTTTTGCTTTCATTGTATTTGCCCCAGAACTTAGCACAATGTCTGGCACATAGGCATGGAATAAATATTAACCGAGGCAGCAAGGTGGCACAGTAGATGGAGTAGTAGTCCTGGAGTTAGGAAGACCTGTGTTCAAATCCAGCCTTAGACACTTATTATCTCCTTGACCTTGTCACTTAATTGCAAGTAACTTAACCCTGTTTGCCTCCATTTCCTCATTTGTAAAATGGAGATAATAATAGCACCTACCTCTCAGGGGTATTGTGAAGATCCAAAAAGATAATAAATATAAGGTGTTTAGCACAATGCCTGGCATATAGCAAGTGCTATATAAATGTTAGCTACTATTATTTTTTTCAGTCCCAAAGACTAAAATACGCATGGTTAACACAGAATGTGGCTACTTATTCTCAATTTTTTGTTTTAATATGTTAAGAAGTCAGACATGGTGGCAGTCCCTGCTACCGGGGGTGAGGGAAGTTAGTAGACCTCTAGAATCGGGGAGTCCAGAGCTATAACCCGTTAAGCCTATAAAGTGTTTCCATCAAGTCTAGCCCTTCTACATTTGCACATTCTGTATTTCCCTGAAGTTCTAGGCCTCATCTAGAATACCCCAATATTTATAAATTCAGGGTTAACAGTGAAATATTTTCATAGCAATATAGCCTCAGCAATCTATTTGCATAAAAAGAAGTGACAAAATCCAGATGTCTGTCTAAATTACAAAAAGAAACTCAATAGGGTTGAATAGATTTGAATTCATTTTGCCTGTGACATACAATCACTCCCATAGTATGTGTTTTTCCAGATAAATACATAAATGGATAAAACATCATTGGGATAAGAAGTAATATAGATGTGGCCTCCCAAAGTAGGGCTTGACTTTCTATTGCTGTTTTGCAAACAGATTTGAGTTTACTTAGAGACATATACCAAAGTTCATTCTTTTTTTATGCTTTTGAAACCCATGTAAATATGACTATAGGTTGAATCCAATTTAACATCAAATTTTATGCATGAAAATGAGAAATCATTTTTAGTAATAGTAGTGTATATGATACCCGAATAATGCATATTAAAATGCTTTTGGGGGGAGGGTTGAAGCAAATATTACTTATATTCTAGGCTCTGACTTTTAAAGTTGAAAAAGTTTCATTCAATATAAATTTTCTGGACCATGAATAGGGATTGAATATACTGAATAATTGCTTAGTTGCTTGTTTGCTTTCCCATTCACCAGCAGATATGCAAGATTAGGCCTCAATTTTTACAGGTATTAGCGGGAAAGAAACAATTTCAAATACTTATTAAAGGTCATGTGGCATGTATGATTAAATAGTGAAATTAGTCATGTGGATATTTAGTATCACTCATTATGACTTGTGATGCTTTCTTCTAGTGATCAATGGAACTATGTCCTTATCCAGTATGAGCAAAAGATCGGATAACTCATCCTTATATTCATTTTCATCATTTCTATGGCACTATACTGGGAGGTAAGGGGTCGAGGATAAAGAAACAGCTGTCATTTTTCAGGGCTCTTTGCTGACCCTTGGTGTGTGTAGCCTGTCTTCTACCATAACTTCACTGAACAAACAAGCCTGGACTGGTCATGGAAGGATGGTAGCAAAGACTATTTGAAATTTGAGCAGCATTTTTTCCATAGTCATATAGTCACATACGTTGTATTTAGTCATTTTTCAGTCACATCTGACTCTTTGTGACCCCATTTGGAGTTTTCTGGGCAAAGATATTGGAGTAGTTTGCCATTCCTTCCTCCAGCTCATTTTACAGATGAGGAAACTGAGGTGAATTGGCATTAAGGGACTTACTCAAGGTCACACAACCATTAAGTATCTGAGGTCAGATTTGAACTCAAGGAAAATGAGTCTTCCTGACTTTAGGTCTGGCACTCTATCCACTGCAACTTAGTCACATACTATAACTGCCCTTAGTCACATACTATAAAGACCGAAAATACAAAATTTATATTTTAGAGAGCAGTTTTGTATACATTACTTTTGATTTGCATGTATGGAATGTTTCCCAAATGCTTTGGGTGGTTGAAAAGATTTCTTTCTTTCAGCAGCTGCAACAATCATCATAACTATGTCCTTCTCCTTTCTTCTTTTACCTTAATTAGTAATAGGTAACATTGCATGGTGTGTGCTAATTGCTTTACAAATATTATCTTATTTGATCCTCACAATGACCCTAGGAGGTAGGTACCATTATTATCCCCATTTTACAGATGAAAAAACTGAGGCTAACAGAGATGAAGTGACTTGTCCAGAGTCGTACAGAAAGGAAGTGTCTGAGGCTTGATTTGGACTCATCTTCTTGACTCCAGGTCTAGTGTACTATCCATTGTGTCACTTAGCTGCCCTGCCTTCTCTTCTTTTGCATCCTACCTCTTATCTAGATATAGCATCAGGGTCTCTAATTAAATGTAGTCTTGGGTTTAGCCATACTGTAGATTAATTACTTCAGAAGCAAAGTTTGAGAAGATAAAATCATTTGCAAAATAAAACCTGCTGTCTTCCAATATGTGTAAGGTTGGGAAGGTAGTACAGGGCTGTGTCTCTATACTTTTCAGAAGAAAATATGATAGCTAGGATGAGCCACAGTACATGTACACACACACACACACACACACACACACACATACACACACACACACAAAATATTCAGAGGAAGTAGAAGTCACTGCCCAGGTAAGGATGAGGCACAATTTACCAAACTACTAGATCTTAACAGATGACACTTTTGCTTAGGATAATATGTTATATGCTAGCTACTTGAATCGCTTAACCTCTCTTTGCTTCAATTTCCTCAACTGTAAAATGGAGATGTTGGTAGCACCTTCCTCCTAAAACTATTGTGAGAATCAAATGAGATATTTGTAAAGTACTTAGCACAGGGTCACATAGTAAGCCTTATATGAATGGCGGTAGCAGTAGTAACAGAAGCAGCAGCAGCAGAATAAACCAGGTGAACTGACTCCTACCGGAATTAAAATGAAAAGAAGATGAGTACCTGATTCTATTTTGTTAGTCATAAAACTAAAATTATTTTGTATAAGAATGTCTTTCTATTGCATAATAGCATCTAATTGGGAAAAGAGGATGTAATCTAATGTAAAATGTAGGGATTAGACTGGATGGATTCCTTGGCTCTAAACTAGGATTTTGTAAGAGGGTGAGTGGGGCTGTGAGTATGTTTTTGAAGGATTTATTGCACATCTGTGGGGATATCTACATCAATCTTTCAAATTACCAACCCATCTCTTTACTTTTCTTCTCTGGAAAACTAGAAAAAGCAGTCTACACTTATTGCCTCCACTTAAAGAATAAAAGTAGTTTATACACATACACGTACATACGTACACAAACACAAACATGTGTGTACAGGTTTGTAATGCATCCAAATGTTGTCCCTACTACCATATTTGATCCTCATGACAATCTTGTGGAGTAGGTGCTATTGACATTCTCATTCAAAGTAAAGACATAGACCCAGAGAGAGTATGTGATTTTCCCAGGAATTTAAGCTCAAATCTTCCTGATTCCCAATTGCTTGCTCTTTCCTGTTCTAACTACTTACACCATGCCATAGCTTTTCAGAAAATACTTCTACCTTGGTCTGAAATCACAGTGAGACAAGTTCTACTAATGCAGATTGCAGTGGTTGCTCTCAGAGAGAGACAATGACATGTTCAATGGCTAGCTTAGGAGCACATAGGCTGTGTGTCAAAGGTGAGACTTGAATCTTGTCCTTCGCAACTCAGAACTCTCCATCCATTCTACCAGTCTTTTACTTCTACTTTCTTTTGGGAAAAGGAAGAAAATATGCTGATATGGGAATATGGTATGATGTGAGAATATGATATGAGAAAATATATATATATGTATATATATATATATACATATATATATATATACACACACACACATATATGCTGGAAGAGAAGAGATACAGAATAAAAAGTATCTGAAAGCTGATTGGTCACTACTAAGAAAATCAGAGAAGAGAGAAGAAGAAACAAGTAGTGGCCTGGAGTTGAATTTCAATATAAGGTCTACTCATAAACAAAAGCTAGAGGCAACTATGGTCTAATTTGGGGTTGGTCCTATATAATCATATATTTAGAGATGGAAGGACCATTAAAGGTTAATTATTGTTGGAAGAAATTTACTAATTGAAGATCAAATGGACTGAAACTAATAAACATCACATCCTCAAAAAAAAAAAAAAAAAAGAGCCAAACTTGCCCAACAAAAAGGCAAGAAAATCCATTATATATGAAGTTTTGCTCCCTAATTCCCAGTGACCAAGCCCATGGCAAACAGGGGCTTTAGAACAACAGTGAGCACAGAAATAGCTAGAAGAGATAGTAGCAAGAGTTACAGGGAACTGAAAATATCATTTGCATTCGAGTATAATGGGTAAGTGAAATTACTGAATGGTCTTCAGAAAATGCTTTGTGTTTCTATCAGTGTCAAATATTGGCAGCATGTGCAAAATTTCATATCAATCCCACTTTAGAGAAGTTGAAAGGATTGAGGGAAACCCTTTTCTATTTCTGCATCAAGAAGATGGAGAGTAGAAGAATGTGGTACAAACATGAAAGGAAAGAAGGTCCATTGAACTTTGTTGTTGTTCAGTCTTTTCAGTCATTCCTGAATCGCTGTGAACTCATTTGGGGTTTTCTTGGCAGATGCGCTGGAGTGGTTTTCCATTTCCTTCTCCAGCTCATTTTACAGATGAGAAAACTGAGGCAGACAATGACTTACCCAAGGTCATACAGTAAATGTCTTGAGCCTGATTTGAACCTAGGAAGATGTGACTTCCTGACTTCAGTTCTGGCAATCTATCGATTGCAATACCTTGCTGTCCCTCATGAACTTTGGAGTTATGAAATAAGGCGTAGGCTTTGACTAAAAGAGAGTCTGGAGATAATCTCTATGAGGAAGTGGATTATGAAAGATGTATCTAAAATGAGATATACGGCAAAGACCAGGATAAGAACAAGAAGTGCAGAAAGACCTTGATCCATGCTTCATGTGTTATATCTTGCTATCTGCCTACCTGAAATAACTTACTCCCACATGGCCCCTCTGCCTTCTACCTCATGATCTGTGGAAGAAAGTGGAAGGGAATATATATTTATTAAGCACTTACTCTGTGCCTGGTACTGTGCCAAGCACCTTACAAACTAAATAAATCAATGCTACCATTACAAATAAAAAAGGTCATGATAATCAATTTCCCTATGCATTTATTCACTATCCTTTGGATTCCTTGGACCAAAACACTACTCATGAATCTCCACTCTCCTACATATGGTCACCGCCTATAAGAATTCAAATTGCTTTAGAACAAGAGATGTCTAACTGTTGTATTTCTCTCTAAAGGGCCTAAACACCTTGATCAAAGCATTTTTAAATATATTTTTCCAACTCTGAAACTCAGAATGGGCCAAAGTTGGGGATTAACACTAAGAAGACCAAAACTTTTAAACTGTCTTGGGAACAAAGAAGAATGTTATGGAAAGGTTGGGACTGAAGCTCAGAGGGAATGAAATAATGACAAATGATAGTATAAATATGCTGGAGCTACTTAACTGTTATAATGCTTTTATTTTCTCTACTAATGAAAATGACCTTAATACGGTGAAGGTAAAACAAAAGTTCTCAGCAAGGAGTTGAAATCCAGTATGAAGGAGTGTAATGAGAGTTAAAGATCTTCCTTGCTCATTAATAGGCCCCACTTGGAGCACATTAAGGGAAGCTTGATTAGGGGAGGCTTGCTTTGTAAGAAAGCCCTCACATTTTGTTAATGGTTAATGAGGCACTGGGTCACAAGGGTTGTGATACCCTCCAATTCTGAAAAGTGTATACATACTCCAAAGTGAGGTTTTTGCTTTGGGGGTTTATTCTTTGGAAGAAGGTTCCTGTGCCAGATGAGACTCTGAGTAACCTTTAAGGAGCCCCATCACCCAGATGTTGGTGCCTCTCTCTCTAGTAACTATGTATGTATGTAATGGTCAGACAGTTGGATCTTTCTGTTGATCTGTGATGCATGTATTACTTATGGTCAGACAGTTAGAAGCCCTGTCTGTTGGTCTCTATTTCTCTGCTTGTTTTTTCTTTGTTGGAATATGTGACAAAAGAAGATTGCTGACCCCTCAAAAGTTGCTTTCCTTTTAGAAAAGCAGGTCTAAGAACCTGCGCTAGCAGGCCATCTTGGATATGTCATGGTGCTTGCTGCTACAGGGAGGAGATAAGTGATGATTTTGTTTTCACCTAATATAATTACTAAGCCATTGTCAATGATTGTGAATAAGTATGAAAAAAGAAGAGTCTCAGTAGTGGACACTGGTAATTGTTGCTCACATGTTCAAAAATGGAAAGACAAGATTCTTCCAACTATAGGCCAGTGAGCTTAAATTGTATTTCTGGAAAAAGTCACAGACATGATTATTAACAGGATATCTTATAATAATTTAGAAAGGGAAGTGATGAACCGTAGGAACTTAAGTGCTCCCATCAAGAACAAAGCAGGCTAAACTAATCTATTTTTCTTTTAGAAAGAAGTTGACTAGAAGATCAGGAGGATACAATGATAATTCACATTTTTAAATATTTTAAGATTCATAAAATGATTAACTTATTGCAACTTTTTAAGTAGGTAATTTAGGTATTATTATCACTATTTTATAGAAGAAGAATTTAAGGCTCCTCTGAGATATGTGACATTTCCATGTCAGTCAGCTTGATCGTGGTGACACATTTGGCAAGCATCAGATTCAGACCTCCTAACAGCAGGACTAGCAGCCTTTCTTTCTACTACAATGTTCTCCAGCTAGTGAATAAACATTTATTAAGCACTTCCTGTATTCCAGGCGTAGCACTAAGTGTTAAAAATACAGAAAGAGGCAAAAGATAGTTCCTGACCTCCAGGAGCTCACAATCTGCTGAGAGAAGCAATAAGCAAACAAATATATATGCACAAGCTACATAAAGGATAAATAGGAAGTAATTAAGAGAAGGAAGGCATACTTCACAAAGTCTGTCATGATCTCCTTGTAGACAAGAGAGTTGAAAGCTAGCAAGGAGTTTGGACTCAGTTGAACGACCAAGTCATTAATGGGTTGATGTCAGCTAGGGTTACCTCAGATCTGGTGCACCAGGGATGTATCATTGTCACAGTTTTGTTCAGAGTTTTATCACTAAGCTGAATAAAGTTGTGTGTGGCAATTATCAAATTTACCAATGATACAATGTTGAGAGGGACATCACTTATATGTTGAATGACAGAATTAAGATACCAAAGGAGAGCTGGCTTCAAGTTTGAAAAGCTTTAGTGTAAAGAAGGAATTAAATTTATTCCAAGACAATAACTAGGAACTGTAGTTGGTTGGTGGAGAGGCACAGGTCTAGAATCTATGTGGGGAAAAGCTTCCTATTAGAGCTATCCAAACATGCAACAGGCTTCCTTGGCAGGTAATAGGATCCCCCTCATGAGGGATCTCCAGAGAGAGGCTAGATGATCAATTGTCTGAAAGTTTTAGAGTGGATTCCACTCAAGGAAGCACTGTACTTAAGCACTGGTTGAAATATATAGCCTCTGAGTTTCCTTCCAACTTTGAAAATCTCTGGTTCTCTTTATAAATCCTTCACTTCCAGCCTTCTATTCCACACCACTCTGATCTCTTGAAGACCATCAGTGATCCAATTAATCATCAATCTAAGTGCCTTTTCTCAGTCATTATTTCTTTTTTTTCTTTTTTTTTATTTTTAAGTTACTGCAGGCTTGGCCCCTTTATTTTTATTTTTATTTTTTTTATTTTTTTTTATTTTTTTATTTAACTTTTAACATTTATTTTCACACAATTTTGGGTCACAAATTTTCTCCCCTTTTATCCCCTCCCCCCCCCAGACCCAAGCTTTCTAATTGCCCCTGTGACCTATCTGCTCTCTCCTCTATCCTCCCTCCCTGCCCTTGTCTCCATCTTCTCTTTTGTCCTGTAGGGCCAGAAAGCTTTCTTGACCCCTTAACCTGCATTTCTTGTTACCCAGTGGTAAGAACATTACATTTGGTCCTAACACTTTGAGTTCCAACTTCTTTAGCTCCCTCCCTCTCCACCCCTTCCCCTTGGAAGACAGGCAGTTCAATATAGGCCATATCTGTTTAGTTTTGCAAATGATTTCCATACTAGTTGTGTTGTATAGGACTAACTATATTTCCCTCCATCCTATCCTGTCCCCCATTACTTCTATTTTCTTATGGTCCTTTCCCTCCCCATGAGTGTCGACCTCGTATTGCATTCTCCTCCCCATGCCCTCCCCTCTATCCTCCCCCCCACCCTGCTTGTGCCCCTGTCCCCCACTCTCCTGTATTATGAGATAAGTTTTCCTATCAAAATGAGTGTGCATTATATTCTTTCCTTTAATGGAATGTGATGAGAGTAGACCTCATGTTTTTCTCTTGCCTCCCCTCTTTACCCCACCACTGATAAGTCTTTTGCTTGCCTCTTTTATGAGAGATATTTTGCCCCATATAACTTCTCCCTTTCTCCTCCCAATATTTCTCTCTCACTGCTTGATTTCATTTTTTTTTTTAAGATATGATCCCATCCTCTTCAATTCACTCTGTGCCTTCTGTCTCTATGTATGTGTGCGTGTGTGCATGTGTGTGTGTGTGTGTGTACTCCCACCCAGTACCCAGATACTGAAATGTTTCAAGAGTTACAAATATTGTCTTTCCATGTAGGAATGTAAACAGTTCAACTTTAGCAAGTCCCTTATGACTTCTCTTTGCTGTTCACCTTTTCATGCTTCTCTTCATTCTTGTGTTAGAAAGTCAAATTTTCTTTCCAGCTCTGGTCTTTTCATCAGGAAAATTTGAAAGTCCTCTATTTCATTGAAAGACCATTTTTTCTCCTGAAGTATTATACTCAGTTTTGCTGGGTAGGTGATTCTTGGCTTCAGTCCTAGTTCCTTTGACTTCTGGAATATCCTATTCCATTCCCTTCTATCCCTCAATGTAGAAGGTGCCAGATCTTGTACTATCCTGATTGTATTTCCACAATACTTGAATTGTTTCTTTCTAGCTGCTTGCAATATTTTCTCCTTCACCTGGGAATTCTGGAATTTGACCACAATGCTCCTAGGAGTTTCTCTTTTTGGATCTCTTTCATGCGGTGTTCTGCGGATTCCTTGAATATTTATTTTGCCTTCTGGTTCTAGAATCTCAGGGCAGTTTTCCTTGATAATTTCATGGAAGATGATGTCTAGGCTCTTCTTTTGATCATGGTTTTCAGGTAGTCCCAGAATTTTTACATTGTCTCTCCTGATTCTATTTTCCAGGTCAGTTGTTTTTCCAATAAGATATTTCACATTATCTTCCATTTTTCAAATCTGCGCGGTATGTTCTGAGATATCTGTCTTTTTCATAAAGTCCTTAGCATCCATCTGTACCATTCCAGTTTTGAAAGATCTATTTTCTTCAGTGAGCTTTTGAATCTCCTTTTCCATTTGGTTGATTCTGCTTTTGAAAGCATTCTTCTCCTCATTGGCACCCTCCCTTGCCAACTGAGTTAGGCTAGTTCTCAAGGTGCCAATTTCTTCAAGATTTTTTTGGTTCTCCTTTAGCAGGGAGCTGATCTGCTTTTCATGCTTCTCCCTCATCCCTCTCATTTCCCTTCCCAGTCTTTCCTCCACCTCTCTAACTTGATTTTCAAAATTCCTCTTGAGCTCTTCCATGGCCCGAGCCCATTGGGTGGGCTGGGACACAGAATCCTCGATTTCTGTGTCTTTGCCTGATGGCAAGCATTGTTCCTCCCCATCAGAAAGGAAGGGAGGAAGTGTTTTTTCTCCGAGAAAATACCCTTCAATAGTTTTACTTCTTTTCCCTTTTCTTGGCATTCTTGCCAACCAGTAACCTGACCTCTGAATGTTCTCCTCACACCCACCTCGCCTCCTGGTCCTCCCAGCCAGCGTTTGGGGACTGAGATTCAAATGCTGCTTCCCGCCTTAGGGTTTTTGGCGGGGGCAGGGCTGCTTTTCAGTGTGAGAATTAAGATCAGGTGGTCAGGGGCAGGGCTGCCTCTCTGGCTCAGTTCCCTCAGGGGGTTTATGCACAGACCTTCCACAATGGATCCAGGCTCCTGCCCGTTTGGGGAGCCCCTGTCTGCAGCCGCCTCTCAGCTTCTATCTCCTGGGGGGGCCCAAGCCACGGGGGCACCCCACTCCCCTCTCAACCCGCCAAAGGGACTCTCTCACCTACCCCCGTCAGTCCCCTATTGGTGGGGGGGCTTGTAACGTCACTGGAGATCCCCTCTCTGGAGCCTTCTCGGATCTTTACCTCTCGGAGCCGCGGCCGCCACAGGTCCGGGCTGGGCACCGCGTCTGCAGCGCGACGGACCTTTTGCGAGAGGTTTGCAGGTCCCTCTGTGGGTGGGGGGATCCGTGTGGCCGCTGGAGATCCCGTCCCCGTAGCCCTCTCAGATCTTTTTCTCACGGTGTCGCTGCCGCAGTAGGGCTGCTCTCTGCTCCCCGCCCCGGCGCCCAGTCCACGGAGCGAAGGACCCCCCGCGAGAGGTTTGCAGGTCTCTCGGGAACAGAAATCTCCCTCGCTCCAATATTCCGTGGTCTCTGGGTGCAGAATTCGCCCTGGGTTGGTCCCCTCTGCCGTTCTGTGGTTTGTGGGTTCGGAGCTATGTGTATGTGCGTCTTTCTACTTCGCCATCTTGGCTCCTCCCCCTCAGTCATTATTTCTTGACCTCAGAGGCACTTATTACCTCGTCCTTCTTGACACATTTATCTTTTGCCTCCACGAATCCATTGATTATTCTCTTATGTCTCTGTAATTGTTTCTCTGTTTCATTTCACTAAACTTTTTCTCCTTCTACTCCATAAATACCATAAAGACAGTTTCTTGGGTCTCTGTTCTGAGCCCTCATTGACATGATACTGAAGCTAGGCACAGTCTCTCCATTGATAATGTTTTCTGTTCCTTTGTCTTCAAATATGAAGTAAAGTCAACTACTGTCTATTAAGCGCTAATTATTTGTTAAGCGCTGTGATAAGTGCTAGGGATACAAAGAAGAGCAAACAAAAATTATAGTCCCTTCCATCAATGAGCACATATTCTCATGAAGGGACAACATGCCAATAACTATGTACATAAGACATATACTGGATAAATGGAAAGTAAACTCTAGCAGTAGATGGTGGATCTGGAAAACTCTCCTACAGAAGGTCAATTTGAGATAAGACAAGATGGTTTGGCTGACAGATAATGGTGGTGCCCTTGACAATAGGGAAGTTTGGAAGAGGGAAAGGTCTGGAAGAAAAAATAATGCATTCTATTTTGGACTTGTGGAGTTGGCGATATCTATAGATATCCAGTGAGAGATGCCAATAATCAGATCAACACTACCATCCTACATTCGCTCCTTAAAAAGTAGAAAAGCCATGTTAATTGACTACCTATGGATCAATGATCCTGTGGACTATAATGTATCAGGTGCTCTATTCCTGACAATTAGATGTGTGTGTACATATATGTGTGTGTGTATGTATGCATATATGTATATAAGTACAGAAAATCTCCCATTAAAATGTAAGTTCTCAAAGGTGGTGACTAACACTTTTGAGCCCAATTCCTGGCATATACTAAGCACTTAATTTCTTTTTTGTTGTTGTTGTTCATTCATTGACCCTTTAATTTATCCTACACAGAGCTGACAAAATGATCTTCCTAATGCATAGCTCTTATTATATTCATTGCTCCAATACCTTCAAGGATTTCCCTTTTCTTACCAGCTAAAGTTCTATTGCCTTAGCCTGGCATTCAAAGCCCTCCATATTTGACTTGAATGTGACTTTTTTAGTCTTACTTCATACCACCAAACTAAATTACTCAACATTTCCTCAACTCATTCCATGCTTTCCTCCTGTGCCACTGAAAATGTCGTTCTTTCTATCTGGAATAAACCATTTCTTGCCTCCTTACTTCTGTGCCACCACTAGCCTTCCATACTTCTTTCAAGGCAAGGGAATTCCTATCCAAAATCTCCACCTAGAAATTGCCTTATTTCACAATAACTCACTCAGCACTTTATTAATGACAGATTCATATACACTGGCTTAATCTGTACTCACAACAAACCTTTGAAGTAGGTGCTACAGGTATTATTCTCACCATTTTAAAGATGAGGAAATTGAGACCTAGAGTAGGGTAAAGGGACCTCTTCTCACTTCTAGTGAGAAGAGATTTGAGCCACCAGCTTTTCTCAGGTCAAGTACACGCCTCCTTTCCACTGCACCCCATTGCTGACTTGTCTGTGGTTTTGGTCATAATGACTCATTTAGACAATCACATATTTCTTTACAACTTACATCTGTGGTGACAAAACCAGGAGCTCTTATTCAATGACCTAGTTACTTTCCACAACAACAGAAATATAGTCTTGTGCTTGCTTGACAAAAATCATAAAGGATGAATTTTAACGTTTTGGTTTTTTTAACAACATCATAATAATTTCCACTTTGTTGTGTTCTACATCAGCAAAATTTCCTCCTTTATGGTGCTAGAAAAATGTGAATGTGTGACTAAACCAGAGACGTGACTCAAGCATTTTGGTTCAGTCCAGATGGTATTCATTCCCAGGTAGGGGGTGGGGATAGAAGGACAGGAGATAGAAAATCTACCCCTCTATTTCTTAGCCAGTACGAAGTGGTGTGGATGATAGCTGCTTTATAATACAATTCAAGATCTAATATGGCTAGGCCACCTTCCCTAGCATTTCATTTCATTAATTCCCTTGATATTCTGGGTCTTTTATTCTTCCAGATGAATTTTGATATTATTTTTTTCTAGCACTATAAAATAAATTTTTGGTAGTTTGATTGGTATGGCACTGAATAAGTAAATTAGTAGAACTGTTATTTTTATTATATTAGCTCAGCCTACCAACAAGCAACTGATGTTTTTCCAATTATTTAGATCCGACTTTATTTGTGTGAAAAGTATTTTGTAATTACGTTCATAAGGTCTGTGGGGTTTTTTTCAACAGGTAAACTCCCAGATATTTTATAATGTCTTCAATAACTTTAAATGGAATTTCTCTTTCCATCTCTTGCTGTTGATCTTTGCTAATAACACAAAGAAAAGTGGATGATTTATGTGGGTTTATTTTATATCCTGCAACTTTGCTAAAGTTGTTTGTTATTTCAAGTAATTTTTTAGTTGATTCTCTAGGATTTTCTAAGTATGTCATCATATCATTTGCAAAGAGTGATAACTTAGTTTCTTCTTTGCCTATTCTAACTCCTTCAATTTCTTTTTCTTCTCTTATTGCTAAAGCTAACATTTCTAGCACCACGTTGAATAACAGTGGTGATAATGGACATGCTTGTTTCACCCCCAATCTTATTGTAAATGCATCTAGCTGATCCCCATTAAGTATAATGCTAGCTGATGATTTTAGGTAGATGCTACTTACCATTTGAAGGAGAGTTTCATTTATTCCTAAACTCTCCAGTGTTTTCAATAGGGGATATTCTATTTTATCAAAAGCTTTTTCTGCACCTATTAAGATAATCATATAGTTTCTGTTAGTTTTGCTGTTGATATGATCAATTATGATGATAGTTTTCCTAATATTGAACCACCCTTATATTGCTGATATAAATCCTACCTGATCAAAATGTATTATTCTCATGGTAATATGCTATAATCTTTTCTGCTAATATCTTTTTTAAATTAATATTTCATCAATATTCATTAGGGAAATTGGTCTATAATTTTCCAAGGGTAGATATTAGCATCATATTTGTACCATAAAAATAATTTGGTAGGACTCCTTCTTCACCTACCTTCCCAAATAGTCTATATAGTATTAGAATTAATTGTTCTTTACATGCTTGATAGAATTTGCTTGAAAATCCATCTGGCCCTAAAGATTTCTTCCCAGGGAGTTCATTGATGGCTTTTTCAATTTCTTTTTCTGAAATGAGATTATTTAGGTAGTTTATTTCCTCTTCTGGGTAATTTATTTTTTTTGTAAATATTCATCCATTTCACTAATATTGTCAAATTTATGGGCATACAATTAGGGAAAATAATTCCTAATCATTGTTTTAATTTACATTTCATTGGTGGTGAATTCACCCTTTTTATTTTTGATATTGGCAATTTGGTTTCCTTCTTTTTTTAAATCAAGTTGACCAAAAATTTATCAGTTCTATTGTTTTGTCTTTCATAAAACCAGCACTTAATTTTTATTTATTACTTCAATAGTTTCCTTAATTTCACTTTTATTAATCTCTCCCTTGGTTTTTAGCATCTCTTATTTGGTATTTAATTAGGGATTTTTAATTTGTTATTTTTCTAGCTTCTTCAATTATATGCCCAATTTATTGATCTCCTCTTTCTCAATATTATTCATGTAAACATTCGTAGATATGAAACTTCCCATAAAAACTGCTTTCACTGTGTCCCATAAGTTTTGTTATGTTGTCTCATTATTGTTATTTTCTCAAATACAGCTACTGATAGCTTCTGTGATTTGTTATTTGACCTACTCATTCTTTAGGATTAGATTATTTAGTTTCCAATTAATTATGATCTATCTTTCCACGGCCATTTATTACATATAATTTTTATTGCATCATTATCTGAAAAAGATGCATTTAATATTTCTGACTTTCTGGATTGGATTGTGAGGTTTTTATGCTCTAGTACATGGATAATTTTTATGTATACACCACTACTATCCCCATTCAATTTTCTCCAGAGGTCTATCATATCTACCTTTTCTAAAATTCTATTCACCTCCTTAACTTCTTTATTTTGACATTAGATTTATCACCTTCAGAGAGAGGGAAGTTGAGGTCCCCCACAAGTATAGTTTTGCTATTTCTCCCTGTAATTCCCTTAATTTCTCCTTTAAGGATTTGGATGCTATATCACTTGATGCATATATGTTTAGCAATAAATTGTATTGTATTCATTGTATATGGTGCCTTTTAGCAGCATATAGTTTCCTTCCTTCTGTCTTTTGATTAGATCTATTTTCTCTTTTGCTTTGTCTGAGATTAGAATTACTACACCTGCTATTTTTTACTTCAGCTGAAGTATAACATATTCTACTCCAGCCTTTTACTTTTTCCCTATGTGTATCCCCCTGTTTCAAACATGTTTTCTTGTAGATAGCATATTATAAGATTATGGTTTTTAATCCATTCTGCTATCCACCTCCATTTTATTGGAGAGTTCATCCCATTTACAGACACAGTTATGTATCTCTCTCCATCCTATCCCCTGTCTCCCATTTATGCTTTTATTTCTCCCTTACCTTCCCCAAAAGAGGTTTGCTTTTGACCACTACCTCCCTCACTTTCCCCTCCCTTCTATCAGTGCCCAATCCTTTCCTTTCCCTTTTCCCTTACTACTTCTTCCCTCCCTTCTAAGCACCCTCTCTTGTTCTTTCCCCTTTCCCCTCCTTCTGCCTATAGGGCAAGTTATATTTCTATACTTAACAGAGTATGTCATTCCCACCTTGAACCAAATCCCATGAGAGGAAAGTTCAAACAGAGTTCATCTCCCTCCCTTCTTTCCCTCTACTATAACATATTTTTGTGCCTCTTCTTGTGATACAATTCACCCTTTCTGCCTCCTCCTTTCCTCTTCTCCCATTACAATCCCTCTGCCTGCCTTAATTAGGCTGTTTATCACCACATCTCTTCATTTATACCCATACCTTCTGTCTATGTATATCCCTTTTAAATGTCATCATAAATATGCCATTCCCAACGGTTTGCCCTTATTGAATAACAAGTTTGCTTTTTCTTCCCTGTTTACCTTTTTGTGCCTCTCTTGAGTCTTGTATTTGAAGATCAAATTTTCCATTGACTTCTGGCCTTTTCATCAGGAAGGTCTGGAAGTTCCTTATTTCATTGAATATTCATCTCCTTGACTGAAAAATCATACTCAGTTTTGGTGAGTAGGTGATTCTTGGTTATAGCCCAAGCTCCTTTGCATTATGAAATATCATATTCCAGTCCCTCTGATCTTTTAATGTAGAAGTGCAAGGTCCTGTGTGATCCTGACTGCAGTTCTGTGATATTTGAATTGTTTCTTTCTGGCTGCCTGCAGCATTTTCTCCTTGATCTGATCATTCGGGAATTCAGCCACAATATTCCTTGGAGTTTTCAATTTGGTATCTCTTTCAGGAGATGATCAGTAGATTCTTTCAATGATTATTTTATTCTCTGATTCTAGGACCTTATGACAATTTTCCTTGATCATTTCTTGAAAAATATTGTACAGGCTCTTTTTTTCATCATGGCTTTCCATCAGACCAATAATTCTTAGATTATCTCTCCTAGATCTATTTTCTAGGTCAGTTGGTTTTCCAATGAGATCTTTCACATTTTCTTCTATCTTTTCATTCTTTAGATTTTGTTTGACTGATTCTTGATGCCTCACAGAGTCATTTTACTTCTCCAATTCTATTTTTTAATGAATTGTTTTCTTCAGTTAGCTTCTGTATCTCCTTATGATTTGGCTAATTTTACTTTTCAAAGAGTTATTTTCTCCAGTTAGGTTTTGTACTTCTTTATCTATTTGACCAATTTTACTTTTAAAAGATTGTTTTCTTCAGTGATTTTTTTCCATTTTGTCCATTTTATTTTTAAAAGAATTTGTCAGTTTTTCTTCTGCCTGTCTCACTTGGCTATTAAACTCCTCCTTGAGCTCTTCTAAGAATGCTTTTTAGGCTTGAGAACACATTACTTTTTGAGGTTTCAGATGTGAGTATAGTGTCAATGCTGTTCTCTTCTGACATTTTTTTGCTTTTACTTTTCCCCATAGTAAGATTCCATGGTCTTTGCTATTCTTGTTCATTTTTTCTTTGCTTCTTATTCATTGTGATTGCCATTTTCCTGGCTTTTAAAGTAGATCTTTGCTTCTGGGGCATGGGGGCTCTGTCCCATGCTTCTTGTGCTTGTGGCTATGGGCCTGATCATTGGCTCACAGCCTGAGGTGTAGGGGATGGGTGGTCTAGCTGCAGGGTGCCTCCTCCTCCCCTAGGGCTGTGCTAGAGCACAGTTGCTGGTGATGGACAATGGTCTACACATATTTTTGCCAATTCCCCTGGTTGTGGGAAGGCATACCTGAGGCCCTGGTATTGGTGCTTGCTGGCTCCACCCTCTAGGGTTCAGGATGTCCTGCTGGTCCACCGAGATGGGGTTTGCTGAACACCTCTTGGCCTCCTCTGGTCCCCTTCAGCCACAGCAAGAGGGATCTTTCCCTTCAATCTCCCTCAACTCCTGAGCTAGAAAACTTCTGTACCCCTTTTGCTGGCTCCACTATTCCAGGATTTTTCCTGGGGTAATATTCTCTGGATATTTCAAGGTCAATAAGGGAGAATGAGAGCACTTGTAGTTTACTCCACCATTTTGGGCTCCCAGAAGTTCAAGAAGGTGACTTTCAAACACTTAGAGTGTGGTCTAATAGCCCCAAGAGTTATTGCTGCAGCTGCTATGGACTCTCTCACCCAGCTCTGCCAGAATACCAACCTGTGCTGAGAGGTTTGGGAACTGTCACTGCACTCGTGTTTCAGTCTACCAGGGCCAGTTTCCACTCCACTATGGTCAGGTATAGACTCATGTTCTGTGCTCTCCCAACCCACTGCAACAGATCCCTTCCCATCAGTCTTCTGAATTCTCTTGGACTGGAAATCTGCCACACTCTGTCTCCTAGTGGATTCTGCCATTCTCAAATTTTTTTAGATTCACTTTTTAGAGGTATCTGAAGGAATTTGTAAGAGAGCTCAGGTGAGTCCCTGCTTTCACTCCACCGCCTTGGCTCCAAACCCTTTTCCCTCCCTCCTAGAATTTCTTTAAAGAATCTAGTATTCATATGGATAAAGGAGAAGCAGTAGTATTCTTTCATTTGCGTTATTGCAAAATTACTGTGAGATTGGTAGAGATGTCTATACATAAAAGTCATTCATGCATTTAATCAACAAGCATTTAACAAATGCTTGCTTGCAGTCAGACATTGTTTGATAACTGCTGCATTCTAGCTTAATAGCTACAGTGAAAGGAATGCTTTCCTTTATGGAGGCATGTTGCTCATAGGATTTCATAGTTTGAAAAGGGAATGTTCAAGTGAATTTTTAAGTCTTTGGGTGTAGCTAAACTAATCTGGCAATGGAAATACATAGAATAAATAAGCTAAAAAACAGATTCTCTTCCCTCCCCCCCCAGAAGGAAACATCATGGATGATCCACCATGGACAAGTAGCACAAGGGAAAGATTGATTCAGCCTATGCTTAAAAATTTATTTACTCTCAACTCTTGGCTGCAATCTAAGAAGGGATCTCAGAGTCATTAACATAACCAAGGTGATGGGTTCAGATGATAGAAAGAAGCTGAGAAAACCTGTGGTGAGGTATGAATGACAGCCCGCCCATGCAAAGATATGTAGATAGGCGTTAGAGCGTTATATGTGAAGGGCACAGTAAGGTCAATTTAGCTTTACCATAGAGTGTGTGAAGGTAAATATTACATGCTAAGATTTGAAAGGTAGGTTGGAACCATTCTGAAGAGCTTTAAATGTCTAAAAAAGAAATTCTAGAGGTCATAGGAAACCAGAGGCAACATGTAATAAATGCATTATTTAGCATTTTATTTATTTAGCTAGAGCATGAATTGGATTTAAGTGAGGCAGTGTTGCACAAAGTCATCAGCCCAACTCTCTCTTCCAGAGTTATCAAAATTCAGTGGCAGAATTATAAAGTTCCATGACTGACCTGAGAAGACAGAATTCACTTATGGGTAAGAGACAGAAAGGAAGAAGTAGGATTTGAAGCAGTGGTCAAATTTGACCATAAAGGAAGTGACATTTGACCTAAGACAACATAAAGGAACTAGCATTTGATCTGGTAGAATCATGGAGGAATTTCCATTTGATCTGAACAATTTGTAGGAAATATTTCTACAGATAAAAATGAGGTAAAGGGCCTTTTGGGGCTGGGAAAGGACAAAAGGAAAGGAAAAACACTGGAAGAGTACATGGAGCATAGGTTAGATTACAAAAAGGAAAAGAGCTGGAGCTTGAGCAGTAAGAGCTCCTCAGTCTAGAGAAGAGAATAACTAGAGAAGGCGTGTTCCAAATCTGTAACATACAAATGGTATAAGTAGTGATACCAACTAATACTAAATCTTAGAAACTGAGGTAGTAGGTAGGTTTGAAATAAGAATAAGATAGTTTTAGGACAAGTAGAAGAAGTATTATTTTATTCACTGGATATTATATTGTTGTTGCTGTTCATACTTTGTTTTCAAACAGGGCCAATGACATCATAAGGGTGATGTCTTGACTAACACATGAATTGGATTTAAGTGAGGCAGCACTGCACAAAGTCATCAGCCCAACTCTCTCTTCCAGAGTCATCAAAGTCCAATGGCAGGACAATAGCCAAGATGGCTGGTGACAGCCAGGAAATAGCAGATGACATTGGCATTTTCAGTGTTGGACCAAGCTCTAGGCACTCCACCATGCTTGCTTCAGGTGCCTTCATAATTGTCAGAACAAATTGTTCCCACCAGCCCATTCTACCAGAGAAAGTCTTGGGATAAATATCCCCCTAATTCATCAATGGGTTTGAGGCCCTCTTATTTGCCTTTAACTTTGTTTGGATTATTTGCTGAGATTATTTTACCAGGATGTGGCCACTGAACATGCTTCAGCTTCTTGGAACTATAGGTAAGAGAGATATTAGATAAAACAAGAGGTACAAATATTTAATACATATGTGGCTTGTAAAGGCATTAGATAGATAATGATTTTACATATATATATATGTATATATATATATGGCAATATATTCAAAGGGAAATGTGGAATATTCAGAGTACATTCCTGGCCTGATAGAATCATTGACAATCCTCTGCTATAACTCTTCCTTTAGGACCTCTGTCAGAGATAAAGTCCTGGTCCATTTTTTTTTTGTCTTAGAAAGGACCAAAGAATACCTTGTAATAAGACCTGATAGATTACATCTAAATGGCATTCCTTATATAGTCAAGCAAGCCATCCACACATCTTTTCTTTGTTCAGAGTCGTCTCTCTGGAAGTTCCCTTCCCCTTAAGTTTCCTATGCCAGGATACTTTTCCATCCTTTGGATACTCCCTTATTCCTCAGAATTTTCTTCCTCAAAGAACAGTTTTATCATTCAGAAAAAGCATCTCTCACTCCAGTAATTCCCCTTTATTTCAGGAAATATTCCCCTTCTAGAAACAAAAATTTTCCACTTGAAAAAAAAAATATCCTCCTAAAATACTTTCCTCAGCCCCTTGAAAAAAATCCCTCCTACAATGACATCCTTTGACACTCCTGCGTAGTGATTCCTGGAATCCACAACCCTCCAGCTATCCCCTCTCTGAACTTTAATTGTAAGGCAACTCCCTAAATGCCTCTTTTCCATGTGCTCTTCTTGTCTCTTTGCTCTCCACTGAATTTCAATTAGCTCCTGCTAATATGATCATGAAAATACTCACTGGTCCAAATGTCCAAAGCATAAAAGAAACCAGAGCTGATCTAATGAAAATCAGACAATGGGCCTAAAATAAATTTAATACTTTCTTCTGTGCCTTTTGTTTGGTTGGTCACTTAGTGGAGGAACTCTGAGTGTATCTGCTAAAGACATGTACTTGCCTCTCCCTCTAAAGAGACAAGATTTTGGATATCACAAGGGATGAAAAAGAAAGTGAACCCCAAGAATGTTGAATCACATCAGAAGTGGTAGGGTTACTCTTTGGGTTCACTAGAAATAGTTAGAGAGGGTGAGACTTCCAGCTGTCATAGGTCTGAGAGAGCCAGGAAGGACTTAGATGTAGCCAGAAAGGGGAGGACCAAGCTGGGAGGCCAGAACCAACTGTGAAATTTATGCAGAGGGTGGAAACTTGAGACCAAAAACATCATTAGAATTTGTGCCTCAACAAATCCTTATACTGACCCTTAAAATTGAATGAGGACAAAGAAAGAAAAGAGAGAGAAAGGGGCACAAGAGGAAAAGGAATGCCTATTGAGGGAACAAATGTGTCAATAAGGGCCATTTGAGTGAAGTTGTAAGAAGGTACAGGAGATTAAAACAATGATCAGCCCTTCCTAATGCTATCATATGGTAATAATAGCTATAGGAAGAACAATAGGAGGAAATGTGGTAGGGAATAAGTTGGTAATAGTAGCTCTGGGCAGGGTTGAGGTATGTTTTTTGGCCAAAGAGAAATATTGCTTGTCTAATAACATTTGAAATTATTTGAAAGACTGTATAGATAAAATGGAGCTCATTTGAATATATTTGCATATAAAATTAATATTTTCCTTTTATTATATATATTACCTTTTATATATATTTAATATATATTATAACATATATACACATATACAATGCTATATATACAAATAATATAACACATATATTATAATATGCATATTATATATACATATATATTATATTTACTACTTAACTGTATCTGTTACCTATTTAAAGCTTCTAGATATGGAGATATTTCTTAGTATGAATAGGTGTTCATATTAAATGATGTACGGGATAAGATATCCTTGCTGATGACATTGCCACCTTCTCCTTAATGAATTACATATGCTCAGGGTCCAGACTGGACTGGGGACAATCACTACCCATCCAGAGAGCTCACCTACATGCTGCACAGGATGTTGTGCACTTCCTTAAGGGGAAGCAAAATGAGCTGAACTCAGCACACCAATAACGAAGAAGTGATGATAAAAGATTACAGGTGGGTTTAAAGGCCATACTGGCCTAGGAAATTTGGGGAAGAAAGGGAAACACCATGATTTTAGAAAGGAAGGGTAAAAGATCACCTACAAAACAGAATTCATGGTATCAGACATACTTAATCAACAAATATTTGTTAAGTGTCTAATATATGTTGAGAACTATACTAGGCACTCAAGACATGCATATTAAAGCAAAAATGTTTCTGCACTCAAGGGGCTTACATCCCAATAGAAGATAAAACATTCTTATAGTCAAGCCTACATAAAACACATACAAAGAGATACAAGATAAACGTGGGGGAAGAAGTCCATAGCAACTGCTGGACACTAGGAAATTTCTTATGTATCATAGAAAATAATATTTGACTTGAATCTTGAAAGAAATCAACAATTTCAAGAGAGCATGAAGGACAGAGAAAATTCTAGAAATGGGGTACAGCCAATACAAAGGCACAAAGATAGGAAATGAAGAGTCATGAGTTATGAGAGTCAAAGGTCAATTTGGCTGAAGTGTAGAATATGAGAGGAGTAAAGCATAATAAAGGTGGCAAGGTAGCATGGGACCAGGCCATTGTGAAGCATATTGAATGCCCAGCAGAGGATACATACAGATCAACAAAAATGCCTATTAATATTTAGTAAAGGCTCATAGTCACTAGGTTCTATAAAAACCTAATAAAAGTATAATCTCACACCATATATTTGGATTTAATCCCAATATAGGATGGGATTGTAAAAGGTAAGGCCTAAATTTATACTTATACCAAGTATTTAGTACAGTGTCTTGCACCATAGTAGATGCTTAAAAAATACCTGCTGACTGTTTTATTTGACTTATAACTCAAGCTATTTTTGAGAGAACTAATGAACAATGGATGATCTGAAGCAATAAAACAATACCATATGCATATTATATTTCATTCATGGTGCATTGAAGAGTAATGGACCTTGAACCAGAAGACTTGGATTCAAATACTATCTTTTCTGCTTATTGGGTGGCCTTGAGTAAATCACTTAACTTCTCTGGTCCTTAGTTTCCTCACCTACAAAATGAAAAGGTAGGACTAGATCACTTCTAAGGCCCTTTCCAGTCCTAAATCTATGATTCTATGTTCTGTGAACTCTGAGTATTACCAAACAGCTGATCAGAAGGGTAAGCAAATTTCTATTGACCATTGCAACAATACAATTTATAATACAATACAATACAATTTACAATACAACAGTCCATACACTTTACATTACTTTATCATTTGATTATATAGCAGAAAGAGATACTCTTTCTGCAGACATAAAGTATTGACATGAACAAATGACAGGGATAATGTACAGTTACTGAAATCTTATTGGTGTATTCCTGTTTTCCCTTTCAAGGAGAAAGGTCTTCGGATTTCAAGAACAGAATAAAATCATTCAGACCAGAACAACAATTTCTCTAGATACACTCAATGGGTAGGTTAGCTCTCCTGAAAAATATGGAGATATTTAAAGTAGAAATATAGTGTAGAGATAAATGCTTCAACCTTGCCGTTGACTCCAACACTTTTAATCCTGAGAAAAATATGAGTCTTTGAGAGGGATCTGTCTTCCTATGAAACCCATATCTTTATAGGAGGTGGATTATTACTACCACAAAGGCTGAAACATACCAGAAAGCATATCTCTGATTTGATCCCATGCTTCATAACAGAGAGAAGTATGGTATAAACATATACCCATTCACATGGGAAGATACAGTTGTGGATCATTTTTTCTGTTCCCTAAGCTTCCAAAAATCCAGTAACATATATAATAATAGAGACAATAATACAAAAGTCTAGTTGTTGAGAGTTTGTTTTTATCTTACGTTTAAAGAGATCAGAAGACTTATTCAAATATGATTTCTGCTGATTTCAGAATTTGCCTCTCGTTACAATAATTCTTGTTTTTATTTTTAAAATAGTCATTCTTCTACTCCGTGAATTGAGAAATACCATCATTCAGCCTCAGAGTAGTTTCCCAGATTTGTGGTTATCTATCAATATTTTGGGCATTGCTTACATGTCAGACTAGCATGTAACTGGCAGGCTTTTGCAGGTCTCGGGTTTCAGTTATTCATTTACAGAGGGTATTATTTAGTGAAGATGTTGGCTTACTAGCAGCTGGGCAAATGACCTAAACCTCTCAGGAGTGCTATCTCTACACTTAAGTCTCTGAAGGTAGGGGCCTCTGCCATGAGCCTGGGTCTTGTCCAGCATATGTTTGCAGTTTGAACTGCTTTTCCTTAGAGCATTCCATTGTGGATAATATGACTTATAGAGCTACTTATGGTTCCATTTCCTTTTTGGCAAAATTTAGTATTTCTCATTTGGTGTCAGTAACTTTGACATGTAGGCTATTGACTGGCCTTCATCAAATAGTGCCACCCTAAGTCTATCCTTATAAGTATCTGCAAGGGAAAATATGTTGTACAATTGAAATGTTACTAACAATTGTGATTTGGATTGAAATGCTTTCCTTGCCAAGGTGGAGAAGAAGAAGGATTTCAATTGCCTATTCCTTTTTGTTGGATCAAGACCTGTGGCCTTGTGCTTAAGAACTGATACAAGTATCAATAACATTAGCAGATTTGCAGATGTACTGCAGAAATAAAAATGAAAAGTTAAGTACTTATAGCATGGGTCAGACCATCAAGAGATAAGATCATAGATTAGAGGTGGAAAGGAAGTTATAGGCCATCAGTCCAACATCCTAATGTTATAGTTAAGTAAACTGAGATGTGGATAGATGAGATAACTTACTCAAAGTCAGACAGGTAGAATACATCAGAAATAGAATCCAAATTCAAATCCTCCAGTTCTAAAGTCATTGCTTTTTCCACTCTACCACAGTGGAGCAGATAATCCTCCCTGAATCCAAGGAGAAATAAACTGTGCCCAACAAATATTGCCTTAAATTTCTTTAAGGTATCATTGGGGAAGAAAGCCCATGTTTTCACTCTTTACCAGACCAAGTATCCAATAAAGCTTTACTTTGGGATCTTTTTATTATAAGTGATCTAAATCTGTCTTGCTTCAGTTAATGTCTATCTAGCAAAATGTATTCCTCTTGGGGATTCTTCTTTTATGTTGTAACAGTAAGCACCCCAACATACACAAAGGGGGCTGCTATCACAGGTTCCTAGATCTTCATTCATAAAAGGAAAGACAACTTTTGAGGTGTTAACAATCACTTTAATCAAGCACATGTATCATTCCTTTAACCAAGCACATATATCATTTACCTAGTTCAGGGGAGTCAGCATCCTGAACTTCAGAGAAAATACAGACAAGTCAAAAATTCAACAGACGTGGCTTCCTCTGACCACAATTCAACAGACAAGTCCAACTGTCTGACCATAGTTACCAGAGAAGGAAGCACTGACATCTGGGTTTTCAAAGACAGGGGGTTCCTTAAAGAAGCTTCCCAGAGTCCTTGTCTGTCACTCAAACACTTCCAGTAAGCCCCAAAGTACAACCTCAACTCAGAGTATTTATACCTTGCTTAGAATCAGAGCACCTCACAACCCCTGAGAACCAGTGGCTCATTAACAAAAGGCTTGGGCCTTTTCACAAATCTTCCCCAATCAAATTCCCCTTAATGGGTAGGCCCATTAATGGGTGGGGAAGATCTTTAATCACATTAAAATAATTAACAATACAAATACATATACTGCTTCTAGTTAAAGAAACTCTTGTTTCTGTACTTTACTCTGAGTAAAGACTCTTAGTTGATAAAGGCAAGATTCAATTAAAGGCACTTGATTACATTAAAATAAAAACAGCAAAGGATCCTATTTTGCTTGCCATCACATATGTTTGTATATAATTTCTAGAACATTATTTTGCATAAGGAAGAAACAACTATTTTGCATAAGGAAGACTTGGCCTGAAGTCAGCAAGATCTGAGTTCAAATCTAGCCTCAGATACTTCCTAGTTGTATGACCCTAGGCAAGTCACTTCATTTTGTTTGCCTCAATTGCCTCAACTATAAAATGGGGATAATACTTGCACTTACCACAAGAGATAATATATGTAAAAGAGTGCTTAGCACACTGCCTGACACATAGTAGGTGCTATATAAATTTTTATTCCTTTTATATTAGCTTTAATAAATGTTAGTTGAATTGAGTAGAATCAACCAATCAATAAGTATTCATTAAATGCTTATTGTAGGGTGTGCTGGGTGCCAAGAAAAGAAAAATTGAAGTCCCTGCCCTCAAGAGCTTATATTCTTTCAGGGAAATAAAATGTATGTAAGTATGTGTGTCTGGATGGGTAGATGGATAGATAGAGAGACACATACATACATACATACATACATACATACATACATACATACATATGTCCCCAACTACTAGTGCCCTCCCCTCCAAAATTACCTTGCATATCTTTTATGATATTTTTTTAGACTAGATCTCCCTATTTCACCCAGGCTGGAAATTCATCAATCATTTATGGACATGAAACCATTCCTGGCTGGTAAAGAAGCTTTGACCTGTGCCATTTCTGACTCAGTTCAGTGCACCCCTCCTTAGGCACTCTGATGTCCTCCCCCACCCACTCTAGAGGGCTTACCATATTGGAATTCAAATATGCATGTTGACTACAAATATGAAGTTATCACTTTAATATATGTACTGGTCAGAGAACATTTTACAGACTTTTGCAGAAAATGTTTGTACCAACTGATCTTATTCACCACATTAATAATTCTCGCTTCTAAAAACTAATTAAATCTGGCTGATTAGTTGATTGCAACTTATAATCAGGGAGAAAGCATACCAGAAGGGATTCATGATCTATAGGATTAGAAAATAAGCTACCAATGCCTACAGAAAGAATCAATAACCAAGTTCAGGATATCTTACTTGACAGAGGAAGTGAGAGTTGAGATACAAACTCAAGAGCATGTTCTACATTTACATTATAATTATTTATATATGGGTGTCAGTCAATAAACATTTATTAAGCAATTTCTATGTGCTGGTCATTGTGTTATACACTGGGAATATAAAGAAAGGCAAAAGACATTCCACTACCTGTACTTGAAGAATTCACAGTCTAATGGGGCAGGCAGCATGCAGACAATCATATACAAACAATCTACATACACGATAAAATTTGAAATAATTTAGCTTGCAACAGAATGTAAAAGTTGGGATTTTATCTGGGACTCAAACAAAGCCTAGGAAGCAAAGAACCAGAAATGAGGTGAGAGAGCATTCTATACATGTGGAATGGCCAATGAAAAATGCCTAGAGTTAAGAAATGAGTTGTCTTGCTAAAGAAAGAGAAGAGTGTCAGGGTCATTGGATCAAAGAGTATTTGTATGAGGAAGTGGGGTATAAGTTGTAAGAAGATAGGAAAGGTAGGGGGCAGAGTAGGTTATGAAAGGCTTTTTAAAATATCAGAATTTTTTTGTATTTGATCCTATAGTTGATAAGGGAATCACTGGAATTTGCTGAGTAGGGCAGTGACATGGACCTTTGGGAAAATTACTTTGGTGACCGTGGCTCATCAGATGAATATGAGCTTAGAAGACTCTACCACAGACTGTTTGGGCACAAATAGTACCTATGAATATTTGGAATGGAGATGCCTTTAAATTTGTGCATCTCATGTTTCTTTTGAGTGAATTTAGTTCTGATTTGTTTATAGAGCACAGCACCTTCTTCTGACCATCATGTGAATGCTTGCCTTGTGTGATTTCTCTGTCATATAGTTTTTTAGGATAGCATACTTTTGGCATTTGAACAATGTGACCAGCACATCAGAGTTGAGATCTCTACAGTAGGGTTTGAATTATTGGCAGTTCAGCTAGAGAAAGGACCTTGGTGTCCAAAACCTTATCTTGCCAGGTGATCTTCAGAATCTTCCTAAGACAATCCAAATGGATGTGAATGTAAAGTAGAATGATATTTTAAATATTCAAGTTCTTTAAAATTTATTTTAGCATGGTTTTCTGTGTCACAGAGAGATCATAGGATCATAAATTCATAGATACTTGAGATAGGTACCTTAGAAGTCATCTGATCCAAATCCTTCATTTTCTGTAGGATGGTAATGGAGATCAGGATATTTCAATGATGTCCCCAGTCACACATTTCAAAGATTATATTCAAATCCAGGTCTTCATAATCTAAATCTAGCACTTTCTTATGCTCTGATGACAGTCTTTACAGACTATTGTGGAGGACATAGTAAAACTACTGGAAAGAAAGAATTTAAACATATTCTGAGCTGAGATTTTTCCTAATAGAAAATCTATAAAGAATAGTCTCTTTTCTGGCTTTTAACAAGATTGCCCCTGGAAATTTATACCCAAAATAGCCTCTTGTACATGTATAGAAATTTGAGTGATGATTATTTTAGAAATTAAGCCCACAAACAGGGAGTCTGCCATAGTGGATGTTGATTTGGTTGTCCCAAACCTGAAATTGTTTGCAATAGAATTAGGAACGTAAGAGGTATTAATGGGGGCACCAACTGCTATGGTGCTCTGCTGATCATTGTGAAAACAAGCAAGAGGAAAGCATCCAAAATAAATGACCAAAACTCAAATCCAATAAACATTTATTAAGTGAGTTCTATGTATCAGTGTTATATACTGTATATGTACTATGTATTATGTACTTTAGTACTATGTACTGTGCTAAGTGCTGGGAGTGAGGTGGTAAGAGGGCGATTCATAAAATGATAGTCCTTGCCCCCAAGAAGCTTGCAATCTGAAAGGAGAGACACACAAAGGGATGCAAGAAATCAGGGGGAAGACTATGAAGAGGCACCTGGCAGGCAGGCATCTTGTTCCATGGAACTGAAACCAGACAGAGCAGCAGATGCAAAGCAGAGTGAGCTGAGTCCAGTTTCTGCCTTCTATAAAGGAAGGCATTGGGAGGAGTTTGGCACTCCACTCTCCAGCCCTCCCAACAGAGGGGAGAGGAGACTGTAGGAGTTCTGTCAATCAAAGCTTGAATAAGCAGCATAGTGGTGAGTTTAGAATGGAGTTGAATGGATGAGCTTAATCTGGGAGCAACATCTTGTTCAGTGGAGTTAAAACTAGGCAGAGTAGCAGATGTAAAAGAAATTACTTCGTGAATGACTTCAGACTGTTACCGAGAGAAACTTCTTAAAGAGTTGCTTCCATTCTCTGCCTTGAAAAGCATACTCAGTCATACTTTTGGCCCATCATGATCCTAGGATCAAAGATTTACAGTTGGAAGGAACTCTAAAGGATAATCAGTTGAACTCCTTAATTTTCTGGATGAATAAACTGAGGCACAGAGAGGTTAAGTGACTAACTTAAGGCCAAACAAGTAGTAAATGGAAGAGGCCCAGTTGGAATCTCATCTGACTTCAAAGCCAGCAAAATTTCTACTGTACCAAGAAATATCCATGTTTTCAGCTTCTTCATGATCTATAGTCTTCTGATGGACATATACATGTACACTCTCTTTACATGGCTTTGGTTTACCTGGCATGGCACACATGGTCCCAGTAATTGATTTTTTTTTTCCATCCTTGTGCTTATTGCCTACCAAGGGCAATGGAATACCTATAGTTCTTAGCTCAAGTGTGTCTTGAGGAGCTGTCAAGCTCAGAAGCATTCATGCTTCCCAGAGACAGTGGCACATATTCTACCTCCTTGTCTGTGAATGAGGACAGGCAGATAGATGGATAAAACACTAAGACTTGACACATCTGTGCATCAAGCATGCCAGGAAAGAAGATTAAAGACCAGGAGCAGGCAGAACATCTTGTAAGTTCATCATTAACCATTTGTTTGGTGTTGTGTAAGTCTTCTGAAGTAAAAATGTTCACCCTACAAATGCAAACTAGCTCTCCAAATACAGCATCTTGGATTCGACCCAACATTTGACTTTCCCAGAGCCAATGTTCACTACAACGGCTAATATGGTCAGCGACAAATAAATCTTCCCAACTGAAACCACGTACTTGTGGTTAACAGTTTAATCTTTTAGGAGTATTTTGGCATTGCATTTTAAAAATTCTGCCAAGATACACATGACCCATCACTTCAAAAAGATTTCTTCCCTACTGCTGCTTCAGCAGCCAGCAGGCTGTAAACATGAACAATGAAAAAACATTCTAAACGTCAGCATGGAAGACAAAAAAATCAAGTTTATTAAATCAAAAGAACTTTGATTTTGAAAGAAGTTTTCAATCACTAAAGCCTCCTTTCCCTAATTGTTTTCCTTTGGGGAGCTATTGTGGTTTCAGAAATGGAGAATGAAAGTGAGAGTTAGGAACTCATAGTTCTAATGCTGATTCAGCTTTTGATTTCCCTGAGTGACCTTGTATGAGCCCCTTCCTTAATCTCTCTTAGTTGCATTGTCTCTGAAAATGTGAATAAATAAACTTGACATGTTTCATAAGGGTGTTAGAAAATTCAAATATGTCCAACTTTTCACCGTTTGTTGTGTCAGTGAATAGCACTGATCACTGCTAACTAGAAATGAACCATGTCAGCTTCAAGATAGATTTTCACTCCATCTCCTCCCTGCTCCCTCCCCACCCGTCTCTCTCTCTCAGTCTCTCTCTCTCTCTCTCTCTCCATATATATAGATGTATATCTATACATACATACATATATATACATATATATTTACTAGAACTAGTTACAAATAGCAAAATGACCTGATCTCCATATTTCTATGCCTTTATCTATCTACAAAGATATAGATATATGAAGAATAGATAGATAGGCACACACATATTATATATACATATATATATATATATATATACACAGAGAGAGAGAGAGAGAGAGAGAGAGAGAGAGAGAGAGAGAGAGAGAGAGAGAGAGAGAGAATCCTCTTACTGCCTTTCTTTTTTCAGAAGTATTAATGATGTAACTAGAAGATTTGAATGACCAGGAGAATGGATGAAAGAAAAAAAAGTTCTGCATGACCCATAAATATTGCTTTTTTTGACAAATGGAGTAATCTTAAGTACCTGTAATTTATTGTCATGTGTCATGTTGTTTTCTAATGAAGTTGTTGAAGGAGCCTCTGGAGTTTAAAAACTTTAAGAAACAATTTCCTTTCTTTCCAATCAAATAAAGTTTTATTTTTCTGACCTCATGTCATTTTTCTCCCTGAATCCAAAGGTCTTTTTATTGAGTTCTTTGCTTATATAAGCTCTTGGTATTTCTAAAATTTCCTTGGAAACATTTTCCAGGTTGTGCTAAAGAATCTATCAGGGAGCATAATAATAGACAACTGATCTGAAGATGTGATCTTGAGGACAGAAAAAGACAAAGGAGAGCCAATTACTAGAATTCCTTAATAGTAGTTCAGTCAATAGAGTGACTGGCCTGAAGTCAGGAAGATTACCATTCCTCACCAGAGCATAATAAAGATTATGAGTTCAGATCCAGCCTCAGACACTTACTTGCTGCGTGACCCTGGGCAAATCACTTAACCCTGATTGCCTCAGTTTCGTCTTCTGTAAAAATGAGCTGGAGAAGAAAATGGCAAAACACTCCAGAATATTTGCCAAGAAAACTAACAATAGAATCATGAAGAATCAGACACAACTGAAAAATAACTGAACTGAACATCAATGATGTTACAGGTAAAAATACTGGTCCGGAAAAGATCAATTAGTAAAAATAAATCAGTGGTATTAGGATACATAGGGAATATAAAGAAAATGAAAAGATGGACAAGGCAAACAGGCCTTGTATAGTATAAGAAATACTTCTGTGTATTTATGAGCAGAACAAGTCAAAAAATAATATCAATACCAACAATAATCATGTTAATAGGTAGCATTTATATAGCACTTTAAGGTTTGCCAAAAGCTTTTCAATAATGTCTCATTTTTTCCTCCCAATAACCCTGAGAGGTACATGCTATTATTCACCCCATTTTACAGATAAAGAAACTGAGACTGAAATAAGTTAACTTGTTAACAAGTTACTTGACCAGGACCACACTGCTAGTAGAGTTTCTGAGGAGGGATTTGAAAGTGAGTGTTCCTTATTCCAGATCTGGCACAATATCTACTGTACCAGAAAACAGTGAAAATTATGAAATGGCCAATGAAGATAAAAGGGAGAATAGAGAATATAGAGAATTTTAGTTAGATCTAGAAGGAATCTTAATCTAGTGGAAGGCCATTATTTTAACACTGAGAAAACTGAGACCCAGAACTATTAAGTGACTTGGCCAAGACAACAGTGAAGAAGGGTTAAAACCAGGACTCAAACTTAGTGTTTAGCAGTATGCCTGGAACATATTAGGTGCTTAATACTTGCTTAATTGAATTGAAATTCACATCTTTGTTTTCTAAAGTTGAATCACTATTAGTAAATATACTATGATAACAATTACAAAAAAAAAGATACCCTGCCAGGAAATAAGGTGTCATGTTAGCATGAAACAAATAAAATAGAGACTAAGTCTCCATCACTGTCTTCTCCTCTTGTAACTTTCCTCATGTTGCTTTGGTTTAAATAATGGTGTCCCTTCCTCTTTCTGGCAAAAACCTCAATTGAATGTGGTTTTACTTATATGGCCTTGGATAAGTACTTCAGCATTGTGTTCTCATGCAGATTATTCACAGAACTCCACATAAAGTAGATTAAAATGTTGGTAGTAGTTTCTGGGACAATATGCACTCATTATTCGTGTCATTGTTTTTATAGATCTTTGTTCCTAGAAACATTTACATGTGGCTTCTAATTACCTGTAAGGGTAGTAAACAATTCAGCACATTTCTCAGCTATGTAGCTGGATTTTGCTGGTATTTTTCACACCAGCAGTGAGAGCTAGGTGGACATTATGGTCAAAACAACCTTTAGAAAGATTATGACTGAGATGCCACTCCCCCAACCCCTACCATAAATCTGAGATCTGCAGCTGGAAGGAATCCCAGAAGCAGTATAATTCTCCTTATAGTATAAATGTATATAGAAAGAGTACCCCTTTTTCATAGATGGGGCACCCTGAAAAAAAATCCAAAGTACAAGTACTCTCTAAGACTGTCTCCATTTAAAAAAACTACAAAGCATAACATATAAGCCCTAACAATGTGTTTGATTTTATCAATTAGGGGATGCAATTATTTCAAAGCAAGGGTACTTGACTGATGAAATATCATAATAAAATAAGTAGCATTAGGACAATTTTTCCCATTAATCTGAGACATGGTCTTTCACAAATATACATATCACTAGTGAGAGGAGTATCTAGGAAACACATGTAGGAGGGCATACAGGAAATACATGTGGGTACAGTACTTGTGAAGAGGGGCCACTCACAATTCTGACACTGTAAGGCTCTGATATGTTTTAGTAACACCATCATACTGCTCCTGCTAAACCAGCTTTGCGTTGGTCTTTTGTAGAATGTAGCCTCTACTGTGCCTGTAGGATTGACCAGATATGTTGTTATGTCATATAGCATGTATTGGGATTGCTCCCTCAGCTCCTGTCTGCTGGAATACAATGACTAGAAAGCCATTCACTCCCTAATAAGGATTCCTTAATAGTAACTTACCTTCTGCATCATCACATCTAAGTAAGGTGAAAACCAGGAAGAGTGCCTCCAGGTTAAAATTAAATGTTTCTTTAACTCCTCTTCTATGAACCAGAAAAGAGAGAAAACTATGAAATGGCCAGTGAAGATAAAAGAGAGAATAGAGAATATTGAGAATTTTAGTTAGATCTAGAAGGAATCTTAATCTAGTGGAACACCATCATTTTAACACTGAGAAAACTGAGACCTGGAACTATTAAATGACTTGGCCAAGATAATCCAATGAAGAAGAGTCAGAACAGGAATCAAACAGTGTTTAGCACTATGCCTGGAATATAGTAGGTGCTTAATACTTGTTTACTGAATTGAATTGAAACTCACATCTTTATTTTCTAAATTCAAATTACTATTAGTAAATATACTATGATCCCAATTATAAAAAAGGTACCCTTCCAGGAAATAAGGTGTAACGTTAGCATGAAATAATTTTGCCTTTTTCCCATGGAAGGGATTGAGTAGAAAAATGGGGTTTTAGGTTTTTGAAATGGGAATTTGGGGGTGGTCAGTGGTGGTGACAAGATGTTGCTGTTTGGTCAAAGGCAGCAGGTTTACTATTAATTTCTAATAATCAAATTGAAGTTTCACACAATAGATTTTTTAATTAGAGATGAAGCACACAGGAAGTACTATAACAAAAAGGTGTCTTTATCAGATGGAGGCTGAACCAAGATCTGATTGGATAATCAAAACGTAAAAATTATTGGACAACCCCCCAAAGGGCTATAAAAATGTTCATACCTTTTGACCCAGCAATAACACTTCTAGGGCTATATCCTAGATCATAAAAATGGGGAAGGAACCCACATGTAAAAAAATATTTATAGCAGCTCTTTTTGTGGTGACCAAGAACTGGAAATCGAGGGGATGCCTATAATTGGGGAATGGCTGAACAAGTTGTGGTATATGAATGTAATGGAATGCTATTGTGCTAGAAGAAATGATGAACAGGTGGACTTCAGAAAAACCTGGAAAGACTTATTTGAAGTGATTCTGAGTGAAGTGAGCAGAGCCAGGAAAACATTGTACACAGTAACAGCCACAGTGTGTGAGGACCATTTTTTATAGACTTAGCCCTTCGCAGCAATGAAACATCCTAACACATTTCCAAAGAACTCATGATGCAAAATGCCATGCTCATCCACAGAAAGAACTATGGCGTCAGAACACAGAATGAAGCAGAATATTTTCTTTTTTGTTATGTTTCGTTTTGTTTTTCTCATGGTTTCTCCCATTCATTTTAATTATTCTGTGCAATGTGACTGTAAAAATGTGTTCAATAGGAATGTATGTGTACAATCTATATAAGATGGCTTGTTATCTTGTGGAAGGAGGGGGAAAGGGATGGGGAGAAAATTTAAAACTCATGGAAGTGATTGTTAAAAACTGAAAACAAATAAATTAATAAATTTTGAAAAAAATCATTGGAACAATGAAAATTGTGATGTATCTTCAAAGGTGAGGAATTAAAAAGAGTGAGGTAGACAACTCTATTGTAGCCCAAAGGTTGGCAGTTGTGCCTGAATTTCCCCTGGTGTTGAGTGGTGCACTTAGTGGTTGATGTAGAGGGAAATAATACGTAGTTGACAGCATCAGGTCTTTACTATTGAATAGGTTTCTTCATTGATCTCAATCAAAAATGTTTGCTTAGTTTCAGTCAAAACTGATCTTTTAATCCTCACCCCTACCCATCCATCCACCCATCTGTGACACAAGAGGTTCTGTTTAGATAGTTTTAAGTGAGACATTTTATATCCTTTGGAGAAGATGATGGTTTTGTACACTGGATTCATGATGCCAATTGAACTTGTCTCATGAGATAGCTATCATAAAGCCATATTTCTAATATTTGTAATGTGTTTTATATGAGACAAAGCAGAAAGTTTCTCTGAACCATTTCTTATCAAACAGATCTTAAGGCCAACAAAAATCCCAACAATTATTTCCAATACCTCTCACTATTCATGTTCATCCTACTGTAAAGACTGTAAGGCTCTCTGCCCTCCTCTATGGACTTAAAAAACTCCCACCCATGATAGGGAAATGGTATAGAAGGAATGAAGTAGGGAAAAAAGGAATGCTAATCTCCCAGGCATCAATACTAAAATTTTAAGGTGAAAATTGCCTAAGACTGATCAGGTAGTATATTCCCTACTTCCCTGGAGAGAGGTGATGAACTCAAGGTACAAAGTGAGAAACACTTTTTTAATATGGCAAGTATTTTGCTTGACTATGCTTATTTCTTACAAAATGATGTGTTTTTTTTTACTTTTTGGAGAGTGAGGACAATGAGAACTTCCATAAAAAATGGGAAAGAAAGAAAAGAAGGTCCCTGAAGCATTTGTTTAAATGCATAGAAGAAAGGTAAAGGAAGTTTAGAAGGAAACACAGATCAGCAGGACAGTTTCTAAAGTAAGAGAATTTATCATATACTTTTAAAAAAAGATAATTAAGTTGTATTTAATAGAGATTCATGTTTTACATATGATCCTCCTTTACTCATCTACTTTGTATATGAAAAGGTTCTCTTTTTGGTGCTTAGTAAATTCATAATTTAAAAAAATTCTTAGAGTAAACATTTAAATTATATATATTTATATATATGTATGTATGTATGTATGTACATATGTGTAGGAAACAAGAGAAAGAATTCTGTTTCCATGGGATGAAAAACTACTCCCAGCTTTGAGTGATAACAGGATATAACTCAGAGGTAGCTGGTTCTAATCAGAGCTGTGACCTAACAGAACCAGACTTCTGATTAAGTAAAAGGTCAGAAGCATGAACACATCAAGGAAGAGAACATGATGTGAGTGGTTCAGGAAGTTGCATCTAGCTCATGGAGAGCAAGGCAGGAACATTCATATTGGG